>NW_028255828.1:175000-775000 GCF_964263255.1 Lissotriton vulgaris
AACGGGCAGACCTGGGCACCAGAGTCAGCTTGCAGTTAGTGCCATGGGGGCTTCGAGGCCATAGGTTGGAATTTAGAACTTCACTCATGGGACAGAGACCAGCCCAGACCACCAGTCTCCATCCATTGACTGGTCTGTGCAGAGGGGCAGGCCCCAGCCCAGTCACACATGTGCATGTGAATAACTTCTACCGTCTGAAGAATGCCCACTTGAAAACAGGAATTCTAGCAGGCCCCACTGTGGAAAAAATGTGCACGGCGACAGCGAATTTTCCGTTTGAAAAAATGACCACTCCTGGCCGTATTCTTTCATGACTTCAGGATTTACTTTTAGCTACATTTTTTTTCCTTTTCTCTCGCTCGGTTTTTAATTCTCGGATCTTGTTGGGAGCGATACACAAAGGGGCAAATGTGAACTGTTGGAGACACGTTTGAAAGAACGATGGAAGAAATAGCATGTTTCCAAGGTTCTCACAAGTGTTTATCCCCCCCATTCATTGGTTGTTCAGCTCTTTGTTTAATACCTTCCATTTGCTAGTTTTAATTCCATTCTCTCTTTCAGTCTCACAAAATTGCTCTCCATCGTCTTGCACTTAGGCAATGTTTTTCACTTATATATTTATTTAACGTTATTTTTTCCCCTCTCTTGCTACTTTATTATTCTTCCTGTCTTTTTTAAATACCTCTTTAATTCTGCTTTGTAAGTTCTTCTCGGGCTTGATCCAAAAAAGGAATTTAAACAGAACCGTATGTTTTCTATTGTAATGTGGGGTTTTCTGTCCTTGTTTATTTTGCAGGCCTTGATCGGGTGCGTTTTGTATGATGGTTTTTCGGTTTTGTCTCTTTCTCAGAAATCTCCAGCGAAAGCTGTAGCCGCTCATTTGGACTGCTCGTGAACATTCCAAATCGGGCTTCTTAAAAGTTACTTGTGTTTTTTTTTAACGTGCGTATAGGGTGCTTGTGATTACTAACAGACGTATGGCAATATTTGACTCTGGGTACACATACGAGGGAAGTTTTAACATAGAAGATGAAGTAACGCTATTTGCACGCTGACCTGGAATAGATTGTTTTAGGAAGTTTGGGCTCAGGGGCAGAGCTTTGTCAGTCAGATTGGGTGAGGTGAGCTACAGATTTCCTAACCGTCACGGTGGGATATCTTGTTAAAATACATCATATGGGAAGCAGGACACGAGGGTGGCTTACTGGGCAGTGGAACGAGAGAGGAGGGCGGATTCTTGAGGGTACTTAAGACACTATTGTTCAAACTAGCCAACATTATCCCTAAGTCCTTGTCACACTCGTGAGGTGCAGTGGCGTCACTAGGGGGGTGCGGACCGCACGTCACCATGAGTTACCGCACTGGGTGACACCAACCCTAGTGACGCCGCTGTAATGATGGACACAAAATCCAATTTAATGCCGTGTCTATCAACTCACAAAAGACGGCGGGAGGGGGGAAACGCCTGGAAACGTGTGTATGAAGCAGGGGAAAGAGGGGAAAAATCGCGTAATTTGCCACATTTAATGTTCGGGAGATGAATGTGCGCTCCAGGCAGTGGGACGTGTTTTGTGTGGGGTGCGTCTGTGAAATAAGAAAGGGTATTTTACCTCGATTACTCGGCCCTGCTAAAAATGAGCAGTGAGCTTGCCTCAATGCCGCTGGCCGATTTCCAGCTCTCCTCGCGGGCAGCGCGCTCAGCACGCTCAGCACATGCCGTCTGCTCCTCGCTGGTGTTGCCTCTGTCTCCACTCAGGGGGAGGGGAGGGGGGGCGTCTGGGCGCCTCGCAGGGGGCACTCTCTGTGTGCCGGGAAGAAGCAGAACCAAAGCACAACGTTGGTGAGGTCTGCGTCCTGACTCTCACTGCTCCTGGGTGCGTGGGGCGCAGATGGGCAGCGGTGGACGTCCCCTTCGATTTGTGGGCAGCGGTGGACGTCCCCTTCGATTTGCAGTGGGCAGCAGAACACGAGAGGCGCGATGTGTACTCTTGGGCACACAGAGACTGCTAGGTGGAGGAGGCTGCGACTTCTTGGGGCGGCTGTTGTTGTGAAATGGCCTAAAGAAAAGCGCCGCCATTTTCAGATTCGGGGGCGTGTTTTTTGCGACCTGAGTGACAGACGTCACAGGGCTAAAGAATGCAAAAAATCACACCCCCAAATCCAAAAAGGACGGGGCTTGTTTGGAGTGACGCATCTCTCCTCCAATGGCTGGCCTCTGTTTAGGAAGCCAGCCAATGGAGGAGAGACGGGGCAGGCAGGCGGGACCTACAGCGCTACTAAGACTCATTAAATCTCACGCCTAAGACTGCGCAGGCGCAGCCTTTTAGGCCTTCGACCTAAAAACCAACCAACACAGCCTTGTTATTGTTGTCTTGGGGGCATTTTATATTTCAGAGAGGCAAGAAACCACCCATCGTGAAAAGGAGACCAGTACCACTGTAATATTCTGAGCTGCCAGAGATCAAACATCGTTAAAGGGACACAAGTAAAACTAGCATTCAGCGCTGCCAGAGATCAATCACCATGAAAGGGAGACTTGGAACACTAGCATTCTGAGTTGCCAGAGATCACACATCATGAGAGGGACATCAGCAACATAGTAACAGTGATCCAGTGAAAGGACAGGATGAAAATTTCACAGTTGGCAAATTCCCCCAAGATGGACCCATATACACATTCGAGTTTCCCGACTGTTTCACTTGGGGTCAAGTTTTATTTTCACTTTGATCTGGATTTGCCAATGCCTAGCTAACCTTCACAGATCAACACTCTTCCTTTGGTCAATGAGCCATTAGTCGAGTATTTGATGGTGAGATTAACAAATTTATTAATTTTATCTTGTATCTCTCAATAAAATAATCACAGACTCTGGGTAAGATTCAATGATTTTTATCTAATCACTCCGTCAAAATGAACACTCATTTGTACAGATTCACAGTGCAAAGTCCATCAACTTTCATGGGAGAGAATAATTCATTTATCAAAGTGCATTCAATGTATAGACTCATTCAACAAATAAATGCATTAGGAGTGATAGATGATGAGTCAAAAGACATGAAAAATCATACATTTGCAAATGTAAGACAGAATAATATTTACCAAATGGTGAAACGGGGAAACCCAACCCTCTGGCCAAAAGACTGGTGGGGGTCTCCTGACTTAAGATTCAGGTGACCAAGACTATTGAACAGGAGCAGGATAGGATCATTCTTAGTTCACTTGTCTAGAACCCCAATGCACCAGAGCGCATCCCTCTCTTACACTCTCTCCCTCCTCGATATTCTTCCTCAAATCTTCAATCTAATCCGATTGTCTTTCAAGAATGAATCTTCCTAGTCTGTTCTCTTCTTTCCAGCAGCAGCTCTCGCCCACACCTCACTCCGCATCAACGAAAACCACTTTCGTCACTTAAATCACTCTAGTTATACTCCTTAATTCTGCATGTTCCACCCTCAAAAGTTGCAAATATCAATGAATCATGGACTGTGATTGGGCAGGGGAAAGGGAGTTGTCATCACCCCATACTGTCATGTTTAATTTCTTAACTAATTCTTTGTTTAGCAAAACCCTTCCCCTTTTATTTCATTTATTATTTTGCCTTAGTATTTTCCCATGCATCCGATGTACCAATTCAAACAGTTCCCACAACAGCTTGTCCTTGGCTCTTGGCACCCTGTCAGCGGTCCGGTCAGTGGGTCACAATTTTATCACACCGCGCATGTCCCAACTGACGTACATCTTCACCGCCATCTTTTTCATTAGCTTAGCACATTAGGCCCAAACCTACACTATTAATAAAAGAAACATAAACAGATGTTAATTGCTTAGATAAGCGATTGTCACTGTTCACCACCCACTTCTACTCTATTCCTTGTTAAATTCTCTTTCTTTAAGCAAAAGCATTAGCAGCAACGTCTTCTTTTGAAGTTCAGGCAAGCATATGCCAAGCACGCGGTGCCTCAAGATCTAAGATTAGTAATCTTTTTTTTTTCAGAACAAAATTTTATTGCAGTACCGACATTAATACAGGTGGAACACCGTCCCGCATTACATCGCAGGACTAGCGAGCATACGTTGAAAGAAGATGATTAGTCAGCACAAGCAGTAATAGGTTATACAGCCACCTCCCAACTCCCAACCACCCCCCCCCGCCCCCCCGGGTCCCACCCATTCCCCTACACAGTGTCTGCAAAGTCTCAATGCACAAGGCAAGAATGTACAAAAAGTACGTGCTCCCTGTCGCCCAGGGTCCAATATTTCAAAGGTCTTCTCCAGCGTCCTGGGGCTCAGGCGGCTCCAGCCACAACCCTCTATAGTCCGCCCATCTTTTCCATATCTTAAAATGTTTCCGGGGGCAGCCCCTGGCCTCAAAGACTGGCGCTCTAGCCCCATACAAAATTCCAATCCCCGTCTCCACACTTCCAGCAAGGGGGCCCTGGGGTCCTTCCAGGCCCGAGCTATATCCCGCTTGGCTACAGTGAGGCCCAAAACCAACAGATGACGTTTGTATATGTTGCCCCCCACCTGTTCCATGACATGCAGCAGGCCGAGCTGGGGTGTTCGGGGAAGGTCCCAGCCCAGAACCTCAGACAAGCAGTCCCATACACCCAGCCAGTATCTCGCCAGCCTCGCACAAGACCACACAGTGTGGATTAAGGTCCCAACCGCTCGTGCGCACCTCAAGCACTCAGGAGAGGCAATCAAGCCTGCCTTCCACAGTCGTTCTCTGGTGCAGTAGGCTCTATGTAAGTATTTAAATTGGATAAGGCGTAAACGCATCGCAATGGCCGCCCCCCTTGGGGCCTCTCTCCAGTCCTCTTCTTCAAGAGCTCCTACATCTCCCTCCCACACGGAGCGCAGCCGATCAAGGGAGGAGGAGCAGTGTGTAACGAGGGTCTGGTATATGTTAGAAATTTTCTTTTCCTCTTGTTCCCCCATGAACACCTTAGCTTCTAGGGGGCTGAACTCGGGCAGGGACTCCAATCTCACCAGAGATGGGGACAATGCATGTCGCAATTGTAAGTACCGAAAGAATTGGGTTTTGGGCATCGCATATTCCTCACTCAAGGACTGGAAGGACTTGAGGGTAGTGCCCTTCATGACATGACCCAGTGTTGAAATGCCAATGTCGTCCCAGCCCCCGAACCCCCGCAGGGATGCCAGCGCCGGTAGTTGCCCGTTGCGCCACAGCGGGGTCTCCCTCGTCAGTTTATTCCACCATCCCATGCGGCGCAGGGCCGCACGCCACACTCGGAAGACCACCTGGGTAACCATGGGGAGCCTCTTCCTGATACTCGCCGAGTACAGGATGGTGTGCTCCGTGTCCGATTCCATCAAGTACCTTTCAAGGGCATTGGTTGGGTCACTCCGGTTTCCGTACCACCAGTCATTGAGCACCAGTAAGTGTGACGCCTGATAGTACGACCAAATATCAGAGGTGGCCAGGCCCCCACAGTACGTGGATAAGAAGCAAGTGCGAAGGGCCACCCTCGCCACTCCCCCGGCCCAAAGAAACTGACTGAGCGCAGCGTTCACCTGACGAAACGACTGCGGCGCTATGGGGTATGGGTGGTTCTGTAGTTCGTACAGGAGGCGCGGGAGGGCTACCATTTTAAAGATCGGCGATCGGCCGTAGATATTCAAAGGCATTCTGGACCAAGTCTTCATGTACGACCGCACCCTGTCCCAAACAGGCACTACGTTGCGCGCCCACGCCACACCCGGGACGTCTGGAAGGAAAATGCCCAGGTATTTAAGGCCTCCCGCCGCCGTTTGCAGCATGGACGCCCATGGACCCAGTCTCTCACCACCCCCCAGCACCCACAGCGTAGACTTCCGCACGTTTAGATGCAGGCCCGACACTTCACCAAAAATTTGCATTATCTCCAGGACTCTGGGCCCGTATCTATTGACGGCCGTGAGGAAGAAGAGGACGTCATCGGCGTATAGCGCAATGCGATCGGACGGACCCATCTCCCATTCCAGCCCCCGGAGCTGCGCGTCCATCCGCACCCACGCCGCCAGGGGTTACATAGCCAGTGCGAACAAGTATGGTGAGAGAGGGCAACCCTGTCTGGTGCCCCGTCCGATGGGAAAGGGTTTCGACACTGCCCCGGCCACTCTCACAGACGCTGTCAAGTCCGTATAGAGCAGGTGTAGGTATGAGAGGAAGCCAGGCCCAAGATTGAGGTGGGACAGCAGCGCCCGAAGATACGCCCAGCTGAGAGAATCGAACGCCCTATCTATGTCGGCCAGGAGGAGCGCCGCCGGGATCCCTGCGGCCCGGGCCGTCTCCACCACCACCTGCGCGCGGCGAATATTGTGTCTCATCGCCCTATGGGGCATAAACCCCGCCTGATCAGGGTGAACCTGGTCGGTGATATATGGGAGGAGGCGATTGGCCAGGGCCTTAGCCAATATCTTCGCCTCAAAATTTAACAGGGTGATCGGCCTGTATGAGGAGTGGTGTTCGGGGGGCCTCCCAGGTTTGCAGAATACAACAATTTTGGCATGTCGACAATCCGCGGGGAGGCGACCATACTCCCTAGCTGCCTCCAGCGCCAACCGATAGCGCCCCTCCAGCTGAAGATGAAAGGTTTTCATGAATTCACACGGGAACCCATTAGGTCCCGGGGCTTTGCCAGAGTTCAGCTCCCCAAGCGCCGTACCTAGCTCCTCCAACGACAGGGGGCGATCCAGTTGGTCGCGGCCTTCTTCCGAGAGCGCACGCGGCGGGAGATCCACCAAAAACTTGTCAATGTCCTCCGCAGGAAGGACCTCCCGGGGGGCATATAGATCTGCATAGTACTGTGCGAAGCTGGCCGCTATGTCCTCAGGGGCCGACACCGGGTCTCCCCGCACATCCCGAATACCCGGCAGGGACTGAGCCTGGAAGGTGTGCTGGCAGAGCCTGTAAAGCATGGTGCTGGATTTATCCCCCCATTGATAGATTCTGCTCTGCGTGGCCAGCCATAGCTGACGCGCTTCATTAAGTAACAGGGAAGTGTATGATTGCTGTGCCAACAGAAGCTGCCCCACTGCCTCGCCGGTGTCTCCCATAGCGCAGTCACTCTCCAGATCCCGCACTCGCTCCGCTGCCTCCGCCACCTCTCTCTGACGGGCTCTGCGGGCCCCCGCACACCAGGCGATGTCCACCCCTCGGAGCACCGGCTTCAGCGACTCCCACTGGGTGGCAGCGTCCACCTCAGGCCCACCATTTTCCTCCCAGTAAGTAGATATGGCTTCACGAAGATGTGATCGATAGCGATCTTGTTGCAGGTGCCAAGTAGACTGGCGCCATCGGAAGGGCTGTCGCCTCTTGTCTAACGAGAGGTCTAGGGACACGGGGGAGTGGTCCGAGATACCACGGGGAAGCACAGCCGTAGAAGCAACCCTCGCCATCCAGGGAGTCGGCACGAACAGATAATCTAATCTGGAGAAGGATTTGTGCACTGCCGATACATAGGAGTATTCGCGGCTCAGAGTGTGCTGGTAGCGCCAGGTGTCAACCCAACCCATGCCCCGCGCCAGGCCACAAAGTTTTGTCGGTGCTGCCGCTGGGAGCTCCCCTCCAGGCCTGTATCGATCCATCCGTCCATCCATCACGTCATTCCAGTCTCCCCCCACAATCGCCAGCACATCCGGGATATCGGTCCACACCTCGAATAGCTTCTCAATGAGCGCCTCCTGCAGTGGGGGCGGGGCATACACACTACCAAAGACCATCGGCTCATCCTCAACCATACCCCTAACAAACACAAATCTGCCATGGGCATCAATCCATTGCGTCTCATGTACATAGGGTAGCCTACGGTGAACCAGGACCGCCACCCCTCGGGACCCCCTCACAAATCCTGCATGAAACACTTGTTGATAACCATATCTCTACAAACTGAGGGTCTTGGTGCCCTGGAGGTGCTTCTCCTGTAAGAGAACGTCAGCTCTTTCCCTTTTCCCCAGCCGCAGCACCGCCCCACGCTTTATTTTATCTAGCATCGCCCGGACATTCCAACTCGCCACTCGCATCAGCGTCTGCGGAAGGCCCGGTCTCTGGGCGTCAACCATTGTCAATGGGCAGAAAAATCAAAAGCCTGGGCATTCGGAGCCACACACACATACATTTCAAGCACCAAAGTAGCGCAGACACTGTGTCAAACTTATCCACCCCCCCACCCGCCCCTCTCCCCCTCCCCCACTGCCCACCCCACTCAACAACCCCCCTCACCCCCAACCCCCGCCCCATCCCCCACCTGCCCCCCAAACGAACCCCCCAGCTTCTTACTCCCCCCACCCCAACACCTCATAGAACACTGAAGCATCTGTCGCGGCATGGGCAACCTCGGGCCCAAAACATAGCGCCCAAGGCCAACCATACCAATGGATCCCAAAACTCCCTAAACGAAGAACTCCCCCCATCCCCCGAACAACTCCCACTTACGCAGGAGGCAGGTAGCCCCTATAGTGGAGCTCCCCGAACCCCTCTCACAGCCCCATCAATCGTTAGAATAACCAAGGAAATATGGCAATATACTCAGCGTTCGGTCATCAGTCAATCAAAACATATGTGGACGAATCACTTGTGTGTCCCGGGCCAAGGCCCGCTTGAGCATGGGGCCTGACCCTCACCGTTTCATCCGCCCACCTGAACACGTCCTTCGGCGTATCAAAAAAGTGAGTTCGAGATTGAAAGACTACTCGTAGGCGGGCCGGATAGAACAAGGAATATTGAA
This sequence comes from Lissotriton vulgaris, assembly GCF_964263255.1. Classification (NCBI taxonomy): domain Eukaryota; kingdom Metazoa; phylum Chordata; class Amphibia; order Caudata; family Salamandridae; genus Lissotriton; species Lissotriton vulgaris. The sequence goes on from NW_028255828.1 coordinate 183,730, forward strand.
TCTTCAGGCCCCTAAGTTTCGCCTTGGCGGCCAAGAAAGAGTGCCGCTGTTGCTGTACGATTCTGGTGTAGTCGGGGAAGATCATGATCTTTTGGCTTTCAAAAAGGAGGGAGTCCTTGGCCCTCGCCTCTCTCAGTATAGTGTCCCTGTCGTGAAAGTTCAGGATTCTAGCGATCACCGGCCTGGGCCGCTTTCCCGCCGGCGGCTTCTGCGTCAGGGCCCGGTGGGCGCGCTCAATCACGAAGCAGCGAGATAGGACATCCGGGGGGAGCCAGGTCTCCAGCCACTGGGATAGAAATAGTTCCATGTTGCCCTTTTCACAGCCCTCCGGAAAACCTACAAAGCGAAGGTTGTTCCTGCGCGCCTGCCCTTTGGCGTCCTCCACGCGGAGCGCCAGGCCCTTCTGGATATTCTCCATCGCCGCCATTTTCTGCTTCAGGGTCCCGACATCGTTTTCCACCACCGAGATCCTAGACTCGGCCTCCGTGATCCGCGCCACAGCATTGCGCAGGTCTTGTCTCAGGAGAGTCACATCCGCCCCAACAGCCCCAATCTTGGCATCCAACATGTCCCGTGATTGGGTAATCGCTGCCATCAGCACCTCGTTGTCCGGCCCGACCCCTGGCCACCGTGTGCACCAGGGCCTCTGCTGGGTTCTGTGAATTTGTCGATGGGCCCCTGCTTTGCAGGCCCACCCCCCCCTCTGGTCATGGCCAAGGCTCGCTCCGACACCACTGTCCTCAGAATAGCGGCCAATCCTCTCGGCGGGGCAACCCACACCTCCAACAGCAGCCAAGGGTGCTGCGCCAGTCCACTATCCCACCTGCTGGCACACGCCTCGCACACACCGCTGTCGTCTGCCCCGGGAGGGGGGGGGGGGTCGAGTCCCAGCGTGAGCGAAACCCACCAGGGACACCTCTCTCTACGGGCTCCACCACCTCTAATCAGAGGCGCCCGCCACGTGGTCCTCCAAGGCTATCCAGGGGTATCCCAGGTCTGCAGTTGGGTCCAGCAGTGCGCTCAGGGCCACAGCGTGGAAGTAAGCCAGTCTCACCGGACCCCTACACCCCACGACCAGTCACACCAATGGGGGGGGGGGAGGCACTCACTGTTCTCATCCACCGCCGTAGGGCCAGCTCCAGGTCCACAGCGGGTCAGCAGGCGCGCCTCTCTAGGAACGGACACGTGCCCCTCCGGCTCTTCCCACAGGCCTTCAGACTACAGCCCCAAGGTGCACAGCTGTGACACTCCCAGCGATCCAGTCCAGGCACTGCACTGGACCCTCCTGCACCTCAGGCCCCACTGCGTCCGCTCCCTCGTCCGAGAGCAAGTGCCGGTTCCACCAGGCGGGGATCGCCAAACTCGAGGCCCCGGCTCCCCCAAGGCCAGGCAGGCCGCAGTCTTCACCGGCGGTGTCCAGGCACCAAACTCCTCAGCCGCCGCAGCATGGACGGTCAGGGGCCCCCCCCGTTGCACCGCTAATATCAGGCAGCCCCGAGCTCGGGCAGAAGGATCGCACCTCCGGTTCTCGCGCGCGCCCCTGGACTCGGGTGCGCCAAAATCGAGGCCCCGGCTCGCCCTCCGGGAGTAGGCCGCTTGCAGCTTCGGCCGGTTTCGCGGTTCTAGGTGGTCTCGGAGCGTCGCCTCCAGCACCGAATGATGCCCAAGACCGTCCGCCACAATCGCCCCTCAAGCAGTGTGCTGTTTGGGTCCGGGGGCCAGGATAACCAGTTGGATAAGTAATGGGCCGGCGGGAGCTCTAGAAAGCTGCGTCCGCCATTAACGCCCGCTAAGCCACGCCCTCCAAGATTAGTAATCTTTACGCATGTGTGAGAATTTCCCTCTCAAACGAGTTGGTCACAAGGTTATTTACGCTGTTCTGGTTTGCACACGCTCAAAGCATTTTCCGATTTCAAGCGGGATTTCAGTTACGTAGCAAATTATTCTTTGTTATTCGAATGTGCGTAAAGCTCTTTTCCCAGTATGTAAATGTCATGTGCATTTTAGTTTTCTCTTAGTTATTATTTCTTATTTATTAGTACCTGTTAATGAGAGATTGATCCGAGCAAGTTTCTTTTCCTTGAATCCTTGCTCCATCTACAGTCTGAGCTGCCAGAGATCACACTTCATGAAAAGGACGAGCAGTAACATTGTAATATTCTGAGCTGCAAGAGATCTCACATCGTGTAAGGGACATCACTACACAGTAACAGTCTGATCTGCCAGAGATCCCACATCGTCAAAGGGACATCAGTAATACACTAACATTCTGAGCTGCCGGAAATCACACATTATGAAAAGGGCGAGCAATAAGACTGTAAAATTCTGAGCTGCCAGAGATCACACATCGTCAAAGGGACATCAGTAATTCCATTTTCCCTTTCTATTTTTTACATTTGTATAGCGCATAAATCACCCGAAGGTCTCAGAGCGCTTGCAGAGAAACCTCCTAGAAGAGACCCAGGCAGGGCAAGACCGGTCTAGAAGAGCCATGTTTTTAGCTGTCTGCGGAATCTCAGGTAGTCGGGTTCTGTCCTGATCTGAAGGGGCAGGGAGTTCCAGGCTTCAGGAGCTGTTTTGCTTAATGCCCTGTCAGCGTTTCTGGCTGTACGTACCCTAGGGACACTTAGGAGAGACTTGCTGGATGATCTAAGCGTTCTCACCGGGTTGTAGATCTTAAGCTTTTGTTCTAGGTATGCCGGGCGATGCCCATTGATGGATTTATGGATGAGGCAACGTAGTTTGAATTTAATGCGTTTTTGTATTGGGAGCCAATGCAAGGTTTTTAAGCAGGGTAGTGAAGGGGTGCGGGAGAGAAGGTCGAGCACCAGCCTTGCAGGGGTGTTCTGTAGAACCTGTAGGCGAGCCAACAGGGTGGTATTTGTTGAGGACAAAAGCACGTTCCCATAATCAATCCTGCTGACAATGAGTCCCTGTACTAATGGCATACGAGCTGAGAGGGGAATCCACTTAAAGATTTTCCTTAGACTACGCATGAGGCCAAAGCTGGTGCCTACTACTTTGCTAATGTGATCAGACATGGACAGCTTATTGTCAATTGTTACCCCAAGATTCCTCACCGAGAGCTTGGGCGAGGGGCATGAACCAAGGGAGGCTGGCCACCAATCATCGGACCAGATTTTATCGGCCCTTCCAAACAGCAGGACCTCCGTCTTTCCAGCATTCATCATTAGAAAGTTCCTGGTCATCCAGTCATGAATGTCTACCATGCAATTTTTTAATTTTAGTTTAGTTACATCTGGGTTCTGAGTGATTGCGATCAATATTTGGGTGTCGTCTGCGTAGGACACGGTCCCAAAACCGTGTGCTCGTATAACCTTTGCGAGAGGGGACACATACAGGTTAAAGAGCGTAGGGCTCAGTACAGACCCCTGAGGGACACCCTTATCGTTGTCATAAAAGTTGGAGGAGTGAGCACCAACTTGGACCTTGGACCGCCTGTTTGTCAGATAGCTTTTTATCCAGCATAATGCGGAGCCCTCGACACCAATCTCAGCAAGACGTTCTAAAAGAATGAGATGTGAGATGGTGTCTAAGGCAGCGGATAGGTCGAGCAAGACCAGTATGGCAGACTGGTTGGAATCCAGTGTCATTCTTATATTGTCCACAATTTCGAGCAGGGCAGTTTCGGTACCATGAGATGCCCTGAAGCCCGATTGTGAGGGGTCAAGGAGCTTGTTAGTCTCCAGATGTATTTTGAGTTGTTTGTTTATTAGGGACTCCATAATCTTCCCAAACAGGGGAAGGAGTGAGATGGGCCGATAGTTAGGGAGTGATTTAGGATCGGCTGAAGGTTTTTTTAAGATAGGTCTTATTACGGCCTCCTTCCAATGTAATGGGACAGAGGAGTGTAGTAGAGACTGATTTAAAGTTTTCGTTAAGGCAGGGTTCAGAACAGGAGCTATTTTTGATAGAATTTGAGGAGAAGCAGGGGCTCCAGACTTCATTTTGTGTAAAGTCGCCTCAACCTCTGCTTCTGAGCATGATGAAAATTCCCTTAGTGTAGAAATGCAAGTGTTGGGGTCCCTGCAACTGTTAGTGGGCAAGACTGTAGTCTGACAAATGGGAGTTGACTGAGGAAAACGTTTGTGGATTTCGTTGATTTTTTTCGTGGAAGTATGCTGCCACAGAATCCACCCATTCTTTAGATTCGTTGAGTGGCTGCTGGCTGGCAGGTGGATTAGTGAATTCTTTCACTATACTGTAGAGCTCTCTGTGAGTTGGCCGCCTGAGATATCCTATTACCAAGGTATGCCTTTTTTGCCTCAGTGAATCCTTTGATATACTGCCTGTGTGCAGCTTTATACTGGTCCCTATCCCTCAGATCTTTAGTTTGGCGCCATTTCCTTTCTACTACCCTGACTGCGTATTTGATTTGCTCCAGATCTGGCGTGAACCAAGGTGAGTTTTTCTTAGGAGGTCTTGACACTCGTGCTGGGGCACTGCAATCTAACGCCAAAACAATTGTGGATTCCAGCTCCCTGGCAGCTGTGTTAGGGTCAGTTTTATCGGTGATGGTAGGAGGGGAAAAGTGCGCAGCAAAGAATTCTGAGGTGATCTTGTTCCATGGTCTGCTCAGTTACTTGAGTGGTTTTCCGGGATTCGATCTGAGAGCCTGTGATGTTAAATTTTATAACATAGTGGTCAGTCCACAGGACTGGAGCGATCTGCATAATTTTGACTTTAGGGGAGTTGGTGCATATAAGATCTAATGCATGTCCCGCAGTATGTGTTGGGCCTGTCGGGAGTAGGCTTAACTGTAGGGCGTCGAAGCTTGTGATAAGATCAACAGTTTGGGGGGTCAAGGGTTTGATCCAGATGATAATTAATGTCCCCTAATAATAGGAAATTCTCTGTTGCTAGAGCGTAGGGCGCTATTGCTTCGACCAGCTTTTCCACAAAATGAGTTTTGGCTCCTGGGGGTCTATAGATAAGAGCCACTTTCCATGACTCTTGATTTCCTATAGTCATGGTGGTAATGCACATTTCGCCCCAGCATTCTAAATAGGAGTCATTGGTGTGAAGCTTGATGTTAGATTTATAAATTATAGCCGTTCCGCCTCCCTTTTTACCTGGGCGGTCAAGCCTATGTATTTTATAGGTGGGAGGTAAAGCAACTGAGATATCGGATGAGGAGGACTCCTGTAACCAGGTTTCTGTGATGAATAATATATCCGGACTGCCAGAGTCCAGGAGTGCCCATATTTCCATGGCGTGCTTGGGCAAAGATCTAGCATTGCAGTACATGCAAAATAGATTAGACTGAGGCTGGGGAGCGGGACGTTTTACTACTAATGCCTTCATTCTCCTTCCTCTAGTGTTATTACAGGCATAGTGGGGTGAAATAGTGGTCTCCCTGGCTGTATTTAAGGAGTGGACACTAACACTCTGAGCTGCTGGAAATCACACATTATGAAAAGGCCGAGCAGTAAGACTGTAAAATTCTGAGCACCCAGGGATCACACATCGTTAAAGGGACATCAGGAACACTTATATTCTGAGCTGGCAGAGATCGCACATCGCGAAACCAGAGGTTCTGAAGGGAAGGGGCACTAATTAAATATTCCAATGCTTTCAGGCTGTTCCAGGCAGGCCTTACCCAAACCAGGGATTTTCCGGGGGTTCATCCTCCCAAAGAAAGCTTTGCAATAATTGTGGTACAGCAGTGCATTTCATCACAATTTATTCACAACTGGCTGCAGAGCCTATATCAGAGTGTGGTGTATGTCATGGGAATTGTTTACTTCATACTTCCAAGAAAGTAGAACTACAAAATTACTTTCACATATGTGCACAAATTATGATCCAAACCTGCACTACTAGTGATTCTACTCAGACATAAAAACAAACTGCAGTCTGTGACAGGCTTGGGAATGAAGGTTCCCAAACCGATTAGCGTTGAAAGGCCGTATTAATACCGCACTATACAGTTCTGGTAACTTAAAAAACCAACCACATCTCCTGGGTATTTACACAGTTACAGTATCAAATACAAATGTGGAACATCACTGCAAAAAAAGAGCAACATGGGCGCAGGGTCAAAACACCTTAGTTAAGTTTTACAGATATTGTGAATGTTTCTATCGAGTTGTAGCATAAACACCTCTCATAGCACCTAATTTAGTTACATAAAACAACAGCACAAACAGAAGAGCAAAAACACAGTTTTCAGTGGATAGAAGTTAATCATGTACAGAACGTGGTCCAGGTACCAGTTAGCTATAGATGCTACTCATCTATTAACTCTGTGCATTATTCTCCTGTAAATTGATTTAGATGCAACGATTCTGGTGACATGAGAAACCAGAAATGTATCGTGCAGAACTGGTAGCAGTTCTTTGTTGGTGTACTAAATATGTGTCAAAATACCCAAAGAATGTAACTTTCAGGCACATGTTTCTGCCTTGGCTCTGACTAAGAGCTGTGGCACATAATATTAAACTAACTTAAGTCATAATAGGTGCATTTGCTACCTGTTGCCTACTTTATTTTCCATGCTGATTAAATAGTCAAATGTTCTTTTAAGGAATACATTTCCTTTTAGTATGGAGCTGTGTTAAGCTTTGGATGCTGTTCCTTCACTAGACACTTTGATTTGGAAGTTCCAGGGTAGGGGTGACAAGCTCCAGTACCTATCTTGTTTCTGCACTACAGTAAAATTCAAGACAGTTGGTGGTAGTGGTGACCCCATGAACTTGGGGCAGAAAAGCCAAGGCTCTAAAATTTCTCTGATTAAAGAAAGCTGAAGATCATTGGCTGAAGAACCCTCACTGCAGTCAAGACACAACTGAGTACCACAAGATTAGAGCTAGCACGAGCGGTGATCTCTAACTGCATTGCAAAGCAAGGGTCTGGATCATGGACTATTCTTTAATCCCTTTCCTATGGAACGAGGCACATGGCCGGGTTGTCCCTTCTCTGCACTCCTCTTCACCCTCGCCTTTGAACTCATGGCAGAGGGGTTAGAAGTGGTACACAGTTAATAGGGTTCTGCTGGCCTGAATTGTCAGAAGATGCAATATCCGTCTACGTGGACATCCTACCGTTCCTACAACAACCGGAGGGCTCGCAATGGAGACTGAGACAGATGTTGCAGGTGTAATACAGATGCCTCTAGACTGATGGTTAACTGGCAAAAATCCAGCCTTAGACAGGTGCAGGGTGCCAATGCACAGCACCCTCTTAGATAGCGGAAGATCAGTTTAAATACGTGAGTACAGCAGTCACCCTGGAGCAGCGAAGGCCTGGGACCTCAATAATAGTGCTGTGCTGCAACGTTGTTGTGGTAATATGGACATATGGTCCTCCTAACCCATCTCTATGGTGGGACGGATGGTTTTATACTCCTTGTCAGTCCATCCTGCAGAATTATCCCTACATCTTACAGATATTCTTTTTGTCCTTCTTGCAGGCCATAGTCACCAGGTAAATTTGGGGCAGTAAACGACCAAGGGTCTCATACAAGTACACTGTGACGATATTCGAAGTGCTCGGATGTCCGTGACTTAAACCTTTACTACTGGGCAGTGCTGATGATGGCAATAGAAGACTGGTTGTTCAGGGATAGCAAAGATCTGGCATTGCAACTTGAACTCAACACCTCAGAACAGCATGAAACGAGCAGCGGCCCGTGCATGCAAGGCCGGTGAGGCCAGTTTGGGGGATGGGAGGGTTCGACAGATGACCACGAGGGAAAATTAAATAATGAATTTTGCATTGTCTGTTGAACGTCCCCCCCCCCCCCCCTGCCCCCCCACCGCTCTTACCTGCACGAGCTGCTGCATGGAACATAACACTTACTATAGAGCTGCCCTTACCATTCTCACCCTTAAATAGCTCATTTTCATTTGCTGTGCTAGCGTGAGGCGCCCAAGTACAATAAATGGCTGGGCAAAGCACAAATTTGACTTTTCTGTGGTATGGACTCAGTTGCATCAGGTCACAAGACTGGTAAGCTTTAAATCCTGGGATCTCATTTGGATATCTCGCTAGTGACGTGATAAAATGACCATACAAAATATGTTGAGCAACTCACACAGAAGTACAACCTTCACCGATTCCAGTTTTTCGGATTTCTACAGCTCCGCCACGCACTCTCTGCACACAATGAGGCTCTGAAGAATGTCCCGGAATTTATCCATCTGAAGGTCGATTTAGGGCTAAACCCCATGGGACGCGAGGACATTTCTGGACTGTATAGGTCCCTAGTCCTTAACTTCACTAATGGGCAAGACGAGGGCCGTTTGGGAGCAAAACCTAGATGAGCTGGATGACGAGGATTGTCTTGAGGCAAAGATAGCAGCACGGTTCCATCCCATCCCCTCAAACCGCAGAGTAATGAATGAATGAATGAATACGCACTTATATAGCGCTTGGCTACCCATGGGACATCCCAGCGCATCTGTCACCACACTCATTCAGCAGTGATCAAGCAAAAAGAAAGGTCTTCACCTGTTTTCTAAACCTGAGATGGTCAACTTCAAGGCGGATGGAATCAGGAAGCTGATTCCAAAGCCTGGCTGCGTTACAGGAGAACAATCGTCCTCGAGTCCGAGACCGTTTAACCTTTGGAACTGAGAGCAGTTGTTTATTGCTAGATCTCAGAGTCCTCTTGGTGTCATATAACTGCACCAAGGGCTGCAACAAGGAAGGCTGGTCCTTTACTCAAGATGCACTTATGGAAAATGCACAATGCTTTAAACCTAACCCTATCCACAACAGGCAGCCAATGAAGTTGTCTGAGGGCTAGTTTAGCTGACTTATGCCTAGGGATACCTGTCAAAAGTCGAGCAGCACAATTCTGTGCTGTCTGCAATTTCCCAATAGTTCCCAGTGGAGCCCCCAGGTAGACTACATTTGCGTAGTCCAACCGTGAAAGGACCAAGGATTGAACCACCATGCGCCTGGTTTCAGATGGCAGAAGGGGAAGAATCTTCCGCATTGTCCTGATCAGGCCATAACAATTAGCGGCAACCTTACTTGCCTGAGCTTTGAGCTTAAATTTACAGTCAAACCAGACCCCAAGACTCTTAATTTGTGTCTTAGGGACAGGAGGCGCACCAAGGCAGGCAGGCCATAAAGAATCCAGATTGTGGGGTGCAGCATGACCAAGAATCATTATCTCTGTCTTTGTGCCATTTAATTTAAGAAAAGACAGATCCATCCACTCAGAGACCTTCACAAGACAACCCTCCAAGCCTGAGCTTGAGATGTCTTGCTGGTTAAGGCCCACCACTAATTGAGTGTCATCCGCGTATGTGACAGTGTGAATCCCCCAGGGAAGTACCACCTCGGCCAATGGCCTCATATAGATATTAAATAAGGTGGGACTCAACGAAGAACCCTGCGGGAATCCACACTGCAACGGCCTCTGCTCAGAGAGAATGCCTTCTTCAAGTCAAGTCAATAAATTTATATAGCGCACTACATACCCAGAGGGTCTCAAGGCGCTTGAAGACGGGTGGGTAATTACTGGTCAAATATCCACGTTTTAAGTTGCTTTCTGAATGCTAGGTGGTTCTGAGTAAGGCGAAGGTGAGTGGGAAGTGAGTTCCAGGTTTTAGCTGCCAGGTAGGAGAAGGATCTACCTCCCATGGTGGTTTTGTTGATGCGAGGTACAGTGGCAAGGGCTTGGTTGGAGGATCGTAGCTGGCGGGAGGGGGTGTAGAAGGACAGTCGTGTGTTGAGGCATTTGGGTCCGATTTCGTAGAGTGCTTTGTGTGCGTGGGTTAGAAGCCGGAAAGTAATCCTCTTATTGACGGGGAGCCAGTGGAGGTTTTTCAGGTGACCAGAGATGTGTTCTTTACGCGGGATGTCTAATACGAGCCTGGCTGAAGCGTTCTGGATGCGTTGGAGTTTTTTCTGGAGTTTTGTGGTGGTACCGGCGTAAAGGGTGTTTCCGTAGTCTAGTCGGCTTGTGACCAGAGCGTGGGTGACCGTTTTTCTAGTTTCAGTGGGGATTCAGCGGAATGTTTTTTTGAGCATGCGAAGAATGTTGAAGCAAGATGAAGAAACGGCGTTGACTTGCCTGTTCATCGAGAGTGAGGAATCCAGGATGACGCCCAGGTTCCGTGCGTGGTCCGACGGGATGGGTGCTTTTCCAAGGGCCTCTGGCCACCAAGAGTCATCCCAGGCGGAGGGGGAGGTGCCTAGGATGAGGACTTCTGTTTTGTCTGAGTTCAGTTTCAGACGGCTGTGCTTCATCCATTCGGCTACTTCTTTCATTCCTTCATGCAGGTTGGTTTTGGCAGTGTTCGGGTCTTTGGTGAGTGAGAGGATCAGTTGAGTGTCGTCGGCGTAGGAGATGATGTTGAGGTTGTGTTGGCGTGCGATGACCGCGAGGGGGCTCATGTATACGTTGAAGAGGGTGGGGCTGAGTGAAGATCCTTGTGGTACGCCGCAGATGACTTCAGTGGCCTCTGACTTGAATGGTGGAAGGCGGACTCTCTGGGTTCTTCCGGTGAGGAACGAGGTGATCCATTCCAGTGCTTTTCCTTGGATTCCGACGTTTCTGAGGCGTTGTAAAAGGGTGCTATGACAGACCGTGTCGAAGGCTGCGGAGAGGTCGAGGAGGATGAGGGCGACTGTGTCTCCATTGTCCAGTAGAGTTCGAATGTCGTCTGTTGCTGCGATGAGGGCGGTTTCAGTGCTGTGCTTGGCTCGGAAGCCGGATTGTGAGGGGTTGAGGGATTTGTTGGTTTCGAGGAATGCGGCGAGCTGGTTGTTGACCGCTTTTTCGATGAATTTGGCCGGGAATGGAAGGAGTGAGATAGGGCGGTAGTTTTTGAGTTCGGTGGGGTCAGCTGTGGGTTTCTTCAGGAGGGCGCTGAGTTCGGCATGTTTCCAGCTTTCCGGGAAGGTTGCGGAGTTGAGGGAGCAGTTGATGACGTCTCGAAGGTGCGGTGCTAAGAAATGACTGTAACCATTCAAGGACAGTTCCTCCCACACCCACCTCCCTAAGTCTTTGAATCATTATATAATGATTCACAGTGTTGAAGGCTGCGCTGAGATCTAGTAAAATAATTGCAGCGCAGCCTCCGGTATCCAAGATCTTCCTAGACTCTTCAAGGGCCGCAAGAAGAGCAGTCTCCGTGCCGTGGCATCGTCTAAAACCAGTCTGGGTGGGATGTAGGTGGTTTTTCTCCTCCAGGTGACTTGTCAAAACTGCATTGACGTGTCTTTCTGCCAGTTTACTCAAACGAGGCAACAAAGAGATGGGCCGATAATTAGACCAATCATTGGGGTCTAAGTTATTTTTTCTTAAACAGGGCTTTAACTCTGGCTTGTTTCCACAAACCCGGGACCTGTCCCATTGAGAGGTATGCATTTATCACGTCCATTATCACTGGACAGACTATCTCTGATACTAAATGAAGAGTGACCCTGGGGGCTGGATCAGCGGCTGATCCCAATTTTAGCTGGATTTAATACAGTGCACCAACCTGCACAGGATGTCCTACCACCCTATCGGGTGAGAGGATGGGTAGCAGCAGTAGCCCCGCTTGTACCTAATACAAGACCCATGCTACATTTTACAATGTGATATGAGACTGTCCATGTATAACTTGGACAGTATCACACACAAGCAAGTAACCTTGAACCTAAAGTTACCGTTCTGGGCATAAGTAAGGCCTAGTCGTTTTTCATTGCACAATTATTGCATGCGGGGCTGGGATTCTTGACAGCAAAACATGATATTGCGCGCCACTAATCACAGGCAGAAGCTCCCTCCGCGTGTGAATGGCACAGGGCCATGGACTATTGTGTGCCAACAGATCAGGCAGTTTATAGGACAACCATGCAAAAAATAAATATAAAAAAATCTGGGGTGCATGGACTGCTCGTCATGGTTTGATGTAATTATACGTGAAGCCCTGTGGTTCTCCTGTACACTTGTTTTTTAATATATCAAGTCGATTAATTGATTGATCGATTCAGATGTAGTTGCCAGACACCCTTTGCCTCCGTTTCAGTTGACTTACATTTTTGTAATGTACTGCTATAAAACGAATAAAAAGTGATCTAAACTTTAAACAAGAGTTTTGCTGTAGGTAATAATACATCTGATAGACACGTCTAGCCACAGATTCCTTACCTTTGAACTTCCAGGCGTCAGGCTGGATCCGAAGATTTTTGATAGCAGTACCTCTGTGCCCTGATAGGTGGCGCCGGTCGACTCCACGTGACGCCGTAGGAGTCGGGATTGGCGTGATGTCCGCGTCGTCTATATAGGCGCCAACCCGGTGCGCTGACATCAGTTCTTTTCTCTGCGCGCCAGCTAGCGCAGATCCATCGAAGAGAGCTACCCGAGTCACTTTTTGACAACCTTGTTGGACTTTTTGTCAACTCTTGTTGTTGTGCTAGGTATGTCGAGTAAGAAAGCCTCAGGGTTTATTTATTTGTTTATTTATTTATTTGCAGGTTTGTATAGCGCTAGGAATAGACTCCCGCAGGAGTATCTCCGCGCTTGAGACAGCCGGCACGCAAGTAAGAGCAGTAGCATTGAAATTCTAAAACCCTCTGAAACAGATACCTAATTCTAAAACAAAAGACTGGCTTAGCTAGTATTGACTAAACAAGAAAGTTTTCAATTGTTTCCTAAAAAGGAGATGGTCGGGGCATTGTCTCAGTAGGAGTTGAAGCGCATTCCACAAAATAGGACCCACCACAGACAGGGCCTTACCACCCAGTCTAGTTCTACTGATCTTGGGTACACTCAGCAGCAGCTGTTCACTAGACCTAAGAGTGCGAGTAGGGACATATGGTACAAATTTTCTGGCCAAATAGTCCGGTCCAAATCATGTAGACCTTTATGTATAATACAGCAGGTCTTAAACTTCACTCGTTGACTTATGGACAACCAGTGAAGTTTATTCAGCAGAGTTTTAGATGGAGATCTAGGGGGGGGGCATTAAGAACCTGCCTGGCTGCTTTGTTCTGCACTACTTGCAAGCGGTCTAGTACCTCTTCATTTGCACCTGCCAGAAGACCATTACAATAATCAAGACGGCTGATTACTAAAGCCTGAACCAGAGTTCTTCTGAAGGAGTCCGGGAGGAAAGGGAATATCCTACGAAGGAGACCTATCATATGAAAACAAGATCCCACAATGCTGTTACCATGTTGTTTCATAGTCCACTCCGGTTCCAACCGTACCCCCAGGTTCTTGATTATTAGCTTAGGTTCGGGGACTGGGCCTAAGTCCAGTGGCCACCAATCAGGGGACCATTGGACCCTGGCTTCACCGAAAAGCCGTTTAAGCCGTGCGGTGGTGTCACTGCGCCATGTAAGTCATGGACTCCCCTTTAGCGTCTCTCTGGTGCCTGGAACTCGACCACGACAGTCGTGCTCCATATGCTGGGCCATGTCGCTGAAGGCTTTGACAGAGCGGTCCCTAAAGCTCGGTGTTGGCGCTAGGGAGGTCACCAAAGTAAGAAATGGGGGACCCCCTCTGTCATATTATTTGAGGCTAGGGAAAAGAGGGGAATTATAAACTATATCATATGAAATATTTCCCTCGTAGCCTATATATATTTTCCTTTCAACATTGTTTATATTTCTTTAAATTATCATCAGAGGACAACAGTGACACATATAATCATCTTGTTATTCTTTTTATTTATCTGAAAAATATATATATATTTTTCTCTTTTTTCAGAAACTTTTTTTCAAAAACATATTTTACATAAACAGCTCATATTTTTTCATGCTTGTAAATCCATATTCATCAATAATAATTCAAATAAAAAACAATGACTTTTCTCAAATACATACAAAAGTATTACAGTGTAAATATTTTTAGGACAAAATCTACACAACCCTGGTTCAGCATGTCATAAATACACCCATACTACAGTCACTCAAACACTTTCCCACAAAACACAGACACACAATATCTGTACACAGTTGAGTAAAAACCATGGTCACCTCCTTGATCTCGCTCCCAGACTCTGTTGAGGGAATGGTCTGAGCAGCGCTCCAGGGGTTCAAAGTCTTCCTCGTAGTCCTCGCAATCCGGTAAGAAGCGCCACGGACTTCACCCCGTCCATCACAGGAGACTGAGGAGCCTCGACATTTGCAACTCCTCTCCACGTTTCCATTCCTTTCCAGTGCCGGGAGCGACCCCCCTCCATCTAAAGCAATTTTCTGATGCCATGGGCACCATATTTGGCTGGCCTAATCCTGCTGGCGCGCCTTCGGGCCCGCAGGCTCAGCTGAAGGATGCCCTGTGGGTTCCGTCCCTTTAGCTCCGGCCATGGCCCCTCTTGAATCTCTCCTATCATCGTTTTGACGGCACGTCGTTCAACCTGCCCTATTCTGAAGGGTTAGGCATGGAGGATAAAGATTCAGAAGGCAGCAGGGTCCCTTAGAAATCCTGCAACACAATTATGACCTGGACTGGTAGGAGGGCCTGGGTCATGCCAGCGGCCTGGACACCTCTCCAAATACTAGCATGCTGTCTCCCCCTAACATAGCTATGGATGAGGTAGCTTCATTTGCAATGATTGTGCAGTTTCCTATGGTGCAGTCAAGAAGAATGTCCTGACGGAGGTCCTTCAGCCTGGTGTCTCTTCCTCTGGACCTTCACCTATGCCTTAACAGATATTCTACTGGGCACCTGGCCCAAGCCCAGCACAGGCACTCCTGTGAATTTAACCATTCTCTACAGACCTGCACTGGCCAACCCAGCTTTCCTCTCTACCCACTGCACCCCAAAGAGCTTGGTAGTCCAAGCCTCCACTTCCCACGGCGCATTCCCTTCCTCACCCCCGGACATGGAATACAAAAGGCTGGACACTTTTGGTAAGACGATCTTTTCTTCCAACAGTCTAACATTGCCTCTTGGGCTGTTACTCCCATTCTCTATGGGATACATACGGTTGGGCAAGTGCTTCCCAGAGTCTGAGTAGGCCCGAGCTCTCCTCTCCAAAGCCATTACAGGCGGGAGAGATGCGGCTAAGTTTGCCATATGATGTGACTTAGATACAACAACCTTGCAAGGCAAAGCAATTTTCTCGATGGGGGCCACGAGGCGTCACGCCTGGCTGAGGATGCTTGCTTTTCAGGGGATGTCCAAACTAACCTTATGGACATGCCCGTTGATGGCTCTCGTATCTTTGGAGACAAGGCGGACGCAGCGCTTGAGCATTTTAAGAACTCGTGGGCTACGACCAAGTCCTTAGGCCTTTCCACATCATCCCGGCCTGTGTCTGCTTTTTGCCTTTTTAGTGGCTATGGGAGGGGTTTCAACCACGCCAACCCTATTCCAGCCAGAGACCCCGCAAGTCCAGCAACCGCTGTGGGGCCGCGGATGCGGTACGCCAAACCTTGTGGAATGGGTAGCCAGAAGTCCGGTCAAGCAACAACACCCTCCTCCACTGCAAACCCTCCTAGTCCAATCCTCTGGATCATGGATGTCCAGTTGCTGGTAGGATATGCCCTCACCTCCACCACTGGGGAGATATCACCTTGAAAGGGTAGGTGCAGCAAATAGTCTGAAGGGGCTATTCCCTCCCCTTCAAGAATACTCCTTCCTCCATGCCTTCAACTTACGAATGGTTGATGGAGGATCACCTAGCCTTACTCTCCAACGATTTCAAGACTCTTTTCCAAGGAAGCTATAGAGAGGGTCCCCGGACCAGAGATAGGCTGTGGTTGCTATTCCCTCTATTTTCTGGTTCCGAAAAAGCACGAAGGCCTTTGTCCTACCTTAGACCTCAGAGCCCTCAACTACTTCCTCAAAAATTGAGAACTTTCAGTTTGGCGTTCTCCCTTTCAGCGTCACCAGTGCCCCTCAGGTGTTCACCAAGGTGATGACTGTGGTCGCAGCCCATCTGCGGAGATCAGTCTTCCCCTATCTCAATGAATGATTTTTGAAGGCGGCCCGTCCAAAGCAGCCGTCTTCCACCTCCAGACTATGGTGAAACTCCTACTCCCTATCAATGTGCCGAAGTCACAGCTGACTCAGTCAGGAGCTCCTTTTCATTGGAGCGGTTCTGGACACAGTGCAGATATGGGTGTGTCCTCCCGAATGGCAAGTCCAGGATATTCGGGCTATGATACTGAAGTTTCAGCCTCTATCCTGGATTTCGGTGAGACTGACTGAGGCTGTTGGGCCTCATGGCCTCCTGCATCTGCTAGTGGACCATGTCAGATGGCATATGCAGGATCTGCAGTGTGACTTGAAGTTCCAGTGGGCGCATCATTGAGGAACTCTCACCGACCCAGTTCAGATATAGGAGGGCACAGAGAACGACCTGCGGTAGTAGCTACCAAACACAATTTCGTCACAGGCAGACCCCTCTCCCATCCCCACCCATATTCCATGGTAGTCACAGATGCGTTCCTCCTGGGTTGGGGCGGCCATCTGGGAGATATGGAGATCAGAGGATTCTGGTCTACGGCAGAAGCCAAGTTCCATATCAATATGTTGGAGCTTGGTGTGATCCAGTTGGTACTGAAAGCCTTTTTACCATCCCGCAAGGGAAGGCTAGTTCAAGTGTTCACAGACCACATTACCGCCATGTGGTACTGCAACAAACAGGGCGGAGTGGGGCCGTGGACCTTTGTCACAAGGCCCAGCGACTCTGGACTTGGCTGGAACAACAGGGCATTTACCTGGTGGTTCAGCATCTGCCAGTTTTCTAAACGCCTTAGCAGATGAACTAAGCTGCCTGTACCTTGTGGCTCACGAGTGGTGGTCCCATCCGGAGGCGGTGCAAGTTCATTAAGGTATTTTCGATAATGTGTATGATTTGCCAGATAGTGGCGTTAAAAATCTCTTTACGATCTATGTTTCTTCATCGATACTTACTGTTTCTCTAGATTCGTATTTGGAATGAATGCTACGCTCTTGCATACAAGATCGATTTACCCGTTTTTGAAGGTATTACTTCACTACAACACCTCGATGTGATATTCACTTTATTTGAATCACGCTTTTTATCCAGCATGTTTCTTCTATGCTTAAACCGTCAACCTTTGAGTGTCAGGCATGTACATGTCAGGCACATATTAAGTGTTCTATAAATAAACACGTTTTTTGAGTCATAACATAAATCACCTCATCAGGCACCTGGAGGGTTATACGGTTCTAAAGCTGGTGTAAACCAACAGAGGTGACGCACAAAAATACTGTAAATTAGTGTGATTGGAGATATGTTTTTTCTATGAATAGTGAAGTATATCCTTTTTTTGAACAGAGATTGAGCCCCTGAAGAAGGGCCAAGTGCCCGAAAATGCATTGGGCAAATGAATATAAAATTTGAAATAATGTTTTGATGTGACTACAACATTGTAAACAAATGAAAATACTAAAGAATGAAGATAAACAATAATTTTACCTTCCGAGGGGGGGATATCTGCTCCATGCAGCGGTGAGCGGAGCAATTCAGACACACTGGGGAACGGGGCTGGCTGAACCCGAGACGGCAGCAGCATGCCAATACACCATGATGGCGGCGGGCACAACCAAAGCAGTGACGTGCCTATACAATAGAATGAGACGAGACAATCTCCCTCCCCTCGAGTCATTGAAAGCCAAGTTGGAAGCTGACCTAGGTAAAGACATTCCTGACACAACGTGGGGACAGCTAATGCGTCGAGCCCGCAACAGTACGAGGAACGCGAGGTTTCAGCTTCTCCACTATTACGTGCTGCATAGGGCATATATGACTCCGGGGAAGATAGGGAGGTACTTTGGGACGATGGAGGCGGCATGCCCTCGCTGTCTGGAAGAGGGGGCTGAACTGGTGCACATGTTATGGGCATGTCCGGCCCTCCGAGATTATTGGCAGGCCATAGGGGAAACTTTGAATGAGGTGACTGACAGAACCGTAGACTTCGGCCCGGCAGAGTGTATTTTGCATTGGTTTCCTCACACCCCCAAAAACAAACTGACGAGCAAGTTCATCGATATGGGGTTGATAGTGGCTAAGCGGGAGATTACCAGGCACTGGAAGGCGAGGGTGGGCCCGACCCCTAGACGGTGGCTCAACGAATTCTTGAAGTGGGCGACCACCGACAGCACACATAGGTGCCAGCTAGCGCGTAGGACTCCTAACCCAGGGGCGCTTGAGGCAGCGACAGCGTGGGAAATGATGGTGCAGGCCCTCAGAGATGGTGGAGAAGACGAGGAAGATGAGGTCCCCGACACGGACAGGGAAGGCAGGATGGGCTGAATGGCCGACGCGTAAGCATGGGATACTAGAAGCCAAGGTACGTGCCCTAGATGAGCAGCGACGGGCAATGCTAGAGGCCCTCGGACAGGTGGTGGGGGGGAGGAGGGGGGGGGGGGCGGGGGAGTTTCTCTTTGCTTCATGGGGGGAGGGGGCGGGTTTCACTGCACTAGTTAGTTGAGGGATAAAAGTAGTCATGCATACACTTCTGCAGCGCGATACTCCGGCAACACTAGTATCAGGCATGGAGGGGCCAAGAAAAAATCGCCGCCCAACCCCTGGGTTGTGGGCCAACAGGCTGTGTATAACGGAATACGGAATGATACGTTCCGGCTAAATGATTAATATGAAACATGTATGTGATTTGGCCTGATCTTTGTATGCCTACAATAAAAATTACTTTAAAAAAAAAAATGAAGATAAACAATTTTTGAATAAAACTTTATTTGTTGAAACCGAACTACAATTGCTCGACAATTTTCATCTTACTGTGTGCGTTTGGGGACGTTACCTTCGATTAGGATAACGCTACAGACAGTTACAGAACCCCAATACTCAGAGGGGTATACCAAACAGCACCTACCTACCCATAATAAACTTATCACCTTCACGATAAAAAACAGGAGTGCGACAGTTCTTTCCATATTGTGTACATATAACTTCTGTTTATGGTCTCATTTGCCCAGCAGGGCTCTGCTCTGAGCACTCTGAAGGGCTACCTTTCGGCAGTGTCTGCTTTTCTTCGGCTGCCGGATCAGCCATCTATTTTCATATCTCCTCTTGCTCCGAGATTTTTGAAGGGGCTAACCCATATGTTCACCCCTTCGCCTTTTATTATGCCCCAATGGACCTGTGGTCAGTCAGGGCATACAGGACTAATATTCATTGATTTCAAGTATTATTTATTGTATTAAACCAATATAGGTCAGGTCAGGATTTTAGCTAATAAAGTAAGAGGTAGGGAAGAGAGTTCACGTTTGAGCGGGTCAGTTCCTTCACTGTGTCCCAGATTAACTCCTTTCTATCTCTGTTGTCTGGTCCTTCGGCACTGGTTCCTGGTCATTCCAGCAGAAGAGGAGAGATGGTCTACTTCCCTCAAAATAAACAGATAGGACAACAAGTCAGGCGTCTCTACAGTCAGTCTTAATATGAAGGTGAACCCTTCACCGTCACCCAGGGTGCTCGGTCTTATCTTCAGGGTTGCCCGCTCTATACCTTAAGCTGCAACCAAAACTGTAGCGACCTTTAGCTTTTTAGCAACGGATTTTTGGGGCAATGTGGGCATTTTTAAATGTAATACTTTGCACTTTACCTGAATCACCTGTACTCGCCTATCCCCCCCGGTCCACCGTGACATCAATGTTTGAGTGGAGGGATGATACGCCCCACTTCCGGCAGGAGATCAGAGTTTGAGTGGCCTGACCCCTTAAAACCGGATGTGTTTCAGACCGCGCAGAGGACGCGCGCATTGAAACACCTAATCTGGTTGTAAATCCATATTCATCAATAATAATTCAAATAAAAAACAATGACTTTTCTCAAATACATACAAAAGTATTACAGTGTAAATATTTTTAGGACAAAAATCTACACAACCCTGGTTCAGCATGTCATAAATACACCCATACTACAGTCACTCAAACACTTTCCCACAAAACACAGACACACAATATCTGTACACAGTTGAGTAAAAACCATGGTCACCTCCTTGATCTCGCTCCCAGACTCTGTTGAGGGAATGGTCTGAGCAGCGCTCCAGGGGTTCAAAGTCTTCCTCGTAGTCCTCGCAATCCGGTAAGAAGCGCCACGGACTTCACCCCGTCCATCACAGGAGACTGAGGAGCCTCGACATTTGCAACTCCTCTCCACGTTTCCATTCCTTTCCAGTGCCGGGAGCGACCCCCCTCCATCTAAAGCAATTTTCTGATGCCATGGGCACCATATTTGGCTGGCCTAATCCTGCTGGCGCGCCTTCGGGCCCGCAGGCTCAGCTGAAGGATGCCCTGTGGGTTCCGTCCCTTTAGCTCCGGCCATGGCCCCTCTTGAATCTCCCCTATCATCGTTTTGACGGCACGTCGTTCAACCTGCCCTATTCTGAAGGGTTGGGCATGGAGGATAAAGATTCAGAAGGCAGCAGGGTCCCTTAGAAATCCTGCAACACAATTATGACCTGGACTGGTAGGAGGGCCTGGGTCATGCCAGCGGCCTGGACACCTCTCCAAATACTAGCATGCTGTCTCCCCCTAACCTAGCTACGGATGAGGGAGCTTCATTTGCAATGATTGTGCAGTTTCCTATGGTGCAGTCAAGAAGAATGTCCTGACGGAGGTCCTTCAGCCTGGTGTCTCTTCCTCTGGACCTTCACCTATGCCTTAACAGATATTCTACTGGGCACCTGGCCCAAGCCCAGCACAGGCACTCCTGTGAATTTAACCATTCTCTACAGACCTGCACTGGCCAACCCAGCTTTCCTCTCTACACACTGCACCCCAAAGAGCTTGGTAGTCCAAGCCTCCACTTCCCACGGCGCATTCCCTTCCTCACCCCCGGACATGCAATACAAAAGGCTGGACACTTTTAGTAAGACGATCTTTTCTTCCAACAGTCTAACATTGCCTCTTGGGCTGTTACTCCTATTCTCTATGGGATACATACGGTTGGGCAAGTGCTTCCCAGAGTCTGAGTAGGCCCGAGCTCTCCTCTCCCAAGCCATTACAGACGGGAGAGATGCGGCTAAGTTTGCCATATGATGTGGCTTAGATACAACAACCTTGCAAGGCAAAGCAATTTTCTCGATGGGGCCGCGAGGCGTCACGCCTGGCTGAGGATGCTTGCTTTTCAGGGGATGTCCAAACTAACCTTATGGACATGCCCGTTGATGGCTCTCGTATCTTTGGAGACAAGGCGGACGCAGCGCTTGAGCATTTTAAGAACTCGTGGGCTACGACCAAGTCCTTAGGCCTTTCCACATCATCCTGGCCTGTGTCTGCTTTTTGCCTTTTTAGTGGCTATGGGAGGGGTTTCAACCACGCCAACCCTATTCCAGCCAGAGACCCCGCAAGTCCAGCATCCGCTGTGGGGCCGCGGATGCGGTACGCCAAACCTTGTAGAATGGGTAGCCAGAAGTCCGGTCAAGCAACAACACCCTCCTCCACTGCAAACCCTCCTAGTCCAATCCTCTGGATCATGGATGTCCAGTTGCTGGTAGGATACGCCCTCACCTCCACCACTGGGGAGATATCACCTTGAAAGGGTAGGTGCAGCAAATAGTCTGAAGGGGCTATTCCCTCCCCTTCAAGAATACTCCTTCCTCCATGCCTTCAACTTACGATTGGTTGATGGAGGATCACCTGGCCTTACTCTCCAACGATTTCAAGACTCTTTTCCAAGGAAGCTATAGAGAGGCTCCCCGGACCAGAGATAGGCTGTGGTTGCTATTCCCTCTATTTTCTGGTTCCGAAAAAGCACGAAGGCCTTCGTCCTACCTTAGACCTCAGAGCCCTCAACTACTTCCTCAAAAATTGAGAACTTTCAGTTTGGCGTTCTCCCTTTCAGCGTCACCAGTGCCCCTCGGGTGTTCACCAAGGTGATGACTGTGGTCGCAGCCCATCTGCGGAGATCAGTCTTCCCCTATCTCAATGAATGATTTTTGAAGGCGGCCCGTCCAAAGCAGCCGTCTTCCACCTCCAGACTACGGTGAAACTCCTACTCACTATCAATGTGCCGAAGTCACAGCTGACTCAGTCAGGAGCTCCTTTTCATTGGAGCGGTTCTGGACACAGTGCAGATATGGGTGTGTCCTCCCGAATGGCAAGTCCAGGATATTCGGGCTATGATACTGAAGTTTCAGCCTCTATCCTGGATTTCGGTGAGACTGACTGAGGCTGTTGGGCCTCATGGCCTCCTGCATCTGCTAGTGGACCATGTCAGATGGCATATGCAGGATCTGCAGTGTGACTTGAAGTTCCAGTGGGCGCATCATTGAGGAACTCTCACCGACCCAGTTCAGATATAGGAGGGCACAGAGAACGACCTGCGGTAGTAGCTACCAAACACAATTTCGTCACAGGCAGACCCCTCTCCCATCCCCACCCATATTCCATGGTAGTCACAGATGCGTTCCTCCTGGGTTGGGGCGGCCATCTGGGAGATATGGAGATCAGAGGATTCTGGTCTACGGCAGAAGCCAAGTTCCATATCAATATGTTGGAGCTTGGTGCGATCCAGTTGGTACTGAAAGCCTTTTTACCATCCCGCAAGGGAAGGCTAGTTCAAGTGTTCACAGACCACATTACCGCCATGTGGTACTGCAACAAACAGGGCGGAGTGGGGCCGTGGACCTTTGTCACAAGGCCCAGCGACTCTGGACTTGGCTGGAACAACAGGGCATTTACCTGGTGGTTCAGCATCTGCCAGTTTTCTAAACGCCTTAGCAGATGAACTAAGCTGCCTGTACCTTGTGGCTCACGAGTGGTGGTCCCATCCGGAGGCGGTGCAAGTTCATTAAGGTATTTTCGATAATGTGTATGATTTGCCAGATAGTGGCGTTAAAAATCTCTTTACGATCTATGTTTCTTCATCGATACTTACTGTTTCTCTAGATTCGTATTTGGAATGAATGCTACGCTCTTGCATACAAGATCGATTTACCCGTTTTTGAAGGTATTACTTCACTACAACACCTCGATGTGATATTCACTTTATTTGAATCACGCTTTTTATCCAGCATGTTTCTTCTATGCTTAAACCGTCAACCTTTGAGTGTCAGGCATGTACATGTCAGGCACATATTAAGTGTTCTATAAATAAACACGTTTTTTGAGTCATAACATAAATCACCTCATCAGGCACCTGGAGGGTTATACGGTTCTAAAGCTGGTGTAAACCAACAGAGGTGACGCACAAAAATACTGTATATTAGTGTGATTGGAGATATGTTTTTTCTATGAATAGTGATGTATATCCTTTTTTTGAACAGAGATTGAGCCCCTGAAGAAGGGCCAAGTGCCCGAAAATGCATTGGGCAAATGAATATAAAATTTGAAATAATGTTTTGATGTGACTACAACATTGTAAACAAATGAAAATACTAAAGAATGAAGATAAACAATAATTTTACCTTCCGAGGGGGGGATATCTGCTCCATGCAGCGGTGAGCGGAGCAATTCAGACACACTGGGGAACGGGGCTGGCTGAACCCGAGACGGCAGCGGCATGCCAATACACCATGATGGCGGCGGGCACAACCAAAGCAGTGACGTGCCTATACAATAGAATGAGACGAGACAATCTCCCTCCCCTCGAGTCATTGAAAGCCAAGTGGGAAGCTGACCTAGGTAAAGACATTCCTGACACGACGTGGGGACAGCTAATGCGTCGGGCCCGCAACAGTACGAGGAACGCGAGGTTTCAGCTTCTCCACTATTACGTGCTGCATAGGGCATATATGACTCCGGGGAAGATAGGGAGGTACTTTGGGACGATGGAGGCGGCATGCCCTCGCTGTCTGGAAGAGGGGGCTGAACTGGTGCACATGTTATGGGCATGTCCGGCCCTCCGAGATTATTGGCAGGCCATAGGGGAAACTTTGAATGAGGTGACTGACAGAACCGTAGACTTCGGCCCGGCAGAGTGTATTTTGCATTGGTTTCCTCACACCCCCAAAAACAAACTGACGAGCAAGTTCATCGATATGGGGTTGATAGTGGCTAAGCGGGAGATTACCAGGCACTGGAAGGCGAGGGTGGGCCCGACCCCTAGATGGTGGCTCAACGAATTCTTGAAGTGGGCGACCACCGACAGCACACATAGGTACCAGCTAGCGCGTAGGACTCCTAACCCAGGGGCGCTTGAGGCAGCGACAGCGTGGGAAATGATGGTGCAGGCCCTCAGAGATGGTGGAGAAGACGAGGAAGATGAGGTCCCCGACACGGACAGGGAAGGCAGAATGGGCTGAATGGCTGACGCGTAAGCATGGGATACTAGAAGCCAAGGTACGTGCCCTAGATGAGCAGCGACGGGCAATGCTAGAGGCCCTCGGACAGGTGGTGGAGGGGAGGGGGGGCGGGGGAGTTTCTCTTTGCTTCATGGGGGGGAGGGGGCGGGTTTCACTGCACTAGTTAGTTGAGGGATAAAAGTAGTCATGCATACACTTCTGCAGCGCGATACTCCGGCAACACTAGTATCAGGCATGGAGGGGCCAAGAACACATCGCCGCCCAACCCCTGGGTTGTGGGCCAACAGGCTGTGTATAACGGAATACGGAATGATACGTTACGGCTAAATGATTAATATGAAACATGTATGTGATTTGGCCTGATCTTTGTATGCCTACAATAAAAATTACTTTAAAAAAAAAATGAAGATAAACAATAATTTTTGAATAAAACTTTATTTGTTGAAACCGAACTACAATTGCTCGACAATTTTCATCTTACTGTGTGCGTTTGGGGACGTTACCTTCGATTAGGATAACGCTACAGACAGTTACAGAACCCCAATACTCAGAGGGGTATACCAAACAGCACCTACCTACCCATAATAAACTTATCACCTTCACGATAAAAAACAGGAGTGCGACAGTTCTTTCCATATTGTGTACATATAACTTCTGTTTATGGTCTCATTTGCCCAGCAGGGCTCTGCTCTGAGCACTCTGAAGGGCTACCTTTCGGCAGTGTCTGCTTTTCTTCGGCTGCCGGATCAGCCATCTATTTTCATATCTCCTCTTGCTCCGAGATTTTTGAAGGGGCTAACCCATATGTTCACCCCTTCGCCTTTTATTATGCCCCAATGGACCTGTGGTCAGTTAGGGCATACAGGACTAATATTCATTGATTTCAAGTATTATTTATTGTATTAAACCAATATAGGTCAGGTCAGGATTTTAGCTAATAAAGTAAGAGGTAGGGAAGAGAGTTCACGTTTGAGCGGGTCAGTTCCTTCACTGTGTCCCAGATTAACTCCTTTCTATCTCTGTTGTCTGGTCCTTCGGCACTGGTTCCTGGTCATTCCAGCAGAAGAGGAGACATGGTCTACTTCCCTCAAAATAAACAGATAGGACAACAAGTCAGGCGTCTCTACAGTCAGTCTTAATATGAAGGTGAACCCTTCACCGTCACCCAGGGTGCTCGGTCTTTTCTTCAGGGTTGCCCGCTCTATACCTTAAGCTGCAACCAAAACTGTAGCAACATTTAGCTTTTTAGCAACGGATTTTTGGGGCAATGTGGGCATTTTTAAATGTAATACTTTGCACTTTACCTGAATCACCTGTACTCGCCTATCCCCCCCGGTCCACCGTGACATCGATGTTTGAGTGGAGGGCGGATACGCCCCACTTCCGGCAGGAGATCAGAGTTTGAGTGGCCTGACCCCTTAAAACCGTATTTGTTTCAGACCGCGCAGAGGACGCGCGCATTAAAACACCTAATCTGAGGCTCTAGGCTGCGTACGTGTTTATTGCACTCCTTTTAACCTTTTTTTTAAAAACTATAGCGACCTTTCGCTTTTTAGCAACGGATTTTGGGGGCACTGTGGGCATTTTTAAAAGTAATACTTTGCACTTTACCTGAATCACCTGTACTCGCCTATCCTCCCCGGTCCACCGCAACATCGTCGTTTGAGTGGAGGGAGGATACGCCCCACTTCCGGCGGGAGGTCAGAGTTTGAGCGGCCTGACCCCTTAAAACCGGATGTGTTTCAGACCGCGCAGCGGGCGCGCCAAAGGCAAGCCTGTCTGGCCCCGTCAGCGTCCCGGAGGCGGACGAGGCAGGAAACGCTGCCATTTACAATCAGAAAGTAATCAGGTATGATGGAATAGAATTTAGAAGGCATCAGCCCCTAGATAACTGTAGAAACTGCATTGAACTTGACAGAGATAATAATACCATCATTTGCAGTAAGTGTAACTGGACTCGCGCCACATTGAGAGTTGGGGAGTACAAACCCACCATAAAGAGGAAACACAGGGACGCAGGGAGGTTGGAGAGCATTTGAATTTATTTACTCAATGTTCGCTCCCTGAATAAAAAAGCCCAGCATATCCCTGATCTTAGAATCTAACCCAGATATAATTTTTCTAACACAAACCTGGCTCTCGTAAAGCTCTAACCCTACTCTGGCAATCGCAGTTCCACCAGGCTATTCCATTGTAAGGAAGGACCGCACAACTGGGAAGGGCGGGGGCATTGCTATGATCACCAAAAAAGATATCTCTGCTAAACTTATCCCTATAGATGAAATTCAAGGGTCCGAATGTCTAGGCTTTCATTGTGTTATATCTGCCCATCAGTCTCTGGCTGGAGCCCTGATTTATAGACCCCCTGGGTATGCAGGTCTCTTCTTAAAGGCACTGGTTGATATACTGACACCTCTTGCCCTCAGATTTAATCACTGCCTAGCCCTAGGAGACTTTAACGTCCATATGGACTGACCCGAGAGCTCGGAAGGTCTGTTACTCTATGAGGCTTTAGCGTCTCTGAATATACTACCCCTCATCACTAGTCCTACACACGAGAAGGGACACTTACTGGACCAAGTCTTCTCAAACATTCTGGTCCAAGAGGATGAACCAATTCCGCTAGTATGGAGCGATCACTTTTGATTAGGTTTTAAAATTGCCAAAATCGGAAAGGTTGGACCCATTCTTACCAATCATCCCCACTTAAATCAAGACCCTTCCATAAAATCCTCCCTGGAATACAGTGCTATCAGCACATCCCCCCTCCAGAAGTAATGAGGTAGAGGAGGATGCGATGAACCTGGAAAACTGGATAAAACAAGGCGCAGAGCTCTTGGCGCCGGAATCCTTACGCCCGCAATGGACGATGAATAGATCTGCCCCTTGGTTTCATGAAAATTTGCGTAAATGCAAAAGCGCCTGTAAACGGCTAGAAAGAGCATGGTGGAGGAATTTTAGTCTTAATTGCAAGATATTATATAAAAAAGAATTTAAACGATATCATTGCAAAATTTTAGAGGAAAAAAAAGGTTCCTTGCGGCACAGATTGAGGAATCATCCAATAAGAGCAAAGACGTTTTTAAAATTGTAAAACAGTTCACGTCGCCCACGGCAATCACCTCCAAAGTCGAAGTATCGGAAGTCTGGACCCATCAATTAGCCTTGTACTTCTATAAAAAAAATTGCCTGCATTCAAACTCCTTTAAACCCATCTCCCAGCACACTGACTAATCCTCAATTTTTGGATATTACACCAGTATGCAACTCTTCCTTCCTTCAGTTTCCTCCGATCACCCTGGAACAATCCCTATCGATTATGAAAAGTATAAAAACAGGCTCCCCATCAGACCCTTGTCCTGCCAAAACCCTGACAAAAGTGGCAGACATTATTAACATGGAGGTTAACAGAGTGCTTAACTTGTCTCTAAGCAGCGGGAAGGTTCCTTCTACTTGGAAGCAGGCAAAAATTATACCACTGTTGAAAAAACCCTCAGCAGACCCATTAGAGGCCTCCAACTAAAGACCCATCTCACTGCTGCCTTTCTTTATAAAATCTATTGAAAAATACGTGAACCAAGTCACCACTGAATATATTGAATCAAATAATTTCTTTCATATGAGCCAATCTGGTTTCTGCACTAATTTTAGCACTGAATCGGCTCTCCTTGAAATCTCCGACTCCATCAAAGAGACTCTCGACTCTGGTGGAAGAGCGGTTCTAATACTGTTGGATCTGTCAGCTGCATTTGATACCGTGCCCCATGAGAGACTCCTCCAGAGATTTAGGGATTGCGGAGTGGGGGGCACGGTGTTGAAATGGTTCTACTCCTTTCTAGTGAACAGAAGGCAGGAAGTCTGGATCCCACATTTCTCCTCAAGTATGCCTCCCATAAAAGTAGGGGTACCCCAGGGGTCTATGCTTAGTCCTCTACTGTTCAATATATACATGACCCCCGTTGCTCTTCTGGCTGAAGAGGCGGGAGCCAATATTATATCTTATGCTGACGACACGCAGCTATTGTTCACTTGTACAAAAGGAGAAGCTTTTGACGGTGAGGAAATTAATAACTGCCTGAAGAAAATCTTTTCCTGGTTTAGTGGTTTAGCTTTAATCAGCTGCAGTGTAATTCAGCAAAATCAGATGTGATTCTCTTTGGGGCTTTTAATCCCGATGAATGGAGGCAGTGGTGGCCATCTGATATGTCCCCGCCCCAGTCCTCGGTGAGAGTAGCCAGAAATCTCGGGGTACAAATGGATGACTCCCTGGATATGAAGAAGCAGG
Source organism: Lissotriton vulgaris (assembly GCF_964263255.1). Classification (NCBI taxonomy): domain Eukaryota; kingdom Metazoa; phylum Chordata; class Amphibia; order Caudata; family Salamandridae; genus Lissotriton; species Lissotriton vulgaris. Next base: position 212,168 of record NW_028255828.1, read on the forward strand.
TTCAATCAGTAGCAGGGACCTGCTATGAACTTTGAAGACCATCCGTAAATTTATACCTCTACTGTCTCTTAACCACAGAAGGACAGTAGTCCAGGCTCTTATTACATCTTGATTGGACTACGCTAATGTCCTCTATTTGGGCCTCCCGGAATATCTATTCAGTAAACTCCAGGTGGTGCAGAATGTGGCAGCTAGAGCTATCCTTAGGATGAGCCGCCAGGCTCACATCTCTTCCCATCTGAGAAACTTGCACTGGCTTCCCATTCGCCGCAGAATTCAGTTTAAGGCCCTGACATTGGCCTTTAAAGCTCTACACGGCTCTGGTGCTCATTATATCAAGAGAAGATTGAGCTTCTATACACCTGGGAGAGTCCTAAGATCATCCAATCTTCACTTGATGAGTGTACCCAAATTTGCACGCTCTCGCAAAGGTGGTCGGACCTTTCAAGTTCAAGTTGCCCAATTATGGAACAAACTTCCGCCCACATTAAGGGAATTGTCAGACATCTGGCTCTTTAGGAAACCCATCAAAACGTGGCTATTCTTGCAATAATCCTCTCTTTGCCTAGAGTTGCCCTACTTGGTTTTCATTTGTTGTGGTCTGCTAGCGCCGGGGCACTCTATAAATATGTCATAACATAACATAACTGTCGTTAGTGTCACATACTACCTCCACCTTCTAGTGCCTTTAAATGCACATGCAGTGGAGTACCAAAACCCTAAGGGTGTCCCTTTTCCCACCTGTTTAGGGAAATGAGGCTCAAAAACTGTACTTGTCTTAAGCCACGACCCTCCTGGGCCATGGCTGAGGGAGTCCCACCGACCTGCTCTCCTTCTGGCCGGTTTGACTCTGGCATAGTGCCTTCTGGCGCTATCATGCCTCTTCCCGTCGACCGCTCTTCAGTCTTCTGGTTCTTGCTCTGGTCCTCGCTGTCTCACCTCTCCTACAGCATCGACTGTGCTCCTCCATTTTCCCTCGACTCTGCTCCGGCATCTTCCTGCTTCACCTGTTCCTCCTTGCTCCTCAGCCTCTCAACCGACGCCCCGCCCGTCATTTCCGCCTTCCTCCTCACGTCCGCCTGCAGTGCTGTAATGCCGACTCCCTCCTCTGAGTGTCCCGATCCTGCTGCCATATTGAAAATTCCATCAGAGGACGTCACAGGATTACAGGACCTTAATTTGGTCCTTACTTTTTTGATATGTGCACATTTGAACATCTGCTCAATTATCCCCTTCTGCTGCTCAGTATAAAACAGACTTTTTAGTGGCAATTACTTCTGCCAGGAGGGTGAGTGAACAACAAACACTGTCATCGCAGCCTCCTTACCTGACCGTGTTTCCAGACAAAGTAGTGCTCCGCACTAGGGTATCTTTTCTGCCAAAGGTGGTAACACCTTTCCATCTAGCCCAATCTGTTGCTCTGCCCACTTTCTATGCGCCTCTGCATCCTTCCAAGGAAGAAGAGCGTCTCCACCGTCTGGACCCCAAAAGAGCGGGATTGTTCTACCTTGATTGTACAAAAGAGTTCTGGGTGGACAACCAACTATTCATAGGGTACGTTAGGGTAAAGAAGGGTCAAACAGTTCAAAAGAGGACTATTTCATGCTGGGTCATCCTTTGCATAAAAATATGCTACGCCTTGGGGAAGAGACAACCTCCTGAAGGCCTTGGAGCCCATTCTACCTGGGCGAAAGCAGCCACCATGGCTCTCCAGGGTGGTGTTCCTGTGTCTGACATTTACCAAGCGGCAGTATGGGCGTCTCTGCACACGTTTGCTAGACACTACTGAATTCTCAGTTCCGCAGGGAGGGCCTCTTTGGCCCCTCTGTTTTGTAGTACTTTTAGGTCTGAAACCTTTCTGTAGTCCCTACTCTGTGGTTGGTATTACTTGGGTATCTCTTCAAAGGTAAGAAATCTGAAGCTACATGTCTCTATCAGATGGACAAGTTACTTACCTTCAGTAAAGCCTTATCTGGTAGAGACGTGATCTAGCCACAGATTCCTTACCGACCCACCCAGTCTCCCCGCACTGCGGATTGGTTTAGTGTTAGGGTTGTTTCTCCTTCAGGGCCCTCGTTGTTTTTGGCACACCATGGTCAGTCACTTCATGGCTCTGTGCTTCTGGCGTGGAAAATAGTGAAAAGTACTGATGTCCTCTCGCCGGGGTGTCCCTATATAGACGATGCGGACGTCACGATGACAACAAACCTGATGCCGACAACGTCACATAGAGTCGACCGGCGACACCTTTTGTCACGCAGGGGTACTGCTATCAAAAATCTTCCGGATCCAGCCTTCTGCCTGGGATTTCAAAGGTAAGGAATCTGCGGCTAAATCATGACTCAACCAGATAAGGCATTGCAGAAGGTAAGTAGCTTGTCCAACAAGGGGAAGTGAATTGTAAGAGAATATGAAGGTTAAGAATGTTGGGTAGTCTGTTTAAGCATTTTTGGAAAAGCGTACACATAAATTGCAGTCCAGGTCTGACTAAAAATTACTTTAGTCAGGAGCTTTTGAAAAAGACAGGCTCCATTTTTTTCCAGTTCCCGGTAGGTTCAGGATAGGAACAGTAATTTTATTTGCGAAGGATGAAAGATCTGGAAGGCACTTTAAAATGTGCACAGGGTAGTCTGTATTGAAAAAGCGATCCAGAAAATTACCTTCTTAATGTGAGGGTTGTTAAGATTGAAGTTTAAGTCTGTCTATAGAGTGGAGTGGAAGATATCAGACAGACGTGATGGGTTTTCAAACCACAAATTAAAGTCCTGAAGCGCAATATTGATGTCTTTATTGATGACTAGGCTGTCTGGAATTCGGTTAAAACCGACTCTGAACGAAAGTACACTACCGAATGAAAATCAGCTGACACTGGTTAAACCGACTGTCACTGATTTGCTGTTGCACCACTTGGCCACTTGATGGAGCCAAAGCATTGCAGACCAAACTACAATTAAGGCACCAAGAAGGAAGCAGCCCAGAACGTGTGTCACCCCCTTGAAAAGCGGGGAGACACATTGGTTGACAAGGTTGTTGGGTGTGGCCAGGTCCCATTCTAAATACTGTCCAAGTTTGTGTGGTCTCACACACCTCACTACAGTTCAGGCAACCTTGACGAGGAGACGACGACCAGACGAAAACCGCCAGTGTTTCAAGCCCTAGGTGAACCAGCCAAGGTAAATGTTGGGAGTGTTACCCGGCGCCCGTGGGGTGGGCACCGGGTAAAGGGGCGGCATGCTTCTACTTTAATTCTGATGCCATTGCTAAATCGGCCCGTGAGCAAGGGCCCCCCTGCCTGGCTAACGTGGGATGGGCACCGGGTAACAAGGACGCATGCTTGTACTTTAATTCTGATGCCATTGCTAAATCGGCCCGTGAGCAAGGGCCCCCCTGCCTGGCTAACGTGGGTTGGGCGGCAGGTAAAGAGGCCGCATGGTTACAATAACTCCCTCGCACTCATCACCACACACAGACACAATCGCAAATACACACATCCTCTCACGTTCATGAACACACACCCAATTACACGGTTTCTGATTGTGCTGGGATTGAACTTGGCCCACAGTCATAACTCGTGCAGACATGTTGTGTTGACACGTCATTGGACGACTGTGTCAATATTTGCGCACTTCGGAGTGTCGAAGTCACGTTACTGTCTCTGCCGTCAGCTCGTCGCTCACTGCAGTATATAATCTCTGGTACAAGGGGCCACACACAGGCTCTGTTTGTGGGCCGGAATGTGTGTGTGTTGGGGGGGAGAGAATTAAGAGTTTGGGAGAGAGAACGAGAAGGGAGAACGGCGAGAAGTGACGTGAGAGTGTTAAAGAGAGGGCAAGCTACGGTGGAGTAACAGCCAGAGCCAGAGCTGCTAACTAGGGAACCGGGTTCGAGTCTGTTGGTGAGCTCAACATCCGGAGATTCGGGCAGATCACGTAACCTCCCAGTGGCTATAAAAATGAATGTGCCCCTGTGTAATTTAACTGGTGCTCATGTAAAGTGCTCCAATACGTTTGGGTCGAGTTGGCGCTATGTAAAGCTGAAAAATAAAGAGCTAACGAGAGGGGTTTTGAAACAGATAAAGAGTGAAAAATGTTAGTACCACTGTGTATCTTTAGGTCAGAGTGAAGGAATGATGGTCTGAAAGGTGAGAAATGCAAGTTTGACCTTCAAAGGTAATTAAAAAAGCCCCGATAGGACTGGAGTAATCTGGTCCTAAATTTTAAAATAAGGGTCTTGCCGCTGAATGTAGTATCATAGCTAGGAGCCTTAATCAATTTTGGAGATAACCGTGGCTTGAATTACAGCCCTGACGTTTGACAAGATCGACCTGTGGGAGCACTGACCTACATGAATTGTAGATCATCACATTTTTGGGGCGTTTTACAATATTGGAGAGATTCTAGTTATTTCCGGCTGTGCGCCATAAAGAGGCGGCCTGCTTGTTTTTTTAAATCAAGATTCTATTGTTTAAATTGGCCCGTGAGCAAGGGCCTCCTGCCTGGCTAACGTGGGGTGGGCATCGATGAAAGAGGCGCAATATTGTTTAATGCGGTGGGGGAGAGGAGCTGTTCAGATCTGCCGTTTGTTAGCCTGCGGCCGCGCCCCATTACTTCACAGGTCTTTAAAAAGACCATTTACATAATGAGGCTTGAAATGCTTGCAATGGCTAATGCGGGGGTGGGCATTCTCTCTGGGGTCTGGTGACTCAACCATAAAGTGCAGGGGTGCGGTAATTAAGGAACCACCCTGGGTATGTCTACTACCTTGATGCTAAGACCTAAAAGAAGGAAACAAGCAGCAAGTATATCATCCTCAGTCTGTCAAAATGGTGTACAGCAATGAATTCGAACTTTAATAAAGCACGGGGTAGAGTAAAGTGAAAAAAGCTGATGTACTTTTGCCACATGGAAGAAATGGTATTACAAATGGAAAACCAAAGGGTACTTATCAGCATAAACGATGACAAAGGGCCCTTAGTCCCCCAGAACAGAGATGAAAAAAAGACACTGACAAATGCCTCAATTGGTCCCATTTAGGTTTGCACACTTGATGGATGGGAGTCCTGGAGGCAATAATAGAGTGTCCACATAAGAACATTAATATTTACAACTGTATTTACAGCGGGCACATTTTCTTTTTAAACTTTTAGGTCTTTGTCCAACCTAGACCGCTCCACTTGGAACAGACTTTAAACCTATCCCATTGCCCTCTCCTATGATTCCATTGCTTGAATCGGCACGTGAGCAAGGGCCGCCCTGTCTGGCTTACGTGGAGTGGGCGCCGGGTAAAGAGGCCGCATGCTTACAATAACTCCCTCGCACTCATCACCACACACAGCGCACTCACAAATACACACACCCTCTCACGTTCATCAACACACACCCAATCACACGGTTTCTGATTGTGCTTGGACTCTGCCCACAGTCCTAACTCGTGCAGACATTTTTTGTCAATATTTGTGAACTTCAGAGTGTTGAAGCCACGTTACTCTCTCTACCGTCAGCTCGTCGCTCGCTGCAGTATATAATCTCTGGTACAAGGGGCCACACACAGGCTCGGTTTGTGGGCCGGAATGTGTGTGTGTTGGGGGGGGGGGGGGAGATAATTAAAAAGATTTGGGGTGAGAGAACGAGAAGGGAGAACGGCGAGAAGTGACGAGAGATTGTTAAAGAGAGGGCAAGCTACCTTGGAGTAACAGTCAGAGCTGCTAACTAGGGAACCGGGTTGGAGTCTGTTGGTGGGCTCAACATCCGGAGATTCGGGCAGATCACGTAACCTCCCAGTGGCTATAAAAATGAATTTGCCCCTGTGTAATGTAATTGGTGCTCATGTAAAGCGCTCCCAATACTTTTGGGTCGAGTTGGAGCTATGTAAAGCTGCAAAATAAAGAGCTAAAGAGAGGGGTTTTGAAAGAGATTAAAAAAGAGTGAAAAATGTTAGTACCACAAAAGCCACACAAATGTATGAGAAATACCTACCAGAGGTGTTCCTTGCAGATATTGAACATATTTCAGAGTTACTCCAAGGTGATGTAAAGATCTCTGTTACCATTGATGAAACCCCAGAGATGCGTGGCGACCCAGCAGTGGCAGTGCTAATCACATTTTGTGATGCAAAAAATGGATGGTACAGACGTACCATCATGGCAGATCTAGATGTACTGGAAACATGCAACGCAGTGTCACTTGAAATGCTGCTGCAGAGAGTTCTTACCAAGTTTAACAAAGATTGGAGTGATATTGTTTGTATTTGCAGCGATTCAGCTACGTATATGAAAAAGTTATGTGATGATCTGTCAAAAGCAATACCTGAGCTGAAGTGTTTCCCTGTGAGAGATCCTTGCCACTTGCTAGATGGTATCCTGAAAGCAGCATTACAATCTTCTGATCTAATGAAGAATGCTATTGATTTTGTAGTCCATTCAGGCGCACTGTTTCGTTATGCGCGGGAACTCAAACGCAAATATTTCTCATTTTGTGTTTTGTGTGGCAGCACAGAAAGAGTCATCCCAACTGTGTCATTTAGTAGGTGGTTCTCAGTCCTAGAGGCCGTGAATGCAATATTATCTATGTGGCGACCGCTTACTGAATTTTTGCTTAGTGATGATGCAAAAGGCAAGAAATGTGAGGATCTTCGGGTGCATATTGATAGTGATGTCAAAAAAAGTACACTGTACTGCATCCTTGGATTTTTACAGGAAAACATGACTGCTGTGGTAACATAATTAAAAAACTAGTCAGAAAACACCCTTGTCTACCAAGTTTTCAGTATAATTGATGTCGATTTCAAACATCTCCTCGAGAGTAGGCTAGACGACACTTTTATTGACTTTGGCACGGCAACATGTTCCCTGTTAGAATGCTTGCCACTTGGTAAGCAAAGAAGTGTTGAAGACCAATTCAGGAAATTTTATTTTACCATGCATGAGAAATGGCTAGCCATGATGCATAAAAATGTCCCTTCACCAACCATGGCGTTTGAAGTCAATGAAGCCTCACTTTGGTACTCTGCACAAGTGTTAGATCCATTCCTTAAAGGGGAATTTTCTCCGGACTTTGCCAAGTACAGATTCATTTTTGACCGCTTTAATACCTCTGAAGGCATGTGCACCCAGTTCAACGCATATGTTGCAGAACCTGTCTCAGAGAATGTGAACCTTGAGGTGCACCAGTACTGGCATGGAAAGCTACGTCAGTGGCCAGAGTTGGCAAATTGTGTCCAGGCTGTTTTGGCGTTGCCAGTCTCAAGTGCCAATGTTGAGAGGGCGTTTTCACAAATAAAAGTGTACATGGGAAGGAAAGAGAGAGCGCGAATGACTAAAGAATCAGTGAAGAAATATTGTATGGTGTACTACAATAAATTTGACTTTTAAATATGTATTTGGACTTCATATACACGTACGTACACTGTCTATATGCCATGCATCAATGAAGAAAGCCAGCCATAATAAAAGCAAAGCATTCCATAAACACCGGAAAAACACAGTTTCAGTTGTTTTTTATGGCGCGAAAATTAGTAATCACTGAAAAGCACAGTTTTTTTCAGGTATTGAAATCACTGGGAAACTCTGTCAAAACAACACTAGAATTTACCCAAAATAGAAACTGAAAACAGGAAAGCCTATTGTTGACTTATTTGCAGAGGAAGACTTTAAATATTGTAGCTTGGAAATAGCAATGTTTAGTTGCCGTATAGTCCATGGAGCTTGGAAATTACAATGTTTAATTCGCGATATGGCAGAATTCGTTGCACAGAGTTATGATTCCAGTAAAATGGACTTGCCGGTCTTTCCTGAAGTAGAGAGTCTGGGTATGAGGAGGGCAGGATTTGAAGGTCAGAACAGTGGCTAATGGCGACCATGCCTCCCATGTGAGCAATTGGTTTTTATGATATTACAATTTTCAGGTATGATGATAGTGTGTTGGTGTTCAATTTTGTGAAAATATGATACTGAGCAGATGGTGGGGAAAGTAAATGGGACACAGTTATCTGAGAATGAGAGTGGACAAACAGAGCTTGCCAATGAATGTTGTTGCTCATAGGTAGGTAAGTAAGAAAAGCCAGTTTACCATATAGGAAATGTGGAAATGTGTAAATGTGTACATTGTTGCTGGATTTGTTTGTTAAACTTGAGTTTGTGCTAATCTGTTTACAGCTTTGTTATAGCATTCAATAAAATACTAATTTCAGTTGAAACCATAAAAGCATAATTATAGCATTCATATAAACATTAATAAATACAATTTGAATTCAGTTTGTGCTACTGTGCTACTGAGTCATAAGATCTTCAGGTTAGGAGTAATTGCCGTTGACACAGTGATTACATTACAGATATCTTGGTTTCTGTGTAATTCAGTTCTGTGCGCATCTGATCACAGGCATCTTGTGGCCCGATTTAGAGTTTGGTGAAGAACTTTATTTAGTCACAAAAGTGACATAGTATGCTTTTGCCCCAAACTAACGGTCTTCCCACCCTAAATAGAGTCAGGACTGTCTGTGAACAAAGCCCCTATTGGCTCTGTTGACGGAAAGCCCCTCCAGGCAGCACAACAGAAAAGGGGTCTTCTGACGAAAGGGATTGCACCACCCATATTATTTTAGGGTAAGCAATGCGATGTGATGTGTTTTTGTCTCTCTGTTACCTGGCAGTATAACCTGGCGATGAATACACACAAAACCCCATAATGACACCCACACCAAGGTAGAAAAATCTCCCTGCATATGGCGGTGAATAGTATTTTGTTTTCAATTGCATATTCCCACTTTTTGAAAAATGAAAACTTAATTCAATTTTGGCGAATGACAAATCAGAACCAACAGCGGCTGTCCACCAAACGTTTAATACCTTGACTGTAACTGTGTGGCCGGCAGTGATCTACAAGTTTGGCAGATGGTAGTTCGACTGCCAAACGCTAGATCAGGCCCTTAGTTTCTGTGTTAATTAAAGCTCTGATCAGTGGATTAGAAGGTATCTTTGTTTTTGGCATATCCACTCTCGGCAATTTAGATCACATATCATTGTTTGAGTTTTATACTGTGCTTTTGGGACATTCGATCTGTCACAAAAATATACATGAAAACATTTATCAAGGAGTTGTTGTGTTCGTACTCTCTAACCTGTACTCTTCGTTCCTCTTCAGCCTTCCAATTGCAAATCCCAGAAGAGTGTGTGTGCCTTTTCAGTCACTGTTGCCAAACTGTGGAATTCTCTTCCTTTATATCTCTGATCGATGCCCGATGTACTTGTTTGTACAAAGCTTCTAAAAACTTGGTAATTTCTTCAATAAAACCTTAACCTCTGGCTGCAGCGTTCTCTTCTTTAAAACTAAAAACTGTAGTTGGTATTGCTTTACTCCTAAATAACTGGAATGAATACATGTCTTAGAAGCTTTCTTATTCATCTCAATATATTCTGTGGATATCACCATTTAATGATAATGTCATTATGTCCATGTCAATTCATGCGGTAATTATTGGATTAGACATCCAGGTTTTTTTTTTAATCCATTTTGTCAGCAGTCATCATTACCAATTTTACCTATGTTTCTTATTATGTGTTTGGTAATTGGATTACATATATCTCTGTCCATTATAATATGTGTTATGAACATTGTTAGTGGATGACTAACAATGTGCTTTGGATCTCATTACAACTTTGAAAATCATTTGGTTCATAAATGAATAAAATACTGTGGTCACCAAATTGTTAATACTAGTTCTATGCTAATGCGTTGTGACTATAACATACAGAAGCATTCCATGATTCTGTTACTTCATATCCATACAAGAAAACAAATAAGATTTTGTTTATTGCTGATCTCTGTATTTTTTGGCTCATAAAATGCTAATATATATATTTTTTGTCCCGTAGGTGAAAGAAATCCAGAAAAAAGCAATAGTCAGAGGAATATTGTGGACACTAGTAACTGCAATTCAACTTTTGAGACACTGGCCCCCTGAAATGTACAAAACAGTTTTTGGAGACTTTATTCCACTAAAGAATCTCTATATAATTGTTAGCCATGTGTGCTCCTTGCGCATACATCCCTTTTCTGTCAAAATTGGTACCAGACACCAATGGATGCCTCATGAATGTGACATGGTACATTATGAGTAAGGAGTATTTCATGAGTAGGTCTACAAATTAACATTCCAAGGAACTCAAATCCATCAAGGGACCCATAAAGGAGAAAGGCCACACAAATGTACAGCATGTAAGAAATATTTCCAGGAAAACAACTTTGCAGTTCTAATCCTATTGCTAAGAATTCAGAAGGTAGAGAGGTTATTTTTCATCTATATGTGTAGGTAAACTGCAACTAACTTGAAAGTACTAACCTGGACAGACACAGGAGAAGCTACACACATTAGCCCAGTGTCTCTAGCATTTTATTACAAGAAATTCATTATTTAAACATAATGTGTGCATTATGGAGGAGGAGCACAATTACCCTACATGTGACAGATTTCTATATAAATATCCATTAGGAAAACATCAAGGACGTCTCAGCATACTAAGACAAAATAAATATACAATGTTTACCAAGCCGTCTGTTAGAAAAAGCCATTTGATGGTAGGCAAACCAAATCGTACTGGAGAAAAAACATTTCACGGTCTCAAATGTAAAGGTTTTTTCGCAAATGGCTCTCTCATTGGACAAAAGTCAGGCCACACTGAACCAAGACCATATAAATGCACTCGGCGTGACCAGACATTCATTACAAAGGCACAGCTGAAAATTGATCAACAAACTCATACTGGTGAGAAACCATGCGAATGTTCTGAATGCAATAAGGGTTTCAATCAAAAGGGTGAGCTAGTACTACATCACAGAAATAACTCTACGGAGAAACCATATAAATGTGACAAGACTTTCAAGGAAAAGAGTGATTTATCATCACAAGAGAGAGTTCAAGATGGGGAAAAACCATATAGATGTTCAGAATGCAATAAGACTTTCAGTCAAAAGGCAAATCTTAGAAAACATAGGATAATCCACAAAGGGGAGAAACCATATAAATGTTCTGAATGTGACCAGGCTTTCACGCGGAAGAGTAGTCTTTCACTTCATCAGAAAATCCACACAGGGGAGAAACCATATAAATGTTTTGAATGTGACAAGGCTTTCAGTAGAAACGGAAGTTTAAGGCTGCATCACATGTCTCACAGCGGTGAGACTCCTTATAAATGTTCTGAGTGTGACAAGGGTTTCAGAACCAAACAACAACTAATGCGACATCAGAAGGTTCACACTGGAGACAAACCATATAAATGCACTGAATGTGACAAGACTTTCAAGCAAAAGGTTACATTATCATCACATGAGAGAATTCACACTGGGGAAAAATTATATACATGTTCAGAATGTAATAAGGATTTTCGTGAAAAAACACATCTGATAACACATCAGAGAACACACACTGGCGAGAAACCACATAAATGTTCTGAGTGTGTCAAGTGTTTCACCACGAAGGGCAAGCTAATAATACATCAAAGAATTCACACAGGCGAGAAACCATATAAATGTTCTGAATGCCAAAAACATTTTAGCAGAAAAGATGAACTATCCACACACCAGAGAATTCACACTGGTGAGAAACCTTATAAATGTTCTCAGTGTGAGAAAGCTTTCATTAGAAAGAAACACCTGATGATACATCAGCGGATTCACACTGGTGAGAAACCATATAAATGTTCGGTATGTTCTAAAGCTTTCAATCAAAAAGGTAATCTGTTGACACATCTGAGAAGCCATGCATCTTTACTACATGTGTAGGACCAATGACAATTGACAACGGTGATACCATATATATTTACTTAATGTGACAGATGATCCTTTTCCTTGAAACAGTTATCACCCCACCTGAGAAGAGATTAAGGAACGAAATCACGTTGATGTACTAAAGGACTGATAAGAGTTGGGTCATTATTTATTGCCCCTGATAAATACTGATACCATGTGGTACATATATGATGTATTTATCAGGTGCCATAAGTAAGACCTATTACCAGTTTATGGGGAATAACATGCATGTTTTGGTCTTTAACACACCTAAATCTACATGATACTGTAAACACCATATGTTTTCCCCTGTGAACTTTTGGCAGGTTTGACCTGCCAAAACGTAATAAAGGTTGAGCTATTTAACACATCCAGATGTGTTAAATACCTTCAAACTCGTAATTCCAATGTATGAGTAAACACGGGTTAACACATGGTTCAGAAAATTACCACCAGCTCATACACAGGCCCTAAGTGCAAAAGTCTTTAACTACATAGGGTCATCATATGACAGTCACCATAGCCTGAAATTGTGTAAATCCTTTGAATGCGGCAAAATATTAACTACAGAGATATCACTAATAATACACAAGAGAACTCAAACTAGTGTGAAACCGCATGCATGTTCTGAATGTGGTAAGAAATTCAAGTAAAAAAGTCCTCTCTCGTTGCATCAGAAAGTCCAGAACAGGGAAATGAGGAAATCCAGTTCATATTTTGCATTTTAATAAGAATTCAGTTGAAAAATTATAAATGACAAAGGCTTGGGCATTAAGTAATCTTGCATGGCAACAGTAAACCATCCTTCGTCCACATAGGTAATGACAACAGCAGTTACTCAAATGTTCAGAATACTGTACAGCGTGGGGAGATGAGAGTAAGTGCTGATTTAATAATTTCATGTGGCAATACAATGTAGAGAAGAGAAATCAAGAATTCATGTAGTATAATTGAATAACCATTTAAGCAACAGATCAAGCAGAAGGAAACTAGACAATTGGGCAGAATTTAAAATAAAGTAAAAAGTACAAGGTACTACAGAAAGCTCATACTGATTGAAGTAAAGGCATAAACAGTTGTGTGGTTATGAAAAGTCAAAATAATACTCAGAAATGATAGATCACTTGTAAAATACCAGGTTAGTTGACAGCTTACTACATGATTTGCCAAGTATGTAGAGAACAACTGTACAATCAAAAAGATGCATAATCTGCAATACAAGAAAGATATAGCAGACGGGTGTCACTTTACCAGATTCCAGTATTGTCCAAACAGTTTACAGTATGGCAGAAACACTGGGACCACGATCTAGAGAAAATAATGAAATAATGAAATTAAACTTTTTCACCACCACATTCTATAGTCGAGCGAAGTCAAATATATAACCTTATGCATCTCTGTACCTTAAGAAGGCTTGCAACTGAGCTTTTCACTTCAAGGTGTCACATATATATTTGTGAACATGAATCACTATTGGAGTAACAGAAACCTTTAATTGGATCTGAAAATCAGTAGGTGCACTGATAAAGTGACTCCTTTCTTTTAAGTCCTTCGTTTGCTAGGCCACCTCTGGATCTGAGGCACACAATGAGGAAAGATATCTGGGACAAAGAAATCTGAAACAAAGGGACTGATTTGTTCCTTGAAATTAATTTAAAATGAGTAATTCCCTGAGTGTGCTTGTTGTTATTTATTGCATCACTGCATTTTGACAATTGTTTGTCTCAATATTTGCTATTTACACAATTACAAAAAGACCAGCTCTCGTCTGAATATTTGTGAGTTGTTACCTTTAGATGTGGTTAGTGTCATAAAATTGAACAGCCCATCTCAAGGAGCATGATGAGGTGGCAGTAATACTTAAAGCAGCCTCAGATGCATTGCAAGATCCTTGTCCCGATATACTTTATACTTTTTACATGCCTCCGCCTTGGAAGCAGAGTGTAGGTCCTAGTTTACAGAGAAGGGGCAAAAGAGATAATGAAAACAACAGAATTGTTGCATGATTATTTACTATTACTTACGATGTTGGTAATGATATCATGATCAGATGTTGTAGTGTAGTTCCTACTTTCCCTATAGGCCCTGTGCATTGGAATAACATAAACAGCAGTGTAGACGTAGAAGTGCGGTCTTCCAGGTCTCTACTGACTATGCGAAACTTAATTGGGTTTGTACCAACTAGCTCAGAGGTCACTGGAAACTTTCTTGACTGAATAGGAAGTGATCAGCTTCCCTGGCTCAGACAAGAAGGGATTCAGTTTTCCAACAACCGCATAAACATGACAACTTTGCTCCTTAGAATAAGAGTCAATCTCTAGAGTCGTGTGAAACAATAGACCGCTATTTCACTCAGTCAGTTGTGCAGATTACTTTCACCATTATGCAGAGAATAGAGAGACGGGCGTTTTCAATAAAAGGTATTATTTATTGAACAGTCTTTCTTCTCATGCAAGAGAAATGAATTGCCACAATTGCAAGACTTGTTATTATAAAAAGTGCGTACAGTAAAAGGAGGATTGCAAAATAATACTGTAAAAGCATTGATATGGTTTCTTAGCCATACGATAGTTAAAATGAATAAAATATATACATTCATATATACATTTGGCTAACGTTCTCAACTGGTGCTTCTAACTATGCCTACCCCAGTGTACCTGACCTAAGCCTAATTATTATTATTATTATTAATCGGGTTTTATAGAGCGCAAACAACCCGGAGGCCTCGTAGCGCTAAGTACCGTCATACCAAAAGGGAAAAAAGTTAAATGAACAGGTAGGTTTTCAGATCCTTCCGAAATTTTAAAAGGCTAGGTTCACTGCGAAGGGAGGTGGGCAGAGAGTTCCATTCCTTTGCGGCATTCCAGGAGAAGGAACGTCCGCCCCATCTGGTACGTCTGATTTTGTTGACAGTAGCCAGGAAGGCAGTACTGGATCTTAGGGGTCTGTGAGGAAGATAGGGTTTTGCCAGGGAGCAGATCATAGTGGGGGCATTCTTCCACATGGCTTTGTGCATAAAACAAAGAGATTTAAACAACATTCTGGCCTTAACAGGAAGCCAGTGCAGTTTCCTCAGGGCCATGGTAGCTGATTCTCGTTTGTTGAGGCCTAACAGGAGGCGAGCTGCGGCGTTTTGAGTCACCTGTAGCTTTGTGATTGTAAATGCGGGGGCGCCTAAGTATAAAGAGTTCCCATAATCCAAGCGGTACAAAATAATGGCTTGAACCATTATTCTGCGAGCTTCAAAAGGGAGAAGAGGCAGCAACTTTCTCAGCATACGCATTAGCCCAAAGCATATGGCAGAGAGAGTAGTACTTGGGAGGGAGTAAGTAGCAGTTTAAGTTAAGTTGGATTTGCCAAGGGTTTGCTTCAAGAATTCGCTCTAAGGGTTTAGTCAACACCATACCTCTGGAATAGAATGTCGGAGGTCTTGTATCTCCTTCCAGGACTCGATATCCCAGTTTACCCGCAAGGGTAGGCTGGAAACGCCGGAGCTGGATTTTCTCGGCAAGAGAAAAGACAGCGTCTCTCTCAGCGCGTCAAGGCGGAGGAGGGGCAGCGTCCGTGGGCTGCTTGCATCTGCTGGGCTCTGCAAGGGACAGCTGTTCAGCTCCTGTATTCACCACACCATCGCTGTTGCTTAAGGCAACGTTGGTAATATTTATACCTGAAAGGTGCCTTGTTTGAAGTAAGTTTTTGGACATAAGATGTCAATAAAGATGTCACAAGAACCGGTCGTTCTTACAGTGCTCATTAGAGTTCTATTACTAATCAAAACATAGCAAGCGGGGCTTTCCCAGGTTGCTGGGGGTTTTATCTTGTTGAAGAACTCTGAGTGTAATCTAGGAATCTAAGATAGTGGCTTCTGCTGTGTCATGTACTGTAATGAGCTGCAGAGGCGAGTTTCTGAAATATGGCTGAAATATGGCTCTGATCGTTTATGCCATTATAGGGGTATGAATGGATTATAGCCGTATAGGGGCATAAGGTCACAATATTGATCGGGGTCCTAGATAGAACACGACAATGTAACTGACTTATGTGAAGGAATATTGTGTTCTGCCTCTGAATATACATATGCATTGCAGTTGCCCCTGACAAGAGCACGGACACCAATAGTTCTGCAAAAGAATAAAATGTGATTATACACAACAAGTTGGGTATATTTGTAATAAGAACACATTGAGACACTTCATAGAGAATAAACATTCAAAAAAGATTAAAGTATTATCACATTTGGGCACTCCTGCTTTCTAACATTTGGCAAATTTTCCACAGTGGCTATAACAACAAGCATTGGCAAAGCCAATAGGTCTCGCCTTTGGGACCTTATAAGTGTTTAGTCAGAGCTATTGGCAAATTTGTTTAATCTATAGTGTGGAGCAACGTCGCTGCTGTGCAGCATGTTGGAAAGTTATAATTAAAAAAGTGTTATAAGCATTTTTTTGTTACCTTATCGATAATTAAGATGAGATTATGTCTAATTGAATGACCTTATTAAAAAAATATATATAAACAAATGTTTTGTGTTGCCAACTTTTTCCCGTCTGTTCTAATGTTTGTTATAGGTTTTTTTGTTTTGAGCGGGGGCAGATATAAATAACAGGAGGGTAGAGATTGGGACACTGTAGGTGAATTATAATTTGAGTAAGGGACGGATATTAGGGGAGAATTAACACTGCAGATTTTGAGGGTACTATGGAGCTATTGTAAGACACTGCCCTTACTAGCGCTACGAGGCCATGAAAGTCACAGAAGTTTGTTACACAAAAAGTCAGTAACATAGCCAGCAGTGCACTTTTACCCCCTTCTTTACTCTTTTATACACCCCGCCCTCCTCTTTGTATACAACTTAGAGCACCGTCATCACCATTGAACACGAAAAGGGAAAATAAAGATTGGGGGGAAGAAGGAAGGACAGAACGCTAAGATAAATTAGAACAGAGGAGGAAAACAACAGAGGATGAGAAATTGAAACTAAAACTGACAAGAGCCAGTAATGGCAGGAACACGGGAAGGAGTTTTAAAGAGTTCAAGAGGAAGAATAAATAAATAGGAAAGGGGGCAGAAAAGAAGAGTAAGGGGGAAAGGGCACTATGAGAAAGATACATGTGCAAATAAATGAAGAAGTTAAGATGAAAGAAAACTGAATACAGAGCAAAGGGAGCAGAGAGAAACAGAGCGGAAAGAATGCAAGGAAAAGACTAAGAAGGTAGGATCAGCGAGCATCCCATGGGTGAAGGGGAAATGCTCCGGTTAAGTATCAGGGTGTAATCTGCAGGTCACTGGTTCACACTTTTGCACAGCGACGCATTTGGTTAATATAGTGACACGTGTAGCCTGCTCGTCACTGGTTCTAAACCCAGTCACACAACTCAGTGGGTTAGTTCACATACTGCAGAAATCTGTGTAAATCTTGAAGGACACAGAATAAAATACCAGACGGCTCCGTGGGTTCATACAGCTGACGTTCTTGTGGAACATACTGGTCACCAGTTCTGTTTGTCAGGCACCTAGCTCACAGCAGTACACAAGCTGTGTAGGTGCTATAGCAGTAGAGTTTGGCGGTCCCATGCACCGCCCCTTCTCTGCAAACTCTATCTTTTGTGTATGCTGCCTACAGTAGCTTTCCTTAAATCTGGCACTGCTTGTCTCCTGTGGTCCACAGTCGGGGCACTTAGAAGCAGGCTTCATCGGATAAGAAGAGCTATAAAAAAACAGTTTACAGCCACGGGCGTGGAACCTGCTGTCATCTGGAGAGCACATGGATAACTGAATTGTCGCGGTCTGTGGAGAGAGGTGTCCTGTGATAGGGAGCTTTCTAAGGAGTGAGGGCCTTGACAAGAACGCACAGCTGAGGCCTTCAGAGGTCAGCATCACACTAGGCACGGAAGGAGGAAGGGGTACTATGAAAGTCCCAGAAATTAAGCAACCTGTGGTGGGAGGAAAACAAGTCAGAAATACAGCAGGGACAATAACGACTTTTTGGGCCCACAGATAATATTCAGGGAGGATGTAAGAGGTTAAGGTTGGTGTCTCATATGATCACAGTTTGTTTTAGAAGAACTACTTTAATTTAGCGCTCAAAACTGCTATTTTCCGGTTTCTAAGCCCTTTACTGAACATGTTTGTTATTGGCCAGTTTTACGTTGGTTCAACAATGACCTTAAGAGATCCAAGAAACTCTGTCGCTCCCTTGAGAAAGCCTGGAAAAAAGACCCAAACACTAGCACCAGAGACGCCTTCAAAAACGCCACCCGTAAACACCACCAACTGATCCGGACAGCCAAGAAATCCGCATTCAAAGACCGACTAGACAACAACGCCCACAACAGCAAGGAACTATTCAACATCGTCAAAGAGTTTACCAACCCCACTGCCAACTCCAACAACATCACTCCCTCTCAAATCCTTTGCGACTCCCTAGCTTCATTCTTCCACGACAAAATCGCCGACATCCATAACAGCTTCAACAACCAACCCGGAGACCAACCCACCCAACCTACCTCCGAACCTAAACCCCCCTTGAACATCCTTTACGACTGGAACCCAATCTCCACTGAGGACACCATTCGCCTGATGAACTCCATCCACTCCGGATCCCTCACAGATCCATGTCCCCACCACATCTTCAACAAAGCAGACTCCATCATCGCACCCCACCTCCGAGACGTCATCAACTGCTCCCTCAACTCCGCCACCTTCCCGGAAAGCTGGAAACACGCCAAACTCAGCGCCCTTCTGAAAAAACCCACAGCAGACCCCACGAACTCAAAAACTACCGCCCCATCTCGCGCCTACCATTCCCGGCCAAAGTCATCGAGAAAGCCGTCAACAACCAGCTCGCCGCCTTCCTCGAAACCAACAAATCCCTCAACTCCTCACAGTCCGGCTTCCGAGCCAAACACAGCACCGAAACCGCCCTCATCGCAGCAACAGACGACATTCGAACACTACTGGACAACGGAGACACAGTCGCCCTCATCCTCCTTGACCTTTCCGCAGCCTTCGACACAGTCTGTCACAGCACCCTTATACAACGCCTCAACAACATCGGAATTCAAGGAAAAGCACTGGACTGGATCACCTTGTTCCTTGCCGGAAGAACTCCGAGAGTCCGCCTCCCACCGTTTAAGTCAGAACCCACCGAAGTCATCTGCGACCCTCTTCAACGTATACAGGAGCCCCCTCGCGACCATCACACGCCAACACAACCTCAACATCATCTCCTACGCTGATGACACTCAACTGATCCTCTCACTCACCAAAGACCCTAACACCGCCAAAACCAACCTACATGAAGGGATGAAAGAAGTAGCCGAGTGGATGAAGCATAGCCGTCTTAAACTGAACTCAGACAAAACAGAAGTCCTCATCTTAGGCACTTCCCCTTCCGCCTGGGACGACTCTTGGTGGCCAGCGGCCCTAGTAAAAGCACCCATCCCAACGGACCACGCACGGAACCTGGGCGTCATCCTGGACTCCTCACTCTCGATGACCAGACAAGTCAACGCTGTTTCATCTTCTTGCTTCCACATTCTTCGCATGCTCAAAAAAACATTTTGCTGGATCCCCACCGAAACTAGAAAACGGTCACCCACGTACTGGTTAATAGCCGCCTGGACTACGGAAACACCCTGTACGCCGGTACCACCGTAAAACTTCAGAAAAAACTCCAACGCATCCAAAACGCTTCAGCCAGACTCATACTTGACATCCCGCGTAAAGACCACATTTCTGGTCACCAGAAAGACCTCCACTGGCTCCCTGTCAATAAGAGGATAACGTTCCGCTTCCTCACCCACGCACACAAAGCACTCTACGAACTTGGACCCGAAATCCTCAACACGCGACTATCCTTCTACACCCCCTTCCGCCAGTTACGTTCTTCCAACCAAGCCCTTGCTGCTGTTCCACGCATCAACAAAACCACCATGGGGGGAAGATCCTTCTTCTACTTAGCGGCTAAAACCTGGAACTCCCTTCCCATTCACCTCCGCCTTACTCAAAACCACCTAGCCTTCAGAAAGCAGCTTAAAACCTGGATATTCGACAAGTAATTCCCCACCCTTCCTCAAGCGCCTTGAGACCCTCTGTGTATGTACTGCGCTATATAAATTACTTGACTTGACTTGACTTGACTATATGTTTGCCTTAGTACCATGATGCTAATCCACAGAGCAGAAATGAAAACATATGCTTTTCTGTAATTTTTCTTCCAAGGCCCTTTGCATCTGCGATAAGTTAGAACATCTAACCAGCAAAGCAAGTACTCGCTCTCTCCTTACCTCCCAAATTTGCTGCAAATGGCATCAGAAAGAAATAAATCAGATGAGAAAGGTTTTTTGCATTTTTCACAATCTGAATTGGGTAAACAGCCAGCCAATGAAATGTCTATCAGCAGCTGAAGTGCAATTTCAAAGAAACTCTCCGCCTCAAAAGTGAATGCAATCCCCATCCGTTTCTAATTAACGTGACCGCGAGACAGGCAAATGTACACAAGATCGGGCGCGATAATTGGAAACAGATGGCGCTGCTGCTCGCTCCCACAAGGTGGATGCCGTACATGCATGAGTATTCATTAGAAGCAATGCAGTACATGCACGAGTTGACGAAAAAGCACAAACCAATTCCAAAAGGTGATCTCCTAAAATATGGCTTATCTTCTCATGTAATTATTCAACAGAACTGACAACCATTTTTTTAAAACCATTATAGATTTCTTAATACTTGATTTTTCTCCATTGTGCCTTGTGACAGAATCAGTTATGAAGGGAGGATTTTATCACAGCTTTGTCTGATAAGTTACACAAATGTTACATCGTTGATCATTTAATGTTTCTCACCAGAGTTTTTTATTGGCAGCCATATTGAACCTTTGTGAGCAGAATGTAAAATTCTACATAGTAGCACAAAGTGGATTCTGAGAAGTATTCATACATGCGCATGCCAATTACCTGATGAGTTTTCCCCAGCCTAGAAGAGGTGTGCATTTGTGTCTCTTCAGTTTATGCATAGCCTAGATCTTTTTCTAACGTGCAATGGCTGTTGATTGAAGGAATTCAAGTATTTTATTCCACAAACTCCTCTTTAGTTAACTTAATGCTGACAGGATGATATCAATCTTGAAACTAGGCTTTTTGGTTCTGTGCTGTTGTCTCTTTGCAGCTTGTAGTTTTCCTTTAGCCTTTCCTCTGCTGAGGCTTTAACCTTGTCATTGCTTCAGGATAACTGGCTGGACATTATCAAACCAGGTATCTTAGTGGTTTTCTACTCTTTGGTTACCTAAATAATTTTTTTTTTCAAGGTTTCCTCCTGCATCTTGGTTTCCAGATCATGATTATAGATTTTGATGTACAAAAATGTCTTGGGGCATCTGCAAACAAACATCAAAATGCTTGTGTTGCTTATTCTTAGGGACATCAGAAAATGCAGTAAGTAGTTTCCTATGCCTATAGAAATTGAACAAAAGAGAGTGAAGATGCAACCTTGGTTGAGTACTGAAGTCTGTGGCAAATGTCGTGCATTGTGTGCCATTTAGGCCTATCCTGAAGGTGCTTTAGAATCTGTTTATAATCTGGCTGTTATTTCTAATCGTGGATGTGGAAGACCGGACTAAATCTCTGTGAAAAGTCCCAAAAAGAACTATACAATGTTATTTATCTCGAGGTGGAAAACTCCTAGTCAGAATGTTGGAGATTGAAGTTTTGACCTATTGTCAATAGACCACCTCTGAGGCTGCCTTGCGTTAGGTTTAAAACATTTTTTCTTCTGGCAAATCATTTATATGATCTAAAATGTTGTGCTTTATTTTTCATCTATATCAATGAAACTGATTGGTTGTGTGAGCTTGGTTCTGAGATCTCACCTTTACTCTTTAGAGGTATGACCAAGCTTGTTTTTCACAATTCTGGTAAGCATACTATGCTTTATCAAGTGTAAACTAGCCTGCCAGGATGATTGAATTTGCGTCCTCGGGTCTTTGGTGTTTAGTGTCTGCACTATGGCTGTGGCTATCATTGTAAATGTAAATGTAAATGTATTTGAGTTTATATAGCGCACAGCTATTCCCCTGTGAGATAACCCTGGCAGGGTATCCACAAGGTGAAAGCCAGGCATCCCACCGCGAGGGGCCGTTGTAGAACATTGTTTCAAAATATCCTACTCCTTTTTAAACTGGTACAGTTGAGTTTATATTATTTTGTAAGTACCCTATACGTTGACACCAATAACGAAAATGACTTACTGACAACTGCTTCCTCGATAAAGAGATAACATTTCTGCTTTTCACATTGAGTTTTATTAGTTGATTAAGCTTTTTGTACCCTGTTATTGAAGGTTTCAATGTAATTTTGCCTAAAGGCATAAAGAAGCTCTGATGTTGTATTTTTGGCTTCATCATCATCAATCCAGGTTGATTTTCTGTTTTTCCTTTTTAGGATTGTTGGTAGGAATATGACGTGATAGCCATGACACAACATTTTCTATGGGTTTCTCATAGGTTCCAATCAAATGTACCAGATTTGATGAGGTGTTTTACTTGGCACAAACTCCTCTACTGTCGCTTGATCGATTGATAATATTGAGACATGAAGAATGACGTTGATCTATGTTGACCATTCCCTAACGTATCCTCCTTTTGATTCATAAGTTCCAATTCTACATTGGGATATGTATGGTTTATGTTGAGCAGAACATTTTAACTTATTCGAGTATGATCTCTCTCTATGCTCCATGGTATTGCTGTTACCTTCAGGTGTTTGTGCTGGTATAATTGAGTAACAATGTAATCGATTATCTATTGTCAAGCTGACCGTTGGTGCCAACAATGAGTTATCTGGAACACCGCTCAGAGCTGATGCTTTCTTGTTTTCAAGTAAGAACTGTTCCAGGCTAGTATTCTTTTTGTCTTGTATAGGAAAGTCTTGGGGGATGATTGGAGGACCCTGTTGGGATGAGAATGTTGCTTTCACGGCGTACATATGTGTTTCCTTGTTCTACGTCCTCAAATGAGAGTATCTGGGATTCATATTTTGATTTTTGGTTGTGGTTTCGATCTAATCTAGTTTGTGCAGAGGACTAGGACTGCCCCTCAACATGGAAAATTTCCTGGACCAGTCGATCCAAACATGCCAACATTTCACTGACATTTGACTGCTGTCCTTGGTCTAGAACCAGGGTACATATAGTACAGCCCGCAGGCCGCCAGCGGGCCGGCAAACCTTCCCTGGCGGCCCGAGGACCTTGCAGACATCTACCAGTGTGACTTGGGGCTCTGCTGCTCTGTGAGGGCCAGCCATGGTCAGAGTGGAGCTGTGGCGCTAAAAGGTGAAATACAACACAGCCTCGTTAACATGCGAATGGTCTTTTAAAGACCTGTGAAGTGCTCAGGTGCGGCTCTGTGTGTGTATGCCCGGAAGCTGTCTCAGCCCGGGCTCACACATGCAGGGTGAGATGACAGAGAAGGAGGGAGGTGAAGGGAGGGAGACCGGGAAAGGGAGGGTAGTACAGGGAGGGGGAGGGGGAGAGAGGGAAAGGGAGGGAGGGAGGGAAAGGGAGAGAGCGAGAGAGGGAGGGGGAGTGAGGGAGGGAAAGGGAGACAGAGACAGTGAGGGAGAGAAATGGAGAGAGAGTGAGGGAGGGAAATGGAGAGAGAGTGAGGGAGGGAAATGGAGACAAGGAGAGTGAGGGAGGGAAAGGGAGGGAGGGAAGGGAGACAGAGGGAGAGTGAGGGAGGGAGAGGGAGACAGAGGGAGAGTGAGAGGGAGACAGGGGGCAGGGTGAGATGAGGGTGAGATGAGGGAGGAAGGGAGAATGAGGGAGGGAGGGAATGGGAGACAGGGAGAGTGAGTGAGGGAAAGTGAGACAGACAGAGTGAGGGAGGGAAAGGAAGACACGGAGGGAGGGAGAGAGAGGGGGAGGGAGGGAAAGGGAGACGGGGGAGGGAAAGAGAGACAGGGAGAGTGAGAGAGGGAAAGTGAGGGAGAGGGAGGAAGAGGGTGAGATGAGAGGGAAGGGGGGAAAGGTAGGGAGGGAGAGAGAGAGAGGGAGGGAGGGAGATGGAGACAGACGAGGAGGGAGAGGGAGGGAGGGAAAGGGAGACTTGGTCAAGATGAAAGGGGGCCCCTTAGGTGAGGCCAGCCTTTTTGCTTTCCCCGGATCACTTTTCAGTGGGGCCTGCTAGCTTTGTTGTCATGTCACCACATTAAAAGATTCAACCACATGACACCATCACAGGACACCATCATTTAAATCAATGGAAACAGTACTCACAATAATAAGCATTCATTATTGGTAAACACGTTCATTTTATTGGTAAATCTTAACTGTTCAATGACCATATTGTCAGTAAAGCATTTTTGATTGAAAACAACATATGTGTCAGAGTCATTCTTCACAATCTCTAGGCCTCAAAATGCAGCCCCCAGGACCAACGTCAAGGGGTCACTGCACTTCCAAGCTTGAGCATGCAGCTCTGGCTCAGAGCACTCTAGAGCCAAGTGAAACCTCTCCCAGGGGCACACCTTGAACTCCCTCTGAGACTTATGGCATGTTTTTTAAACATCTTCTGGGGGTTGCTATGTTCCTTGCAGTCCCTAGACACATCATGCACACATTGAATGTGCATCTATATTTCCAAGGGTACTACAAGAAAAGAAAAATGTGCACAATAGCCTCTGCCGGGGGCGTTATAGGGTGCCCTAGACTCCAGTCCATAAATATATTAGCCGCTTTTTTTCCCCTTGTCTCATGTCATCTTTCTTTTTTTATTTTTTGCTGGATGTTCTGGTCCCACCTGGGATACCTACAACTATCCTGGGTTCTTTGGAGGCTGTGGGAGGAGCCCCAAGGGGCCGCTGCCTCGCTGGCCCTTTGGGCACACCTCCTCTCTCCTGGCACCATATGGGAGCTTGTAAAACGTCTTTCTGCCCATACCGGACTGGACCGTTCTCTTCTCAGCTCACAGCCATGGAAGGATCCTTGCAACATCCCCTGCCAACGAAGAGCATAAGCAAAGTAGTCTGTGATATATGTGATATACGTGTTGGGTTGCAAATGTGATCTCATTTATGTGGGCAGTACGGTGCGTCCTTTGAAGGCCCGCATTCAGGAACTCCGTAGGGCCATACTCAACAAGGACAGCCGATATCCGGTGAGTGTACATTATATTGATACACACCCAGAAGATACTTAATTCTGGTTTCACGGAATTGACCATGTACCACAAGACAGTAGGGGTGTCGACCGTGAACTAATGGTCAGACAGAGGGAAGCTAAATGGATATGTTGTTTGAAGGCCACCCAGATGGGCCACAATACGGATAGGGTATTCCATTACTTCCTTGGTTTAGTGGATGAGCCTAGTACTTCTGCTCTGCCCTTGACAGTATTTGAAATGAACTGCACCTATATCTAATGTGTCCAAGCCTTGTTGTCAAATGATTGTTACTGGATATAACAACTATTGATTTTGTGTTCTGTTGCTTTTTTGTTCACCTATTTATTTCTTGATGTATACAGACTGTCTTTTTATATTTTATAATGCATCTGTTCCCTTTCTGTTCTATAGATCTAACTTCTTTTCATTTTCTTCCCTTCAACCCCTTTTCCTCCTTTTCTCGTGTTTTCCACTTACTGTTATTGATCACAAGTATCTTCAGAAGTAGGTTGAAGTTGGACTGAATGGGGGTATCACTTGTACCTCATAGGTATATATATGTTACCTGTAACTTTTTGGAGAATGCATGCTTGGTGAGAGTCTCTCTATGTCAACCGATATGAATGGTCATTTCGTACTATCTAACTATCAGGTTTAATTATGGAATCTCGATTCGGCTTGTTAATGGTTAAACTAACTGTTCGAATTTTGACTTAAGGGACACTCGATATGCATCAGTTGTTAATGTAGTATTTATAAATATTACATCATCCTTACTGGGTACCATCAATAATACTTTTGAGTGTTTCTTTTTGTTGCTTCACTTCTATATTATTCCCAGTGATCCTATTCAGGACGGCTCGCTCAGTGACCCTATTCAGGACAGCTGGCTCTGTTTCACATATGGCTGTTATAATTTGCTTTTGAAGAATAAGTAAGATGTGGGCCTACTTGTAACTTAGGCGACATTATAACGTCCTACCTTGGTACTGTCATCCTATATTTTTTATAAAATGATTATTGGTTTGAATTTCCCTTCTCTACAAGGTTGGAGGAAATCAAATTCTTACAATATGGAGCAGTGACATTGCGGTACTAGCGTATATCGTATAATTGTTTTAGACTTTATATATTTATGTGCACTTGCCTGTTGCAATCCTCTGATCATTCAATTTCTCTGTCTCGCATTGGTTGCTCTTTTGCGGTTATATTTCGCGCAATAGGCTCCATTCCAAGATGGCCACCACATTTGTCTTTTGACATTCACCATAGATATGTGGGTCTATTCGGAATGCACGTAACGTATCTGACGTTGTGCTCACGTATCTGGCAATTTGTATTTTAAAAATGGTGCGAAACGCCGGGCCTTGTCTCCGCTGGATATCAGACGATAGGAATTACTTCGCCTCCCTACAGGTATGATGGTATTTCGAGCAACTATATGGTGTCTTACTCAACTCTCTTCCCCAGCATTTCACAGACGTTTTGTCTTATGTGTACAAATAGGTGGCGGGGATGCGGTTCGTTTAATCTACTGGCTACATATCAAGCGGATGTCGCTTGATATTGAGAGATGCGCCCCCCCCTTTTTTTGGAACTGCGCCTTATTTCAGGTACGATCTATGTGCAGGCTCTCTCTGCTTGGTTCACTCTATTATGCCATGTGATTTACTGAGAATTGCTTCTGTTTGTGTGCATCACTAGGTAGCTGTGATGCGGTCGTATTGATACACAAGGTTACCCATTGACAGGACCTTTTGTCGCCAAATATTGGGAGTGGCGCTTTCTTTGACTATTGAGTCATTTGGGCAACCTCGATTTGATATAAAGGTAATGGGGGTTGATAATCCGCCTAAGGTGGTTTGTCATCTTTCCACCTCTCCCTTATAATTGGGTGTGCCTTGACCAATAGCTTTATGTGAAACATTGGGGTGGGATGCAGTAAAACTGAAGGCCATGGTCTTGCTAAAATGCGTGTGTTTAGGCTGGGTTATTATCCTTCTATTATTGTTGTTTTTACTGTCATAACAAACTACGGGTCGCATGGGGATTGGCTACTGTTTATATGTTCTTGGTAGCAGATTGGAGGGTATGGGTGTGCTCTAATTTGAGTCAAGTCCCTGCGCTTCTGTTTACAGAGCTTTTCGCCTAATGCCTAATTCATTTTACTATGTTTATTGACAGTGTACGACCTGAACTTCCCCATATAGCATATCTGCCTGTTTATTCCTTTTGGACAATTACCAAAAGGAGACAAGCGGCTGTCCTGTGTTACCTCTTTATGCCTGTATTCCAGGCCGTATTGGTGACTACTAATATACATCTCTTGGTTTTATTGACAGCGTACACTAGCATTTGGGGTACTCTACCCATGAACTTCGTAATTCCTGTCTGAATACATTGCCAAATAAGAGGTGAGACCTTACAGATTTGGGTGACAGTTGCTTGACAAGCTTGCGAGTTTGGAGTCGAGATTGTCTCTAGATGGAGGAATGGTAACACAGTGGCTCTTATTTATTTGTCTTGACAGTTTGAATATGAACTTGGACCACTATCTGTGATTTTGAGAACTGTACATTCCCGCTTACAATTCCCGGTTCTTGGATCTGACTCTATATCAGAGAAGTAGGTGAGAAAGTATATAGCTATGATGTGGAGTAATCTCTTGCACATCAACACTGGTTGGTCTGTTATTCAAATGCTTTTTCTGTCTGATAGCTGTAATATGAACCTTTTGCTGTACACTTACATTTGCTTTTAGTTCATTATTTTCTATTAATAAGTGTTTGGTTCTTTCGTTGTTTTTAAAAATAGGAGGACCCCTTTATCAGTAGGACTTTATCATTTGACTTTTGAAAATGGAGACTGTTTTCGGAAACTTCACTTGTGCTGATTCCAGTGACTAGTTGTGACGTATATATACATTCTGTCAATAATAGATTGGAGACTGTTCTAATACACTGTGAGTACGTCATCCTATTGGTTGATATATAGTCAATTTGTTCTTACATTAACCTAATATCTTCTTATTTCCTAATTTTTTTAATTTTTTCTGTATGTACTTATAAGTGACAATATTGTCAATCTCATGTTTTACGATTTCCTGTTGCACTGCTTCTTGGATATTTTCCCAATACTAGAACTTAAATACCTGGGATGACCTAACCTTGGTGACTTGGTTTAGAGAGGACATTTGTATTTCTGTCACAGGTCACTAGTACCCAGGTGTTTTCTGTGTAAGGTGAGATGTCACTGTATTTGGCCGAGGTATCCACTTCCTGACCGTTAATTGGTTCCTCACCTTCCACTGTGATACTTTCAATTATGATTCAATTTCCCCTCAATTTACATATCTGAACTTTGTCTCTATCCCCCTTTTTCTTTTCCCCTCTCTTCTTTCTTTTTCCTTACGGTCTACTTATTTAGACGGTTAATACTGTTTGTGAAACAGTGCAAGTTCTAACAACAATGCTGACTTTGTGCACCGCAGCACAAAGGAAACAACAGGCTTTTTTAGTGAGATTTGTAATATTGTTTATACTATATGGTAATTTTCTCTTTTTTCCTGGATTTAACAATTTAAATGTAACTCATGGTATGTTTTGTGTAAATTCTCACTTTGCTTTGGGTCTATATGTATGTTGTGTAAAGTCTAGCTGTAATGTGTCACTTGATTTTATCCTGTATTATGAATATATGTTCTATATATGTATATTTATGTTTGTGTATATTATGATTGTTACAGCCCTGACGAAGTTCCCGTGGCACTAGGGGAACGAAATACGTTGGCTGTGCCGTTTTTATGAGAAGAACGAACCTGAATAAAGAGAAGAACTTTTGAGTGCACCTTCCTTTTCTTTGGACATTCTGTACTTTATGCATCTCTTGGCAGCGGGTGTCGGGAGTAGTTGCACCACTATATAATTGAAACTAACGGAGCCTATGTGCTTGACCTTGGTCTGCTGCTGTGTCTGTAGTATGAAACGAAAGGGGTCCTAGACACAAATAAAGTAAGTCAAGATTATTTGATCTGTATTAAATGAATTCAAAAGAGGAAAGCTATTGGATGCAAAAGAGTTTAATTCAAATTTTGCATTTACATCCTATTCAATAGCATTCTACTAATTATTTGATCTGTATTAAATGAATTCAAAAGAGCAAAGCTATTGGATGCAAAAGAGTTTAATTCAAATTTTGCATTTACATCCTATTCAATAGCATTCTACTAATTATTTGATCTGTATTAAATGAATTCAAAAGAGCAAAGCTATTGGATGCAAAAGAGTTTAATTCAAATTTTGCATTTACATCCTATTCAATAGCATTCTACTACTATTGAATAGGATGTAAATGCAAAATTTGAATTAAACTCTTTTGCATCCAATAGCTTTGCTCTTTTCAATTCATTTAATGCAGATCAAATAATCTTGACTTACTTTATTTGTGTCTAGGACCCCTTTCCTTTCATACTGACAATTACCCAGGTCCTTTTGACTTTATTGGGTCTAACCCTGTCTTTGCATAACACGCTGTGCCTTTAGTACCATAAGTAAAGTAGTGTGAGGCTGGTTCACTCGACCTCCTCAAACATGGGGATGAGAGGTGGTATCACAGCTCGTCTTCAGATGTCTTCTCCATGCGTGACACGAGGGATGTGGTCCCCCAGATGCTGTGCAGAGTCCTCTGAGGAAACAGAAATTTTTAGGTAGTCAGTGACCCCCACTCGCACCCTATCCATGCACCCGTGCCCCATGTATGTCATGTAATTTCCTTCCCGTGTCTGCCATAATAATGCCTCTGCATTTCCGTCTAATGTTAGCATGTCAGCTAGTGGGCCCTCCATGTATAAAGTACCGATTCCGCATTAAGGCCTACGTTTCCAATGCATTTACATGGTGCACATTTAAATATCGCAAAGCACACGTTTCTCCACGTTTTTCTGGCCCAGTTGAGCCAGGCCCTGAATTGAGGCTCCGGGCCTCTTCTGTCTCAGAAAGCTGCAGTTTAGGTATGCATCCCTGACCTCTACCTTACTTCCTGCCCAGCCGAGCGGTGCCCGGCTCGGCCTGGCCTGCCAAGACGGTATTTTGCCTACAAGTTTCTGTTCAGCCTCCGCAAAAACACATTCCAGTCTAGTGAAATAGGTAAACATATTCCCGCCTGCAGAGCAAAGGGCCCGGCCTTCCTGTCTCCTTGCAAGTAATTTACTGAACCCGTTACCATGGTAGGCCCATGGCCCCCGTACATTGCACGAAGACACATATGCACGCACTAGCATTTCAGTAATGAACGGCCTCTGCCCGAGAGACCTTTTACTTCAGACAATACATCCTCCAAACACAAGATATCAGACATGCTATAGGTGCAGGTCGTTCTGACATCCCAGACACCAACTCCTCTATTAGTGCTAAAGTCAAGCCCCCAGTTACACGTCAATACCACGTCATGTTCAGTTGCGCGCGCATGTATGGTAAAGGTTTCTGCTGACCCTGCAAACTTTCTTTTTGCATCCACCCACTTATGACACTTCTGTGAGTCATCTGGTACACACCTCCGTGTACGCCTCCTTACACGCCTTCTTTTACGCCCATGTGTTCTTATCTCTCTCTTTTCACTTGTTACGCCCACTGTATTCATTGCAATTGTACAGTTTTACTATATATAATGTGTGATGTTAATAAAACGTTCGATATCCCTTCCTGAACCTTAGTAGTGATGGAACCCGATTCTCAGTTACTCGAGTCAACTTAATTAAAGCCCGTATGACTCAGATACCACAGACTCTGCCTCTCATTTTTTGAGCTATCCTTATTGTCATTTAATGTATAGAAAAATAGTCCCGGTAATTGTATTTACCACACCCCGGGGTTGGGGCCAAATGTTGATCTGTGGGCACCCTATGTATTTATTATGAGTCTGCGTCAGCCCCCTTGCCCTGGCCCACCACATTGGTAAGTTCTTGAATGGCTATAAAGCTCCACGGACTTCATTCTTTACTCGGTCCTTGAAGGACCGAGCTGTATCTCCCGTCCCGTTGGACCAATATTTTGTTGGTGAGCATTTTGTTTTGCTCTCGGTGACGAGCTTTAGCTATCAAGAGCATCCGTCAGAGGTGTCCTGGCCTCTCAAGGTGACTTTTGTGGGGAGCTGAGATTTCTGGCTCCCTGCAATAGTCTTCTCATTTGCGTGGTTCCTGGTATTCCTCACCTAGGTTCGTCATCTTGTGCAGCCCTTCCAGAACCAGCCAGCAGAACACCCTCCGCTTGCATGCCCCAGCCACCAGATGCTCTTGCTGTCTTTCAGGGCATCTGTGTGGGCTACTGGTGCTAGGCTTTTTCCCCAACTGGTCTTCATGGGGTATAACGGGGCCAGTGTCACTGTCAGGAGAGACACATCCTAGTCCTACAGGTCAGCTGGAGTCAAAGTCCTCAGTCCATCTTTCAGGGCATTAGATGTTTTCTCTTTTCATCTGGGCATCCTTTCTGCTGCTGTCGGCTCCCAGGTCAAGGGTCATCACAATTGTCTCTACCTGGTGCAGGAGTTTCTTGGTAGCGGTGGAACGTTTTAGGGGCCAATCAACCCTGGCCAAACCTATGAAGCCACATCATTCCTCCAGCCCTGTCCCTACCCTCCTGCACAGCATTCTGAGAAAACCTAGAATTGGGACTTTATGATTTCTCTGATAACTCCTCTGAGGGCCTCAGCTCTGCCCATAGTTGACATCATTGCCGGACTCCTTCCAGCCAAAACTTCAAAGGTGAGACCCTCCTGTGGTAGCTGCAATCTGGCCCTCCTCCCCTGTTCGAATGGGCCTCTTCTAGCCCAGGTGCAGTGTGACAAGTTAATTATCAGCTGCAGATTTCCTCTCCACTCCTTCCTTTCCCAGAAGCTGAGTCAGTCGCTCATGATTGCTCTTTTAGCAGGAGCGGCTAATGTTAATGGGCGCCGCCCTGCCCCTACCACAGGGGAGAGGCAAAAAGAGAATTTAGAAAATCGTCACGCAGCTGAAAATAAAATACGACTTGCTACTCTCTTTTTTTTTTATGGTGAACTTTGCAGATGTCCTGCTCCTGCTGTGTATGTGCCTGCTGGGCGAGGCACACGCTACAGCTGTTAGATCAGGGCAAAGGGCGTGCCGATTTTCAATGCCCTGAATAAGGTTGGATTCTGGGCGCAGAACGAGGTAATGAGGGGGTAACAATTTAAACTCATCGCGAGGGGTGCAGCTGGATTCTCTCTTCGTTCCTGGTGCGCCATGTGCTTTCACTTTTGGAAAGTTACTTATCAAGCATAGCCTGAGGCACACCTCTCATCTTGTTCGACGCACAACATGCCCAAAAGAATGCAGGTTAGCGCCTATGTTTTATTTAAGCTGCTATTACATGAGTCCCCTGGCTACATTAGAGAGTTCAGCTATTTTTAGCTCCATAGATACGGCGCCAAGACTCAACAGCCCGTGGTGCTTTTTTTTCCTCTCTCAAAGTTTTCTGTCCCTGCCTTCCTTGTGAGCTAGGGATCCGGAATCAGGTTGATGGGTTTGTGCTCAGCTGTGGTTGTTCGTCGGGGTGTGTCACAGCAGAGTGGAGCTTCAGTATGGAGGATGCACACGTGTCTGTGAGCCATGGCTGTGTCGTGAATTTAAGACTCAAGAGAAGGGGTGACACATGTGGAGTGATAGAAAAAAGCAGCACAGCCTTTATGCTAACGGTGGAGTAATTAGTATTATGTTGTAGCTTCTTAACCCAGATTCATATAGTTCAATGTATGGGATAGGGGCCATAAGTGCATTATGGGATTTGTGAACCCCTTACTATTTTCTTATCTACATGCACTGATCTGTAATGTAACAAGTAGAGATTTGTAAGTATATTCCCTAATTTCCAATTTTGTAGTTCCTCTTTCTGTCCATATAATTTCCCTTGCAGCTCAATTGTGTTGATTGCCATCAGTGGGGGAATGGGGTGTTGTGAATTTGACAACACCCCATGGATGGATGAGATGCTATTCACAAGTTCAAGTTCTGTTGTAGTGCTCCAATATAATTAGAATAATATTTGTGTATCAACTCAGACACTAAAGCCATCAAACATAAAATTACACATTCGGTAAAAAAAAAAAAAAAAAGAATACCATGTTTCTTTTGCCACCTAGGTACAATTTCAGTTTCATTTAGTAAAGTTCCTTTCAGGCTACTTTACTGTGCGGACATAGGCACCATCACTAATGACCTAGTTTTTTACTCCAGAAGAATCCCCGCTTGGCGCAATACCTTTTCAATATTCCTTAATGAACGCTCATCCAGGAACATTCCATATGGCACTAAGCTCACAATAGTGCCATCAACAACCCTTCAAGCTGTCCTCACTATCACCCTCTACAAAAGCGGCATGGTACTGATCCAAGCCTCAACAAAAAACCTTGACAAATTCTCAGATCTTTTTACCACTCTCCGAAACCATGTGCATGACACTGGGACGCCGACCAACACACTGCCTGACCTTACTCCAGCCCTCCTGCCCAATATAGAACACTTTAATCCCCTCACTACTCCCACCAACCTCCTTAAAGCTTTGGACCAGAGACCCGTGATTCCACCCCTCAATGCTCCCCACTCGGAATCCACGGCTCCCATCACAGCACACCTTAACCCCACCAGGCCTCCTACAACCACCCCGAGCGAAATAAACCCTGGACCCTTGGTCTCCTCCCTCCATGTTCCCCACTCGAACTCTAAGACCATTACGTCATCAGCATCTTTCGCTGTGGCAGTTCAAGCCAGCGCCACTAATACTCAAGCCACTCCCTTTATGACTCCTAACGCAGCCCACCCTTGCCCTCCAACCCCCCCCTCCTCAGCGACTCTTCCTTTAGCAGGTCATGCCAGCCCCGCTAACACTCAATCCACCCCTTCCATGACTCCTAACACAGCCCACCCTTGCGCTCCAACCCCCCCGCCCCAGAGACTCCTGCTGTTGCAGGTCATGCCAGCCCCGCTAACACTCAAGCCACCCCTTCCACGACTCCTAACACAGCCCACCCTTGCCCTCCAACCCCCCCTCCCCTCCCCAGCGACTCCTGCTGTTGCAGGTCATGCCAGCCCCGCTAACACTCAAGCCACCCCTTCCACGTCTTCTAGCACAGACCACCCTCACCCTCCAACCCCCCCTCCGCAGCTATCTACTCTCTGCACTCAATAGCCTCCAAAATAATTCAGAGCTTCCACTCCTCCATCCTCGATCTAACAAACCTCCTCCACCTCGCTGAACTCTTTCGCAAACCTCATGCCTCAGCTGTCTTCCCTTCCAATCCCAGAGCTTTCCAAACGCCCTCTACCGACATCCTTGAGACATCTTCGCCCCCGCAAGCACACTAGCTATCTATCAGAGGAGGAAACCCTTGACCTCGCCCTCTCCTACAACCTTTCCCTCTTCTCAACAAATTCACAATACCTCACTGAAAAGGAAATCCAGGATTTTCTCAAAGACCATAACGCAGCCTCTACCTCTCCTGTCTATCAGATGCGAGTGCCGCACACCCCATCTGCACAGTCACTATTGACCCATACAGATCAGCCCCCCTCTGCAATAGAAGGGTGATCAGAAGCAACCTTGCACCCGTACCCCTGTCTGTCCCGACCCCTGCTACAACCCCCCTTCCCTGCTCTGACGGGGCTCCTGATGTCGCTACTCTCATTCTGAACAACAACACTGACTTAGCCATTCTAACAGAATCAAGGCTTAATGTCGCATCATCCCTTGCCTCGACCTCTTAATCCCCCCAACTTTAACATTGCCAGGCTGGACAGACCACATAACAAAAAAGGTGGCGGAATCACCTGTATCCATCGCTCTAACCTCCTTGTCACAGAGCTTCTAACGGATACTACTGATTCCTGCAAATATCTAGCCCTCTCAGTCTGCAGTAGCACCACCCACCTATGTAACCTACACATCTTTTACCACCCCCCAGGCAATAACGAATCCTTCACTGACTACCTCATGGAAGTTATTACGGCTAAGAACTCCCCCAACACCAAAGACGTTTTCCTCTGAGACTTCAACCTGCACTAGAACAACCTTAAGGACCCTCATGTCAACGCCATTAAAGACCTCATCACCGATCTAGGCCTGACCCAAGCTTGCCCTCTCCCAACCCACTCGAAATGGGCCATTCTAGACTGGATCATCTCCAAGGAGACAACCGTCAAGCTCATATCGATTGACATCTGTGACTGGTCCGTCCATCACCACCCCCTTTTGTACCGCTTTGTTCGGCATAAGTTGGCAGGGTATGCTCAGACGTGAGTCCCTTGCTCACTTTGCCACTGGATTCAAGCAAGCCGGGCTGAAGACGGCTGGAATACCAGAAACCGGTCCTAAGATGCTTGATTCCAGTCCAGGGAAGGCATGGTTCGGCAGTTCGGGCTGGACTGTTCCCACGAGGCACAGGGTCAGACTGATTTGCATATGGCCATGTCTGAACTGGGGAGGCAGAGTGGGCTAAAGAATGGTGATGGATTAAACCCAGATCTGTTGACTGGGTGTGAGAGTTTGATTGGTTCAGATGCTCCGTCCATCACCACCCCCTTTTGTACCACATTTTAATAGCGAGCCTGTTATCCTCGTCCCACAAGGACAACTGTACGTGATCAGCACAGCCGGCGAAGGCCAATTGCCTTTCCCAGTATCCTTCTGTTACAGCTGTTGATGAGATTGTTCACGGCTTGTTCATCTGTCACTTGGGTGAGGTTGCCCTCTTCTCTTAGCAAGCTGTGTCTAGCTTTTATGAGATTATTCAGTAGTTGTTGCAAACTTTCAGAACAAACAGTGAACGGGTAGTGGCATGATGCCATACTAATCTTATAAAAAACAGAGTTCCTTCTCCTGAGTTCAATAGGTCATCGATGGTATTGAGATCCCAAGAGGGGACGTTTACATCAATGGGAGGGATTTAAATGTTGCACCGGTTACCAAATTTACAAATGAGTGTCTGTCGGGCATGATAGTACCATGAAAAACATGAAACAATTTTTATAAAAACACTTTTCATTCATTTATTTGAGAAGATTTAAAATTTGATTATAACATAATTTTGCACGTTTTTCATAAGTTTCAGGAATTAAAAAACATACAGTATTCTTTAGCAATTTTTAATCTAGCAATATTTCATACAAACATTACAACATCATAATTACTACTCAATGGATTTTATAGGAATGAAATTGTCGACGCGGCGTTTCGGTGCCTCTTTTTATCCTGCACCTTCTTCAAGGACTCGTTCACAGCTTAATTATATCCAGGTGGGATCTTCCCTGGTTCTGATTTATAGATCTCTCTGAGCATGTATTACATCCGCTCATATTTCTTTCAACCTTTTCTATACTCTATACTACTATTATAAAGAGAGAACGCAAACCTTTTGGCAAAGTAAACTCGGGAACCACAGCGCCAATCCACACACCCAATACATTGATTGCTGTAATCCTCAGGGTGTGCAGATGGACATGGGCTATAGAAAATAAAAAAAACGTAAATTTAAAAACATAACTAAAAAAAAAAGTAGTTCCCTGAAAGTAGCGCCGGCCGCGATGTAGCGCTGTCCGCAACGTACTTGATGACGAGAAGGAGCGGCGGTGAAGTGAGGAGCGCGGGGAGGAGCAGCAGCTCAGGTGCGTCATGACGAGGAGGAGCGGCGGTGAAGTGAGGAGCGAGGTGAGGAGCGGCGGCTCAGGTAAGGCTCTGGGACACGGGAAATGTCGGGTCAGGAGGGAGCCGGTGCGGGAGGTTGGCCCTGAACAAATGCGGCTGAGGTAAGGCTCAGGCTCTGGGGGCAGCATTTCGGGTTTGCGTGCACTCGCGCCCCGGCCCCCGCCCGCCACGACATTGTCCGGGACACAGACAATGTTGTGGCAGGCGGGGGCCGGGGCGGAGGTGCATGCAAGCCTGAAATGCTGCCCCCATCCCCCTTCTGCCCCGGGCAACGCTGGGGCGGGCTGCTAGTATTCTTATATGTAGATTTTATGTAGCTGGTAGCTGAACTTCCCGGGAAGGAGGAGGACGCCGTGCAGTTCAGCTACCAGCTACAAAGTGGACAGCTAATTCTAAAAAAAGCTCCAAGAAAGTGACCCTTGACTGTATGAGGATAAGCACACAAGGATTAAAAACAAAGCAAATTTCTTTTTACTACAAAGATAAAGTGGTGAATGGAACAGCGTAAGGTAGCTCCCAGAGGGCGTCCCCCCAATCACCTCAGAAAACAAGAAAATAGGATTGGATTGAAGTTGGTCCATTTTCTTCCTAGACCGAGTGAAGTTTGGATAAAATCTACATATAAGAATAAAAGGTTGAAAGAAATATGAGCGGATGTAATACGTGCTCAGAGATCTATAAATCAGAACCTGGGAAGATCCCACCTGGATATAATTAAGCTGTGAACGAGTCCTTGAAGAAGGTGCAGGATAAAAAGAGGCACCGAAACGCCGCGTCGACAATTTCGTTCCTATAAAATCCATTGAGTAGTAATTATGATGTTGTAATGTTTGTATGAAATATTGCTAGATTAGCAATTTTTAAAGAATACTGTATGTTATAATCAAATTTTAAATCTTCTCAAATAAATGAATGAAAAGTGTTTTTATAAAAATTGTTTCATGTTTTTCATGGTACTATCAGGCCCGACAGACACTCATTTGTAAATTTGGTGACCGCTGCAACATTTAAATCCCTCCCATTGTTGTAAACGTGCCCTCTTGGGAATCTCAATACCATCGATGACCTATTGAACTCAGGAGAAGGAACTCTGTTTTTTATAAGATTGTTGACCCAATCCTTTTCCTGCCAGAAAGGGTAACTCCCTATGCACAATTTTTGATGATGCCATACTAATCCTTACTCATGATTTTAAAACAAGTCAGCTTAGATTAAATACTTTCGAGCAATCTTTAGTATCCGAACATCATAACGTAAATTAAATGTGCATTGAATTAGCCGCACATACTCACCTTTGATTGATAGGCACATGTAAATCTAAGATGGGGAATGCCCAAGAAAAGAAGGCATAATTATCACTCCCTGCAACAATCTGAGTGGAGAAGGTTTAAGCTTTCATAATCTTAAATCAAAGATTGGCTCGAAGGGGGATTTGTTGCATGTACGTCAATCTGTGCAGTTTGATCTGCTGTGCTCCCGAATTTCCTTTTCTGATACAGGGGCCCAGTTCTGTTCTTATTTTGCATGATTTGTTGCCTGGTTTCTGGAACATGGTTGGAATTCTGTAGTTTGTGTATATTCCAACCTATGTCTGTCGCCTTTTTGCTGCTGATATCTTTTGTGAGTGGTGGCTTCTCCAAAGAGGCAACCGTTGTTAATGCACCAGATGTTGAAGTGCTCTGGCAGATAAAGTAGCTGTAATGATTGTCGCTGCTATGACTAGAGGGCCGAGGGACTAGAGCATTGGATCTAGGAGATGCAATGGACATAGTGAAGAGTATTATTTCATTTGCTGAGCTTGCTCTCTCTGGCCTAGAAGATGGATTCGTGGGACATGCATTTGTGTGTGCACTCTACAGAGTCAATGTCACTATTTTAGTGTCCATTGTCTGCATCTGTGCCTTTCTTGTTTCTTTTTAAACCACTGTTTACCACAAATGTAATAAAATACCTGGCATTGTAGGATTCACAAATTGTCACAGATGCAGGTCCCAGTCACAGAGGACACTAGCCACTCAGATTGCATCATGTCAGTCACGGAAGGCCACATATGCCCTGGCGCAGCCATTCATGCTGGAAGGACCCATACACAACTGTATGTTTATCGCCCTGTACCTCCCAAGGTGTTTACGCTTATATTGTCAACTTGCTGGGTGGATTCTCTTACCATCCCAATAACTACATTCAGAAGGTCAAACCAGTTGTCAGGGTAATCTGGTCTGGGTTTATTCCTGTGACGAGGGGCGGGGCCTGACGTGATGGGGTGAGCAGCTCAATGCGGAGCTCCTCATGGCCGGGTCCAATCTGGCAGCATCCCGCCCCTTACACACCTGGAGGGCCCACTCTTTTAGTTGAACACTGCTGAGAGGGGCAGACACTGCTGTACGGAGATGCCAAAGCTATACGGCCCTCATGGTTGCCGGAATCCGATTTGGTCAGCGACCCCTGGAGTCAGGATGGTGACGTTGGAGGCCGCAACCCGAAGTGGAGGCCCATGATGCAACAGCGTCCTCCAGGAGCAGCTCTAAGCTCATGGCAGCCCTGGGCAGTGAGCGTAGGTAGGGGGCCCCCGGAGGAACAGGTAGGGGCCCCCCGGAGGAACGCAGGCGCAGAGGCCAGTGAAGAGGGGGAGGGTATGGGTGTTTGGAAGTTGAACAGAGCCGGAGGCCGCCAAATCCCTGCCAGCGGCCGCCACGCAAATATGTACCCATCGTCAGAGGATTATTATATTAAGGATATATATTGGCGTGGTGGCCCCTGGGGTTTGGTGGCCCTGTGCAGGTGCACAGCTTGCACATGTCTAAGGCCGCCCCTGCATCCTCTCCCTTGCCCTAGACTGACCAGCTGCCACTGGTGAGAATCATAGAAGGTCTGTGGTGGCCGGCGGAGGGGAGGGCTCGATCGGACCTGCCCGACCCCGGGAACGGCAAAAACTAAGGAGGTGATAGTTGCGGCTGAGGAGCGTGGTGAATGCTGCTGAGGAAGTACCTGCAGCTGGGGAGCGTGGACCCTGTGCAATAACGAAGACTGCAAGTCGAAATGAACCTGGCTGCACTGGATGTTCCACGCTGCCACTGAGAGCATGGTGACAGCCCATACCGCCGTAGAGAGATGCAGATCAAGGTAACACAGCGGACCTCGGTGGAAGAGACCAAGCGAGTTGACGCTTGACTCGGCAGTGA
The DNA here is from genome assembly GCF_964263255.1 of Lissotriton vulgaris. Classification (NCBI taxonomy): domain Eukaryota; kingdom Metazoa; phylum Chordata; class Amphibia; order Caudata; family Salamandridae; genus Lissotriton; species Lissotriton vulgaris. Next base: position 251,997 of record NW_028255828.1, read on the forward strand.
GCTGAGCGTCCACGAAGTTAGGAGCGAGGGGCGTAAACAGTGGGTCTGGAAATAGTGCAGCACAGAGCCGTGCAGAACTGATAGTTAAGGCCCCCAACCCTACAGGAGGAAATGCGAGCCTAGACTGCCTGATTAGAGAGCGGAGGCCTTACTGGGCATACCCTGTGCGGCCCTCGTAGCTCCCTGCTTCTGTGAAGCACCACGGAGAGGTGAATTTAGGGCCTGGGCCCACCTACCATAAGTCCACATCTCATGCTTGTGGAGGAGACGCAGTCAAAGATCCCTAATCCTGGGGGACCCATGGGGTAGCATTTGCATATTCAGCATTGCACCCCACCATCCCAGTAGTTCAGTAGTTCAGTAAGTAATTTGTATAGCGCACTACTCACCCAGAGGGTCTCAAGGCGCTTGGGGGGGGGTGCATTATTTATCGAATAGCCAGGTTTTAAGTTCCTTTCTGAAGGAAATGTGGTTCTGTGTAAGGCAGAGGTGAGAGGGGAGAGAATTCCAGGTCTTGGCGGCCAAGTAGGAGAAGGATCTTCCTCCCATGGTGGATCTGTGGATGCGTGGAACTGCGGCGAGGGCTTGATTGGAGGATCTTAGTTGGCGGGTGGGTGTGTAGAAGGACAGTCGTGTGTTGAGGCATTCCGGTCCTAGTTTGTAGAGGGCCTTGTGTGCGTGGGTGAGGAGACGGAACGTTATTCTCTTGTTGACGGGACGCCAGTGGAGGTCTTTCAGGTGACCGGTAATGTGATCTTGGCGAGGGATGTCCAATATGAGTCTGGCTGATGCGTTTTGGATGCGTTGGAGTTTTTTCTGTAATTTGGCTGTGATTCCGTCGTAGAGGGTTTTTCCATAGTCCAGTTGGCTAGTGACCAGTGCGTGGGTGATAGTCTTTCTTGTATCGGAGGGGATCCAACGGAAGATTTTTTTGAGCATACAAAGTACGTTGAAGCAAGAGGATGAGACGGGGTTGACTTGTCCGGTCATCGAGAGGGAGGAGTCTAGGATGAAGCCTAAGTTACGTGCGTGGTCTGTGGGTATAGGTGCTGTGCCCAGGGCCGATGGCCACCATGAGTCGTCCCAGGCAGAGGGGGATGATCCTAGGATGAGGACTTCCGTTTTGTCTGAGTTAAGTTTTAGGCGGCTGTTTTTCATCCATTCGGCTACTTCTTTCATGCCTTTGTGAAGGTTGGTTTTGGCGGTGTTAGGGTCTTTGGTGAGGGAAAGGATCAGCTGGGTGTCGTCAGCGTAAGAGATGATGTTAAGGTTGTGTTGTCGCGCGATGGATGCGAGTGGACTCATGTAAACGTTGAAGAGGGTGGGACGATCCTTGTGGTACTCCGCAGATTACTTCGGTGGCCTCTGATTTGAATGGGGGAAGTCTGACTCTCTGGGTTCTCCCGGCGAGGAACGAGATGATCCAGTCCAAGGCTTTTCCTTGTATGCCGATGTTGCTGAGGCGTTGTATGAGGGTGCTATGACAGACTGTGTCGAAGGCGGCGGAGAGGTCGAGTAGGATGAGGGCAACTGTTTCTCCGTTGTCCAGTAGTGTTCGGATGTCGTCTGTTGCTGCAATGAGGGCGGTTTCGGTGCTGTGTTTGGCTCGAAAGCTGGATTGGGAGGTGTCGAGAGAGTTGTTGGATTCAAGGAAGGCGGCGAGCTGGCTATTGACGGCTTTCTCAATGACTTTGGCAGGGAATTGGAGGTGGGAGATGGGGCGGTAGTTCTTAAGTTCAGAGGGGTCTGCTGTGGGTTTCTTCAGGAGGGCGCTGAGTTCGGCGTGTTTCCAGCTTTCTGGGAAGGTTGCGGAGTTGAAGGAGCAGTTGATGATATCACGGAGATGGGGTGCGATGCTGGAGTCTGCTTTGTTGAAGATGTGGTGGGGACAGGGGTCGGTTGGCGAACCTGAATGGATGGAGTTCATTAGGCGGATGGTGTCTTCAGTGGTGATTGGGTTCCAGGCGCTAAGGTTGTTAGATGGCGGTTTAGGTTCGGAGGTGGGTGGAGTGGACTGTTCTTTGGAAATGTTCTCAAAGCTGTTATGTATGTCGGCGATTTTGTTGTAGAAGAAGGAGGATAACGAATCGCAGAGGTCTTGGGAGGGAGTAATGTCGTGTGAGGCTGCGGTGGGGTTGGTAAATTCTTTGACGATGTTGAATAGTTCCTTGCTGTTATGGGCGTTGTTGTCGAGTCGATCCTTGAATGCTGATTTCTTGGTGGATCGGATCAATTGGTGGTGTTTGCGGGTGGCTGTATTGAAGGTGGTCAGGTTGTCAGTGGTTGGGTTTTTTCTCCATGTTTTCTCGAGAGTACGGCATAGTTTCTTGGATTTCTTAAGGTCATCGTTGAACCAGGGGGCCTTTTTGCTACCCTGTTTGGTTTGGTGGTTTTTCAAGGGTGCTAATTCTTCAGCGCTGTGAGTGATCCATTGTTTGAGTTTGGTGGCAGCTTGGTTTGGGTCCGATGAGAGGGCGGGAGGGTTTTGGTTGAGCGATGTGAGGAGTTGGTAGGTGGTGATTTTGTTCCAGTTTCTTCGCGGAATAGGTTGTGGGGGGTTGTGGGTCGAGGTAGTTTTGTAGCTGAAGTGAACACAACTATGGTCCGTCCAATGGAGAGCTGTGGTGCGATCGAAGGAGATGTGTTTGCTGGAGGTGAAGATTGGGTCGAGCGTATGTCCGGCTACATGGGTGGGGGTGTCAACAACTTGTTTGAGTCCGAGATTGGCCGGGTTGTCCAGAAGGGCGGTGGTGTTGCTGTCGTTTTTCTTTTCCAGGTGGAAGTTGAGGTCTCCCAGTAGAATGTAGTTCTCGGAGGCGAGGGCATGTGGGCTGATGAAGTCAGTGATGTCTTCGCTGAATTGTTTACGGGTTCCTGGTGGTCTGTAGAGGAGGGTGCCTCCAAGTGTGGTCCTGGGGTCGGTGTGGATTTGGAAGTGGAGGTGTTCGGCGGTTGCAAGGTTATCGTCGAAGCTGGTTGTGATTCTGATGGTGTTCTTATGGACGATGGCAATGCCTCCTCCTGTTTGGTTGGTGCAGTCTTCTCGGATGATCTTGTAAGCGTCTGGGATGGCTATGGCGATGTCTGGCGCTGATGAGGCGTTCATCCAGGTTTCTGTAAGGAAGGCGACGTCCGGCAATGTGGTGTAGAGTAGGTCCCAGAGTTCAGTGGTGTGTCTATGAACCGATCGGGTGTTCAGCAAGATGCACTTCAGGTGGTTAGAGTGGGAGCTGTGTTTGGGGTTCGTGGGTTTGGTTTGGTTCCTGACGCAGGCGAATTTGCAGGAGTGGCAGGCGAAGGGTCCATGGGTGTGTCCTGGGATATGATTAAACAAATTGGAATCCACTAAGAAAGTGGTGGTGGACCCAAAAGTGATGGGGAGCACACAGTGTTGTTTAAATGCCCCTCACACACCAACAGGCCCCTTGGTGTCATGTTTCATCATCGGGGCCTTCGCACCCCTCTACGGAATGTGTCCTGGGGTTGCCGTGCAGCATTGTGGTTTGCGGCCGGGGTTAAGGGCAAGGAGGGCAGCGGCATCATATGTAGTGCGGGTGGAGTGGGTTTTGCGAGGACCAGGGGGTCTGGCGCTGGGCGCGGTCCAGGCGCGGACGGGCGTAGACGAGCTTACCTTTGGCGCACCTTCGGCGCGCATGGGGCGCGACCGCTGTGCGTGAACGTTGCGCGGAAAGGCATCTGTCATATGTGGATAGTGCGAGGGGCGAGGGAGGATCAGCTGGGAGGCGGGGAGCGGGCGGAGAGCCGGGCTGGGGGTCACAACAACAACAACAACAAAATGGCTGCAAGCCAAAAGGCGACCTGGACGAGCTTGGGGCACAGGTCAAGGAATGGCGGTCAAAACACCAGTGAGATCGGCGCAATCAGGCACGACCTCGCAAGCAGGCACAGGCAGCAATGTGAAAATGATTAAATAACCAATGAGCAGTCTAGCGGTACAGCGGGGTAAATAAATCGAATGCAGAGGCAGCAATGTCTAATTGATCAACAAGCAATGCACAGTCTCCAATTCGGCGGTGGTAGAGCAGCTTATCTCAAAGCGAGTGCAGCAGAAGCAGTGCGAGCAGCGCTACGATACCAGGTTAGGGCTGGGAGCAACGAGGGGAGCGACCTCCTTCGAGGATCACAGGGAGGGAAGGCTGAGAAATTGGTCTAACTGTCCCCCTGGAGCCTGGACCCCGGGGCAAAGCGGTGACTGGGGTGAAGACCCAGTGGTCACTGTCACTGAATTGCGAGGCATGCCCCACACTGTGGAGACGGGAGCTTCAGCCCCGAGCTGAACCATCACAGGGGACCATCAGAGCGGACTTAGGGAGGAACCGGCTGACCCGACCTGCCAGAGAGGCGAACAGGCCGAAACTAATAGTGCGAGGGGCCCAGATCCTGGAGCACCTGAGTCTCCTGAATTGCCCATAGGAGGACTGCCACAAACCACAGAGCTGTACACAAGTCTGCACCTACTCAGAAAAAGGCCCCAAAACAGTAATGGGCAAATCCTCCAGGAGAAAGGACCCAGACCAGGAAGATGCGAGCGCGCCTGAAACTGCAAAAATTATGGCACCACCGGCAGCAAGGCCAAACAACGACCCTACCCTTCAGGACATATTGCAAGCTATCACTGCCACTAGCGAAGCCTTACAACTCAAAATTGACACCATCTGTGCGGACCTTAACCTTCTCAAACACGATCTTAGGATGCTGGCATAGAAAGTAACCATCAACTAACTTACGTTAGCTGACCTCTCTCCGTCTATGACTGTGATGCAGAAATGCCTACAAACTAGGGACTTCAAAGTGTGGACACTGGGGAAGTGAGCAGAAGACGCAAAAAATCGCTCATGCCGCAATAACGTCAACATTATTGGTGTGCCAGAGAAAATGAAAGGCGCAAATGCAGCACAATTTATAGAACAATGGCGGTGAATCAGCGTTGCCCCAGAGAGATTATATGCATTCTTTGCCCTCGAAAGGGCACACCGTGTACTGGCCAGAGCTCCTACGCTGGGTGCTCCCCCACGACCAATAATAGCATGCCTTCTGCACTACGAAGACCAGGACTCCATACTAGTTTACAAGAAAGGAGAACTGAAGGTCAATAATGCGACTCTGCGCATCTTCCCAGATTTCTCCAGAGAGGTCCAGAGGCAAAGAGCATCCTTTCAAGAGGTTAAAAAGATACTCAGGCAGATGAATTTCCAATACGCCATGCTCTTCCCAGCAAAATTGAGAGTGGTAACCTTGGATGGAGAACGGTTCTTCCAGTCTCTGCAAGAAGCGTGGGACTGGCTAGAAACTCAGGGTGGATCAAAATCTGATGCAGATAATGGGAAGCAGAAACGACCGCACAAGAGCCTCAGAGGCACACGACTGCAGTGGAGTTCGGTCGTGCTGTAGCTAGGTTGGGACTCCGAAGAGTAATGGAAGCTGTAGCCCAGCTGAGTGTCGCCCAGACAGACCAGGAAACATTAGACCGGGAGACCATCCCCCCCTCTCCCGACTCTGAATCGGACCCGCAATGCGTCAGGGAACACAACCTAGAGATGCCCACGGTCACAGCGGGCACAGCAGATGACATTGTAAAAGGCACTTGATATCACCCAATGAACTCAAACAAACTGGGACCTTACATACTGGTGCCCAACTAACCTACAGAACTTCAGAAGTGCCCTGAGCACCTACCCTAAGCAGTGTCCCATACCAATAAATAAACATGCCGGATAAGGGCCTGGCCGCTTCAGAACTGCAAGAGGCACCCCTCCATGCTACAGAGCATTGTGGAAATTCTTCCACAAACTTTAATGAACATTAACATGCTTTGGGCATACAGCGCATTGCTGCTTGTCCTGGGAAAGGGGAATTGGGGTTGTTGAATGTTACCTTTTGAGGTAGGGAATTAGCGAGTCACGCCGGCAATGTACACGATCTACACTAGAACACATTGAGCGGGGAGGGCGAAAGTGCATGATGGGAAGGAAGGGAAATCGTTCTCAAAAAGAATACACATGACTAACAACCCGGCTTATAAGTGCCTGATGTGCAATGTCAGGGATATGCATACCATGGCGAAACGATACAAGGTTCTGTCTTCCCTACATCTGAGAGGGGCACATATAGCGTTCTTGCAAGAGATGCCCCTTACTGACAAAGAAGGCCAAGTGCTAAGAAAGTGATGGCGGGGTCAGGCATACTTCACCACATACTCGGCATATGCCAGGGAAGCACTGGTATGGATACGAGCAGGGGGTCCCATTCCAATGTGCAGATACCATAATTAATGCTGAGGGCAGATATGTAGCAAAAAGGGTTCAATTAGAGGGGAAAGAACTAACATTGATCAGTTTCTATGTCCCCAACACTGAATAGTGCACCTTTTTGCGACGTTATAACGATGCTTAGCCCCTTGGCTAACACTGACACTAATTGGAGGGTACTTTAATTGTGTTTCTGATACCCTGCTACATCATTTGCCCCCTTCTTTGCAAGACTCCCAAACGAACTACACAGCCAAAATGTTCTCTGGCATCAACAATGGGGACTAATAGACTCCTGGAGACGCCATAACCCACAAGATCAAGACTACTTTTTCTCAGTCCTCCATGAGGTTCATGTGCACCTGGATTAGTATATTTCCACCCCTGTGGTACACAGCCTGATCAGCGCGATTGAATACCCACCCGTACAACCCAGAGCTGTTGCAACTGCGATGGACGCAACCCAGACCCTCCATACCTATATGGAGACTTAAACCTGAATTGTTGAAGGACCAGGTCTTCCAGGAAATGATCTAGACTAAAATCACCCATTATTTTGCTGAAAGTGCTGGAGCAGCGTTCCCCTCCCCCCCCATTATAATGGGATGCCTTTAAGGCTGTGAGGCACAGATATTGCATTGCCGAATCCAGGGGAATCCAACAGACTTGAACCCCTTCAATGCTCATGACGGAGCCGCTCCGTCATGAGCCTCAGTTGAGCTGTGCTCATGACGGAGTGGTTCCGTCATAGCCCGCTCGGCGCGCCTGCGCGGTGCGAATTCCGCGAATGCGCTGGACGTTCCATTGACCGGGCGGGGCCATGACTGAACTGCTCCGTCATGAGCACAGCTCAACCGCGGCTCGTGACGGAGCAGCTCCGTCACGAGCATGCGAGCGCCGCTCGGCCCCCCAGCCCCCTTAGCGCTGAGGCGGAATTCCCGCCGCAGCGAAGGGGTTAATGACAGATGTAGAAAGGGCAGAAGACCACTTAAAGGACTTTGAAATTTGACAGCCAGGATGCCCAGAGCTCCAAACGGACCTTCTAGCAGCTATTGAGGAAGTAGTGCTGCAGGTAGAGAGACTACGATTTTTTTCATTATAGTAACTATATGGACAAGACACATGCCAAAAAGAGACAAATCGAGCTCTTTACTGGCATGGCTGGCCAACCCAACCAAACAGGTTTGCCCATCCTAGAATTAGAGGCCAAGGGGGGAACCAGGCTATATACGCTAGAAAAGATTAACAATGCATTTTTAGGTTACTACTCTGCCCTATGCACTGGCTCCTCCACGCGCGATCTACAGCAAATGCAGATATTCCTGGTTGGCCTCCAGATCCTGTGGATCACGGAGAAAGAAGCAGACGCCTTAGGGGAGAATATAACTACCCATGAGATAGCTGCTACTTTTAAACACACGGCACATAATAAAACCCCAGGCACAGATGGGCTTCCTGTGGAGTTCTACTACACATATTCGGCTGAACGAATCCCTCATCTCCTGATGCTTTATGAGGCAGCTAACGAGACACGCTCCCTACCAGACACCACGAGGGAGGCCAGTATAATCCCCATTTTAAAATCAAATAAAGCCTCCCATGACCATGAATTGGCTTACTGTCCGCTATTGCTGCTCAAAATGGATTATAGAATTCTAAGCCGGGTCCTTGCCAACCTTTTTCTGCCCCTCATGACTACACTAGTGCACAAGGACTAAGCTGGGTTCATCCCATTATGCAGTACAGCAAGGAATATCCGACGCTTTCTAACCATACTAGAGGGGAATGAAAGGGACCAAGAACAAGCAGCGATTTTTGCGATCTATATAGGGAGAGCTTTTGACAGCCTAGAATCAATCAATCAATCAATCAATCAATTAGTGAACTTGTAAAGCGCGCTACTTACCCGCGAGGGTCTCAAGGCGAGGGGGGGGGGGGGGGACGTGAGTTCTGGGGTTAGTGCTGCTACTGCTCGAAGAGCCAGGTCTTGAGGAGTCTTCTGAAGGTGAGCAGATCTTGGGTCTGCCGTAGATGGGTGGGGAGGGTGGTACAAGTCTTGACGGCGAGGAAGAAGCAGGATCTGCCACTGGAGGTCGTTCATTGGATGCCCGGGACGGTGCTAGGGCGAGGCTGGTGGAGCTTAGCTGGCGGGCGGGGGTGAGGAAGTTGAGTCCGTCGTTTAGGTATGCTGGTCCGGTGTTGTGGAGTGCTTTGTGTGTGTGGGTGGGGAGTTTGAAAGTGATCCTCTTGCTGACGGGGAGACAGTGCAGGTCTCTTAGGTGGGAGGTGATGTGGCTGCGGCAGGGGACGTGGAGGATCAGTCGGGCTGAGGCGTTCTGGATGCGTTGTAGTCATTGCAGGTGTTTGGTTGGGATGCCTGCGTAGAGTGCGTTGCCGTAGTCCAGCCTGCTGCTGACGAGGGCTTGGGTCACTGTTCTTCTTGTTTCGGTCGGGATCCATTTGTAGATCCTTCGGAGCATGTGGAGGAGGAGGAGATGGCATTGATCTGTTTCAACATGGAGAGGGAGGAGTCGAGGATGAATCCTAGGTTGCGTGCGTGGTCCGTGGGTGTTGGAGCAACTCCCAGTGCGGTCGGCCACCAGGAGTCGTCCCACGCAGAGGGGGTGGGACCTAGGATGAGTACCTCTGTCTTTTCCGAGTTCAGTTTCAGATGGCTGCTCCTCATCCACTCGGCGACGGCCTTCATTCCCTCGTGGAGGTTGGTTTTGGTGGCGTGAGGTAGAGGATGAGCTGAGTATCGTCGGCGTAGAAGATGATGTTCAGGTCGAGCTGGCGGTCCACTTGTACGAGGGGGGCCATGTAGATATTGAACAGGGTCGGGCTGACGGATGAGCCCTAGGGTACGCCGCAGATGATGTCGGTGGCTGCGGATAGGAAGGACGGGAGGCGGACCCTCTGGGTTCTGCCGGCGAGGAAGGACATAGTCCAGTCCAGGGCCTTCATCTGGATTCCGGCTTCTTGGAGGCATGTTCTTAGTGTGCGGTGGCAGACCGTGTCGAAGGCGGCTGACAGGTCCAGTAGGATGAGGGCTGAAGTTTCACCGATGTCTAGCTGGCGCCTGATGCCGTCTGCGGCGGCAATGCGGGCAGTCTCAGTGCTGTGGTTGTGTCTGAATCCGGACTGGGATGGATCTAGGATGTTGTTGTCCTCGAGGTGGTGGATCAGCTGCATGTTGGCGATTTTCTTGATGACCTTTGCCGGGATATGGGCCGAAAACTCTTGAGGTCTTTGGGGTCCGCTTTGGGCTTCTTGAGGAGGGCGTTGATTTCAGCGTGCTTCCAACTTTACGGGCATGTCGCTATGTCGAAGGAGATGTTGATGACCTTCCGTAGTTGGGGTGCGATGGTTGCATCAGCTTTGTTGAAAACGTGGTGTGAGCAGGGGTCAGACAGAGATCCTGAGTGGATGGAGTTCATGACCTTGCATGTCTCTTCGTCGTTGACGTGGGACTAGGAGGTCAGCTGGTTGGTGAGGGAGGCGTTCGAGGTGTGGTCTGTTATGGTCGGGGCGGGTGGGGAGTTGAAGCTGTCGTGGATGTCGGCGATCTTGTGATGGAAGAAGGTGGCCAGTGAGTCGCATAGATCTTGCGAGGGCGGGATGTCGTTGGTGTTGGCGCTGGGGTTGGAGAGTTCCTTCATTATGTTGAAAAGTTATTTACTGTCGTGTGCATTGTTATCCAGTCAGGTTTTGAAGGACGATCTCTTGGCTGTTCTGATGAGATGGTGATGTCTGCGGATGGCGTCCTTGTGGGCTGCGTGGCTGTCTGGTGTGCGTTCATGGAGCCATTTCTTCTCCAGCTTCTGGTATGTTCGTTTGGAGATCTGGAGATCTTCGGTGAACCAGGCGGCTTTCTTGATGGGGTGGTTGATGGGGGGTTTCTTGATCGGGGCGAGGGTGTTGGCGCAGTCGTTGTCCTGAGGAAGGTGTTATCACAGATTCACCGAAACGCAGCGTCGACAACGAAAACAAACTGTGACTCCTGAAACTCATTGTTTTTAATCTAATTGTGATATTTTAATAATTTTTTTTTGTGCATAGTAATGTTTTTAACTTTGTAAAACTGTAATAGACTGTATACTTTTTATGACAAAAAACAACATTTAAGGTTCTTATTTTCTTATTTCTGCTTTATAAATTGTATAAATATGGTGTAATCACGTATGCATATTTTAAGATTGGGTGACATTTTTTTGGTACATGTGAACTACATTAGGGTTCCATAGTGAGTGCATAGCCCAGGGACTTTCCTTGTGTTTCCTACCCAGTTCTCCTTGTCCCTTATTACCATACAAAGGAGGCCTCCCTTCCTTTTTTTACAGGCGCAGTCGTTGATCCACTGTCTGAAGTTTCGGGCGGCGGCGTCTGTGTCGGTGGGGTCGATGTGTGAGGGTGGAGGTCAGCTGGTCTTTGGTGACTTTGCTCCAGCAGCGGTGAGGCAGCTGTTTGGTGTGGTGGTGCGTGGTGGGTTTCTTGAAGGTGAAGTGGATTCATCGGTGGTCAGTCCAGTGGAGTTCGGTAGTGTGGTTGAAGGTGATGTGGGTGCTGGTGGAGAAGACGGGGTCGAGCGTGTGGTTGGCGAGGTTGTTCATCAGGGCGGTGGAGTTGGCGTCGTTGTTGTTCTCGAGGTGGAAGTTCTAGTCCCCGAGGAGTATGTAGTCCGTGGATACGAGTGCGTGGGTGCTGGCGAGATTGTCGACGGAGTCGCTAAAGATTGTCCGGGGCCCCGGAGGTCTATAGATGAGTGTTCCTCTGAGGGTGGTGGTGGGGTCCGTGTAGATCCGGAAGTGAAGGTGTTCGGTGGAGTCGTCTGCGGAGGTGTGGACTGGAGGGTGGATTTGTGGACGATGGCTATGCCTCCTCCCGTCCCGTTGGTGCGGTCTCTGCGGGAGATCTTGTAGCAGGCCGGGATGGCTATGACGATGTCGGGTGCCGAGGAGTCGTTCCGCCAGGTCTCGGTCAGGAAGGCAATGTCTGTGGTGGTGGTAGCTAGCAGGTCCCAGAGCTCGATGGCGTGTTTGTGGGCGGAGCGGGTGTTGAGGAGTATGCAGTGGAGGTGGTTGGTGTGAGAAGTTGGCCTGATATGCAGTGCTCACTATTCTAGTGATCACTATGTATCAGTCCAAACAACCCTTATTGATGATTGGTTGTAAGTCAACCTGTTAGACCAGCTATCTTAGTAGCGTGGACAAGAGCAGTCTTTAGGCTAAACTCTAGAGGGCGTGTTAAGCCAGCTGTTATACCATCACATATTCCCCTTGAACACCAAGTGAAAGGACACCACACAAGTTGTTATAAAAATAAAAGGATATTTATTTAGAACACAACAACCCTGGACTCTTTATGAGGACAGGGTGCTAAGCACAATACAAAGCGCTTAAAGAATTTCTGAAAGTCGCACAATTTACACAAATGCCCGAGGGGCACGGAAAACCATATACTACAAAAGTGGAATGCAAAATACTAGCAGGTAAGTAACTAGTCTCAAAGGCTTTAGGATCGCTAGGACTGGACTACTGAACCTTCAGATTACGAGCAGGAGGCCTAGGGAGATCGGGTGCAGAGTGTGCACTCTCACGCGGGATGCGGGACAAAGTCTATGGATGCTAGATTTCGTAAAGTTAGTGTTATCGGACGAATCCGACTAGGTAGAGCTGAAACCTAAAAGGATCTGGACACTTAGATAGTTAAGCTATGCTGGAGCACCAAAATGCTCAGGTTACCTAACCCAGGGGCTGCGGCTGCATAGGGCTGAAAAGACGTCGGGAATCCTCGTTGCAGTCTATGGAGCCCGAAAGAAGAAGTTGCTGGCAGGCGACCAGTGATGAAGTTCGATGTGATCCAAGCCTGGATCGATGATGAAGGATACCTGTAAGCAGAGGGGACCAAGTTCTGAATCACTAACCAGTGATTAGATGGGCACCAGGATGGCACCGGACGAAGTCACCTCGACCAGGTGAGTGGGCGACGCTGGGCTCTGCAGTCTCTCGGACCAGGAGGCGTTGTCGGCGGCCAGGATGGAGGTGCGAGCTGTCCCACGAAGGTATCTGCTGTCGACGTCGCTGGATCCAGGATTGGAGCAACAAGTCTTGGCAAATGCAAGCCCACGCGTTGGACTCAAAATGGCGTCTGGAGTGGACCAGGAGGGTCCGGTGTGCTCCTCTGTTGGAGGGGAGCAAGGGCCAGTCTGGAGCAACCAGACCAGCGATGGAGATGTTGTCGTTCGTTGTCAAGAGGGCTACAAGCCAGCAGGCAAGTGGCCGGACAACGCGGTGAGCAGCAAAAAGCAGAAGGGCCCCACGCAGATCTCGTGGATGCTGGGGGGCTGGACTTCGGTGCTGGAGCTGCTCAGGGTTAGGGCTTCTCAAACCCCAAAGCACTCACTCGAGGATCCCTCGGCGGTCGTGCTGGATAAGCGTTGTGCAGTTCTGAAGATGGCCGGTCCCTCGAGGTCTCGTCACACCCATGAATCTCAGCTGAGCTGATGATGTAGGTAGAGGTCAGAGGTGCCAGGGAAGCTGGGTCTCGTCATGCTGGTCGGTCTGGTTCCGGAGGAAGGACGTGCAGCAAACCGCAGTGTTCTTAGTTGGTGCCCGCAGATGCAGGGTGACTACTCCTTAGTCACAAGGGAGAAATCTTGAGAAGAAGTCTTGAGTTCCTTTCGTAGAAAGTAGTTTCAGGATTCAAAGATGATCTAATTTGGAAGCTCCCACCTTTATACTAAAGAAAGGGGCTGGTACGGGACTGGGTCCTGCCCATGGGTGGGACCAGGAAGGGGGGTGGTTACACCCCTCTCCCATGCCGGACTTTCCCCAGCTCAGGGGCTGGTGTTCCCCTGGAACTGGTTCTAGCCGGCCTATGCGTAGTGAGCACCGGGGTGCCACTTGCAGTCACCTTCCTATTCAGCCCTGCCTACCCAGGATACACAAAACCCTGTCTGGGATGGGGCTAGCACCGCCCCTGACAGGAAACCCTTTGTCCAAGCTCTCCTCGCTGGAAGGACTCCCAGCAGCAGGAGGTCAGACTTGTGTCTGTGGTGGCAGCATCCATTTTGTGATGCTGAGGCTCGAGTTAACTTTAACCGGGGTTCACAGTTACATACATGTCGTGTCCCTCTTGAAGGGTGGAATGCTAACCCCGTCGCCAGAATTGGCGAGGGGTTAGTATTCCAATTCGTTTGACACCTTACTCGACATGTTTTGATAAAGCGATACCAGAGTTGGCATATAACCGCGAGGATTATAATGCACTTAAGAGTATATGGTATGCGTTATCATGGAACAGCTATTAGGACTTGGTTCCGCAAGCTGCAAACGGGCTCAGCTCATGCCAGAGCACCATCTCACATGATTCCAAGCACTCTGCCTTCAGGATTATTAAGGACTGCCATAGGAGTGACTGATAGGAATCTGTGTCCATTTTAAGGTTAGATATAGGTATGCTATATCTAAAGCAAGGGGTGATTACACCACCTTGCCCCAGCTGTCGTGCAGCCAGTTGTGTCGGATTTAGAAGGCCAGCCAGGGGTGGCATAATACATGCTGCAGCCCCTGGTAGGCCCTGGGTACACCTATGCCCTGAGTTACAGGGTCTGATAAGGTGGCCCAATACCAATTGGATATGTACCTAGGGTACATGGAATCCATTTTACAGAGAGAGCAGTAGGCCTGGGGTCCTGATTGGCAGGGTCCCAGGCCAACTATGTCAAAAACCAGCTAAAACACAGGGCAAAAAGTTGGGGGCAACCATAGTCAGGAGCTACCCTCCTACAGTTGGGTCCGGTCCTTGGTGTTTTGGTGGTTCTGTTGCGTGTGAGGTGGCAGGAGAAGGGTCCGCGGGTGCGTTTCAGGGCGACCTGGAAGCAGCGGTGGTCTCGGCCGGTATTGAGAGCGTGGAGAGTGTTGGCGTCGTATCGGAGTCTGGCGTTGTGGTGTGTGCGGGGTCCAGGGGTTCTGGCGCTGGGCGCGGTCCAGGCGCCTTCGGCACGCCAGCGACGCGCCCACTGTGCGCGTGTCCGCTGCACGTCTTGGCATCGACTGGCATTTAAGGAAGGGAGGGAGGGAGAAGCAGCTTGCGGCGAGGGGACGTGGCCGCGGGGTCAGCGGCAGGAAGCGAGCGGGCACAGTAACCAGAAGGGGGGTTTGAGGGGACAGTACCGGGCTACAGTGGCAGGAAAAACGCAGTAAAGGAGGTACAAAAAGCAAAGCAAATGCACAAGGATGACAGAAAAAAAGAAATCAAGGCAGACCAGAATCGGGCACAAAGGTCTAGGGGCACACGGGTCTGGAACCCATGCAGGAGCGGCAGCAGCAGGGTGAGCGCACACAGGTGGTGCTGCTCTGCAGCGGGGGGTGTGACCTGGCCTGCAAGCAATGGCCCTACTTGTACCAAATAATGAGGAATATGGGATTTGGGGAGGGTCTATTAACTGGACCTGACTTCTATTTGTTATGTTATATTACTCACACTTCTAGAGTGCACGTTTACCCTGGGGTGTCCTGGCACTAAGCACTGCCAGCAAGGGAGTTTAATGGAGTATGCTACTGGGTAAAGAGCCATGTTTTCTACCCCTTCCTAAAGGAGAGGAGATCTGTGGCGTTCCTAAGATAGAAAGGGAGATCGTTCCAAGCCTTTGATGCATAGGTGATAAAGCTCCTGCCTCCCCAATTGACCTTTTTAAATGAGAGGACAAGAACATGTTTAGCTCCAGCTGAGTGTGGCATTCCTCCTGGGATGTACCACTGGAATTTTTGCCTCATGAAATCAGGTCCTACTCCATTGATAGCCTTAAAGACAGTGCAAAGTGCTTTAAAGCGTACTCTTTGTTTGACCGGGAGACAGTGGAGTTGTTTAAGTTCATCCTTTACAGAAACAAATTTTGGAGTCCCTGACAATAGTCAAGGTGTGACATTATGAGGGCCGTGACCACTGTCTTAAGGCTATTTTCGGTAAGAAAAACCTTAATTTTCCTTATAATTCTGAGTGCCAAAAAGCAGGCCGAGATCGCCATACCTATTTGGTCACCCAGAGCAAGCTTATTTTCCATCACCACCCCCAGATTCTTAGCTTTTTTAGTGGGTGCAGGACAGGTTCCCAAACCTTCAGGCCACCAGTCAGGTGTCCACACATGCGGATTGTTCCCAAACTTTATCACCGCGGTTTTACTGGACTTAAATTTTAAACAGTTAAAGGACATCCATCCAGAGATGGCTACCATGCAATCATGGAAACGTGCCCCTGTTTACACTTCAGCCCCCTCTCTCAATAACAACACTATTTGAGTGTCGTCAACGTAGGAGGTGAGTTGGAAACCAAAGGATCTTATCACTCCTGCCAGGGGTGCCACAGAAACATTAAAAAGTGTTGGGCTGAGGGACGAGCTCTGTGGCACACCACATGGGAAATGGCTTTGACCTGTTTCTGTCCAGATCCACAGTTTGCATTCTGTCAGAGAGAAATGACTGCAAGAGTTTCCAGGCTAGCCCTTTAATCCCTGCATTGGACAGCCGGTCCGTCAACACTTCATGATGAACCGTGTCGAAGGCCGCGGACAGATCCAGCAAGATTAGTATTGCATCGCCTACCCTGACCAGGGCCTCTCTGATTTCTTCAGTGGATTTAATCTGGGCCATTTCAGTGTTATGATCCGCTCTAAACCTGTACGGAAACATGTCGAATATCTTGTTAGATTGGCGGAACGCACTGAGTTGGATGTTCATGGCTTTTTCCATGGCTTTGGAGGGGAGCGTAAGTAGTTAGATTGGCCTATACTTATTAGGATCCTTTGGGTCAAGGGTCTGTTTCTTCAGCAAAGGAAGAATAGAGGCCTTCTTCCACCTACTGGAAAAAATGCCCGAACTAAATATGGCATTCAACAGGGGTGTGAGTGTTGTCCCAATGACTTCTGAAATTTGTTTAATTACAGACGCTGGGCAGAGATCCGTGCACGCTGCAGAATGAATAGAACTCAGAAGTTTGATCGTATCTGGTAACTCAAGAGGTAGAAATTGTTCAAAACCCGGTAAAGGGCAGAGACTATCTAGTCCTTCTGTGAGCGGCCACACTTTTCCCCCTTTAATCAGCTAGGGTAAATGAGGAAAAAATAAGTTCCACCTTATGTTTGAAAAAGTCAGCCAGTTTATCACAGAATTCAGGGCTATTCGAGCTCTTGGGGACATTAGGAGGGGCAAGTGTCTTAATGGTTTTTAAAAGGTCTTTTGAATTAGATTTGGCTAGTGAGATTTGCACAGCACTCATATGAAGTCAAATATAAACATAAAGAACAGGACAACCTGACCAAGGTTAAGCACAACCAAAACAAAAGTGTTTATCAAATTTAGAATTGTGGTGCTGCACACTCCAGGTGCCTGTTGTCCTGAGGCACAAATCCGAACACTAGACAATAAACAAAGGTAGAAGGCGCACTCTAAAGGATCAAGGAGGCAATGTTATTATTCCAAAAGTTCTTTTCTTTATTTCGGTAATTATACCAGATAAAATAGTCAACGCGTTTCGTTACTGTATGTAACTTTGTCAGGGCATAAATTCAAAAGATTAAAAAAC
The DNA here is from genome assembly GCF_964263255.1 of Lissotriton vulgaris. NCBI lineage: Eukaryota > Metazoa > Chordata > Amphibia > Caudata > Salamandridae > Lissotriton > Lissotriton vulgaris. Next base: position 268,847 of record NW_028255828.1, read on the forward strand.
GGCCCACAGAGAACCAGCGTATACAAGATCGTACAGGTAAGGTTTTCAGAAGATCATACAAGTAAGGTTTTCAAATCCCAAATGTCATATGCAGATTAACAACAAGACGTACTTACGAGAAGTCCTAGTCCATTGAGGGATAGAAAGCGATGTGGCATCAGTATCTGTATTGTAAGTACTGTTTGTCTATGTTGAGAGTCTCAAATCGCTATAGCTCCAAGTAGCGAGTGATTTCAAAGGACCCCAAGGTTTTGTATAACACCTTCTAACTGTGAGAAACATCAAAATCCGGTAGCAGCATTAGCGTCCCTGCATGATAACGGGGCAAGTTTCTTAATGGTTTTAAAAAGTTCTTTGAATTAGATTTGGCTAGTGAGATTTACACAGCAAAAAACTTTTTATACAAGACTTACCGCCAGGGTACGCACAGGAAGAACAGTGTCACTGAGCTTGCCAGTGGAACGCAGCACCAGACAGGGATGCTCACTTTCCACCCTATTGTTTGCCCTAGCTATGGAGCCTCTTGCCATTGCAGCTAGAACAGGGCACTCATATGAAGTCTACCAGCATATAGCATTATACGCTGATGATCTGCGGTTATCTCCGAGGGGGGGAGACGGGGACTTAGCAGGGGCCCGCAACCTGCTGGAAAGGTTTAGCTCTATATCAGGACTTAAGGTGAGCTGGCCAAGATTGAGGACAAGTCAGCCCCTGAGGGACCTAGCATGACTGCAATGAGAGCCTAATTTCTTACCATATCTGGGAGTCCACACCTACCATACCTGGCCAGATCTTTATGAGGGTATCATAGGGAGGGCTTTCTGTGGTTTGCGTATGACTATGAACTTTTGGCGGACCCTGTCGCTTTTGGTAGTTGGTAGAATTGCACTCTTTAAAATGGTGGCACTCCCCCGCCTGCTGTACTACTTTAAAGCACTCCTGCTATGGATCCCAACGGCATTTTTCAGAGACCTGGACTCCCAGATCCGGACCTTCAGTTGGGGTTTGGGCCAACGTAGGGTTGCCATCACACTAATGCAAAGACCTGTGGCTGAGGATGGGCTGGCAACCTTGGACTTCGAGACTTACTACATAGCGGCTAAACTGCAATGGCTGGTGCTAAGTATCGCTCTTGAGCAACGACAGACGGAGGCACCTAGACAGGCTAAATCTCCATTACCTGACCTACTGCGGGTGTTTCTTAGGGTGAACAGACCAACAGGGAGGGTCCCCCAAGAACTTAAAGTACAAGCAAATGCTGGTGCCGGGGACTGCAGAGAATGGGAGTGCAGATTCCATATTCACCGGAAATCCCCCCTGATATGTTAAAGCCACTCCCACTTGGAAGTAACTGGCGAGACTTATAGGCATGGATGGAAGCTGGGGCGACAAAAATGAGTGACCTTTACAGAGACGCTCAGATGTTACAGTTCAAGGAGTTTCGAGCGAAGTTCGGATTACCCCTGGGACATTTTTTTACACAGCACTAATGACAGCAATATGCAAGCACTGGCAGACCGGAACCACTGAACCCCCACCACAGCAGAGTTGTTATTATATGGCTCCATCGGTAGGCACCACTAAAGCGGTGTCCTGCTTGTATAGCACGCTCCATGCAGACGGATTGCTCCCACTGGAGCATTCAAGCCAATTGCGGCTAAAGACTGGGACGATATACTAGCTGGGATACCTAGAGTGTCCAGAAATGCGCATTTCAAATTGATAAATGATGTCCTGCATAGAGCATATCTAAACCCCGAAGGCATAAGCAGATATTTCCAGATAGAAGAAGTGGCTTGCCCATGCTGCTGGGCAATACGAGCCCATATTTTACATATGTTCTGGGACTGCCCCTGCCTGTGTAAATTCTGGTGAGGAATGCTACAGACAGTGAGTGAGGTTGTTGATAGAGAGCTTCCCTACTCCCCGGCCCACTGTCTACTAGGATGGTTCCCCCACACAGCAAAAAACAAAGTCACTTGTAAATGCCAAGACCTGACATACATCGTAGCGAAACGATAAATAACCAGAAACTGGACAGCAAAGGGAGGCCCCAGACTACCTACCTGGAAGAAAGAACTCCTGAAGTGGGGTGGGCTATGAGGGGCAACTATTGATGCGGGAAGCTAAGCGGGGGTTGCGAAATATAGAAGTAGCTAGAACCTGAGAGATCCTTGGACACGATTAAGCACATCCGGAACTAGAAACTGCAGAAGGAGAGAGGAAAGACTCTTAAGGTGGATACCCCTCGCACAAGCAAGTTAACAATAGTCAGCCTGCCCAAACGGTTCCCATGTTAATGAGAACCTGGAGACCAATTCACTGAGATTGCATCACACTGCCCTACAAACACAAACTGATCGATTACGGTACTCACTGATCCAGCACCCAACATATGATCCATTTTTCTGGAGACTTGCGGGGAGGGAGGGACTTAGTTATTGTTACAGTTCTAACCTTATTTGATTATTCAGATTGATCTGACATGTAATAAACAGAACAGGATATGAGAGAGTTCATATCCGAGGATATGAATGGAACTGCTGTAATGTAATGTTATGACGCAACAGAAATGACCAATAAAATCTGTTTTAAAAAAATGTTGTTGGGGGCGTGGCCAAGATGGTGGCGAGAGCAGACGTGTAATCCCACTGCTCCCGCCGACGGCCGTTTCTCAGCACCGGTTCTGGTGCACCGGAGTCCTCAGAGTTGGACCCGTGGGCGGTCGGAACCGTGGATAGAGCAGAACGGGTCCAGAGATCCCACCAAGAGAGGGGCCTCGCACGCGCCGTGTTGCCTGACGCTTGCATACCGTAAGGTGCCCATCCCCCAACGAGCCGGGAGCGAGGCCCGACCCCGAGCGAAAGAGTGGTGGCCGAGCAGAGGTTTACGGGGTCCCGAGCTCCGAGGGCGCAAGGCCGCTAACATCCTACTCCTGGAGAGCCCGAAGGTGAGCCGCATCGGGACCGGTAGTGGCGGCCGAGGAAGATCAGAGCGAGGTCCCGAGGCCTCGGAGGACCGGGGGAGCGGTGGAGCCGCCGTGAGTCCCGGGAGCGGGATTAGCAGATGGTAGTGCAGCGGGGGAGGCCTGGGATGTGATCGGTGTGCGGAGGTCCTTGGCGGCCGATCAGAGAACCTGATGACCTCGAGGCAGCAGAGTGCACCAACGACGGGGTGAGCGCCCATGACAGACGGGCCTGATCAGGATTGCAGGAGGCGAATCGGAGGAGACGCGTGAGGCCTGTGTCCCATTTGTCCTGTGGAGACAGCGACGCCGCGAGGAGGTGTCTGTGCGGTGCCGGGATCGTCCGCCCGGCGATGCGAGGTGCCATTGGATGACTGGGTCTGAGGTCGAGGCATCAGTGAGACCGGAGTCAGAAGCCCATCGGCCAGAGAGCCATAAGAGGTGAGGAGGACACCATGGGGACCGATTGCGTCAGCGACAAAAGAGCCAAGAAGAGTGTGTGACCCTCCTAAGGCTGAGTAGAAGGGCCCGGCGGCCCCAGAGCCTGCACGGGCCGGCGCAAGAGATCGACAATTGAGTGCTGGCAAGGCAAAGAGAGGCGAACGGACGCTATGCCAGAGAGCTCTTCATTCATGTGCTGGGGAGGCTACTGGACTCAACACTCCAACTCGACAGGGCACATAGAACGGGGCCTCCTCGGGCGTCGGCGGCGCCCCCTCCGGATATACTGGTGTGTGTCCAGGACTTCCGCACCAAAGAGGAGATACTGCAGAAGGCACGACAGAAACACCCGATCTCGTTCCAGGGTACGTTGCCGCTGCTGTTCCAGGATTTGGCGGCCCTCACACTCACAAGCGCCGTCTTTTCATACCGGTCACGGCCCACCTACAAATGAAGAACATTCCATATAGCTGGGGACACCCCTTCCGTCTGGTCTTTCGGCTGGAGAACAAACAGTACTAACTCTGATATGTCTCGGAGGCCTGCCGTCTGTTGGGAATTGAACAACCGGAGGAGGAGGAGGATGAGGCCCTGAGAGCCACATCGGAAGCGGAAGAGCACAGGCCCCAATGGCGCCAGCAGCAGCGGCGGAAGAGAGTGAAGAAACCTCCAGCGATGGAAATTGCAGCGGGTCAGCGTGCGGCAGTGGAGGCAGTGGCCATAGATGGTGGTGCTGTCCCTACAGGGTGAGAATCCACGAAAATCTGGTGGCATATTTATCCGTTCAATCCGAGCGGCCGTTGGCGGGAGAGTGCTCCCGGATAAACTAGTAAGACTACCCCGTGCTGTGGTTTTTTCCTTTTCATCTCTGGATGACGGACTACAATAGTTTGCGGTTGTGGGGGGGTGGGGGGGCGGGGTTGAAGGTTTGGTCCATGGTTCATTTGTTGGAAGAGCCAGTCCTTACTCCGGGGTTCGGGGCTCAGCGGGGGGAGATGGGTCTTAGATGCCTGAAGGGGTACTCACAGGGTCGCTTTCACAGCAGGGTCATGAACACGCTCTGATAGATGCTGACGGATGATATAATTATTCTCACTTTAAACGTGAGGGGATTGAACAATCCTGTCAAGCACAAAGCGATCCTGCTCCAGTTAGAACAGTCCCAAGCGGACATTTGCCTCCTACAGGAGACGCACCCTCTAGACAGGAATTGTCATCGGCTTAGGTCCTGCAGATTGCCCCTCCAATTTTTCTCCTCGTGCCCTGACAAAAAGGTGGGGGTGGCGATCCTGGTGGCACAAAAGTTTAGAGGGAAGGTGCTGGGCAAGACCGCTGAAATTAAAGGACGCCTGTTGGTATACAGGTTTGCAGTGAAGGATGTGACGTACACGATTGGCACGATTTATGGGCCCAATGAAGGGCAAGAAAAATTCCTACACCGAGCACTCACCGACATCACTGACACGACAGACCGTCACCTCTTGTTGGGTGGGGACTTGAATTTAGTTTTTGACAATATATTGAACAGGTCCTGTCAACACACTACACAGGTGGGAGCGCTCACGGCCGGGGGCCTGACCCGAGTGAGGGATCTGGGGTTAGTGGATCTCTGGCGCATGCTTCATCCTGGGAAGCGGGATTACACACATTTTTCAGCTGCCCATAAAACATATGCGCGCCTAGACTATCTGCTCATCTCCACAGCTACCCAAGCGCTTGTCACTAGCGTCGACATAGGTACGGCTTCCCTTTCCGATCACACACCGGTTACAGTCAACCTGCCCGTGCCTGCGGCGCGACCCTCTCGTAGAGTGTGGCGCCTCCGAGAATCGTCACTGCATAGGAAAGGGGTGGCCTCCAAAATGCAGAGCGTAATAACAGACGACCTTACTCACAACAGTAACACTGACACCACATTGGCTACACAGTGGGCCGCGCTGAAGGCTGTCCTCAGGGGGGAGTTTATTTCTGTCTTGACAGCAGAGAACGTGGAACGTCAAGTTAAACGAGGAGAGCTTACGCGACGGACCAAGGAACTGCAACAGATACACAGAAGGACAGGGGCCCCGAGAATATGGCGGCAGTTGAGAGTTGCCCGACAGCAGCTTGCAGCCCTAGATCTGGATAGGGCAGAATACGCAGCCCTGCGGCTGCGTCATGTGTACTACACGGGTGGAGACCGATGCGGGCACCTACTGGCACATAAGTTGCGCGAGGTCACGCTAAAGCAAGAGGTACAGGAACTAAGAGGGCTGGATGGCTTAACAGTGACAGGAGATAGCGCTATAGCTGGTGCCTTCAGCGCATACTATGCGGACCTATACACGGCTGACTCACCAGATCCAGAGGCGGAGGCATATTTTCTGGCGGCAATCCCACTACCTGCTTTGACACAAGATCAGATTGATTGCTTAGAGAGAGGAAAACCACCCGGAGGAGGTGATTACGGCCATCTCTCGACTCAAATTGGGTAAAGCTCCTGGCCCGGACGGCTTCCCGGCGAGCTTTTATAAAACATTCAGTGGCCAAGTAGCCCCACTACTTGCCCGACTCTTTACCTCCTTTGCGGAGGAGGGTGCGATCCCGAGAGACCTATTGGAGGCCTCTATCGCTGTGATACTCAAACCGGGTAAGGACCCCGCGGAATGTGGAGTGTACAGACCCATCTCTCTCCTAAATGTAGATCTTAAGCTTTACACCGGGATCCTCGCTTCCCGGCTGGGTCCATACATGGGGGGACTGATTGATCCTGACCAGTCTGGATTCATCCCGGACCGGCAGACCTCTGACAACACCAAAAGGGCCTTCCACCTGCTAGAAAAAGCCGCCCGCACGGAAGGCAAGTACATGATGCTGGCCATAGATGCCGAAAAGGCATTTGATAGGGTGCACTGGCCCTATTTAGAGAAGGTGTTAATGAAGGCTGGTGTGGGGCCCAAATTCCGAACCAGAGTGGTGAACTGCTATAAATTTCCTTCTGCTACAGTTCGGGTAAATGGCTGCACGTCTACCAGGTTCGGGATCGAGCGGGGCACCAGACAGGGATGCCCACTGTCACCCCTGTTGTTCGCCCTTTATATGGAGCCTCTCGCACAACTACTTCGGTCAGACCCGGAGGTGCAGGGAATCAAGTTTGGGGGCGACATCCACACCATAAGTCTATATGCCGACGATGTGTTGATATCACTAGCCAGCCCCCGATCTCCTTTCCGGTGTGTATTGCTGACCTCGCACAGTTCAGCCGGGTCTCGGGCTTCAAAGTGAACATGACTAAGTTGGTGGCCCTCGACTTATCGCTGAAGACAGACACGTGTGCCTGCTTGCAGGCGGCGTTCCCCATACAGTGGGCTTCGGAATCAGTCCCATACCTGGGGATACAACTGGCGCCTTCTTTACAGGCCTCCGTAGAGATGAACTATTCCCACTTGAGGCAGAAAATTAGACGTGAGTTGGGACAGTGGAGGTATTACCCGATATCCTGGTCGGCAGGGTAGCAGCCGTCAAGATGACGATTCTTCCCCAAATACTGTACCTCTTCCGCACGATCCCCCTTGCTCCCCCGCGAGGATGGATAAAACTGATGCAGTCGGAACTGTCGCAGTTTACCTGGAACGGGAGGAAACCCCGCCTGAAACTGCGGATAGCAATGCTGGCACCAGAGCAAGGCGGGATAGGGATCCCGGACCTAGCAACCTATTTTCAAGCAACTCAGTTGCGCTTCCTGGCGGAATAGGTTAGATGGGAATCTGGGAGACACTGGCTGTTTCAAGACCAGGCTGTCGCCGGACGGACCCTACAGGAGATCCCCTTTATGCGTCGAGAACATAGACCCCCTAATCTCTACGCGTCCTTTATCACACGTGTACAGCTAGAAATTTGGGACCGTGTGGGGGTTAGTCAAGAACTCACTACCCTACCATCGCCCCTCACCCCCATCATCGGGAATCCGGACTTTCAACTGGGACTGGATGAAAAAGCTTTTGCACGCTGGAAGCCTGCCGGATGTCGGGCTCTCCATCATATTTATGGCCCAGAAGGTGTCGTTCCTTTCCCGCAGCTCCATCAGGAGTTCGGTCTGCCGGAATCCTAGAGGCTCCGATATTTGCAGGTCCGACATTGGGCACTCAACACAGAGGTGAGGTCCTTGGCGGATAGGCGCTTGACGGCCTTCGAGCGTTGACTGATCACCCACTCCACGGACAAGCAACTGATCTCGGACCTCTATAAAATGCTCATGCACAAACACAGATACACATACAACTCAGGTAGGGTGCGATGGGAACGGGAACTAGGGAGATTCCTTACACACAAAGAGTGGGAGGGGGGAACTACAGGGTGCGTCATTCGGCCTACCATATGGGATTTACTGATACGCTCACGAAGGTAGCGACCTACTGGTACTACACCCCCGAACGCCTGTATGAGATGGACAGCGGCAAGGATCCCCTTTGCTGGCGTGGCTGTGGGCAAGTTGGTACCCTAGTTCATGTACTCTGGGAGTGTCATTTTCTGCAGGGGTATTGGGATCAGATCTTAACAGAAGTAAACACGCATTTCGACACAGACATCCCACGCTTTCCCGCCTACGTCCACCTGGGGCTACCTAATGCATTGACTTATCCCTTAAAATCCCGGAGGGGTCGCCTGATAGCCATTGCACTGGGGTCAGCAATACAGAACATTGTGGCGCACTGGCGGACGAAGCAAATTCCCACACGCCAGGGCTGGCTTCACCTCCTTTGGATGGTCCTGGGCATGGAAAAGTTGTTGCTGTCTAGGGCAGGGGAGGGGGCTCGTTATGCCGAGCTATGGCAGCCATTTCTATCCTTATTGGCATCTGAGTTTACGGAGATAACTTGTCCGAAATATCTCAGACTGTTGAGGTTGACGGAGACCGAATCGGAGGAGAGAGGGACTGACCCAGCTGTGAAGAAGGGAGGAGACCAACGGAGAGAGTAGTTGAGAACCATGGACAATAGGTGCGGGTAGGGGTGGTTGGGACGGGAGGCGTTACAGGGGTGGGAAGGGGATTGTTGGGGGGGGGAATGTTTGGGAGGGGTCTTTCTACTTTTGATTATTTCTGGTGACTGGGGTGCGATGTACCTTAAGATGACTTTGGGGTGCTATGGCGACGGGAAGGTGCGAGAAGAAAGGCTGGTTAAATCCAGACTGCGTAATACTGCTAAAGGATACAGACCTTCTCATCTGGCAAACATGACGACGTATAGGAGGGTCGCTTTCTAGCCTCACTGTGTTTATGACACGGCCGGCCCATCCTGGGTTGTAGGCGGCTTGCTGTGTATAACATTGTTTCTTCGTGATATGGCTAGTGTCTTGTACCTTTCCTGTATGTTGAGCAATGGGTCGGCCATCGGACTGACCCGCGACCCCTTTAAAGTCCTACTGTATTTTGTCCTTTTATGATCATCAATAAAAACATTTAATACTAAAGAAATGTTGTTCCTGTGACTGAGGAGTAAACAGATTGAATTTTTACTTCCATGACCACATCCTCCCCTTCGACCGATCTCAGACCGATTCAACAACTTAAAAAAGTCTCAAAGATGATAATACCACCACTAACAACTGTAAGACAAAGCCTCTTTGTGCATTGATCACCCCAAATGTTTTGAAATGAAGTTCTGGATTTTTGAACTCTGTACATTGGGACCCTGCTACCCATGCCACACTACATGTGCTCTGACCTCTAAAATATTGTTCAATTGTTTAAAAATAGTAATTGCATCATATAACTTACCTATAAGTCCATAGTGTATGGTAGCCTGTGTAATCAGGGCCAGTAAGTTAAAAATCACTAGTGCGCTTCAGCACCAATTGTGCCACCACTAATGAGACACGGCAAAGCATGTCTTCAGACCTGCCGCTGCAGCCTGAGTGTGCAGATTTAAAACCGCAAATGTGACCTGCAAAATAAACATTTTGTCAAGACTAAGGGCCTGATATAGATCTTGGCAGTCTTATCGCCAGTCCGCCGAGGCAGCGTTCCAAAGTACTCCATCGAGCTGACGGTGATCGGCAGACAATAGTTAGTTAGATATTGCGGCTACAGACAGAAGACCGCAGTGGCGGCAGTCTTCTATGTTGGCTCTCAGTACTCCGCCTCCAGCGGGATTGTAAAGAGCTGATTTAGATGTTCTGGTTATGCTGGCAGTGTCCTGGCAGCAGAGTCCTGATGGAGTGAGGATGTTATGTTATGTTACATTTTATTTATACAGCACACAGCTACTAAAAGTGTCCCGGTGCTAACTCCAGAAAATTCAAATTTATCTACACTCCGATGTCAATCCTAAAAGAGCAGCGTTTAAATTTTTTTTAAAAAAAGCAATGAGTCATGAATACTCTTCAGAGCCATCGGTAATAGGTTCCAGGCCAAGGCGGCTTTGCGGACAAAAGAGTTAACGCCTAGCCTCTGGCGATTGAACTGAGGATTTTGCATTAGCTGCTGATCCGATGAGCGCAGATGACGAGAGGGTTTATAGAAGGCACATCGCTTCTGCAAGTAGCTAGGACCAAGTCCATGCAGAGCACGATGAGCCATGGAAAGCATTTTAAATTTAATGCGAGACTCCACCGGGAGCCAATGCAGAGTACGTAAGTAAATACGAACACTCTGATTACGAGGCAATGCCAGTAGCAGTCTAGCGGCCGCATTTTGGACTACTTGAAGTTTCCTGGTCAAATAGGCCGGGCTGCCAACCAGCAAGGCGTTAGCATAATCTAGGCGAGACAGAATCAATGCTGTGACCACCGTCTCCTTAGCACTCGCTGGCAGCAGAGGAAGGAATTTCTTCAAGATTTTGAGGGTCCCAAAATATGTCCCTGTCAACTTTTTTATCCGAGTAGAAAAGTTCAAGTCTTCATCGAACCAAACCCCTAGATTTTTGGCAAAGCCCTTGCTCACAGTAGGACGGGGGAAATTAGAGGGCCATAGCCTATCCCTGAAATCCTCCGGGAATGAGCCATACAAAAGTACCTCCGTTTTTTCTTCATTGCACTTCAACTGTGCACCTGCTTGCCAGTGAAACACCGAGGCTAAGCAGTGCTGCACAGCCTCCACCGCATCCTCTCCCCTCTTCCAAGAGAACAGGAGTTGTGTATCATCTGCATAGGCCATCACCTTAGCCCCCAGGGACTCCGCAAGGTAGACCAGCGGAGTCACATAGATGTTAAAAAGAAGAGGGCTAAGGGATGACCCCTGAGGAACACCAGTGGCCAGATACAACGGCGTAGACGTGCAGGGAGGCAACCACACCTGCTGTGATCTGCCCTCCAAAAAAGCTCGAATCTAGCTCAAGGCCGCACCCGAAATACCAATTGCCATTAGGCGATCCAAAAGTAAAGAATGGGGCACCGTATCGAATGCCGCCGAGAGATCGAGCATGACCAGAGCGACTCTCCCGCCGGCATCCAGGCACTCACGGATCGCCTCTGTCACCTCCACAAGCGCAGACTCCGTGCTATGGGCCGCACAAAATCCCGATTGCGCTGGGTGTAACAGACCCGCCACCTCAACATAGTTGGTAAGCTGAGATGTCACGACCGTCTCACAAACTTTGTCCAGGCCTGCTAGGAGCGAGATAGGCCGATAGTTGGCAGGAGACATTGGATCAAGCAACGGTTTCTTAAGGAGGGGCAAGATTAGTGCTTGCTTCGAAGGTAGCGGAACCCTGACCTTGCGAAGTGACTGATTGATCACTAGATTGTCCTCGCCATTAATTGTGTCAGCCACCTCCGCTAGGAGCCTAGTGGCACAAGGGTCTTTCGGCGAGCCTGATTTGAGTGCTTTCAAAATTTTAAGTGATGTAGTTAAATCCACTGGCCTAAATGCAGGAAAGGTGCCACTCCGCTCCTTCTCCAGTAACCCCAAAGGAGCAGGCAAAATTGTCTTGGGCCCACTCAGAAATGATTGCTGGATGTCGACTATTTTCTCCTGAAAGAAGTTAACCAAGGTTTTACACCAGGTAACAGAGGATGGTATCACCACCGCCTGGGCACTGGGAGCCACAAAGCTCTGTACGATGGCAAATATTTCTTTGGAATTATTATTGGCCCGCTCAATACGAGCCAAAAAGTAACAGCTCTTGGCTAGGCCAATAGTAGAATAATAAAGCTTCTGTTTAGCTCTAAGTGCCTGTTTAGCAATGGGGCAATAACCACTGGAACGCCAGGCTCTTTCAAGGATCTTACAGGCGTGTTTCAGTGTTCTCAGCTCCGAGGTAAACCAAGGCTTAGATGGAGACTCTCTCTTGAGCTTACTATGCACCGAGATAGAGATAGCACTGACCGAGTCAGAAATCCAATCAGCAAAACTGGCCACTGTTAGACGGACCGGGAGGGTCGGCCGAGGTTACGGGGAGAGGTCTCCAGGGAGAGCCGTCTCCAACGACTGTACAGATAAGTAACTTCCCCCCCACAGACGGACACCACACAAGGTTGAAGGTTAACGAGACTTTATATGCAATTCTTAGGTTACGATGATGGATACAAGGAGGTCTGGACTCAGGGGTCCCCTCGGTTCTAGTCTCTGGTTTAGGAAAGGGGTAGCGGGACAGTCTTTGTTACCAACGAGTGAAAAATAGCTCTCAATCCTCGAGCTCGGCGTTCTAGATGATCGGGCCGCGGCGGAGCCAGGCAGGTCCCGAGATGGACGAAGGAAAATGACGGTCCGCGGCGGAGCCTGCAGGTCCCGGTGAAGATGACGGTTACAACGGTCCGCGGCCACGCCAGCAGGTCCCGACGACGATGAAGGTGATGAGGATTACGACGGCTGTGGCAGCGCCAACAGGCAGGACGATGGTGCACAAGACAGAGCTACGATTTACAAAAGGGGGTGGTGATGAACAGAGTGTCTGAATTGAGCAGACCACTCTTACCCAGTCCAAAGATCAGGGCTTGATCCATCACCGTTATTTATCTCACTGCCCCATCCCAGCTCAGAATCTGGCTATATGCAAATCAGTCTGTCCCTGGCCCAGTGCATCATGGGAACAGGGCAGACTAAACTACCAAGCCAATTCTTTACCAGAAAGGAGACAAACTACCGGGGACCGGTTTCTGGCATTTCAGCCTCTTCGGCCCGGCTTGCTTGAATCCTGATGGAGCAGTGAGAAAGGGACTCATGTCTGAGTATACCCTGCCACACCTATAGTGGCCAAAATCGATTTACAAAAGGGGGTGGTGATGAACAGAGTGTCTGAATTGAGCAGACCACTCTTACCCAGTCCAAAGATCAGGGCTTGATCCATCACCGTTATTTATCTCACTGCCCCATCCCAGCTCAGAATCTGGCTATATGCAAATCAGTCTGTCCCTGGCCCAGTGCATCATGGGAACAGGGCAGACTAAACTACCAAGCCAATTCTTTACCAGAAAGGAGACAAGCTACCGGGGACCGGTTTCTGGCATTTCAGCCTCTTCGGCCCGGCTTGCTTGAATCCTGATGGAGCAGTGAGAAAGGGACTCATGTCTGAGTATACCCTGCCACACCTATAGTGGCCAAAATCGATTTACAAAAGGGGGTGGTGATGAACAGAGTGTCTGAATTGAGCAGACCACTCTTACCCAGTCCAAAGATCAGGGCTTGATCCATCACCGTTATTTATCTCACTGCCCCATCCCAGCTCAGAATCTGGCTATATGCAAATCAGTCTGTCCCTGGCCCAGTGCATCATGGGAACAGGGCAGACTAAACTACCAAGCCAATTCTTTACCAGAAAGGAGACAAGCTACCGGGGACCGGTTTCTGGCATTTCAGCCTCTTCGGCCCGGCTTGCTTGAATCCTGATAGAGCAGTGAGAAAGGGACTCATGTCTGAGTATACCCTGCCACACCTATAGTGGCCAAAATCGATTTACAAAAGGGGGTGGTGATGAACAGAGTGTCTGAATTGAGCAGTGCCAGAAACCGGTCCCCGGGAGCTTGTTTCCTTCCCAGTGTAAGAATTGGCTTTTGTAGTTTGGTTTGCCCTGTTCCCATCATGCACTGGGACAGGAACAGACTAATTTGCATACAGCCAGGTTCTGAAACTGGGATGGTGCAGTGAGCTAAAAAACGGTGTTGGATCTAGCCCTGATCTCTTGACTGGGTGAGAGCTTTCTGCTTAATTCAGAGACTCTGTCCCTCACCACCCCTTGTTGTAAATATTTTTGTCCACCCTAAGCGTGGAAGGGTATTCTCAGATGTGAGACCCTTGCTCATTGCACCATCAGGATTCAAGCAAACCGGGCCGAAGACGGCTGTAATGCCAGAAACCGGTCCCCGGGAGCTTGTTTCCTTCCCAGTGTAAGAATTGGCTTTTGTAGTTTGGTTTGCCCTGTTCCCATCATGCACTGGGACAGGAACAGACTAATTTGCATACAGCCAGGTTCTGAAACTGGGATGGTGCAGTGAGCTAAAAAACGGTGTTGGATCTAGCCCTGATCTCTTGACTGGGTGAGAGCTTTCTGCTTAATTCAGAGACTCTGTCCCTCACCACCCCTTGTTGTAAATATTTTTGTCCACCCTAAGCGTGGAAGGGTATTCTCAGATGTGAGACCCTTGCTCATTGCACCATCAGGATTCAAGCAAACCGGGCCGAAGACGGCTGTAATGCCAGAAACCGGTCCCCGGGAGCTTGTTTCCTTCCCAGTGTAAGAATTGGCTTTTGTAGTTTGGTTTGCCCTGTTCCCATCATGCACTGGGACAGGAACAGACTAATTTGCATACAGCCAGGTTCTGAAACTGGGATGGTGCAGTGAGCTAAAAAACGGTGTTGGATCTAGCCCTGATCTCTTGACTGGGTGAGAGCTTTCTGCTTAATTCAGAGACTCTGTCCCTCACCACCCCTTGTTGTAAATATTTTTGTCCACCCTAAGCGTGGAAGGGTATTCTCAGATGTGAGACCCTTGCTCATTGCACCATCAGGATTCAAGCAAACCGGGCCGAAGACGGCTGTAATGCCAGAAACCGGTCCCCGGGAGCTTGTTTCCTTCCCAGTGTAAGAATTGGCTTTTGTAGTTTGGTTTGCCCTGTTCCCATCATGCACTGGGACAGGAACAGACTAATTTGCATACAGCCAGGTTCTGAAACTGGGATGGTGCAGTGAGCTAAAAAACGGTGTTGGATCTAGCCCTGATCTCTTGACTGGGTGAGAGCTTTCTGCTTAATTCAGAGACTCTGTCCCTCACCACCCCTTGTTGTAAATATTTTTGTCCACCCTAAGCGTGGAAGGGTATTCTCAGATGTGAGACCCTTGCTCATTGCACCATCAGGATTCAAGCAAACCGGGCCGAAGACGGCTGTAATGCCAGAAACCGGTCCCCGGGAGCTTGTTTCCTTCCCAGTGTAAGAATTGGCTTTTGTAGTTTGGTTTGCCCTGTTCCCATCATGCACTGGGACAGGAACAGACTAATTTGCATACAGCCAGGTTCTTAAACTGGGATGGTGCAGTGAGCTAAAAAACGGTGTTGGATCTAGCCCTGATCTCTTGACTGGGTGAGAGCTTTCTGCTTAATTCAGAGACTCTGTCCCTCACCACCCCTTGTTGTAAATACAAGACAGAGCTACGGCAGCGCCAGTAGTCCGTCCAGGATGAGTTCCTCTTTACGTCTCTCGACTCCAAGATACAACTGCCTTCCTGCTCTGGAGCTGCCCCAGTTATAGGGCTGGCGTGCTTTGATGTCCGGACCCTCGCACTTGGAGGTCGGGAGGTCCGGGATGAGGGAGTCCAGACACCCAGCAGGGGGGTGGAGCCAGCGCCCGGGGAGGCGATGGGCGAGCGGCACTTGGTGGGGGAGAGCCATCGACACCTCTTTCTCCCATTAACCTGCCAAGTAGTCCGCTCACCTCCTGGGTGGATGGTGGTGCCGGGATGTCTGAGGCCTGGCCAGGCCCAGGGTTGAGGTCGATCGGGGGCCAGGCGGCCTCGTGGTGGAGTGTCCAAGATGGCGCCCCAGGCTGGGCGCGTGGGCCGGCAGTGGATCGGGCCCACGAGGTCGACATGCTCGAGGGCAGGGGTCCCTGAGGGGACGGAGGACGTGCAATGGTGGTGTGTGGTACTTGCGGGACTGGACTCAGGCCTGGTTGGGCCGGGGGAGAGCGGCCCTTCATGTGGCCTGTCCAACATGCGTCCCCCCCAGCTGAAGGCGGGGAGAGTTACCCATCCTCTTGGGGACTCTCCTCGTCGAGGCGGAAAAACCGGGACAGGCCATCCGCGTTGGCGTGATCTGGCCCAGGCCGGTGTTCGACTGTGAAGTCCATACCTTGCAAGGAGATGGACCAGCGTAGCAACTTTGGGTTCTCCCCCCGCATATGCATCAGCCATTGCAGGGGTCGGTGGTCGGTCTGCACCCGAAAGTGGGTGCCAAAAAGGTAGGGCCGGAGCTTCTTGAGGGCCCATACCACAGCGAAGGCTTCCCTCTCTATGGTGCTCCAGCGTTGCTCCCGTGGTAGGAGTCTCCGGCTGATGAAGGCCACCGGTTGATCAAGGCCTTCGGTGTTCACTTGAGACAGGACTGCCCCAATGCCCTGGTCGGAGGCGTCCGTCTGGACTACGAACTCCCGGCTGTAGTCTGGGGCCTGGAGCACAGGGGCGGAACACATGGCGGCCTTCAATTGTTCAAATGCAGTTTGACACTCTGGGGTCCAGGTGACTTTCTTGGGCTGGTTCTTTGACGTGAGTTCTGTGAGGGGCCCCACTATGGTACCATAGTCTTTCACGAACCTTCGGTAGTAGCCCGTGAGGCCCAGGAAGGCTCGTACCTCGGTTTGGGTGATGGGGGGCTGCCAGGCCTGGATGGCGGCAATTTTCAGCTGTAGAGGGGCCACTAGGCCGCTTCCCACCTGGTGTCCGAGGTAGGTTACAGACCCTTGCCCAATTTGACACTTGCTGGCCTTGATCGTGAGGCCAGCTCGCTGAAGGGCTTGCAGCACTGCTCGGAGGTGGTGGAGGTGCTCGGTCCAATGGTGGCTGTATACAGCGATGTCGTCGAGGTAGGCGGCGCTGAATCCTTCGAGCCCCGCCAGGACCTGATTGACGAGCCGTTGGAATGTTGCTGGGGCATTCTTCATGCCGAAGGGCATGACCGTGAAATGGTAATGGCCATCGGGGGTGGAGAAGGCAGAACGTTCTTGCGCCCGGGGTGTGAGGCCGATCTGCCAATAGCCTGCTGTCAGGTCGAAGATGCTGAGGTAGCGGGCAGCTCCCATTCGGTCGACTAGTTCATCTGCCCGGGGGATGGGATGCGCGTCTGTTCTGGTGACCGCATTCAAGCCCCGGTAGTCCACGCAGAACCGGAGTTCTGGTGTGGTGCCGGGGGCAGCTGCTTTGGGGACCAGTACGACAGGGCTGGCCCAGGGACTGTCTGAGGGCTCGATGACCCCGAGCGTGAGCATCTTGGCTATTTCTTCCTGGATGCAGGCCCGTACCCGGTCTGGCACGCGGTAGGCCCGGTGGCGGATAGGGGGGCTGTCCCCGGTGTCCACATCGTGCACACACCAGGAAGTGACACCTGGGGTGAGGGAGAACAGGCTGGCGAACTGTGATAGGAGGGCTTGACACTCTTGGCGTTGTTCTCTGGTGAGGGCCTCTGAGAGCCGGACCCCATCCACGGAGCCGTCTTGCTCTTGAGTCCGTAGGAGGTCAGGGAGAGGCTCGGAGTCTTCTTCAACCCCAGTGTCTGTGGCCATCAGGAGGCTGAGCTCTGTTCGCACAAAGTGGGGCTTTAGTCTGTTAGCGTGGAGGACCCGGAGGGGGTTCCGGGAGGATTCCATGTCGATGAGATAGGTGGCAGGACCCTTGCGCTCTATTACTTTGAAGGGCCCCGTCCATTTGTCTTGTAGGGCGCATGGCTCAGTGGGGGACATCACCCATACCTGTTGGCCAGGTTCGAATTCAATGGATGAGGCATTCTGGTCGTACCATTTTTTCATGTCCTCTTGACTGGCCTCTAGGTTGGCCTTCGCTAGTTCTCTGAACCGCCGGGTCTGGTTGCGGAGGGTGAGGAGGTACCGGAAGACATCTGGAGGGTTCTTTAACGGAGGCATCTCCCAGCCTTCTTTGACGAGACTGAGCGGCCCTCGCACTGGGTGTCCATATAGCAGTTCAAATGGGCTGAAGCCCAGGGATTTCTGGGGGACCTCTCGATACGCGAAGAGGAGGCACGGCAGCAGCACATCCCACTGGCGACGGAGGGGCTCTTCCAACCCCCCGATCATTCCCTTTAGCGTGCGGTTGAACCGCTCAACGAGTCCGTTCCCTTGAGGGTGATAGGGGGTTGTGAATCGGTAGGTGACCCCGCACTGTTGCCAGAGGGACTTCATGTATTTGGAAATAAAGTTCGTGCCTCTGTCGCTGACGACTTCTCGGGGGAAGCCCACACGGGAGAAGATCCCCATCAGGGCCCGGCCGACTACCGGGGCTGTCACAGTTCGCAGAGGAACAGCCTCAGGGTAGCGGGTGGCGTGGTCCACTAGCACCAAGATGAATCGATGGCCTTGTTTTGTGCGTGGGTCCAAGGGCCCCACAATGTCTATTCCGACTCTCTCAAACGGGGTAGTGACCACGGGAAAAGGTTGCAGGGGGGCCTTTAGTTTGCGGCCGCTCTTTCCACTTGCTTGGCACGTGGGGCAAGATCGGCAATGCTGGTGCACATCGTTCCTCATTTTGGGCCAGAAGAAGTGGGTCACTAGGCGACTGTAGGTTTTATCTTGTCCCAGATGTCCTGCCAGGGGGACATCATGGGCCAGGTTTAACAGGAAGTCTCTGAAACGGAGGGGTACCACTAGTACTCGGTTGCTCCCCAGCTCGGCGATTCTTTGCTCGCTGTACAGCAGGTCATTGTCCCAGTAGACCCAATGAGTTCCGGAGGTATCCCCTGCGCTTTGGGCGAGCGCTTGCTGGCGGAGTCCCTCGAGGGAGGGACAGGTCTTCTGTTCTTGGCGAAATTGTTCTTGCGTGGGCCCCCCTTCTTGAGGCCACTGGTCGAGGTTAGCGAGGTCGGTAGGTTGGGCTGGTTCGGAGGGAATGTTGCGGTCGGTGTTTTCGGCTGGGGCGACCGGAGGCGGTGGCGCCGGCCATTCGGGTTCTTCTGGCCGGTGGTGGGCACGGGCGGCCATGGAACGGGTGGTGACGCACGCCCAGTCTGGGACGCCCAACATCCCCAGGTGTTCCTTTCTCTCCACGGCGGCCCACGGAGAGCTTTCCAGGTCATTGCCCAGGAGGCAGTCTACGGGGGCATCGTCTCGGACCGTTACTTTCAACATGCCGGAGACCCCCCCCCATTCGAAGGGGACGCAGGCCATCCGACACAGGCTTTCCGAGTTATCGGCTGATCGTACAGGGCAGAGAATGTTCGGTAGATACTGTTCTGGGGCCACCAGGTGACAGCGGACGGCTGTTACACTGGCCCCGGTGTCACGAAGGGCTTCGGCCTGGTGTCCATTGATGCTCACCCATTGGCTGTACTTCTGGGTGTTAGCGGGTAGGGGGACCCGCGGGACCATGTCTTTCCCCCCTAAGCAGGCTAGAGCCATGGCGGCTGGCTCCCACTCTTGATGCTCTTGTTCGTACTCTTCCTGCTCCTCGGAGATCTGTTCTTCCCCTAGGGCTGCAGCGGCCACTTGGCGGGGTCTTGGGCTCTGGTACTGCGGGCAGTTTGGGTCGTTCGCATAGTGGCCGACTCGTTGACATCGGTGACACGTGACATTGGCTCTGTACCCCGGTCGCGCTGGGGTGCTGCCCCGGTTGGCCGGGGGGGTGGTGTTGGTAGTGGGGGCGACCAGGGCGTTGTCTCTTCCTCGCCCCTGGCCCCCTCCTCCTCCTCTGGGTCGGTGCTGACCATTGTTGTTCCGATTCTGTTCGTAGGACCCATTCCGGCCCACTCTGGTGATCTCCCACCGGTCAGCTTCGGCTGCGAGCTGCCGGGGATCCGTTAACTTGCTGTCGAGGAGGTGCTGGCGGAGTTCAATGAAGCAATTGTTCGACAGATGCTCCCATACCATCAGATTAAATAGTTGCTCGTAGGTCGTGACGTTGCTTCCTCGGATCCAGCCCTCGAAGGCTCGGCTAAAGTATGTTACATAGTCCACCCAAGTTGTACCCGGGATGCGGGTGCAGTCTCGGAACCTCTGACGGTACATCTCGGGTGTGAGACCATAGCGGGTGAGGAGTGCCGCTTTCATATGGTCGTAGGAGGTCATCTGGTGGTCCGGGAGCTGTAGCAGGGTGTCGCGGCCCTCATTGAGGAATCTTCCCCAGAGACCGGCTCCCCAGTCGCTTCTATCGATCCGGTGTGCAGTCATAGCGATTTCATAGGCTTTAAACCATTGCTGGATGTCGTCCTCTCTGAAATATTCTCGGACAACATCTTTGGGGATGTGTACCTTTTTGTCTGTGGTCCCTGAGGTGGGGGGTCGCTCGGGCACCCCTGCTTCTTTATTCTGCTTGCGTAGGTTGATCTCGGCTAGGTTCCGTTCGTGTTCGTACGCTAGTTTCTTTTCCTCGAGCTCCCTTTGTCTCTGTTTCTCCTCTCTTTCTTCTCGGAGACGCAGGTGCTCTAAATTGATTTTTTGTTCGGCCAACTTAAGTTCAACGTCCATTTTAAGTCGGGCCATTTCTAGTTCGTGTAGTCGGGTTCTTTCTCTTTCCTGGATCTCGTCTTGCGAGAGACCCGTTCTTTGCCCTTCAGGGGCCGTGGTCGTTTTTTCTACGGTGCTTTGATCAGGGGTTCCGGCAGCCCCGGTCTCTGCCCAAGATTCTAGGGCATGCTTAAAATCGTCCTTGGTACTCAGTCCGGTGGTAGCGATACCTAGTTCGATGCAGAATTGTTTTAGTTCACGATGGTTGTACTCCTCCAATTTCTCCATTTGGAATTTCTCGGTTGATCCGCTCTCTTTCGTGGTCATTGTGACTTCGTCGTGGGGTGAGCTACTCTCTGTACGTTTATGCGGTGATTCGGATCGCGCCGCTGGCCACCAATGTTAGACGGACCGGGAGGGTCGGCCGAGGTTACGGGGAGAGGTCTCCAGGGAGAGCCGTCTCCAACGACTGTACAGATAAGTAACTTCCCCCCCACAGACGGACACCACACAAGGTTGAAGGTTAACGAGACTTTATATGCAATTCTTAGGTTACGATGATGGATGCAAGGAGGTCTGGACTCAGGGGTCCCCTCGGTTCTAGTCTCTGGTTTAGGAAAGGGGTAGCGGGACAGTCTTTGTTACCAACGAGTGAAAAATAGCTCTCAATCCTCGAGCTCGGCGTTCTAGATGATCGGGCCGCGGCGGAGCCAGGCAGGTCCCGAGATGGACGAAGGAAAATGACGGTCCGCGGCGGAGCCTGCAGGTCCCGGTGAAGATGACGGTTACAACGGTCCGCGGCCACGCCAGCAGGTCCCGACGACGATGAAGGTGATGAGGATTACGACGGCTGTGGCAGCGCCAACAGGCAGGACGATGGTGCACAAGACAGAGCTACGGCAGCGCCAGTAGTCCGTCCAGGATGAGTTCCTCTTTACGTCTCTCGACTCCAAGATACAACTGCCTTCCTGCTCTGGAGCTGCCCCAGTTATAGGGCTGGCGTGCTTTGATGTCCGGACCCTCGCACTTGGAGGTCGGGAGGTCCGGGATGAGGGAGTCCAGACACCCAGCAGGGGGGTGGAGCCAGCGCCCGGGGAGGCGATGGGCGAGCGGCACTTGGTGGGGGAGAGCCATCGACACCTCTTTCTCCCATTAACCTGCCAAGTAGTCCGCTCACCTCCTGGGTGGATGGTGGTGCCGGGATGTCTGAGGCCTGGCCAGGCCCAGGGTTGAGGTCGATCGGGGGCCAGGCGGCCTCGTGGTGGAGTGTCCAAGATGGCGCCCCAGGCTGGGCGCGTGGGCCGGCAGTGGATCGGGCCCACGAGGTCGACATGCTCGAGGGCAGGGGTCCCTGAGGGGACGGAGGACGTGCAATGGTGGTGTGTGGTACTTGCGGGACTGGACTCAGGCCTGGTTGGGCCGGGGGAGAGCGGCCCTTCATGTGGCCTGTCCAACAGCCACATTCTCTTCCAGGCTACCCAGAAGGAGAGGCCGCCCTGCAGCTAGACAGCTGCTAAGTTGCCCCGTGTCCAGTTTCCTAGCAGTAGGGGGACGATGGTGACTGGCTGCCCGTAACGGGCGTTGCGCCTTCCATGAGAAAAATATAGGGAAATGGTCCGACCAAGCAACCTGGTGGGGTTTCACCGTAGATATAGGAAAATTGGTGCAGATGGGATCAAGAATATGCCCTCCTTGATGGGTCGGATGAGCCACCCATTGGGAGAACTGGGCCATCTGAAGAGTGTCAAGCAAAGCGACCAATTCCGCTGAGTCTGTAACATCTAGATGCAGATTGAAATCTCCCAAGAGCAAGTAGTTCGTAAAGCGAAGTGATCTATCTGCCAAAGCGTCCCCACAAGATTCCAGAACCGCCTTAGCTGGCCCCGGAGGTCGATATAATAAGGAGCCCCTAAAGTGAAATGCGGGGATAATTGATGACAAAAGTCAAGCGCCTCGCAACCCCCCCCACAAGGAGGAGAATTCACTCTGCAGCGACAAGCAGTCCCTGTATAGGATGGCCGAACCCCCGCCTCTACCAACTTGGTGATCCAGGCGATGAAATTTATAGCCCGGCGGGGTTGCCAAGCGACAGTCGGATTACAGAATGTATCAAGCCAGGTCTCCGTGATGAATAGGAGATCTATCTGATTATCGGTAATCAAGTTAGTTATATCATTAAAATGCTTCCTCATCGATCTAACATTCATGAGACAGGCATGGAGGATCATGAGGGCGTGGAGACAGGTAACTGCAACTTATGTATACGTAAATATACATGTCATGTTTGCATGCAATGCTATGTAGGCAATGTGTTCTGTCCCTTTGTGTTACATGTTGCATGCCACACAAGCCTACAGCGATCGTCAACACACGGAACATAGGACATTGGTACAAGTAGCTTACCTAAAATCTCAGCGACAATGAAGTCATTTGATGTCTTGCTGGACTCGGACAAGCAAAGGAGAGACCTCGACGTGGGGTACATGATGGAAACGGAAGAGGTAAACAGGAAAAAAGGTACGCTTTCACCTCTTTTCCTTCGATTCTGCCAACTAGAGTTTGCAGGTCTTCCCACCGCAGTTGCCTTGGTGGGAAGGCACATTGTTATCAGCACGGCAGGACTTTTGCCTAGAGTTTCTCCGCCAGACACTTCTGGCTGTGCTTCCGTCGACACAATAGAAGATTCCTGGCAAGTGCGGCGTGACTCCCTTCAGTGACCAGTCAACATCTAAATCGGGTGGGTGGACAGCCAAGTCGGCAGGAAGACCGCTGAAAAGGCGGCGGCAGCATAGATTCCTCCAAGATCTAAATCAAGCCCTAAACCTTCTTATTTATTACTTGTAAGCTATGTTCCCTTTAGGGTGCGCATCTGCACGCACACCCTTCCTATTAAGAGCACCCAGGTTCTCTTGTGGAGCGCGTACACTGAACATGCTCAAAAGGAGTCTTTGTAAAATAAGCGACTTGAAGGTGCAGGATGGCACTCAAGCTCCATAAGAAGTCTCAGAGAAGTGTGAGGGCACTCGGGGGCATTTTGTGCAGGAACTAACGTATTTTGCAGATACTAGCTGGGGACAGCTCTTGGGTGTTTTTATGTAAATAATTTAGATGTAGGAGGACGGAAATTGAGCACTGTGTGATGGGCCTTGTGCTAAAGGGATAGGGCAGGTGGACCGAGGGAGGAGTACAGCAGTCCTGTGTGACTGATGCAGGGGGGGCTAAAATTAATTGGACACTTAGTCGCTTTTGGCATCAGAACGCGTTTTGCATGACACTTGCCTCTCAGGTTTCAAGCAGCCTACAGTGATGTAATGCTGAGACCAGGCATTTATGTAGGGTAGTTCCATTGACAATATTAGTGGGTTCACACCAACTAATATGTTGTTGCCCTTAATGTTGCAGGTAAAAGCAGTTTTTCTCTAGAATATGTAGAAGAACTGTAAAAGTAATACAGGTCAGCAATTTTTAACTTTTTTTACTTTGTGTTGCATGGTATATCCAACCGTGCTTCCTAGGAGTATTTTATTTTACCAGATGTTTCAGTAACTTATTTTTTAAGTCCGCTTATGAATCGTGTACAGCACATAATGCAATCTGAATTTCCTCAAAGTGTTTGTGTGAGTTCAGGGCGTGGTTGGGGATTGTGATGGGGCAAGATTGAGAACCCTGAAATTGTGTCTGAAAGCAGTGTGAGTTTCTCCTAGTGCCTCGCTGGTCATTAAGGTGTTCAGATAACATGCTCATGCAATCTTTGGCCTCTCTGTAGAACACAGAGTAATAGTCAAATTTGTACCATTTGGATCAAAGGAGACACATAGCAGTCTAGATATTGACTGTGAAGTGTAATAGGTGTGAGGCTCAACAGGGTGGTCAGAGGCAAGTGTATTGCTTGGCTCTAACAGCCTTTTCACGACCCTAGTCCTCATATTGTCTGGTATGTACATTATGCAACAAACATTACAAAAATATGATAACGTCTCTCCAAAATTCCAGAAAGCATATTTCTTTAACATACAGAAGCACTGGAGGAGCAGGCGTTTCGTATCTCGCTGGAGACTGCAATACTTGAATATTTTAAGTACAATGCCAGCTCCACTAACTCACCCTTGACCGAATGGGAGGCCTTTAAGGCCGCGACCAGAGGATACTGTTTGAGCCTCACATGGAACATTTGAAAGTAACTAGACGCATCCCTATCCACTATCGAGCTGCAACTCCTCTGCTAGGAATCGTTAGCCATTACCAGTCCTAGTAGACAACATCCAAGCTAAACGAGCAAAACTTCTGGAACAGTTGTGCTGTCACAACTATCTTGCTCACTCAGATCGCACTCAATTCAGCAGCAGAAAAACAGGTAAACTACTTGCATATTTAATCTGGCAGGAACACCCACAACGTCCCATACAGTTGTTAGTGGATCAGCTAGGCAAATGAGATACACAGAGAGAGGCATACACACAGTAATGACGAAGCACTATTCCAGGCTGTACGCACCTGGCTCCCGAGGGGACGATCAGCACATAGGGGTGTTTTTGAATGCTGTCTAATTGCCTACACTATCACTTGACCAGCACCTAGCATTGGACTCCCCCTTAACTGTGGATGAAGTCCGAAAAGTACTATCGTCGCTAGCGTCTGGGAAAACACAGGGGCCAGACGGGCTCCCAACTGAATTGTTTAAGACATATGCGGGAACCCTAGTGCCCGACTGCACGCCCTACACACCACTGCAATAAACTGTGTGACTCTGCTGCCCCCCCTGTGCATGGCTAATGTGGTCTCCTTATTGAAGCCGGGCAATGATACAATGCCCCCTAGATCATATAGACCGCTAGCGATCTTAAACACGGACTATAAAATGTTATCGAAGATCCTTGCTAACCGGCTAGCACTGTCTGTCCCCACCATGGTGCACCCCGACCAAAACTGATTTGTCCGGCCCGTAACACCCCTCTCAATATTTGCCGTTATTTTAGGGTGATGGGCTACTTCCCCCCCCACACCACGAATTGGCATCGGTCGGGATGCTTGGTGCTGGACCTCGAGAGAACTTTTGATTCCCTTGAGTGGAATTATCTCTTTGCGACCTTACCTAGATTTGCCATAGCACCTTAGTTCCTTAACATGGTCAGGCTACTTTACAAACACCCGAAGGTCCGTGTTAGGACGGGACCTTACATCTCAGTGGGTTGAGGGACAAGACAAGGCAGCCCGTTATCCCCCTCCTCTTTTTTCTAGCAGTTGAGCCGCTGGCAGCGTATAACTGTTCACATGTCAACATGGGTATCTCCCTGTGGGACGACACGCACACAATCTCTCTATACGCCGATGACTTGCTGCTGTATGTAAAAGATCTCCACAGCATTTTATTTACCATAGTATCAGGGTTGCACGTCAACGACTCAAACCCGGGATACTCCTTTGGAGAGGATCTTGTGCCATAGGGTACTGATGTATTCAGATACCTACGGGTACGTATGTACCGGAACAAATTAGACCTATTCGAGGGAAATGTCGTTAGAGCCACCCCTGCCATCCAGTCACAAATGAGCTTCTGGAGGACCCTCCCATTAGCTGTCTCTGGTAGAATTGCCCTCACAAAGATGGTGATCCTCCCGCTCCTCCTCTATTACTTTAATACCCTACCTATTTTTATTTTCCCCTCTTTTTTCTGTAAATGGGAAAAGACAATTAGTGATTTTATCTGGGGGACATTGAGACATAGAGTCTATATGAGGAAACTATATTTGCCAACAGGACAGGGAGGGCTTGCAGTGCCTAATTTCGAACACTATTACCTTTCCGCTCAGTTATGTCTGGACTGCGGGGCTTCAGACATGAGTGCAGAGACTCCGTCAGGACTGCGGGCCCCAGCCACGAGTGCAGAGACTCCATCAGGACTGCGGGGCCTCCGCCATGAGTGTGGAGACTCCGTCAGGACTGCGGGCCCCAGCCACGAGTTCAGAGACTCCGTCAGGACTGCGGGGCCTCCGCCACGAGTGTAGAGACTCTGTCAGGACTGCGGGGCTTCAGCCACGAGTGCAGAGACTCCATCAGGACTGCGGACCTCAGACACGAGTGCAGAGACTTCATCAGGACTGCGGGGCCTCCGCCATGAGTGTGGAGACTCCGTCAGGACTGCGGGCCTCAGCCATGAGTGCGGAGACTCCGTCAGGACTACAGGCCTCAGACACAAGTGTGGAGACTCCGTCTGGACTGCGGGCCTCAGCCATGAGTGCGGAGACTCCGTCAGGACTGCGGGCCTCAGCCATGAGTGCGGAGACTCGTCAGGACTACAGGCCTCAGACACAAGTGTGGAGACTCCGTCTGGACTGTGGGCCTTAGCCACGAGTGCTGAGACTCCATCAGGACTGTTGCACCACCTCCACGAGTGCAAAGACTCCGTTAGGACTGCGGACCTCAGACACGAGTGCAGAGACTTCATCAGGACTGCGGGGCCTCCGCCATGAGTGTGGAGACTCCGTCAGGACTGCGAGCCTCCCCATGAGTAGGGAGGCTCTTTGTCAAATGACGCCGTAAGTCTTTCAATGCTAGCGCCGTACGATGGTCTGAGCAGTCCCCCGTGGGTCCTCTCCCTCATTTCTTCCTCCGGCCTAACCACAGTTTCCCTGGCAGACCTATGTGGGTGAACCCACAGGTGTTGCCTGCACTAGCATCGTACCATTGGTCTGGGTAGTGCCCCTGGCTCCCCCGTGGGTCCTCTCCTTCTTTCTTCCTCTAGCCAATCCACAGTTTCCCTGGCATATCTACGTAGGTGACCCCACAGGTGCTGCCTCACTAGCGATGTTCATCAAAGTCTAGCTTTGGCCTTGAAAGTTCAGCTCTTCGGGCATTAATCCTCTGATCTTGTGCAAATCTCAAAAGGGCTTGCTGCCCTGCTCCAGTCTTACTCAGCCAGGGCCATCTTAATAATTTATGAGCCGGGCACATCTTCCCTTGCCCGGGTGACCAGCAGCTCAACCTGCGTCCTCCGCGGGTGGTGTGTTGATGCGGTCACTAGAAGCAACGGCTTCCGGGTGAAGCAGCTTCTATGGTCCCTGCTGGTAAGAGTGGAGTATCGGCGATGCTGCTGGATGGCTTCTGACCTTCATTCTGAGTCCCTCTGCTTATCACATGATCTCCTCCAATACAATCAATGGCTCCAATGGTCCTAGTGACCCCGTCCTGGCATACAGAGGGCACAGGGATGGGTGAAAGCCCCAATGAGGTCAGATGCACTGGGTGACTGTCCCGACTGCCCAAGAGCGCTCCTCCTGGCAAACGGAGGTCACATGGGCAACAACCCTCGACAGTCTCATTCACAATTGGTGATGACCCCAGCAGTCTCACTGGCAACGAACAGCGGCCCCCAACAGTCCCAGTCGCCTCCCCTCCTGGCACATGGGGTCACAGACATGGGCGGCCATCAGCTGCACTGGCCGATGTCCTGCAACTTCATGGTTGCCTCGACAAGGGTTAATTATCTATTGCCACCAGAGAGAGAACAGCTCTCTCGCAACTCCAGCCTGGCAGAGCCAAACAACTTACACTCGGTTCACTGGGATCCGATCACCAGGATCCCCGCTGGGTTCGGCTCCCTCCAGGCTCTCTTCTCCACCTCACTGGGTACTCTAGTCTTGGCAGGCAGGCAGAAGGCTCGTGCTCGAGGCACAGGGCAAGTGTTCTTGGTTTCTTGGGTGATGCCCCCTCACCCAGATGTGATACTGGAAGAGCTTGGTCCCCAGTCCTGGTTGCAGCAGTTGAAAGTCTTGGTGCTAGTCTTTATCTTGATGAACAGTGCCATTGAACCAAGTGTGAGAGTCATGCTCCCACCTATGAAGGGTACAGTCCAAGTTTAGACTCAAATGTGATTGAGGGATAGATTTTCCAAAAAGTCGCTCAACGCAGCGCAGCCCCCTGTGAGGCTGCGCCACGTTGCGCGACAAGGAGGGAGCAGGAGAGCGCCATATCTTCAGAGATATGGCTCTTTCCTCCCCTTTCCCTTGCCCCGGCGCTGATATCAGCTGCCGTGCTCCATGCACACACCTTACGCGCCGCAGTGCTAGGGTGTGTGCATGAGTGCAGCATCGGTTTTGTACAGGAAGGATATCCTTCCTGTACAAAACACTACGAAAGGCACGATGCACAGCTTTTCCCACTTTGCATATCTGCTCCAAAGAGCCTCAAGGGATGTCGGGAAGGCTTAACTGAACAGCTTAAACACAGCATGTCGCCTACAACCCTTGTTTGGCCGGCAGCGTGATACTCAAAACTTAGTAGTAAAATACCATTGTGGGTGAGGTTCAAGACCCTTAATGAACAAATACAATATCATAACAAAGAGAGGGACAGAAAGAGTAGGTAAGAGGCCTACGGAAAGGAGGTAGTGAAGAGCAGACAAACAGGTGACTATAGGAGTGTAAAAAGATTAAGAGTGAGAAGGGTCCCTGAATCAGGGGAGCTATGTTGAAGCGACGATGTTGGGAAGTTTTCGGGCGAGCGGGGGAGAGCAAGGGGAGCCAGTGTTGTATACTAGTCGGGCCGGGAGTCGGTACACGTGTCATGTGGGACTATGAGCAGAGCCATTATGGCTATGTGAGTAGTCTGTTGGGGTCAGTCAGGAATACAGCTTCCTCAAATAGGCATAAGGCCCGGAGTTTCGGGGGTAGGAGACGTGCATGCTCTACTTTACAGAGATATGTAACTAATAAATTCCAGATTGTGGTGAAGTGGGTGCCTCAGGACTGCAATCGCGCTGTGAAAAGTTTCATAGTCACTACGTGCCATAGGTGCATAAACCAGGCAGCAATTGGGGGGTCTCAGTTTTCTTCCAATGAGTTGCTTAGCGGCTCCGAGCATATGAAGAGCTACGTGCCAGTCACTACGGATAAGGGATTTTAAGTTGTCAGGCTTAAGGCCTAAAAAGATCGTGGCTGTGGACTCAGGCAGGGGGAAGCCCAGAACCTCCTTAATATGACTAAGAACTTCCTTTCAGAACATGGTCAGTAGAGGACATGCCCACCAAATGTGAATGAAGTCCCCAGAAGCATTCGAACATCTTCAGCACAATGGGAAGGATGTGGGGAACATCTTGTGAAATCAAGAAGGCGTGTAATACCACTGTGTCATGATCTTATATGCAGTTTCTCCTTGCGATATACTAGGATAGACCTTTGGTATGTCTCACCATAGGCAACTCCACTGTGCAGGCTTGATTTCAGTGGGGGACGTCTATTGCCATTGGCGCTGATGTGGGTGAATGGTTACTAGCGGGGGGGGGGGTGCTGTAGGATATGGTACGTCCGGGAGATAAGGCCCTTTGACTCATCAAATGAGCGGGCCAATCGCTCAAAGGGGGTGAATGGACGAGTGCCCGCCTGCTGCATCTCGGGCGAGGACAACCAATGGCGTCCCCCTTCGTACAGATCGCAGATCGTTCTGCATCCACCTATCAGCTATTTTGAAAAAGCCTGCGGGTTACGGGCCGGAGGAAATAGGGGGTTACCTGTAATGGGAGTGTGGGGGAAGGGGAAGGTCGTGAGACCCTTGTGTATGGCCACTTTGTCCCTTATATCCAGCACAGTCTTTGAGGGCACAGCAATATAAGCGCTGCAAGAGCGCGCGGTCCGATGGAGCCAGGAAAGGTCTCAGATGGTTCATCCGGTTACCGCCCTGACCATATGGAATCAGATCTTTTCACTCTCAGTTGTTGTCCATTCCGAAACGACGTGAAGGTGGGAGGCCCAATAGTATTCCAGAAGGTTGGGGCACGCTAGTCCCGCGGGAGCATGAACACTTTGCGGGAGAATCGTGGTCTACGCCCACCCCATATGAAACTTGTGAGATCCCGCTGAAGGCTCTGGATCTGATGTTGCAGGATGGAGGTTGGGAGGCATTGAAACAAATACAGTATTTTGGGGAGAATCTACATTTATATAGCGTTGAGGCGGCCCAGCCAGGAAATGGTCAGGGATTTCCAACCCCTCAGATCCTCCAAAACATTCTTCCTGCACTCCCGTCAATTTGATTGGGTTCATGTTTCGAGAGAAGGAGTCAGTTGAAGCCCTAAATATCGAATGTAGTTAGTGGCCCACTGATAGGGGGCAAGTGCCTGCAGGGCCGGTATCTTCTCTTCAGGAATTGTAAGATTCAGGGCCCAAGACTTCCCATGGTTAATTTTAAGACCTGGGGCCCGCTCTTTTGGCCGCCATAAGTGTGGCAGGGTATGCTCAGACGTGAGTCCCTTGCTCACTTTGCCACTGGATTCAAGCAAGCCGGGCTGAAGACGGCTGGAATGCCAGAAACCGGTCCTTGGAAGCTTGTTTCCGGTCCAGGGAAGACATGGCTTGGCAGTTCGGGCTGGACTGTTCCCATTAGGCACAGGGTCAGACTGATTTGCATATAGCCATGTCTGAACTGGGGTGGCAGAGTGGGCTAAAGAACGGTGATGGATTAAACCCAGATCTTTTGACTGGGTGTGAGTGTTTGATTGATTCAGATGCTCCGTCCATCACCACCCCCTTTTGTACCGCTTTTGGCCGCCATAAGTGTGGCTGGGTATGCTCAGACGTGAGTCCCTTGCTCACTTTGCCACTGGATTCAAGCAAGGCGGGCTGAAGACGGCTGGAATGCCAGAAACCGGTCCTTGGAAGCTTGTTTCCGGTCCAGGGAAGACATGGCTTGGCAGTTTGGGCTGGACTGTTCCCATGAGGCACAGGGTCAGACTGATTTGCATATAGCCATGTCTGAACTGTGGTGGCAGAGTGGGCTAAAGAACGGTGATGGATTAAACCCAGATCTTTTGACTGGGTGTGAGTGTTTGATTGATTCAGATGCTCCGTCCATCACCACCCCCTTTTGTACCGCTTTTGGCCGCCATAAGTGTGGCAGGGTATGCTCAGACGTGAGTTCCTTGCTCACTTTGCCACTGGATTCAAGCAAGCCGGGCTGAAGACGGCTGGAATGCCAGAAACCGGTCCTTGGAAGCTTGTTTCCGGTCCAGGGAAGACATGGCTTGGCAGTTCGGGCTGGACTGTTCCCATGAGGCACAGGGTCAGACTGATTTGCATATAGCCATGTCTGAACTGGGGTGGCAGAGTGGGCTAAAGAACGGTGATGGATTAAACCCAGATCTTTTGACTGGGTGTGAGTGTTTGTTGATTCAGATGCTCCGTCCATCAGCACCCCCTTTTGTACCACTTTTGGCCGCCATAAGTGTGGCAGGGTATGCTCAGACGTGAGTCCCTTGCTCACTTTGCCACTGGATTCAAGCAAGCCGGG
The DNA here is from genome assembly GCF_964263255.1 of Lissotriton vulgaris. Taxonomy (NCBI): domain Eukaryota; kingdom Metazoa; phylum Chordata; class Amphibia; order Caudata; family Salamandridae; genus Lissotriton; species Lissotriton vulgaris. The sequence goes on from NW_028255828.1 coordinate 300,108, forward strand.
CTGAAGACGGCTGGAATGCCAGAAACCGGTCCTTGGAAGCTTGTTTCCGGTCCAGGGAGGACATGGCTTGGCAGTTCGGGCTGGACTGTTCCCATGAGGCACAGGGTCAGACTGTAGTTCAAATAACTTTATTCGATTGTTAACCTTACAATCATAAAAGCACAATTCATAAACATACAGTTAAAAACGAAGCATCCATTTCATTTGTAAGACAAAAATTTACATAATCGATATAAAACAGGAGTAACAGGCAGAATAAACATTTTAAGAATATAAATAATTACAGCAAGATAAAAAAGTTAAAAATACCTAACAGTAGCAGCAGCATAATTATCCCTCCATACTTTTCCTGAAAGTAATTGCTAATTTCAGAAAACTGCATACAAATAAGGTGCTGTCACATTTCAAAAGTTGAAGGTAGTAAAGTGCTGGTTTAATCTGTGCAAATTTCAGTTCTTTGAGGCATGGTTTTAGATATAGCCTCCGGGGTACTGTGTAATAAGGACAAATAAATAAAAAGTGTGCCAGGTCTTGAGGAGACTTTCCGTCGCAGCCGCAAGCTGGCAACACTTGACCTCGATGGGCCCCACTCGGTACCGCCAATAAGAGATGAAACAGGTCAAAACGGAACCTTGTTAAAAGGTAACGTTCATAGCCAGTCATAGGCCATGATAAATATGGTCCCATTTGTAGACAGGTTTTAAGTAAAACATGTTTCCTAACACTGTCTTTCTGTAGCTCAACCTCCTCCCGGGCAAAATACCTGATTGTCATGAATGTGTTTTTCACGAAAGTGACATCTGGTTTGGTAATAGAGTTTGGGGTTAAAAACAGATCAGGCCGTCCTATATCAGTGAGGCGATCATTAACATACTTCAGCCACGGGACCTTAAACCTACCATCCCATGTTAAAGCTTCTTTTAGTATATCATGGGTAAGAGGTATATCATTATTTAACCAACAGTTCATCCAACACAATAGGGGGTTAGCTGCTATTCTGTCACTTAAGTAGGGCACACCTAGCTCCTCATGTACTGAGAAGTTTCCGGTTCCCCTTGGCAGCCTCAGTAACTTCTTCAAAAAGTTATTTTCTACAACCTCCAAGTCCCGCATCTGGCTATAGCCCCAAAGCCCACTTCCATAACAGGCAACGGCAACGTTCTTAGCCTGATATAATTTAAGCAAGGCAGCCACCGGGCTATTGCCCATTTTTCTCGCAAAGCCAAGTATGGCCGGGTTAACACGGGTTACCTCGCCCTTCTTCTTAAGGACAGCAGGGCCCCAAGATAATTGGTGATCAAGAAGGACCCCGAGGTATGAAAAGATTTTAGTGGTTGGAATTTTTCCCCCATTTATGTTAAAGAAATTAGATTTTCGTGACCCTAGGCCTGTCTTCATAACACAGGACTTGGAGTTGTTAATACTTAGGCCTCGAGACTCCATGAAATCAAAGAAGGAGTTTAAAAGTGTCTGGAGGCCGATTGCTGTCCTGGAAATAAGGACAGCATTGTTCGCGTAGAGCAGAACTGGAACGCCTTTTCGGCCTACATGTGGGTAATCCGCTCCAGTTTTTAGCAAGTATTCCTCCAACTCGTTGATATACAAGTTAAAGAGGAATGGAGCCAGGATACACCCCTGTCGAACACCCCGGTTAATTCTGATATTCCCCGTCACTTTCAGGTCTTGAGTATATCGAACATTAGCTTTTGTATCGGAATGCAGGTCAGCCAGAAAATTAATTAAATTCTGCTCTACGCCCATCTTTAACATGGTGTCCCATAATTTGCCTCTGTCCACACAATCAAATGCGGACGATAAGTCCATAAAAGCCATGTGGACAGTTCCCTGCCGGGCCAAGGTGTATTTACCTATAATGAGATATAGGTTCAGACACTGGGTAACTGTCGAATGACCAGGTCTGAATACCATATTGCATTGGGGATATAACATTGTTCTCATTTGCCCATGCAGTTAACCTGTTTAGGATTACACCCCCAACCACTTTGGCTACAGAATTAATTAAAGATATTGGCCTGTAGCATAGTGGGCTACTTCGATCGCCCTTTTTAAGCACGGGCACTATTGTCGATAACCCCCACGACTTTGGGCATCCAGATGCCGCAGCAGCATTTACTACAGCAGTAAGGACAGGGGCCCATAATGAGATGCAAGATTTAAAAAGGTAAAGAGGCAAGCCATCCGGGCCTGGAGCCTTGTTACTAGTTAACCCTTGAATGCCCTTTTCTACTTCATTAATTGAAAAGCACAAAAAATTCTCCATAGGAGTTAAAAAGTCATTTTCTGCCTGTTGCTAAAGTGAATGACCCAGTCCTCCTCTGGGATATTAGTACCTAATGCAGTGCCACTGGGATTATCAAACAGAGGTTTATTGATAATTTTCCAGAATTTACTGCTATTGCCCAGGATAGATGGATCAAGCAGAGACTCCCAGGTACGAGCCTTAATTTCTTTTTTCCGTTTAGCAAGTGATTTCTTGTAAATCAGGCGCAGACGTTTGATTTGGCCTGGATCTCTGGGTTTATTTTTTAGCATCTTTCTCAGGTCTCTGCTTGCCTTAGAACAAGTGTGATCGAACCATTTAGGATTATTTCTAGCTTGTCCCTTCACTGGAACTTTTAACATAGATCCTACTGATAACACCACAGCATCGAAAATAGCTAAAGTTTGCTCTGGCGATGTTGATGGCAACACACAGGCCGCAAGTTCCTCCCCACATGACTTATTGATTTCAGTGTACAGGTTTTCATGATTTACCATAGACCATTTCAATCGACGTTTGCCATTTATACATTTTAAAGTTCCCCGGCCTTCACAGTTCATTCGCTGTTCAAATACTCTCCCACCCAATCTAATGGTTAAAGGATTATGATCACTATGAATATTCGTTTGAATAGTGAATCTGGAGGCCTGATTAGCAAGGTCAACAGATAATAGTATGTGATCTATAAAAGACCCCTGGCCTGAGCCTTTAAATGTGGGGGCATCAAACACCTTAGACTCAGGCACCATGGACATGGCTACACTTAGATTATTTTCATTCAACAATTCATTAAGACAAGTTCCACGCCTGGAGTGATCAAAATGAAAACCATTCACACTGTTACACCCCAGGGAACCCATACGGGTGACTCATGGATTACCACATGGGTGTACATTAAAATCACCTGCGATCAGTAAGTTACATGACAGTGTACCTGCGCCCTCTCTCAGCATCTCATTCAGAAGCAGTATATTGCATTCCCCTTGACTGTTTATGGCATTATAAAAATTAATTAAGGTCATGTCATGTTTACCCCTCTTCAATTCAAGCACTTGAATGTTCCGATTTGCATGATACCAATTACTTATTTGGCAAGAAAGTGCCAAATTAATGAAGATAGCCAGGCCCCCCTTTGCTCTTCCGCTAGTTGAGGGAGCTGCTGGCCTAAGGAAGCTTTGGTAACCCTCGATAAAGGCATTACTGTCTTCCATCCATGTCTCTTGAAGGCATATAACTGCGTATTTCTTAGCAAATGCCAACCAGGTAGGATCACATATTTTATCAGCCAATCCCGCTATATTCCAGGAGACTAAGCTCACGTTACAAACATCACCAGGCTCTATTACAATGACGAATTCTGTGGTTATAGGTTCTAATAGCCGGTTAAGTTGTTCTACATGTATGTCTCCCGGGGTTTCCATTGTAGAAGGGTTTGGTTCTATATGGATTGAAAGGAGATTAAAAGCCTCGGGCAAATCATGCATTATACTAATGTGCTCATGTAATACAGGACTATCCATTAAGGATCTACATCTGGCTCTACCCGACTGTTGTTATCGGATTCAACAATTGGAGAGGGAACAATTACTGCTTGCATGGCCCTAATTTCCCTATGTACAGGATTACTTTGCATATGACCAGTATACATTGGAATGGCTGGGGCAGCATGTAGTCAGTCGACCCCCTCCAAACCACTCTGGTCATAGAAAACATCAAACCTGTTTGAGGTAGGTACATTGTAATAGGTGTTAGGGTATGTTGATTGAGAATGGTCGCAGTGGTGATACAACCCGTGTGAGGTCTCCCATCTCTCTTGATAAGATACTGGGTGATTGACCTGTCTAGTCTCCCAGGGTATATCTCTCCTATACTGTCTTTGATCTCCTGCAGTGTAGTGACCGTGGTTCCTTGGAGTTACTCTATTGTGATATGGATTAAAATTGTCATATATTTTCTCCTGCTCTAGAATAGGATGTGGGTACACTTTATTTAAACTGTGATCACTTGAGGGATAAAAATAGCTTAGATCCATGGTACGGATCAAACTACTAATCGGGCCACCCTTCCAGCTAGTAATGTGCCTTGCCACACGGTTATCCTTAAAGTTCACAACAATACAGTCACCCTCAGTGGATTTAAATCTGTGACCCACCCAGTCGACCCTCCTAACATTTGTTATTTTACCACTAATGTGGGGAGGTATCGGTCTATGGGCGGTTAACCAGTGACTCACTTTATTTTTCAAATCCCCATAGCTCTCTACCTTGCCTACTTCTAATTGCGGTACACCAATCATTACTATAGTGTATAAGTGGGATTGAGGAGGGAGATTAATGTGAATGGGTTTTTTTGGTTGTGTCAGCTTGGGTGTTTGCACTGGTCGTGTGTTTAGGGCTGTATTTTGTGTTGGTGTTGGCCTTTGAGGCTCAGCCTGATCATCAAGTGAAACAGGGGGTAAACCTTCCGCGGCCCATTCACTCTCATCGCTACCAGTTGTGGGTCCATCTGAGATAGATGGCAGAGTCGGTGCTACTGCCGTTTCGATATTTACGCATATGGACGAGTTTGGAATATTTTGATCTATAACACCCAAAGAGGGAATAGATGACGAATTAGAGCTATCACTTTGGGTGTTTTTCTTAGCTCGTGTCTTTTTGGTGTTAGTTTGCTTATGGTTGCCATCGGCCGAAAAAAGGCTATCCTTCGGTGTGGGTGCAGTAAGAATTTTTAACATGCTCGTGGTATCCTTTTTTGGGTATTTTTCAAACGTCACTAAGGTTTGCTCTATACTAATGATTCATTCACTTATAGGCTGCAATAGAGAACTGATTAGATGTTCCAGTTCTGTCAAATATAATTTATCTGACGTACTTGCCCTTTCCGTCTGACTTGTCTGGTCTGTGTAAGTTTTAGTGTACTCTGGCTGTAAGTCATTGGGCAATAATACGCCCTGGTTAGAAGACGTTGTAATCAAATTGGGTGTTCTGGTAATTGGTTTAGCCAGTCTAAAGTTTAACCAGACAACCTTTGCTGAGGGCTTATGATTACCTAGTGGTCTGTATGTTTTCCTCACTATAGATTTAGTTTTTTTCCCATATCGCCGTTTAGTCTTTTTTGGGGAAGGTAGTTTGTCTGCTGCTGTTATACTTACAAGAGGTAAGCTTTCAGCAAGTACGTCCCCTGGGGAGTTTAATGACATAATTCCTGGTTGAAACAGGCACAGATTGTCTCCGGAGTTGGAAATAAACAAAGGACTTCCTTCTATACTATTCAATGGTATAGGTGAGGCTAATGTTGCATTTTTCCTACTACTTTGGCCACTAGGTAACCCTGTAAAGGATTGCAACAAAAGTGATTCCTCCAAATTAATAGAGGAATCCACAGTATTGTTATTGGCAGTAGTATGCAATGAAAGATTAGGAAAGCACATATTTGGGGTCATTGAAAGACGCCTCTCCGTATTTTGTATAGCATCTGCAACTACACCTATAGTCTTTTGCAACATTAAGTCAATGGCTGTTAAGCACGGTAAAGGTGTAGATGGAACAGTCTTATTTCTAGTCGACGATCTTGTAGCCACAGGAGTCTTTCTTACTTTAGTCATCATGAAAGAAATATCCGGGAGGTCAAATAAGGTACTGGGCACTTATAAAGGGCTAAGCTTAACAGCTATAATAGGCTGCACACGCAATGATAAGAACAAATGAAACACTGTCACCTTATGCTGTGTCCCAAGGTGATGGCGATGTAAAGGGGGTGGCCCGTCCCGTCACCTTCTGTCCCCTGAGGGCCACAGAGGGCCCGCCCTTTGCCCTGGCTTAGCCCCGGGCGTTCCCGCGCGCTCCTGCGACGCGGGGGTGACGCGTCTTTTAAGCGCCGGCTGGCGCGCTGTTCCCCCGTCTGTTCCCTCCACTATGGGCGCTGGGAAGTGTAGTCCTGCAATGCCCCCCTCGAGATTATCCGATGCGGCGGCGGGAAGGGGTCGATGGAACACAGGCACAAAGGGTCACAGGTTACTTCTTTTACTCCACTCGCGTCACCCGCTCCACCGGGGTGACGCGTCTTTTAAGCGCCGGCTGGCGCGCTGTTCCCCCGTCTGTTCCCTCCGCTATGGGTGCTGGGAAGTGTAGTCCTGCAATGCCCCCCTCCACTCGGCGGCCGCGAGATTATCTGATGCGGCGGCGGGAGGGGGTCGATGGAACACAGGCACAAAGGGTCACAGGTCCGCCCAGTGAGGATTCTCTATTTTCGCCAGGTAGAGATTACTTCTTTTACTCCACTCGCGTCGACAGTGTGAGGATGAGGTCGTCAGCAAAGAGCGCCACTTTGTTGTGCCAACCCCGAGGTAGAGGCCATGTATGTCCGCAGCTTGCCTAATCGTCACGGCCAGAGGTTCTACCACGAGGGCAAACAACAGAGGGGACAAGGGGCAGCCCTGTCACGTGCCCAAGTGAATAGAGATAAGGTCCATGAGCTGCCCATTGACCCACAGCCGGGCCAGTAGGGAGAGATAAGGGGCCATGATCCTAGCTATCATGTTCCAGCCCAATACGATTTTCTGCAGCACTGCCCGGAGGAAGGACCAGTCAACCCTGTCAAACGCCTTCTCCGCGTCTAGTGATAAAAGGCAAGCTGGTATGTTCCAGTGCTGCGCCTTCCCCACAAGATGTGCAATTCTACATACGTTGTCCGCACCTTGTCGATTCCGGATGAAGCCGATCTGGTCCGGTTCTATAAGGCCTGGCATGTTGGGATCCAGGTGCTTGGCCAGTATTTTGGTATATAATTTAAGATCTGTGTTCGGAAGGGCTATGGAATGGAAGGATGCACATAGCGTGGGATCCTTCCCCGGTTTGGGAATAAGGCTATTTCTGCCATGCCCATGAGGGCAATGACCCCTCTGTGTCGGAGAAAGAGTTGAATAGCCGCAGGAAATAGCATTGGAGTTGTGTTAGGAACAGGCGATAGAAGGTCAATGGAAGGCCATCCGGGCCTGGTGACTTCCCATCAGCTCCTCCGCCTTGAGGGGTTCCTCCAGCTGTTTGGCGTGATGGGGGTGAAGTGGGGTCCAGGGACATTAGTCTAGCATAACGTTGATCTGGTTCTGCGATGGCTTATCTGCCATGTAGAGGGCTGAGTAATAGGCCCGGAAGGTCTCACGCTTGGCCCTTTCCGTGGTGACCCTCTCTCCATCAGGGAGCTGGATGTTAGCTATGTGGGCCTTCGCGGCATGAGCTCGCAGGTGTTTTGCCAGCAATCTGCCCACGTTGTCCCCTCCTCAAAATGTCGTTGTTTTAACGCTAACAGTGCTCTCTCAGACATGGAGGCTGAAAGCTTGTCTCTAATCAGAGCGTGGGAGATAAAAATATAGTCAATGCACGAGTACGAACGATGGACTTGCGAATAGTATGAAAAATTGTGCGTCTCAGGAAAGTAGTAACGCCAGAAGTCCAGCAAACCAAGGTCCGCTATTTGTCTCCTGAGGGCCGAGGACATGGCCCCCGTCCCGTGCGAGGAGGCTTCGCTACGGTCTATCTTAGGGTCCCACGCCAGATTAAAGGCCCCCCCCCTAAGATCATCGAGGGAGCGTCCTGTGGCACATGTTCCCGCAAGGTCATCTGGAGATAGGAGTCCTGCATCTGGTTGGGCGTATACACATTACACAGTGTGAAGCGGCATTGTCCAATCCATACCCCAGCCCTGCTGAAGCGGCCATCCGAGCTACGGAAGACCCTGGATTCCCCCTGCCTGATGCCAGCTCTGCAAAGGTTTGCCACTCCAGCCGTTTTAGAGGGAGCCTTAGCCCAGAATTGGAGGGGGTATTTAGGGTGAGCCATGCGAGGGATATCTGCTTTTAAAAGGTGAGTTTCTTGGAGAAGTATAATGTCTGGATTGTGTTGTACGAGGTAGCGCCATGTTTGTTGCCGTTTGTTGGGAGAGTTAAGTCCCTTAACATTAAGGGATACAATCTTCAGAGGGCAGGGGATAGTCATAGATGTTTCCAGACCAGAATTAGTCCATCATGCCACCGTAGAGAGCAAGCTGGGGCAAGGGGGGGGGGGGGGAGGTGCAGGGGCTCGTCACTCCTGTCTAAGGAAGTGCACCATCGAAAGGGGGTTTTCCACCCGCCACGGCCAGGGGAAGAAAGAAAGTGGGAACAGAGAAAGAGACGAGCAGAGATGGGAAGAGACAAACAATAAATAACCAACATTGGCCAACCGGGCCACAGTGTTCTGTTCCAATCACGGGTCAGCCTAGACCACAGGGATCGGGTGATCCCAGAGATGTCACTCTCTCAAGAACAGCTAGGGGTAGGCCGTCAGCTGCTTGCGAGATCGTCTAGGTGGGAGGTCCAGCTCCATCGATGCTGCAGGTAGGGAGCTGGGGTACAGACAAGCCCGGAGAGTGAACATCAATCCCAATGAGGTCAGGGACATTTTCCAAAGGCAGCACTTGTAGTCAGGTGCAAATGCGGGGTTTCAGTCAATCAAGGAGTTGGAGATCGGGAGTTTGCTGCAGACTTTTCCCCCTCCAGGGACCTGATATGTTGGATGATATCTAAAAATGGGCCGAAAATCCATTCCGCTCGCGGAATTTGTAAATTTTCGGCAATTTTGCGATCCGCGAATCTCGCAAAATTGCCAAAAAATCTGCAAATCCGCTCGCGGGCGGATTTTATTTTTCTTCACATACATTCATTTACCCAACGAGGTAGCCCTTACTGATTAGCCAGTGGAAAGTACTTCAGTTGAGTAGAGGTATGGCACAACACGGTGGCATCTTCGTGGATAAATATGCAGGCAGGATTTATTCTGACACGATGCTCCTGTCACAAAAATTAAACCTCAACAGGAAGCACTTACAGATATAAATAAAGCAGGTGCCCGAGTTGAAGCTAAAATTCAGTAACGCATTATAATGAGCCCAAAAAACTAGTGAGCATGGTCGAGGCTATGCAGGTTTGCTTTCTCCCCAGATCTACTGTCTACAATTAGCTGTAATCCTTGATGGAGGTCTTTGCATCCGCGAGTTTCTCGAGCGCAATCCCCGTATTCTTCCTGTAACAAGGAGGCTCCTTTCTCCTCATCTGCTGCTCTTATCGGCCTCTGACCCTTTACAAACAAGACGCATGTGAACTATCATAAAACCCCCGCCCGTTTGGCCCCGCACCATACACACTAGGGTATGCTACATCTTCCCGGCCTTTCCCCCACTGTGATAGACAGCTCACTCGAGGGACCTCTGCGCCTATTGGCGCGGTGGCAAAGGTACAGAGTACTTGATGGAGGTCTTTGCATCCACGAGTTTCTCTAGCGCAATCCCCGTGTTCTTCTTGTGACCAGGAGGCTGCTTTCTCCTTATCTGCTGCTCTGATCAGCCTCGCTCTGACCCTTTATAAACAAGAGGCATGTGAACTCGCATAGAAGCCCCGCCCATCTGAAAGAGACACGTTAGTGATAGATTCCTTACCTTAGAATATCCCCAGGCGTCAGACTGGATCCGGAAATTTTTGCGTAGCAATACCCCTGCGCGCTGGTAGGCGTCGTCTGCGGCTCCGCGTCCGTCGTCGGCGTCGTGAGCGCCGGGATGACGTCATCGGAGTATATAGACGGCGCCCATGCGCGCTGACGTCAGTTCTTCTTTTTTCCGCGCCAGCTAGCGCAGATCCGGAAGAAGCTCTACCCCCAGTCACCTTTTGACTGAAAACTTTTTTGATCTTTTTGATCCTCTACTTAGTCGATTCTCGACTATCGGTGCCAGGGATGCCCGGGTTCAAGCCTTGCTCGAAGTGCGGCCGACTCATGTCGGTCACAGACCCCCATCGCCGGTGCCTGAAGTGCTTAGGCCTCGACCACGACGATCGAACCTGTGACGACTGCCGGGCCCTGACGTCGAAGGCTAGGCGGGAGCGGTCCCGCAAGCGTCTCGAGCTGAGGCAGTCGGCCCCGCGCCGCTCCAGGTCCCGGTCCCGGTCCCACGGGAGGTCGAGGGACAGGTCGCGAGGTCGGAGTCATCGACGTTCCGGGAGTGGTCACCGATCGTCTGGTTCCAAGTCCTCAGGTAAGAGGCATGAGAGGTCGGAGCGACACCATCGGTCCTCCGACCCGCCCCGTCGCTCGCACGATGCGACCGGGGATTCGGGCGACACCGCCCACGCGGCTCCGCGGGAGTCGCAAGCGTCGCCGCCTGCCCCACACCTTCGGGTCCCTGGGCACGGCGCGTCGCAGGAGGAGGTCGAGAGGTACCTCATGGCCATGAGGGCCCTCCCTCCTCAGTCGGTTCCCGTGGCGCCTTCGGGCCGATCGGCTCCGTCTGGAGGTCCTTCCGGGTCGGGCGCTTCGGCCCCGACGACGTCGGGTGCTTCGGCCCCGGCGCCGCTGGCGACTTCGGTCCCGGCGCCGCGCGACCTCGCTGGATCCGGCTCCGGATCCGGGAACTCGCCGGTCGACCCTACGACCTCACCGGCGACGTCCCTTCAGGTGTCGTCCCCGGCAGCCGTAGTGGTTGCCGACCCCAATGCTTCCTACGGTCCGCCTCAGGCGTCGGAGGGGCGCCGCTGGGCGCCGATTCCGTCGGCCTTCGGAGAATTCTATCTCCACGAGGAGGCCCTGGCTGTTAATCCTGGTCTCCAGGAGCCGGGTGACGAGGAGCAGTGGGAGGGGTCCGAGGACCCTCTGGCACGTGATTGCCAGTCTCATCAGGACTGGACATATGAGCTTGGGGAGGCCAGTGGTATTGACACATCGCCAGACACTGGATTTACGTCGCCCCCGACTGTGGCTTCGGAGGCGGGTTCTGCTTACAGTGTAGTGTTGACGAAGGCAGCTAAGGCCCTAAACCTTGAGCTCCCCGTCGCGGCCGTGAGGACTAATCTCCTCACTGAGGTACTCAAACAGCAGTCCGGCTCCACGGAGCCCCTTCTGCCGTTCAATGAGGCCTTGTGTGACGTTCTGCTGGGCACTTGGTCCAAGCCCGATACAGGTCCCCCTGTGGATAGGAACGTGGCCAGACGCTACCGCCCGGCACCGGGCAACCCTTCCTTTTTGTCCACCCACCCCACCCCCGAGAGCCTGGTCATCCAGGCCTCCAACTCCCAGTCCGCATTCCCGTCGGCCCCGCCCGACAGGGAATCCAAGAGATTTGAGCAGTTCGGGAAGAAGGTCTTCTCGTCTGTGAGCCTAGGGCTCCGGTCAGTGAACACCAACTGTCTCTTGGGCCGCTACACCCACACTCTGTGGGACACGGTTGCGGAGGTGCTGCCACAATGCTCTGAGGAGGTCAGGGCTAAACTCAGCCAAACCCTTGTGGACGGCCGAGATGCGGCACGCTTTTCCATCCGGTGTGGGCTGGATACCACGGACTCACTGGGCAGGGCGATGGCAACGACGGTGGCGGTTCGACGCCACGCCTGGTTGAGGTCCGCCAATTTCTCGGCCGATGTCCAGGCCACTCTCCTGGACATGCCGTTTGATGGCCGTCGCCTCTTCGGCGACAAGGCAGACCATGCGCTGGAACGTTTTAAGGACTCCAGGGCCACGGCCAAGTCCTTGGGCCTTGCGGCCCCACGCCAGCAATCGGGTGCCTTTCGCTCCTTTCGTGGCCACGGAAGGGGCGCCCCACCACGGACCGTCAGCCACGCGCCGCAGAATGTTCAGCAACGCGGTGGCGGCCGTGGGAACCGCCGTGGCGGTGGTCGGGGCCAGCGGCGAGGCCAGTCCACACCTCCCTCAGCAGCCCCCGCCTCAAAACCTTCCTAGTCCGAGCTTTCAGGCCCATGTGACGCCTGTGGGAGGCAGGGTTCGCCATCACCTCTCCCACTGGCATACGGTCACTTCGGACAGGTGGGTGCTGCAAATTGTCCGAAGGGGTTTCTCCCTCCCCTTCGAGTCTTCCCCTCCATCCATGCCACCTCAATACCACCGTGTGTCGGGGGATCACTTGCAACTTCTGCAAGAGGAGGTTTCGGCCCTCTTGGCCAAGAGGGCCATCGAGCGCGTTCCTGGGCCAGAAGTAGGACGTGGCTGTTATTCCCACTACTTTCTGGTACCCAAGAAGGGCAAAGGGGGCCTACGCCCTATCTTGGACCTACGGAACGTCAACGGCTTCCTCCGGACGGAGAAGTTCAAGATGCTCACTTTGGCTCAGGTCCTGGCTGCCCTGGACCCAGGAGACTGGATGGTAGCGTTGGACTTGCAGGACGCCTATTTCCACATCCCCGTCCTGCCGGCCCACCGGCGTTACCTGCGGTTCACGGTAGGCCTAGAGCACTTTCAGTTTACCGTGCTCCCCTTCGGCCTTACCAGCGCCCCACGGGTGTTCACGAAGGTGATGGCGGTGGTCGCAGCCCATCTGCGCAGGCAAGGGGTATCAGTCTTCCCCTACCTCGACGACTGGTTGTTGAAGGCGGGCTCGCCCCAGACAGTCGTCAGCCACCTCCAGACTACGGCCGACCTCCTGCACTTGCTGGGGTTCTCCATCAATGTGCCGAAGTCACACCTGTGTCCCTCTCAGAATCTCCTCTTCATCGGAGCGGTTCTCGACTCGGCGCAGTTTCGGGTTTACCCACCCGAGCAGCGGGTTCGGGATATTCAGGCTCTGATTCCTATCTTCGGGCCGTTATCCCGGGTCTCGGTCAGGTTGACGCTGCGGCTTCTGGGGCTGATGGCCTCCTGCATCCTTCTGGTGCGTCACGCCAGGTGGCGGATGCGGGCTCTGCAGTGGGACCTGAAGTTTCAGTGGGCCCAGCATCAGGGCAACCTGTCCGATCATGTCCTGATCTCGGAGGGCACTGCGAAGCAACTGCAGTGGTGACTCACGGACCGCGACTGGGTCAGTGGCAGACCCCTCTCTCTACCCCAGCCGGAGCACGTAGTTGTGACGGACGCGTCCCTCCTGGGCTGGGGAGGCCACATGGGAGAGGCGGAGATCAGAGGCCTCTGGTCTCCGGCGGAGTCCCGGCTCCACATCAACCTTCTGGAGCTGCGGGCGATTCGTCTTGCACTGAAGGCATTCCTCCCCTCTGTCAGGGGGAGCGTGGTGCAAGTGTTCACCGACAACACCACCGCCATGTGGTACTGCAACAAACAGGGCGGTGTGGGGTCGTGGACCCTTTGCCAGGAGGCTCTGCGCCTCTGGCAGTGGCTGGAACATCAGGGCGTGACTCTGGTGGTTCAACACCTGGCAGGTTCTCTGAATGCCAGGGCGGACGAACTCAGCCGCCGGTGCATGATGGATCACGAATGGCGTCTGAACTCGGACGTGGCGCAAGGTCTCTTTCGACAGTGGGGAGAGCCTTGGTTAGATCTATTCGCCACAGAAGAGAACGCGCAATGTCAGCAGTTCTGCGCGTTGGAGTTTCCAAGGCGGCACTCGCTCGGAGACGCTTTTCGTCGCGAGTGGAGCTGCGGCCTGTTGTACGCCTTTCCGCCTATACCACTTCTGCCCAGAGTGCTGAAGAAGATCAGGCACGACCGGGCCCAAGTTATCCTTGTGGCTCCGGACTGGGCTCGAAGATACTGGTATCTTGAGCTACTCAGCATGTCAGTCGATCCCCCGATTCGTCTGCCTCTTCGGGAGGACCTTCTGTCGCAGCAGCAGGGGACGGTCCTGCACCCGAACCTGTCCAGTCTCCACCTACAAGCTTGGAGATTGAGCGGCGGCAGTTGAGGCCATTTGACTTGCCTCCCGAAGTCTGTGACATCATTCTGGCAGCCAGGCGTCCCTCCACTAAGTCGGTATACGCCTGCCGGTGGAATAGATTTGTGGCATGGTGCGCAGCAAAGGCTGTGGATCCCCTCTCTGCACCCCTTTCGGAAGTGCTGCTCTTTCTTCTTTCCCTTGCCCAGCAGGGCTCTGCTCTGGGCACTCTTAAAGGGTACCTTTCTGCTCTTTCTGCCTTCTTGAGGCTACCAGATCAGCCTTCTTTGTTCAAGTCCCCTATAGTGAGTAGATTTCTGAAGGGCATCACACACATGTTCCCTCCTGTTCCCTTCGTGATGCCCCAGTGGGACTTGAACCTTGTTCTCACCTATCTGATGTGTGCTCCCTTTGAGCCACTTCATAACTGTCCTCTTCGTCTCCTTACGCTGAAGACGGCCTTCCTGGTTGCCATCACCTCTGCCAGGAGGGTGAGTGAGCTCCAGGCTCTTTCTTCTTCTCCGCCTTTCCTGTCTGTTCATCCTGATAAGGTGGTGTTGCGTACACGACCTTCCTTTCTGCCCAAGGTTGTCACGGCCTTCCACATCGGGCAGTCCATCACCTTGCCCACCTTCTTTCCGCCTCCGCATCCCTCGAAAGAGGAAGAGAGGCTCCACCGTCTGGATCCAAAACGTGCGCTCTCCTACTACCTGGACCGCACTCGCCAATTCCGGGTGGATGACCAACTCTTCGTTGGTTACGTGGGCGCGAAGAAGGGAAAGGCTGTACACAAGAGGACCATCTCCAGGTGGATCATCTTGTGCATCCAAGCATGCTACTCCATGGCGAGGAAGGAGCCCCCGGCTGGATTGCGGGCTCACTCCACTGGGGCCACGGCAACGACAACTGCCCTGGGCCGCGGTGTCCCCCTGCAGGACATCTGTCAGGCAGCCACGTGGGCCTCGCTGCACACGTTCGCTAGACACTACTGCCTGGACAGTCAAGTCCGGAGGGATGGCTTCTTTGGCCGTTCCGTCCTCCAGGACTTTCTGGTGTGATATTGGTTCGCAGACCCACCACCGGGGTTGGTATTGCTGGGGTATCTATTCTAAGGTAAGGAATCTATCACTAACGTGTCTCTTTCAGATGCACAAGTTACTACTTGTGTAACGATATATCTGTAAGAGACATTAGTTAGTGATAGATTCCTTACCGCCCTCCCATCCTCCCCGTTCTGCGAACCGATATTTAGGGTTAAGGTCATCCCCTTTCAGGGCCCTAGTTTCAATGGCACCAGTGTTGGTTCTATCATGGCTCTGCGTATCTGGCGCGGAAAAGCTGTGTTATCAGAACTGACGTCAGCGCGCATGGGCGCCGTCTATATACTCCGATGACGTCATCCCGGCGCTCACGACGCCGACGACGGACGCGGAGCCGCAGACGACGCCTACCAGCGCGCAGGGGTATTGCTACGCAAAAATTTCCGGATCCAGTCTGACGCCTGGGGATATTCTAAGGTAAGGAATCTATCACTAACTAATGTCTCTTACAGATATATCGTTACACAAGTAGTAACTTGTGCGTTTGGCCCAACACCACACACACTAGGCTTTGCAACATCTTTCCGCCCTTTCCCCCACTGTGATTGACAGCTCACTTGAGGACCTCGGCGCCTATCGGCGCGGTGGCAAAGGCACAGAGTCCTTGATGGAGGTCTTTGCATCCACAAGTTTCTCGAGCGCAATCCCTGTGTTCTTCCTGTGACCAGGAGGCTGCTTTCTCCTCATCTGCTGCTCTGATCAGCCTTGCTCTGACCCTTTATAAACAAGAGGCATGTGAACTTGCATAGAAGCCCCGCCCGTTTGGCCCTGCACCACACACACTAGGGTATTCAACATCTTCTCGCCCTTTCCCCCACTGGGATGGACTGCTCACTCGAGGTACCTCGGCGCCTATCGGCGCAGTGGCAAAGGTACAGACACACATGGTCACTGGAGACAACTCTTCTGGCCCTTTACGCAGCTGTAGTGTAGGAAAAGCAATATACATTTACCCAATTTGTGCAAATCCGCGAGTTCACAAATTTTTTCGCGAACTCACAGATTTTTTTGCCATTTCGCGAGATTTCGCAGACCGCAAATCTGCAAAATTCACCCATACTTAATGATATTGTTCTTGGCTTGTGAGGTGGAGTGTTCATCGGAAGGCGGCGAGCGTCTATGGCGGCGCATGGTGGACCATGATGGCCTGGCAGGTGGCAGTGTGAGAGTGGGGAGAAGTGCAGGACTGGCAGGCAACGTTGAGGAGAGGCGAAGAAGTTGTGCTGCCTCTTTATAGGACCTTATCATCCGGTGCTTGGATTCCCATTGGAAGATGAGAGCGAACGGGTGGCCCCACTGGTATGAGATGTTTATGCTTCGCAATTTATCCGTCACAGGTTTAAAATCTCGGCGTCTTCGAAGGGTGTTAGGCGCGAGGTCCTGGAAAATCTGAATCTTGATCCCATTGTGGAAGAGGTCTGGCTTGGCACGCCCGACCTGAGTATAGCCTCCTTTTCTGTGGAGAAATGGACCCGGGGTAGGATGTCCGGGAGTACACCCAGCCTGCCAGTGGGGCCAGAGACCACGTAGGTCATGATGTCATTCCCCTCAGCCCTGATAGGAGCTCCCCAGATGTGGAGAGTGTTCCGGCGACTCCCATTTTCCAGGTCCTCCTGCTTCAGTTGCAACTCTATGAGCTGTTCCTCCAAGGTGACCAGGCGCTGCCAGAGTTTTTCCTGGCCTTCAGTTCGGGCATCTACGGTCTTTTCCAGCCCGTCCAATCTTTCACCAAGGACTGTGACCCCTTCTTAAGCTCCAGGACACAGGAATGGACCTCAGTGCGCAGACAGCCTATTTCATTCTTAAGCTCTGACATGAAGGTAGCCATAAAAGCTTGCGTAGAAGGTGGCGCGTCCACTTCAGTCTGTGAAGTCACCTCCGCCGGGGCCGATGCACCCGTCTTGCCCCACATCGCAGCAACAGGATTGTCTTTGCAGGCTGCCGCTGAGTCTTTTCCCACATTAGTGCGTGTCATTCCTTGTAGATGTGTGGCCTTCAACAGCGACAACCGTGGGAACCCTTGGGTGGTCAAAGGGTTGTGCAATAGTGGGTCCGGGCGTCAAGTGCACTTGCTTCATGTTCGCTGATGGAGATTGGGGTGTGTTGCTTCAGGCTCAGCAGCAACACAGTGGTGCGTGCCAAATGAGGTGGGCCAGGTCACCGCTCGCATGTATGGCTCGCCACGGCTCCCCGCCCGTTCATGTGGCGCGCTATCTAGAAGGCCAGTGGGGATCAAGGTGTCCAGAGCCGAGATCAATGCGAGATCACATTCAGCTACTCAGGCGCCCAGCCGGAAGGTGACAGTCTCAGAGGCCGGGGGCCATACAGATCAGTCTGTCTCCACCCAAAGCCAACAGGTTGCAGTTGTCTCCACTAGCCTGTTGCGCTCTCCCATGGTAAGGATTCAGAAAAGGGGGTGGTGATGGACAGAGTATCTGAATTTAGCAGAACACTCGTACCCCGTCAACAGATCAGGGCTTGATCCATCACCATTCTTTAGCTCACTGCACCATCCCAGCTCAGAACCTGGCTATATGCAACTTAGTCTGACCCTGGCCCAGTGCATCATGGGAACAGGGCAGACCAAACTACCAAGCCAATTCTTATACTGGGAAGGAAACAAGCTACCGGGGACCGGTTTCTGGCATTTCAGCCGTCTTCGGCCCGGCTTGCTTGAATCCTGAAGGTGCAATGAGCTAGGGACTCACATCTGAGTATACCCTTCCACGCTTATGGTGGACAAAAATGATTCAGAAAAGGGGGTGGTGATGAACAGAGTGTCTGAATTAAGCAGACCACTCTTACCCAGTCCAAAGATCAGGGCTTGATCCATCACCGTTTTTTAGCTCACTGCACCATCCCAGCTCAGAACTTGGCTATATGCAAATTAGTCTGACCCTGGCCCAGTGCATCATGGGAACAGGGCAGACCAAACTACCAAGCCAATTCTTATACTGGGAAGGAAACAAGCTTCCGGGGACCGGTTTCTGGCATTACAGCCGTCTTCGGCCCGGCTTGCTTGAATCCTGATGGTGCAGTGAGCAAGGGACTCACATCTGAGCATACCCTTCCACGCTTATGGTGGACAAAACGATTCAGAAAAGGGGGTGGTGATGGACAGAGTATCTGAATTAAGCAGAACAATCGTACCCCGTCAACAGATCAGGGCTTGATCCATCACCGTTTTTTAGCTCACTGCACCATCCCTCCCGTGGTAAGGGGCATGCAGCACACTGTCGAGGTGGTATCAGGGTAGGTTGCCTGGGAGCTGCAATGCCCAGGCAGAAGAGGCAGCACGCGAGGGACCATTCAGAGGGGGCCCCAAGAGCTGCAGGGGCAGTATCCGTGTCTCAACGATGTTATAGTTGGTGTGACATATCCGCCCCTATAACCAACAAGCGGATAAGTGTAGGCCACAGGCCGTGCAGGTGTCCTGGGCGAGGGCGCAGGAAGTCAGCCCCACCAGCACCCTCAGGGGGAGTATCACTGGCAGGAAGGTCGATTATCAGGGCCCCCGTTGTCTGCTCAGTCATGTCCTCAACATGTCTAGCCAGGAGCAGCATGTGCGGGGGACAAGGGGGGGGACGTGGAGGGGTGAGTTGACAAGAGCCGTCCCCACTGCTTACTCCTCACCTGCGCTGCGTGTCCGTGTTATTGGGGTTCCACGGGAGGATATCCAAGGAGGGCGCAACCACCAGACCAGTCTATCTCCAGTGGGCCTCCAATTCCTCCACCCGTCCTACGCCGGCACCAGGGGGGGTGGAGCCCAGGGCGATGTTCCCGGCCACTCAGGAGGCCAAGGAGCTTCCCAGGGCAGTTGTAGTGTTCACCCCTGGGGCCCTTAACAGAGCCCACAACGTTTCCCCAGTGCCGCACGCCTCTCCCCGCCTCAGCTACTCACAAGCGCGGGCTCCTCACAGTCGGCTCATACAAGATGGCAGCCACCACCGCAACAGTCCCATGAAAACAATGGACCCAAGCACACTGTTGGGGATGTCTACCTCGTTCCCCACAGAGATCTGGGCACCGCTGTGACCTGTTAGCTCCGACAGAAGGCCTGCCGGGCCGGGAGAAGTAGCCCGCAAGGGAGAGGCAGCCTGCAGGGTCCCGCGCCTGGGGACGTCTCTGTCGCGGTATGTAAGATGGCGCCCTAGGGCCAGTCAAGGGTCCATTCGCCCACTCCGGGACAATCCCAGGCTCCCTCTGCTGCGGCGCAGGAGTCCCAGCTGCTCCGCAAAAGGTGCCCCTCACCGTCCACTAGCGTAGCACCCCCAGGGTCGGCGTCAGTAGACCCCCAGTCAATAGATCTGGGTTAAATCCATCTTCTTTTTCCCACTACACCACCCCAGGTTGGACCCAGCCATATGAAAATCAGTCTTGACCCTGTGCCTCATGGGACCAGTCCAGACCGAACTGCCAAGCTAGGTCCTCCCTGGGACGGAAACAAGCATCCTGGGACCAGTTTCCTGGTATGTCACCCATCATCAGCCAGGCCAGTTTGAATTTAGCGGCACAGCGAGCAAAGGACCCATGTCTGGGCATAACCGCCCCACTTAGGACGAAAAGTGTAACTGCAACAAATGATGGACGGAATGCTGAATGATTCAAACACTCTCCCCAAGTCAAGAGATCTGGGTTAAATCCATTGATCTTTTGCCCACTACACCACCCCAGATTGAACCCAGCCATATGCAAATCAGTCTTGACCCTGTGCCTCATGGGAACAGTCCAGAGTCTGAGCAAGGGTATGCTCAGATGCGGGTCCTGTGCTCACTACACCACTGGATTCAAGCTAGCCTGGCTGATGAAGGGTGATACCCTGAAACTGGTCATAGGATGCTTGTTTCCGGTCCAGGGAGGAGCTGGCTTGGCAGTTCAGGCTGGACTGTTCCCACAATGAACAGGGTCAAGACTGATTTTCATATGGCTGGGTCCAAATTGGGGTCGTGTGGTGAACAAAAGAATGATGGCTTTAACTCAGATCCTTGTGACTTAGGGTGAATGTTTGCATTGTCCAGCATCCTGTCCATCAATTGTTTCTTTTGCATATGTCGCCCTAAGTGGGAAGGGTATGCCCAGACGTGGGTCCTGTGCTCACTACCGCACTGGAGTCAAGCTAACATGGCTGATGAAGGGGGATGCCCTGAAACCGCTCCCAGGCTGCTTGTTTCCGATCCAGGGAGGACCTGGCTTGGCAGTTTGGGCTGAACTGTTCCCACAAGGAGCAGGGTCAAGACTGATTTGCATATGGATGGGTCCAAACTGAGGTGGTGAGCAAATAAATGATCGATTTAGCGCAGATCCTTGTGACTGGAGTTGAATGTTTACATTGTCCAGCATTCCGTCCATCAATTGTTTCTTTTGAATGTGCTGTGCTTCAAGGCAGCATTTGGCAGTGCTGTTGCACAAAAGCACACTTCAGGGTTCTGCTTACTAACTACAGTAAGAAGTAATTCACATTTTACATCAGCCCACTCAGGAAACATTGGGTGTTGCAGCTGTGTTTGGGTACCCCCAGTTTGTCCATCAAACTAGTACTTCTACTTCTGGGGTGTCATGCCCATGGTGTCTTCCCTTTGTACACTCCCAGATCCAGCTGGCTACATGCTTCTTTCTATGTGTGTGTACTTTCATGGTACCCTCTGTGTCCTCTGCCTAGTACACTTAGCTAAACCCCCAGCTGTGCACTGTGCCTTGTAGCCAAATCCTGGTTGAGCTTAGCTGCTGCGGTTACAATACGACAAATGTTACTGGGTTATTGCCAGCTGTATGTGAGCTACCCTCTCAACTGGAGGTGTGTTTGTGCACATAACCACCTTTCTGTTTACAGTCTTTGAGGTGTGTGCTCCCAAATGTGTCTCTACAGGATGATATGATGTGCACCTCTCCTGTGTCTACAATGTGTGTTCCAGTTATGTGATCATTATCTGCTTGTTTTGTTTTGTTTTGTTTTGGGTCGGGGTTAGAAGATGGACATTTTGGACCAAATGTACTGAAGACCGCAAATTATGGGAACTAAATTATGTTATAATTAAGCTTCTGCATATTGGCATCTTTATTCGCTATTAAAGTTGATTGTTTTTCTTGGTGAAGACTGAGGAATTATTGTACTGTGCGCCAGCAGAAGCTTTGCTATACCTCAATAGAAATGACCGGGACAAGGAGATGCTATAATGCTCCAATTACTTACCAATAATCTTCATTATCCTTAGTTTCTAACATCCCCTTCCAGGGCTCGACAAATCTAAAAAATCTCCCTTGACCTGCAGGTCGAGTGAGTAGACTTTTCTACTCGAACTAACAGCAATGCACTCGACCCACAATTGATCGCATGGCTCTGCCCACATGTTGAGAGCCAATTGAGTACATGTTTTCAGAACATGTGCATCCACAAAAAAGTGCTTTTTTTGCTCTACACAGTGATCACAGTTAGGACTTGCTTGACATTGCAACTGTTCTACTTACTACAGCACCAATGTCAATCTAATTCGTTGCTTCCACAATAATGCAGCATATAATGCCAATTTGCACGTAACGCTTTTCAGATTCATTACAACATTGACATTCATTTTCAACTCACATGCACAATATAATATATCGAATCTTATTAAGACCAAAGGAAAAAATTCAGTGCAGCGTACTAAGGTAATTACAGATTACCAAATCAAATGTGGACGAGGCAATGCCTCGGTTAAGCATAACCCAAAACCAGAGAGGTTGTCAAATAACATAAATAATGAAGACAGCGAAATAAAGGAAGTTGCTATGCTACCCAAGTGGCAACACCAAATACACGTTTTAAAGTGCTTATAGATGGGGTGGAGTCAGTGATGTCACTGCTGGTCTGAGAGCTGTGCTGGCGCCTACCTTTAAAAGACACTCTTACAGCATCTGCTCACGGACCCACCATGACCAGGCAGAAGCCCACCTTCCACCCCACGACAGGGCAGAAGCACTTGTCAAAGTCGGATGCGTTGTTCTTATTTAACTTTGGCGCTGGGAGCAGCAATAACTCTTGGGGGCCTGGGCCGGCAGGACATTTAAAACATTCCTGTCACAGATTGCGCCTGAAGGCGCCTAGACCGTCCTCCCTGGAATTATAGATGAATTATTGACAACGAGAGTGTGTCCAGGCGACCGGCTCGAGAGGCACACAGGGCATGCCAGCGTCCACTCAGAATTATTCTCTGGTATTCAGAATGCCTGAAGAAGCTGTGCGGCCGTAAGGTCACTACCATCGGCACTGGGGAGGGGGGGGCACCTGAGTTGCCGGAAAAACACTCAGCAAGAGGGAAGATGCCCTCTCGGTCTAATTTAATTACTGATGCAAGGAACTACATGCCGCATTACAGACGGCACAAGTGGCGCTGCTAATCATTACAGTGAATCAACTCAGCCCACCCTGCAGCGGCACCGAGCCCGAGGTGAGAAGGGAATGTCTACTTGCAGGCACAGGCTGCTAGATTACATTAATAAATCAAGCAGAACATGTCAGTCATGAATCACACTCACGGACTGAAAAGTCTTGCAGAATGGCACGGTGAACTCGCACACAGGCAGCAGCACGCAAAGAACAATAACTGCCACTAGCTGCCCTACTCAGACAGTCACTAGTTCCCTCAGCGAAATCAAAAAGACACTACTGTGATAAGTTTTGCGGTCGGCCTGGGCTGAGTCTCACAGCATCAGCTGTGAACATATAATGCAGCCAATCACGACTCAGGGGCTGACCTGTGAGGGTGAGACATGACGGATCAGTCAGCTCAGCTCAGCCTCGTTTGATGAAAAGAAATGTAACGTTGTCAAAACGGACTCACCTCTGCCAAATCATCCTGCACGTTGTCCCGAGAGCCGACTCCACCGAGGAGAGCGCGTGGTGGCGTGCTACGTCACTGCTGCACTTTAAGCAGTACAGCGCGGGGGCAGGCCAGGGCCGTCAATGGTAGTGCTTTCGCGCGCTACAAGATTGACGGCCCTGGCACCCAAACAATAGGCAGTACGTGCATGATGCATGATGCCCCCTAAAACCTTTCACCGCGCACCGCACCGCAATGCTGCCGCCTAGAGCCTTCCACATGCTACTGCACCTACCAGATAGCACTCGCCAGGCCAGTTAAGTAGACCTTGAAACTGACTCGACCTGCACAAAATTCACTCGCATTTGCAAGCGGGCGAGTACATTTGTCGAGCCCTACCTTCACAGTCAGTATGATGGGCTGAAAGCCTGTTTTGGCTTCGTAGCATTAGTAAGGACTGCAGGTAGCGACCTAAGTTTTAAGTTAATTTCATTTAGTTCTCGACTGAGAACCAAAAATATTTGACACAATATAAAAATTTAAGTGGTTAGATGATAAAAGTTTTCATTCTAATACAAAGTTAAAGAGGATTTAAAAAATGTCAATAAGTCGTAACATACAAATTCATTTGGCGGTACCTTGGAAAGCGAAATCAAGTCCTGAACAGAGTTAATTCTACATTTTATATAAATAGGTTGTAAAAACCTTTTTCTTGCTTCTACTACTGATGCATTTGGGAAAGTAAACAACAGATGTTCCAGATCTTGCTCCCCTCTGTTACATAAGTTACAGAGACTACTAGATTTTTCTTTTAGTAGCCACTTGTGAATCAAAGATTTTAGTGGGAGTATCTCATTCCGGAGCAAAATAATCGCTCTACGAACTCCATGCTTTAGGTTAAAATAAATATACTGTTGTGTTTTCCTGTAGACCATAGTTTCTGCATATTTTTTATATTGTGACAGTTTGGCACAATGCTGAAAGTCAAGGTCAAAGCTTAGTCTTGGAGTGAAGTTTTTTAAGAAAAGCTTCAACTGTGCAGGAGTACAACAAATTAACATTAACATTAGATAATTCATAAGCAGTTGAGACATTCCTACAGAGTACATATTTCAGAGTTCCTTGGTCAAATGTCTCTGTTTTAAGTAAGGATCGGAGCTTTCCTTCTTCCGCATGGAGGAGGTTGCATGCCCATCTGATGACATTGCTGATTCCTCTGGCATAGGAACTGACTAGTGAAAATTCGAGGCGGAGAGCTTCAGGTAGCGACCCATATATAGACATGAAGGAATAGGTGGGTCATTCTATTGACTGCCCCTACCTGTACCCACTTCACCAGTGAATCCCTTCCTACGGGTTGTCACTCAGTGATTCATCATTCACGTACTCTATCACTCATCTGGACACTCATTGATCCATTTATCCAACCATTGGCTTATTCTTTCTATTTACCCACTTGCTGATACACACCACTTCACTCACAGACTAGTTAATCAATCAAAAAAGCTCTTTCAGTTTGAAGTAAGCAAGCCTCAGCAAGGCCTACCAGTGCAAGGGGTTCACCCTTCTCTGCACAGAGTCCTCAGACCAAAGGAAGGGTTATAAACTGGTACTGATGGGGTGAAATCTTTCCTCAGTATTACTGTGTTTAAAAAAAATCTAAATAATAAAGCAATGCTACCCCAAAATACGCAGCATCACAGAACATTATTTACATTTTCTACTCTCACAATTTAGTCAAACCTGTCACATAATTTGGTCCTCACCTTCCTCATAACCTAGAGGTTTAGAAATTTTTGTCAGGAGGGGGTCCTTACGCTTGAAAATGTTGACAGGGGGGTCTCGGCATCCAAAAGTTTGAGGACCTCTGATGTAGCATCTGAATAAAAGTGTTATTAAGGTAGGATTGTCGATGCTTCAATTCTTGATACGGGAGCGTGAAGAAATAATGCTCCTCAGGTGTCGGTGTAGTAACAACAAACAACTCACGAGCAGGAGTTGTCTCCTCAACAGGCCATGCGATTGTCGCTGCAATCACCAGAACAACAATAAGCCCTGCAGCACAAAAAATCTTCTTCCTTTCCATTTTAACAAAGCACAAAACAATTCTTCCTGAAACTAAAGTAGTTGTCAGAGCTCTTACCCCTGGGCAGCCATTGATTTCTTCACCACGGGCCAAGACGGGTGTCACTACTCTAATGCAGGGCTGATCCCCCCCCCTTGCCACATCGGCTCTTTGTTCCACTAACCCAGGGAATGCTCAGACAACTTTCACAAGCACTGCAGACTACTTTCTCGGTCTCAAATTATATCTCGTTGCTCCAGGGATTGTCTGGTCCGGGAAGAACTCCTCAGATCTGTCAGGTGTCACAGCACGGCCTTTCTCCGCAGTCAGAACCTCTTGATGGTCGGTCAACACAGCAGGTTCCACCAAGGTAGGAAGTACTCGCCGACAATGGGTGCTGTGAATCTAATTTTTCCGGTTCGTGGCTCGAACTGCTGTCCTCGTGGCAAGTAGCACTTGTTCTGGTCCACGCCACCTTGGCTCCAAACTGCTCGACCTCTCAAAGGACTTCAGGAGAACGAAATCACCAGGTCGGAGATTATGGCCTTCACCTGTAGATCTGTCAGGAAGTGCTTCTCGAACCTGTTGATGAATAGAAACCAAGTTATCAGTTAATTGTGCCAAATAATCATTCATTAAGACACAAGGTACATCGTACACAGAAGTTGGTTTAGGAATTCCCCAGATATTCATGGGTCTATCAAACAGGATCTCATATGGGGTGAGACCTGTTCGAGAATGAGTCACTGATCTAATAGACAACAATGCCAGTGGCAACGCATCTGGCCAAGTCAGAGAAGTAGAAGCCTGTATCTTGGCTAATTTCAGCTTTAGAGTAACATTAAATCTTTGTACCAATCCTGCTGATTGTGGGTGAAACACTGCATGAAACTTCTGTTTGATCCCTAATCCTTTCAGGACATACTTGATAACGTCCCCTATAAAATGAGGTCTGTTATCACTCCACAAAAGTCTACAAACACCATAACAAGGGAAAAATTCCTTCAAAAGCACCTTTACCGTAGTAATTGCAGTGTTGTCCTTTGTAGGATACGCCTCAATCCATTTACTGAAGGCACATACCACCACCAAGACATACTTCAGATTATTACAGGGTTCAAATTGAATATAATCCATCTGCAAAACTTCAAAGGGTGCAGTTGGTGTAGCAAATTCTCCTGCTGGAGTTTGTGTCCCTTTTCCAGGATTGAATTGTAGTCAAATCATGCAGGACTGTACTACTCTCTTAGCTGTGCTAGCAATTTCTGGATGCTCCCAAACTTGCGTAAGCAATTTCACTATAGCTGAAGCTCCAACATGTGCTAGCCCATGTGCCATCTGAACCATAGATTGTACAAAAGCTATAGGCAACTTCCATCTATCCATCTGTTTGTTTCGCCAACAACCTTCATGATCCAACTCTCCATCCTTGGACCATTGCTCCCGTTCTTTATCAGAAGCAGTCCTCTGTATCTCTAATACTTCTTTCCTAGCATCGTGCCACCGCTCAGCTTGTGACTTCACTACATACATAGAAGTAGTGTCAGGCTGTATCGCAGTCTCACGTGCCACTCGATCTACAAAAGCATTTCCTTGTCCCACCTTATCAGTCACTTTCTTGTGCGCACTGCATTTTTTTAATAGCTATTTTCTTTGGATATGTTAATGCAGTCAAAAGATTATGTACTAGTTCTCCGTGCATTATCTGCATCCCGTGTGATGTCAGAAAACCTCTTTCCTTCCAGAGCAGGCCAAAATCATGCGCCACTCCAAAAGCAGAGCGGCTACCTGTATAAATGTTCACACGAAAACCTGTACTAAGCTCACATGCTCATGTTAAAGCTATCAGTTCTGCTGCTTGAGCTGACTTCTGTGGTATGCGAGCTGTCTCCACTATTGTGTAAAGCGTAGTAATTGAATATGCGGCTGAAGTTGTACCATCCGGTAACTTCAGACAAGACCCATCAACCCACAGTTCTCCATCTACATCTGGAAGGGGTGTATCTTGCAGATCAATACGACCCTTTGTCTGTTCCTCAGTCAGGAAAATACAATCATGTGTTTCTTGCGCCTCAGGCTGAGTCGCCGGAAATGGCAACAACGTGGCTGCGTTTAGTGTTGCACATCTCTTCAGTGTAATATGGCTGAGATACCCGCCACCCCCTCTCAACACAATCCCCAAGGATGGGAAACTGGAAACAGTGATGAAGTTTTTGGAAAACGGGAGGGAGTGACCCTCCCGGCCGTATTTATTAAAATATGAAACAAAATTAAAACATTAAATAAACAGTTTCATAATATGTACAATTTCATTACCACATTGCGATGTTTGGCTAACCTTAACATATTATCTAATACAAAGGTTCTCCTAGCCGAACTAACATCCTACAAAACATTACTTGAAATTTTGAAATTGTACATCCTAACGTTTAAGGGCCAACGGCAAGGTCGTCACCGGTGTCAAGATCCCTAACCCCAAAATATCCCCCTCCCTTGTGAAGGGCGACCGCACAGAGGCGTACCTCAAGTGCAACTACCAATTTCCCTTGACTTGACGGGGGCCCCAATAAAACTCGACGCCACTTAGAGGTCGTACGAGGACTCGTGTGAGGTATCTAGAAGGTAGCGTAGACCCCCCCCCCAAACCCCACACAACTTACCACATCTGCCGTCGCAGACGTCCTGGCCCCGGGAAATTCCCCAGGAGGGGGCTGTAACCCCTCCTACCCAGGAAGGGGCCTTGACCGCCTTTCCTTTCCTTTCGGCGACCCATCCTTAGAAGGGACCGCCTCCCCGTTGAGGGGCCAATGGCCACCTCCCCCGAGCGCTCCCATCCGTGCTGGGTGACGCCCACTCATAGGGATCTTCCAATTAGTGCTCACCGATCATGACCTTACCGCCCGACCAAAATAAATACGACAATGCTAACTAAATTACTAAATGACTAAATCATGAAAAGACAGTAGCACCACAATTTTATTAAAAGCATGCTCACTGATAACACTAAAGCAGAATTACTTTATTTTGTAAAACATAACACAAATTGACCATTCTTTATTGCATACTCAAAAGTCATCACGATAATAACCACAACCTGTAAACAAAATCAGAGTTATCCATCAGACTTTATTCTAAACCACTTGCTGTCCTCAGGGGCTGGTGGGTGGGTCAAAAATGGCTCTTCGTTCCGTCTCGAGCTCACGTGCAGCGAGGAGGTGCAGCTTCAGAGCACAGGAACAAGAGGATGTTTTCTTGGCTTGCTGCTCCTTTTATCCGTCTTCAGGGCGGGCGTAAACCCGCCCCTGCCTGCCCCAAGGGCGTGGCCGGCCGCGTCAGTGTCTAGGCCAACCCACTCTAGGGCGGGAAAAAGGCGCGCCCCGGCTACGCCGCTTCGGGCATACCAGCCGAGACTCGCCTCCCGGCCAAGATGGCTTCCCGGGAGGATCGTGGTACTCCGCCATACGTTCGGGGGGACCGAGTGGTCGCCCCTTTCCATATGGCTGAGATACCCGCCACCCCCTCTCAACACAATCCCCAAGGATGGGAAACTGGAAACAGTGATGAAGTTTTTGGAAAACGGGAGGGAGTGACCCTCCCGGCCGTATTTATTAAAATATGAAACAAAATTAAAACATTAAATAAACAGTTTCATAATATGTACAATTTCATTACCACATTGCAATGTTTGGCTAACCTTAACATATTATCTAATACAAAGGTTCTCCTAGCCGAACTAACATCCTACAAAACATTACTTGAAATTTTGAAATTGTACATCCTAACGTTTAAGGGCCAACGGCAAGGTCATCACCGGTGTCAAGATCCCTAACCCCGAAATATCCCCCTCCCTTGTGAAGGGCGACCGCACAGAGGCGTACCTCAAGTGCAACTACCAATTTCCCTTGACTTGACGGGGGCCCCAATAAAACTCGACGCCACTTAGAGGTCGTACGAGGACTCGTGTGAGGTATCTAGAAGGTAGCATAGACCCCCCCCCAACCCCACACAACTTACCACATCTGCCGTCGCAGACGTCCTGGCCCCGGGAAATTCCCCAGGAGGGGGCTGTAACCCCTCCTACCCAGGAAGGGGCCTTGACCGCCTTTCCTTTCCTTTCGGCGACCCATCCTTAGAAGGGACCGCCTCCCCGTTGAGGGGCCAATGGCCACCTCCCCCGAGCGCTCCCATCCGTGCTGGGTGACGCCCACTCATAGGGATCTTCCAATTAGTGCTCACCGATCATGACCTTACCGCCACAGGCCGGATAGTTGACCGGCTATCCGGACCCCCCACAAAACTCCTACCTAAAGGTCATGTTATAACGTCTTTAGCCATGCTAAGAAGTCTCCTATGAGTAACTCATTCCCCACCCGAGACAAATGCACACCATCCCCCAAATACATACTGTCATCATTAATACACCCATGCGAAATAGAATGCAATGTCTTGGAACGGAACAACCTACTCACTTTGTTATTAATCTTTCTAACAGAATGATTCAAAGCAGAAACAGAAAAAGCCCCCCGCCACACTTTTCGTGGGATCATATGGGACCACGCAATTGTGCACCCTGGAACTCTCCTCGCTAACCAACTTACAGTGGAAAGCATCGCCTCAAGAAGAAGTCGACTACCAGTGGTGACCAAATCATTGCCCCCAAGATGTACTATGACTACAGACGGCGGTGACCTCATCCGCCCTAGCAAACCCTCGAAAAATGATTGAAACTGGTCAATACAGAGACCGCCTCTTCCGTAGAAGGACACACTGTACCCGTATTCCCCAGCCACGTGAATCATGTCACCTGCCTTGAATACGTCCGCGGCACGCCTCACGTATGAGTGGCCCATGACCCACACCTCCTTTTTCACAGCCGGTGATGTCTGACCGCTGGCCCGGTGTTGGGTCGACTGCATAGTCCGCCCCTCCTCGTAGGCTTGCGCAACTGAAAACCAAACAAAAACAAGAAGCGTGAGTACATCATTACAGCTTCACAACATGTGCAACCACACATACCTTTTATAACAATTGGAGGACCAACGCCCCACCCGTTTAACTTGTTCCACATTCAGACCCCTGGCTGTAGCCTCTGTAGCAGCCCCTATCCGAAAGGAATGGGTCCCAAACTCGCCCGGGTTCAAGCCCGCAGCGGTAATCGACATCGCAAGCACCCGCTGAAACTGAAACCTTGTCAGTGGGGTGGCGTCAGCGTGTCTCAACAAGGTCCCCCCCCATGATGCCACCCTCCGTGCTAAATAATCCTCTAAACACTTTACCGGGCACATGGAGGACCCGGGAATCCTGCGTATGATTATGCAGTCACCCATCCCACATTGATCGGTCTTGGACCTGACAAATGAGACAGTCATTGTCTCCCCTCTGATCTGAACGTGCTCCTGGCACAGTCCTCCTGTCACATCCTGCTTGTTCCTCGCCACTAGTTCGCTTACCCGCATAGCCCCATGAAATGCCAGCGTAAAAGCGGCTCGGAATAATACTGTCTCAAACTGAGATGAACATGTTGCAGGGAGTCCGGATAATAACTGGGCCAACCTATCCAAACCTATCGGGCGCCTCTCGTCTACTCTGCGACCCTCAAGGCGTTGCCACCCACGTAGCGCTTTTTGTACAACGAAAGACGCTGTCGGGTCCAGGATCCCATAAGCCCTAGCAACAAAGGAAATGGCAGCCCGATGCCTCTGGGCCGTGGCCACCGATTTCCCTGCCAGATGTAAAGACATCAGAAAGTTCACTACCCATTCCTCCTGGCCCCAAAGCTCCTCTCTAGCAGTCCCCAAAAAGGCTAAATAGGACCGGAACGCCCCTTCATATGCCTTCCTTGTCCTGGGTGCTAGACTCTCTCCCACGAGGTTACGAAGTTCGGGGCACCGAGAGACCAGAGAGCTTCGGGAAAGGGTGCCGGCTCCGGGTCCGCTGTGGGAAGAAAACCCCAGAAAGCCTGCATACGAAAACGAGACAGGGCATCAGCCGCCTAGTTCATTACCCCCGGGACATGTCTTGCTTTGAATAGCACATTCAATTGCATACACAGTAAAACGATTTCCTTGAGCAGTCTCAAAATCCATTTGCATCGTGCTGCCTGGCTATTGATACACTCGACCACGGTCATATTGTCAGACCAGAATACCACAGAGTGATCTCTGAACCCTTCGGGCCACGTTCTCAGGGCCACCAAAATGGGGAAAAGTTCCAGGAAAGCAATGTTACTTGTCAGTCCACTGTCATGCCACCATGCCGGCCACTTTTGTGCCGACCATTTTGTGCCGAAGATGGCACCAAAACCTATGCTCCCTGCCGAATCTGTCCACAGCCCCAGCTCCTCAGAGGACACGGCCGGTTTGTTCCAGACGACTCGACCATTGAAATCCGCCAGAAATGCCAACCAAATGCGCATGTCCTGGCGGACCTCTGCCGAGAGCCTTGTGCGATGATGGCCCTCCTTCAGGCCGACCATGGCTTGAGCAATCGAACGGGAAAAGGGGCGGGCCATTGGTATAACTCTCAGGGCAAAATTCAACTGACCCACTAACTGCTGTAATTGATGCAGCTTAACCTTAGATCCACTTATACACATTTGCAGGGATGCCCTGAACTTTGACACTTTGTCACCTGGTAAACGAAAACAACCTTCTCCGGAGTCTAACTCGATCCCCAGAAACTCGAGGCAAGTGGAAGGACCCACAGTCTTACCTGGTGCCAATGGCACGCCAAACTGATTCATTAAGACACAAAATGCAGCCAAAGCCTGCCCACATTCCGGATCCCCGGCTGCCCCCAGGAACAAAAAATCATCGAGATAATGCATCACGTTTTGGAAACCCGTCTTCTTTGTGAAGACCCATTGTAGGAAACTACTGAATTTTTCGAAATAGGCACAAGATATAGAGCACCCCATCGGCATACACCTATCCATGTAATAATGACCCTGAAACATGAAACCTAGGAGACGCTGATCGTCTGGATGTACCGGGAGCAACCGGAACGCTGACTCGATATCAGATTTTGCCATCAGCGCACCGGGCCCCAGGCGATTCAAAATGGCTACGGCCTCATCGAAGGATGCGTACCGCACCGAACACACTTCCGGGTCTATCGCTTCGTTTACGGAAAGACCACGTGGGGCTGATAAATTATGTATCAGCCGAAACTCACCCGGGTCCTTCTTAGGGACCACCCCTAAAGGAGAACAAACAAAGTTAGCAAC
Organism: Lissotriton vulgaris; assembly: GCF_964263255.1. NCBI lineage: Eukaryota > Metazoa > Chordata > Amphibia > Caudata > Salamandridae > Lissotriton > Lissotriton vulgaris. The sequence goes on from NW_028255828.1 coordinate 332,212, forward strand.
CGGGGGTACACTAAACGGACCGGCGACTCGACCTCGAGTAACCTCCTTCCGGATCTTTTCCTGTACCACGGTCGTATGCTGCAAGACCGATATCTGATTTTTACATTTCTCTACACCTTGAAAGTCCCCCACTGGGATGCGGAAACCATGTGAAAACCCGTTCCGCAACACCCCAGCGGAAGCACGATCCGGGTATTCGCTGAGCCAGGGAATCATTGCCAAGGTATCAATCGGGGTAGGTAAAGGCGCCCCTCGGACTATGTTAGACCTGTTTGGCGCCTCCTCTACCCCCGTTATCACCCGTTTTGGCTCTGCACGTGGACTCAGGATGGGATGATTGCCCACACCCACTACATTCGTGTCTAAATTTGCACGACCCCTGGGGCCTAGTACATTTACCCCTGTTGAAGTTCCAACAAACCCCCCTTTTACCTGTATTGCCGGTAGGCCTCGAGTGATTGTCGGTACCCGTACCTGATCGAAAGGGCGTCCCCGCATACTGGCGGGAGGATTCGCCAACGTTACTCCCTACTAATGGCAATTTCAACATACCAGTATCCTCCATTTTGGACCATGACACAGAATCATAACAATCCCAAGTTAAGTTTTTATCATGTTCTTTAGCCTTTCTGAAAATATTATCATAGCAGAACCAATGATTTCCCTCGTGTGATACCGAGTACCCCATGATCCGTGACTGATAAATCGGCAATTCGGGTAGCAATTCGGGCCTTCGTTCTCCCAAGATCGATGTAAAAACCCCCCACGCTTTGCCCCAATTGCCAATGTTTTCATTTACCTTAAAGGCGGCCATCTTTGCACGCCAAACACTCGGATGCATGAGGTCCTTCTGGCCCTTAACATGCTCCATCTCGTAATGATCAGTAAGCAACGAGAAGATGTTTACATACTCCCCTGCCCATATCTTCTCTTTAATAGCTAAAGGGACATGCTGACCCAACTTTTCCCTACGAGAGGGTGCTGACTCATCCCTCGCAATCGGCAATGGCCGCTTACCTGAACCAGACGCTGTCTCTGCGACTGAACCCGTCCCCTGTGGCTTCTCGACTGCTGCAGCCGGCGTGGACACCTTCGCTGCTTCCCGTGTCTCACGCAGTTGCTTCATCAGCACCTGCGCGTCGACAGCCGTGGCGCCCTCACTACCTTTACCCAACCACGCTGCTAATTGTGCTGCCAGCTCGGGCGGCATATCTTCCCCGGACACGGGGGTGACCACAACGGGAATCGGATTCCCTTCTTCCGGCACGGGAGTGGGTGCTTCGAGCGGGGTACTGGGACCCGGGATGTCTCCCCCAGCTGCTCCCCTCCTGGGCCTCTTACTTTTCCCTCCCGGGGCTGCTCCCGCTAAAGGACGTTTCGGCCCCCCTTCCTCGTCTTTATCCATTCGCCTCTTTAGGTCGGTCACCTCTTTCATGAGAACGCGCAGCATCTGGTCGGTAGTCATGCGCTTTCCCGCCTTCTTCGGCATTCTCCAACAGAGTATCTGAAAAACAAACAAGAACGATTACAACGCTCAAAAATGGCTCTTCGTTCCGTCTCGAGCTCACGTGCAGCGAGGAGGTGCAGCTTCAGAGCACAGGAACAAGAGGATGTTTTCTTGGCTTGCTGCTCCTTTTATCCGTCTTCAGGGCGGGCGTAAACCCGCCCCTGCCTGCCCCAAGGGCGTGGCCGGCCGCGTCAGTGTCTAGGCCAACCCACTCTAGGGCGGGAAAAAGGCGCGCCCCGGCTACGCCGCTTCGGGCATACCAGCCGAGACTCGCCTCCCGCCCAAGATGGCTTCCCGGGAGGATCGTGGTACTCCGCCATACGTTCGGGGGGACCGAGTGGTCGCCCCTTTCCATATGAGGAGCTAACAGCGTCAGCTCATATCCTGTCAGACGAGCACTAGTTAAATACTGCATCTTTGTTTGATTCAAAAAGGTATCAACAGCATGGGGTACCAGTACCAACAGCTTATGTGACTCTGGCGTATTGACACAGCTGTTGCTGCAACCGAGCTTATCACCATGTATCTGTACTAAAACTGACAATGCACATCCATCTCTCTCGTGTACATACAATGTAAAGGGCTTCGTGTAATCTGGAGTACCTAACACTGGTGCTGAACAAAGGGCTTGTCGTAACTGTCGAAAAGCATTCTCACATTCATCTGTAAATGGAAGGGGTATTGGAGTGTCTTTTGTCAAAAGTGCTAACAAAGGTTTAACAATTTATGAAAATCCCAATATCCATTGCCTACAAAAAGAAGTAAGACCTAAAAATGCTCAAACTTCTTTCTGTGTAGAAGGTACTCGTGTGTCTAAAATTGCCTGAATGCGATCTGATGTAAGTGCACGTCCCTCCTTAGACAAAAGGTGACCTAAATAGGTTACCTTTGTTCTACAATACTGCAATTTCTTTTTCGATACTTTGTGATGATGTGAAGCAAGGAAAGAAAGCAAGGACAAAGTGCATTTTTCACATTGTTCAGGGGTATCGGCTGCCAACAAGATATCATAAACATATTGTATGTACGCCACACCTTCAGGCAGAACAAAAGAATCAAGTTGTTTCTTTAATGCTTGGCTATAAATACTAGGACTCTCGGTATAGCCTTGAGGAACTCTACAAAATCTATATGATCGATTATTCAAAGTGAAACCGAACCGATATCGGCTATAGGGATGAATAGGGATCGAAAATAAAGCATTCTTCAAGTCTATAACAGAGAACGTAGTTGCAGTAGGTGGAACTAAAGTAAGAAGTGTTGTGTTGTCAGAAACCACTGGGTATTGTGGCACCACTTGTTGTTTTTGCAATTGCCGCCCTAAGTGCGCTGGGGATGCCCAGACGTGGGTCCCAGGCACTCCACACCACTTGGAGTCAAGCTAGCCGGGCTGATGAGAGGTGTTACCTCGAAACCGGTCCGGTCCTCGGATGCTTGATTCCGTTCTGGGAAGGACATGGCTTTTGTAGTTCGGACTGGACTGTTCCCATGGGGCAACAGGGTCAGAGCTCATTTGCATATCGCCATTGTCTAACCCAGGGTGGTGTGGAGTGCAAAAAAACGATGGATTTGGGCCCAGATCTTTTGACTGGGGGAATGTGTGACATTGATCCACATTCGGTCCATCACTTGTTGTTTTTGCAATTGCCGCCCTAAGTGCGCTGGAGATGCCCAGACGTGGGTCCCAGGCACTCCACACCACTTGGAGTCAAGCTAGCCGGGCTGATGAGAGGTGTTACCTCGAAACCGGTCCGGTCTTCGGATGCTTGATTCCGTTCTGGGAAGGACATGGCTTTTGTAGTTCGGACTGGACTGTTCCCATGGAGCAACAGGGTCAGCTGATTTGCATATCGCCATTGTCTAACCCAGGGTGGTGTGGAGTGCAAAAAAACGATGGATTTGGGCCCAGATCTATTGACTGGGGGAATGTGTGACATTGATCCACATTCGGTCCATCACTTGTTGTTTTTGCAATTGCCGCCCTAAGTGCGCTGGGGATGCCCAGACGTGGGTCCCAGGCACTCCACACCACTTGGAGTCAAGCTAGCCGGGCTGATGAGAGGTGTTACCTCGAAACCGGTCCGGTCCTCGGATGCTTGATTCCGTTCTGGGAAGGACATGGCTTTTGTAGTTCGGACTGGACTGTTCCCATGGGGCAACAGTGTCAGAGCTGATTTGCATATCGCCATTGTCTAACCCAGGGTGGTGTGGAGTGCAAAAAAACGATGGATTTGGGCCCAGATCTTTTGACTGGGGGAATGTGTGACATTGATCCACATTCGGTCCATCACTTGTTGTTTTTGCAATTGCCGCCCTAAGTGCGCTGGGGATGCCCAGACGTGGGTCCCAGGCACTCCACACCACTTGGAGTCAAGCTAGCCGGGCTGATGAGAGGTGTTACCTCGAAACCGGTCCGGTCCTCGGATGCTTGATTCCGTTCTGGGAAGGACATGGCTTTTGTAGTTCGGACTGGACTGTTCCCATGGGGCAACAGGGTCAGAGCTGATTTGCATATCGCCATTGTCTAACCCAGGGTGGTGTGGAGTGCAAAAAAACGATGGATTTGGGCCCAGATCTTTTGACTGGGGGAATGTGTGACATTGATCCACATTCGGTCCATCACTTGTTGTTTTTGCAATTGCCGCCCTAAGTGCGCTGGGGATGCCCAGACGTGGGTCCCAGGCACTCCACCCCACTTGGAGTCAAGCTAGCCGGGCTGATGAGAGGTGTTACCTCGAAACCGGTCCGGTCCTCGGATGCTTGATTCCGTTCTGGGAAGGACATGGCTTTTGTAGTTCGGACTGGACTGTTCCCATGGGGCAACAGGGTCAGAGCTGATTTGCATATCGCCATTGTCTAACCCAGGGTGGTGTGGAGTGCAAAAAAACGATGGATTTGGGCCCAGATCTTTTGACTGGGGGAATGTGTGACATTGATCCACATTCGGTCCATCACTTGTTGTTTTTGCAATTGCCGCTCGTAATATTGAGCCATCGTCCGGAGGGGTGCCGGAGAAGAGGTAGTCCAAGAACTTTCACTAGCTTTTAAACAGCTAGCCACTCCTGGTAAAAGATTCGTAACATACTTATCTACAAACGAATGTCGGCCCGTATCAAAAGTTAACGACTGACCACTAAAATCATGAATGGCTTCCTCAAAACGCGTAAAGAAATCTGAAACCAATTCATCTGTCTTTTGCTTACATGATGCTAAAATAGTCCAATCAATATTTTTAGGGGGAATAATCGTTCTTAACTTAGTTAATATTGCACCAGGAAGATCTAAAATCAACTGACATGGCTTTTTCGCTGGTTCCCTATCCTCATCTTCCCTCTCTATCTCTTTCCATAATGCCCCATCCACTGCGCGATCATCAACTTTACGCACGGATCTCCACATATTAGGCGGTAATATTAGCCCAAAAAATAAATCAATATCAGCTAATGTCATGGTACAAGAATTTATAGCTGCCTCTACTTCCTCATAGAAAGCGGCTGGATTTTTCCGCAGGTCAGGCAATGCTGCTTTAAGTGCCATTACATCTGCCCTATTCCAGGGAGTGTACACCCAATTATAAATAAAATAACCTTTAGTATCTACAGAAGACTTATCATCACTTGTACCCGCTCCCTTAGGAGGAACATATAAAGGCGCAGCCTCTCTCATAGGCTTTGCATGCACTATTGCGGTCTTATCTGTTCCAAAGATAGATGATTGTTTCCCGCCGAGCGAATCCGTCCGTGCATCTGCATCTGTTTCCCGTTTCTCCTCTCGCATACGAAGCGCCTCAGTTCGTAGTTTGAACAACCGTCTTATCGTATCAGCCACCTGGGGGAGAGTAAAAAGCCCATTACGTATTTGCTTACAATCGGCTGCTACATCATTAGGTTCTAAAACACCAGAGACTTTCCGAAACATGTCAACTATCTCTTCAGCAAAATGCTTGGTAAAATATAATTGCTCTCTGTCCTGCCACCCCTGTAAACTATCTAACATATTAGAAACAGTAACAGAATCACGAAGTGCTTGACGCGCAGTCTTTCTAAGTTCCGCCGCACGTTCGACTGACAGCATAGAGCGAGTATCTGGTTTCATTCGATCTGCACCGGAATCCTCGTCTTCGCCAGAGGCGGAGGACGATCTAGCAATGAAAAATCATCTTCTGATTTATTAAGGACAGGATAAAGAGGTTGCCGAACAGCATATTGGCCAGATATCTGTAATCTACGCTCCTTCTCCTGTCTCTCTTCCAATTCTTTCACTTCTTTCTTCCATAATTCTTGCACTTTTTCATACACATTCTTCTGTTGCTCTTTTTCAATCAGCGTTTGCTCACGTTTCTTACGCTCACGTACTTCTTTCACCCACATTCGAACACATTCAAACATGTCTCAATCGCTCCTGAGGCGAAAAGCCGGGAGTTGCAACAGCGATCATGTTTTTTAACTATTGGTGTAATAATAGCGTTTTTAAAACTACTTACTTCACGGGCGCCTGCCACTGCACCCATTGACACCCCGCCCAGCTGAGCACACGCTGTCGCGGGTGAGTGTCGATTAATTCCTGCCGCCATCCCGGGCCCAGCTGACACGCCCACTCGCGCTGGCCACGCCCCCTTTCACTGGCATTTAAACGCGCGCTGATCGAGAGCGCTGCGTTTACTCAACCGCTCCTGAGGCGAAATGCCGGGAGTTGCTACAGCGATCTTTTTTTACTATTGGTGTAATAATAGTGTTTTTAAAACTACTTACTTCACGGGCGCCTGCCACTGCACCCATTGACACCCCGCCCAGCTGAGCACACGCTGTCGCGGGTGAGTGTCGATTAATTCCTGCCGCCAAGCCGGGCCCAGCTGACACGCCCACTCGCGCTGGCCACGCCCCCATTCCCTGGCATTTAAACGCGCGCTGATCGAGAGCGCTGCATTTACTCAACCGCTCCTGAGACAAAAAGCCGGGAGTTGCTACAGCGATAATTTTTTTAACTATTGGTGTAATAATAGTGTTTTTAAAACTACTTACTTCACGGCGCCTGCCACTGCACCCATTGACACCCCGCCCAGCTGAGCACACGCTGTCGCGGGTGAGTGTCGATTAATTCCTGCCGCCCTCCCGGGCCCAGCTGACACGCCCACTCACGCTGGCCACGCCCCCTTTCCCTGGCATTTAAACGCGCGCTGATCGAGAGCGCTGCGTTTACTCAACCGCTCCTGAGGCGAAAAGCCGGGAGTTGCTACAGTGATCATTTTTTTAACTATTGGTGTAATAATAGTGTTTTTAAAACTACTTACTTCACGGGCGCCTGCCACTGCACCCATTGACACCCCGCCCAGCTGAGCACACGCTGTCACGGGTGAGTGTCGATTAATTCCTACCGCCCAGCTGACACGCCCCCCACGGGCCCAGCTGACACGCCCACTCGCGCTGGCCACGCCCCCCTTTTTCACCTCCCCTTCCTCCTCCACATAACATGTGTTTTCCACGGAAGCGCAGCGGGCGCGACGATTGCGCGCCAAAGGCGCGCTTAAGGCAAGCTCGTCTGCGCTTGTCCGTGCCGAGGCCGGGCCAGGGGCCATTCCCCCTGCCTCTGGCGTGCCACACACTGCTCATAAATCAAGCACATACAAATATACCTCTGAACAACTCCTACAATTGAACACCTTAGCAGATCTGCCTCATCCTTTACCATATCTGCTATACACCAATCCCATCATAGGACCTCACAAATGTCCTACATGCTTAGCTTCTACGCTTCCCACCACTCCCACTCCCCAGGTCTTAGCAGCGCTTATTAATGCGCGCTCTGTCCCTAAGCACAAAACCGAAATCTTAGCTCTCATTGAGTCTCACAACCTAGACCTTCTGTTTATCACTGAAACCTGGGGTGATGACTCCTCAGGTCCAGATTTTAAAGCAGCTACCCCAGAAAATGACTGCGTATGCAGGTTAGATAGAATCAAAAGAAAGGGAGGGGGAATAGCCATTATCTGTAAGAACCACCTTAAAGTTAAAATTACAGATGCTAAATATAGTGAGTGTGAGGCTCTCTTTTTTACCATCAGCCTCTCCGGTAACCAATCTTTTATAGGCATGCTTCTTTATCGCCCCCCCAGGGTCGAGATTGAAATTTCTTAACAATCTTAATAACCTTATCGAGGTCTCAGCAGGAGCGCCACACTTTACCATACTGGGAGACTTCAATTTCCATCTTGAAGCCATCTGTGACCCTGACACTGCGGTACTAATTAACGATCTTGCAGCCGCCGGCCTACAGCAAATTGTCAACCAGCCCACCCATAAAGTCGGACACACCCTAGATGGGTTATTTACCAGCAACCCCCACGTTCTGGTCTCCAAGGTGATCCCTCTTATATGGACCGATCACTCAGCAGTATGCTTCTCCATAAAACTGAATTCATTTTCACTTTCCCCTATATCTTCTTCTTCTTTTACTTTTAGAGACTGGAAAAATATTAATCCCCCTCACCTTGCTGCTTTGCTGCTTGACAGCATCACTACTACCGAACAGAACCCTTCATTGGCCTCCACCAACTATCTAAACAGCCTAAATACGGCTTGTCTCAACTTAGCTCCCCTCAAAACCTCTCATCGTAGCAGAAAGCTCCCCTCGGCCCCTTGGTTCTCAGAATCCCTTCGACTGCAGAGACAGCACTGCAGAAACCTGGAAAGACACTGGTGCCGCTATTATAATCCTACGGACAAAATTGTGTACAAAAGTGCCCTTTCCAAATACAAAGATCTTATAACCGCCGAAAAAATATTTTATTTTACCTCCCAAATCAACCAGGCAAATAACTCATCTAAAAAACTGTTCCAGGTGGTCACCCACCTCTCTAACCCACCTGCTCCCAGCTTTGATGGAACTCAATCCCTTTGTGATTCTATTGCTAATTTCTTCAAAGATAAAGTCACTGCCATTTTCTCAGCCTTCACCCACGCTCCTCCCACTGTCACTATGAAGCTACCAGCACATTGTAATACATCCAGCTTCTCTGTCTTCGAAGCTGTCACGGAGGAACAAGTCTATCGACTTGTTTCGGGTATTAAATCAGGATCACCTTTAGACCCTTGCCCGCCCGCCATTCTCAATCTCATTCCTGAAGCTATCTCCCCCGCCCTGACGTCCATCTGTAACGCTATGTTCACAACGAGCACCTATCCTTCAGTCTGGAAGGAGGCTATTATTAAGCCACTTCTTAAAAAACCTACTCTCGATCCCCTTCTCTCTGCTAGTTACCGACCCATTGCATGTCTTCCGTTCCCAGCTAAAATCTTTGAAAAAACAATGAACACACAACTATCAAAATTTATAGACAATAACAATCTACTGGATGATACCCAATTCGGGTTTAGACAGGGTCATGGAACAGAGACTGTGTTACTAAAAGCTGCAGATGAAATAAGGATGACATTGGACAAAGGAGGAGCAGCTGTATTAATACTATTAGATCTTTCTGCAGCCTTCGACACGGTCGATCATGTTATCTTGATAGACCGTGTCTCAGCTATAGGAATTAACAACAAAGCGAAAGAACTTCTCGCATCCTTCCTAGCTGACCGTCCACAAACAGTAAAAATGGGCCATTTCACCTCCCATACCTTCATTCTTCCATGTGGCGTCCCACAGGGCTCCTCGCTAAGTCCGACACTGTTTAACATTTATGTTTCGGACTTAGCGAGGGTAATAAAATCTTACGGACTTGCCCTCACAACTTACGCTGACGATACACAACTGGTGCAATCTGCTGCAAATTTCCAAGAGGGAATGCGGGCTATCAGTACCTGGATGTCATCAAACTGTCTCAAATTAAACTCTGAAAAAACAGAGGTGATGACATTCGGGAAACTGGAACCTGCTTGGTCCCCTCAATGGTGGCTACCGGAGATGGGAGCTCCACCCCAACCAGTCATTAAGGTTCGCAACCTAGGAGTTATATTTGATGACAAAATGACCTTTCATCATCACGTCGACTCCGTGGTCTCCTCATCTTTTTTTATTCTGAAAAGGATCAAAAAACTGTTGCCATACCTTCCCTCATCAGCCGGCAAAACTCTAATCAGCACTTTGGTCTTTTCCAAAATAGATTACTGTAATGCCCTCCTTCTAAATGCCCAGCAAAAAGTCATGAACAGACTGCAGCTAGTCCAGAACGCTTCTGCTAGAATTTTACTGGAAGTTCCCAAGTTCACATCCATCTCCCCATTTATCTAGCAACTCCACTGGCTCCTAGTCAGGAGCCGAACAAAATTCAAGGCACTTTGTATTGCCTATAAAGCAGTCAACAACCTGGGCCCACAGTTCCTTAGAAGAGCCCTTTGTCCCCTGGTACATTCTAGAACTCTTCGCTCCTCCTCTGCTCACTTGCTTAAAGTCCCGCGAACAAAGAAGGCCAACTGGGGTGACAGGTGCTTCACAGTTTCCACGGCCAAACTTTGGAACACACTGCCCCTGCACATCAAAACAGCCCCTACTCTCATCAGCTTTAGGAAAAAATTCAAAACCTGGTTTTTTACACTATAATTTACCTGCTGTAGCTACGGTTCAGTATTCTGAGCGCCGAGACACCTCCGGGTAGTTGTGCACTTTAAAAATTGCATAAACATAAACATAAACATGTCTTGTCTAGATTTCCACTCGAACATACACTGTTCCACATACTCAATCTTTCGCATATCAAAAGACCCATACATTGGCCAATGTAACTCAGGATCCCTTCGCGTGTATTTCCTCCATAATGTGCTGTACATTATAGAAGAAAGACCATATTTTATATACATATCTCTATTAGGCGTCCCCTCTGGGGGAGCCGGCTGCGATTCCTCAAGTCTTAACCGGTTATTTCCACAAAAGCAGCACATACTACGAAGTGCGCTAAAAGCAGGCATGCCAAAAATAGTGCAAAATATGCAGTATTATAATCAAAGTAGCAGTTAAAGTATCTGTAATACGTTGTGCCGTTCAAATCAAAATCGCATTTTTAGAGAAAAATCTCCTCATTACCTGCCTATATGTGTTGCAACGCATATATTTCACTTACACATACACATCATGACTAGTCATACCAAACTAAAAACTGCCTCAGCAAGCGTATCCTAAAACTGCCTTGCCAATCCCAGGCTTCCAAAACACACAGCAAGTACCGAACAACGGTTCTTACCAATCTCAGGGCGCCCAAATTCTAACTGCCAAGTTCTGAATTCGACCAAACGGCCACTGCACGGCAAGCCAACAGAAGAGATCTCAGTCAAGGACTGGCACCACCTGGATGGTCAGATCGGAAAGAAAGGAACAACGCCTTGGATGCCAATACTCAGGTCTCTTCTGGCAGTGATCACGTCCGCGGCGAGATTCCAATCCCTCGTCACGACCACTCCTTCGGGCATCCGAGTCGCGGATGAGCCCCACGTGTCGGGCGCCAATTGAAGTAAGCAAGCCTCAGCAAGGCCTACCAGTGCAAAGCCTTCTCTGCACAGAGTCCTCAGACCATAGGAAGAAGTTGGCACAGAAACTGGAAAATATAAAAGCAAAGTTTATTAAACCTTTAAAGGTGGTACTACAGTCCACACAACACCCTTCAGCATTGTATAGAGTAGCACACCTAACTAAAGCACATGGCCCCTTTTATACACAATGAGGGGGCTCAAAAGAAGGCGGTACATACAAGGACATATTGGAAAGCACAATCGATGAGTGGGCGGAGTTAACAGTTTTCAGAAACTAGTAAACACATTCCTATCTGGAACTAATTAGTAACAGCCGCGGACCCTACAGGGCATGTCTGGGCATGCTGGAAGTGGGGGATGCTAAATATAGTCTGTTGCTGGGCAGACTTCAGGTGCAGTTAACAAGGAGGTAGGACAAAGCACATGATGAGCACATGGCAATGTATGGCATACAAAATGGCCGCTACAAATACAAAATGGAGTTGGTTCATTTGCGACGACAATGGTCAAATACAGCATGTCTTCTGCTAATGCTTAACCTAGTCGCCGTTAATTTACAACAAGTTGTAAGTTAGAGTAGTTGGCTTTGCCAATGCTTGTTTCTGAAAGTAAATGTAATTTTATTGAAATGATTAGTGCAGCAGATAGTATTAAAAAACAGTGATTTATCTGGATCTCAGTCAAGGTAGAGAATAATTATGGAATCGAGGTACTGAAAGCAGAGGAATCATCGGTGCTATGATCTGCTAGGTTGTTTCCCAGGTTGATTCTAGGCTGGCAGGTGTAGGTGTCACTCCAGTCCCACCAGGCCCTTCTTCTTTCTCTGTCCCTCAAAGCAAGAAATCAGAAAATGAGGTTCTCTAGAAACCAGCAACAACTGAGATACACATAGGCAGTGCACCTTCTTGATATTTATCTGCTTTGTGGTTCCTGGTCGGACGTTGGGGTACTTTCACTACCAGAAGACACTGGTTCAGGGCCGGCAATGATGCCACAATTAGACAGAGTAGTTCCAATTCTTCCAGAATGTAACAACATGGGCTGAACCCAAATCTTCCCCTCTTGTGCAATAAGCGAAAAGTAAGCGCTGCATCCTGCCACAGAGCGCGAAGCACAGCTACCAGTTATTGGAAAACCTTACAATTGTATTTGTTCAACTCACAGCCCTTGACATGAGCATGGATTTATGTACCAAAGAATGATTAGATTCTCAAGGTTTCTGATGCATCGAAGGACACGTCTCTCTCTCTCTCTCTCTCAAACAAATATCTTCCAAGACTTACTAAGTTTCAGAGGCTGTAAATTCAGCACAAGGTTACAAGTGTCAACCCCTGTGCAGTGGTGCTGCTGTTGGGATCCTCATCCTTGACACCTAAAGCAGGCACATACTTGTTGAAACATCTGTTCGTATTGAGCTCACCAAGGACCAGGGTACCTCAGTTCACTGGCATCATAAAGCACTTCTGTTTGCTGTGGCATGAGAAGCAGCAGCATAGGATATCTGTAGACTCACACGGCCAAACAGATTTGTATTCCACATTGAGTCCACACCTGTATGCCTTTCCATCTGAAGACTACATCTCCATGGATCAGTTTTGAGAAATCTTCACAGGATCAGCACAACAGCAACCAGACCACCTTTTCCATACATGCAGAGTTTCCAACCATCACCTTGATGCCAGCGTAAACCTTAGTAGCACCGATATGGATGCGAATGTAAACTACATGCATTTTTTTGCAACTATTGCTCATGATATCAGATGAGGCTGTAAAAAAGCACGACTATTATACTTGACACTTCTCTACGGTTTACCGTGGTCCTAGCTTTCTACCTCCAATGTATGCTTCTTGAGCAACGGCTTGAGGTTTTTTTAACCTTTAATTGTCAGTAGGCACAATTCTCCATGCAGAGCCAACTCAATTAATATTCTAACTCCAGTGTACAATACTTTGGAAAAGTATAAGTTTTCTCGTAATAGTTCAGGTGGCGTATTTAAATACACAAACATCAGTCCAGGAATATTTTTGGCAGCCCTGTAAAGTATCATGCATGACTAGTTTGACTGATGCATTTAGTGCTGATGTCCACATCACTGCACTAAAATGCTAATGTCACGTATCATTAGAGCTCCCTTATGCACAACTGTAGCACTGCAGCATTGCATAAACTCAGCGGCCAGCACGTTTGCTCTGCTGCCTCTGGTAGTTATGAGCCAGGGCAGGGCAAGGAGAGGAGTCTCTTTGCTGTGGAAATGTGGCTTGGTCTAGCTAAGTTGTTTAATTTCACTGACGTGAGTAACAGTTTCTTACATTGCCTGCCTCAGATGTAGCTTTTCGACAGCGCAGTTCCCCCATACCAATTATGCTGTTTGTTAGAAATTAGATTTTTGGTAGGCTAGGTCATGTGCCAAAGCCAGGCAGAAACCACCACTCTAGTCAGGATAAGGGAGTTACACTCCTAAAATAACCCCTGCTCACCCCCTTGGTAGCTGGGCACGAGCAGTCAGGCTTATCTTAGAGGCAGTGTGTAAAGCATTTGCACATAATCAACAGCAATACAGTGTAAGCATTACAAAAAGACACCACACCAGTTTAAAAAAATATCCAATATTTTTATATACTTAACAGAAAACGATAAAAATCCACAATACAGTACTTAGAAATCTTCAGTTATCATCATAACCTTGAAAAACAGTTCCTTGAAGTTGATAGCTCCGTCCGGGGCTATCACGACGTCATGAACAAACAAATCCAAAAGGTTCTGGCTGACCGCGGTGTCGCGGGCCATCTACAGTGTCGGGAATACCTGCAAACAGTACCTTTTAGAAATGCAGGGCATTGGCGACCTCGTGTTGAGCTTCTGAAAGCATGGCGTCCTCAGGCGTCGGTTCCAGAGGTCGGTGAAGGAGTCGTCGGGGCCCTCGAAGTCACATGCCTTGCAGATCGAACTCCTCTCTGTTGAAGTCAGGAGCGCTGGCGTCGGCAGGCGTCGGGTGCAGCGGGGTGAAGTGCAGCGGTGCAGCGTACTGTGCACCCAGGTCCCGGTGCACAGTACGCTGTGTGGCTCGGTGGCAGCATCAGATGGCAGTGTCGGTGAGACCAGGGTCACGGTGCAAAGTCAATGCAGTGCTCGTCGCGGTGCTGGCAGGTCGTGGTGCAAGCAGCGTCGTCGTTGTTGCTGAAGCGCTGTCGTCGGCTGATGTACTGTAGTCGATGGCATCCGTAGGCCAAGGATACGGTACGGGATGAGGGTGGTGCGTTGTGTAACTTTACGAACGGTGCCCATGAACCACTTTGAAAGCAGCGGCGTAGATTTCGGTGTGGAGCGGTGTCATCGGGGATACCAAGGCATCGTCGTGAAGCGAGGCGGTGCAGAGTACGATGTCCGCAGGTCACGGTGCATGCAGCGGCTCGATGGTGGCATCAGCAGGCGTCGTCAGTGAGACCAGGGTCGCGGTGCGGGGTTGCGGCAGTGCCTTCTGCGGTGCCATCAGGACACGGAGTCCGCAGCGGCATCGTAGACATCGTCGGGTTGCTTTTCTTCTGTTGCAGCACAAAACACACAGTCCCCAGTGCTGAGGGCAGAAGAGCTTGAAGTCTTTGCTGTTCCTGAGACTTCTTAAACATGGGGCAAGCTGTACCTCAAGCCCTTGGAGAAAATAACAGAAGAAGATTGCAGAAAGTTCAGTCCAGTCCTTTCACTGCCCAAGACAGAAGCAGCCACTGTGGGCCAACACAGCAAAGCACACAGCAATGTGGTAGTTCCTCCTCACAGCTTCTCCAGCTCTTCTTCTTGGCAGTCTTCTTGGTCCAAAAGAGTTCAATAAAAAAACAGGGGTCTGGGCCCCAATATTTATATCCCAAATCCTTTGATCTCTTAGGCAGAGATTGTCTGTGCCCAGATAGAACCAGTTCTGCCTTCTCTGGTGTAACTTCCTGGCAGGAGGAGGAGACGGCATGGTCAGAGGCAAACCAGGTTCTTTGAGGTGCAAGGAAATCTCCTCCCCTTCCACAATTGCAGCCCAGGTCTATTCAGCCCTTTCCGGACCCACATAGACTATCTGGAGCCACTCCTGCTCCCCAGCCTTCTGTCATTCAAAACCCAGACAGGCAATCCACATTCCAGCAAAGGCACACGGGATGACTAAGCAAGAAAATACCTACTTTCTAACAGTGGTATTTTCAAACACAGAATGTAAAAATCACCTCCACTAAAAGATGCATCTTTAGATTCTGAGTTCAGGCATACTAGACTTTATTTTCCTACCTAATTCCCGAGCCAGTTATGTTTAAAAGATGTTATAAACGGACTCCCCATTGTGTCCTATGGGGAACAGGTAGCCTTGCAACAGCAAAAAACTAAACTGGATGTAATTCACTTTCAGGACATGCCACACACACCAGGGCATGTCCTACCTTTCACACACTGCACCCAGCCAACAGGGGTACCTTGGGCCTACATTAGGGGTGGCTGACATATAAGAAAAGGAAAGGTGAGGGACTGGCAAGTGTGTGCACTGACCAAGTTGACATGGCAGTACCAAACAGCGCACAGACACTGTGGTGGCAGGTCTGAGATACAATTACAGGCTGCTTATGTGGGTGGCACAATCAGTGCTGCAGGCCCACTGCCAGCATTTGATTTTCCGGCCCTGGGCACACACAGTGCACTGTACTATGGATTGACTAGTAAACCAAATATGCCAATAATGGAAACACCAATACATAAGAACAATTTACAGGGAGAGCATATGCACCCTAGCACTGATCAGCAGTGGTAAAGTGCCCAGAGTAATAAAACCACCAACCACAGGACAGAAAATATACAGGGGGAAGGCAAACAGTTCTGGGATGACCCTGCAAAAAGGGCCAAGTCCAACACTCTTTCATATGAGTATGTCACCCTGCAAAGTTTTCAAGGTCCATGCATGACTAGCTGTGCTAGACTAGGTATTTTGTTTGCATTCTGGGACTTGTAGTATTTTTGTATTACATTATAAAACCAGGACTACAATCATCAGACAGTAAAGAGGCTAAGTGAACTAAACACACACTAAACATCGGAAACTTGGCAGCTGTACAAGGTGGCGGGATGAGAAGGCCCTGGTTAGCTGCGAACAGCTTCTCCAACAGTAATGCAATTGCTTACAGCATTGTCAGATAAGTTAATGATTCACCTCAGGGGGCCACAGCTTCACTAAATTGAAGGGGGACAGCCGTTCATGGATATGGCAAAGCCACCCATGACTATGGCCACATTACTGGTCCCAGCAGGAAAACAATACCTGGACTTGTTGGACTGCAAGGATGAGTGGTGTTGGAGAAGAGTTGTTACATTTGGGAATTAAATAAAAAGCACGTTGTAGTGTTCTCTCCCCGCGAGCCTCCCGCACAATGGCATTGTTCTGCTTCTGTCTCGCTGCCCGTTTGCACGCGAGACCCTATGCTGACTTTGACAGTTGGAATTAACGGTCAGGAGTCGTCGCCATCATCTAGAGGTGCTTCCACGCACGTTATGCCCGTCTGTGGGAACTTGTCTCTACAAATAAAGTTTACTTGAAATCCCTTGATGACTCGTGGATTACTACACACATCTTGTACATAGCTTTTTGTCCATGCATGCTGCATTTCTGAGTGGTGCGGCACAGTGTTCTCGTGGGGCACTTCCCAAGATCAGGGCTTTTAAGGCGAGAATGGGGAAGCTGTCTGCTTCCTGTCCACCTTCATGCTGTGAATTCCTGGACACACCGAGCAGTTTGTTTGCAATGAGGGTAGGCAGTCCAGATGAAAGACAACTGGAGCTTTGGTCTAGGAAAAAAAAGAAATCTGGAGATGAGCTCAGAAGGTTAATGTATATGGAATAAAGACTTGTGTCTAACCTACACGCCATACGGTCAACTGCCTCTAAGATAGCCTTGTTGTTTTTAACTTGATTGTGACATCTTGTGTAGGCATATATTTCAACTCACCCTCATTTGGAAGCTGTTACCCTCTGTTTTAACTCATTTCCACCTTCCAAACGAGTGAAACACCTCCCATAGACTTGAGTGGGATCACCCACCGTGAAAACATGCCCAGATTCCAAAAAGCAAAATAAAATTGCCATGTACATTAGTTTAAATAGTTTTATCCTCCAGGACCTCTCAAACTCACCCTCCTCAGGGGCTACAAGGTGTTACCACTGGATTGTACTTTGATACTTCACAACTCTCGGCTCATGGCCTTTCACTGGTGACGCCCCAGGGTCCTTGCCCTCCCCACCTCAGGTGCTAGCCTCTCTTCTTCACGCGGCTTGTTGCTTTATTTTACATACTGTAAGTGTTTCTGAAGCTCTGGCACTGACCATGGCGCTTGGACCACCCAAAATAGGATCACAAGGGTGCAGGTACAAAAATATCATTTAAATTCGTACATTTTGAATATACATTTAATGCAACAAATATAAACTCGTATAAAATATTCCAATGCAAGTCCGTCCTAAAATACTTTTAAAGGAGACAAGTGCAAAACTGCTGAGTTTAAATTGCTTTCAGGGGTTTTACACAGACTGTAGCACTTCCAGAACCACCAACAAACCGAGCTAGGATTGAGGATGTAGCCTAACGACTAGGCCGACCTAAAAGCTGAAGAACAGGATCGGAGTCTCAGCTCAAAAATATCCAGTGATTTTGGGCAAATCACTCAATCTCTCCCTGCCTAAAAATGAATGTGTCCGTCTGTAGTCTAACTGGGGTTCATATAAATCAATCTGATACCTTTGGGTTCAGTTTGTGCTATTACCCCTACTGGAGCTTTCAGTACAAAAGAAACTATGCCCTTCCTGAGCATGCGCGGAACACCAGTTTTCTCTGAGCATGCGCGGAACGCAATGTTTGCTCTCTGAGCATGCGCAGTCATAAGTATGCCATTTCCGCGCGTGCACTTTAGCCCCGTCTCCATCTTGCTCTGCTGTCGGTGCTGTTCCTTCTCCTTCCTCGGAGCCGCTCTCGGGTCTCGGTTCACGCGGAAAAAATGAAGAAGCAAGGACCGGAGGAATGAGGGGCAGGAAACCAGAACAAGTGAGTGGTGGTGTGTGCAGAGACTCTAAGAGCTGGAGGGAGGAGGGACTCCCTGTAAATAATAGAGTCAAAAGCAGAGGTGACGAGGCCCAGCCTGAGCTGATTCACGGACCCCGAGCATTTTTTCTTTAACAAATTAACCACTGCCATCATCAACTCTCTCTCACTAAATAACTATCTGACCCACTATGTCTCACACACTAACTCTCCCAGTCTGTCTCACTCACTAACTCTCCCAACCTCTATATCACTAAATAAATTACTCTAGCGCTCGCAATAACTAACTACATACTCCACTCTATCGCTATAAATACATAGCTCTCACAATTACTTTAAATAACTGACTAACTCTCCCACTCAGTCGAACGAAATAACTCTACCAAGCTATGTCACAAACTAACACTCCAACTCTCTCTCAAAAACTAAATAACTCACAGACTCTCACTAACAAACGCTTACTAACAAACTCACTCTCAATGACAAACTAGGTCTCCATAAAACTTCCACTATCTCTGAAACGTCTCACTAACTAACTCTCACTCTATCACACTACCTAACTCTGCTACTATATCTCACTAACTCAACTGTTTGTTATTGTTATAGTGGATTTATATAGCGCCGAGTCACCTGCAGGTCTCAGGGCGCTTTGACCACAGAACATAACATCCGGGATATAAAAAAGGGTGGAGTACTTAAGCTAAGTGCTGTTCTGAACAAGTTAGTTTTCAAGGCTTTCCTGAAACGGAGTAGATTCCCCTCCTTTCGGAGTGTCTCAGGCAGGGCGTTCCAAAGGTTCGGTAGTAAAACCGAGAAGGATCTCCCTCCCATTGTGGCCAGTTTAAAACGAGGACATACAAGGAGTTTGGCATCAGAGGACCTGAGATTTCTTCCCGGTCTATATATCTCAATCCGTTCCTTGATGTAGGTCGGGGCCTTCCCATAGATGGCTTTGTGGGCTATACAGAGGCTTTTAAAAACGGACCTCTGTCCAATTGGCAGCCAGTGTAGACTTTTTAATAGTGGAGAGGCATGCGTTCTCCGCGGAAGGTTGAAAATAAGTCTAGCGGCGTCGTTTAGGACTACCTGAAGTCTGTTTGTTAGCATTTTTGGCAGGCCTAAGTAGAGCGCATTGCCATAGTAGAGTCTTGACACTATGGTGGCCGAGACCACTGTGCGTAGCATCGACTGGGAGAGGAGAGGGACTAATTTGCGCAACTGTCTTAGAAGACCTGTACAAGTGCCAACCACGGTGGAAACCTGGTTGGTCATTGAGAGGGCACTGTCCAATTTAATGCCCAGACTTTTGACCGTGGCTGCTGGCTGTGGGGTTGGGCCCAGCTCCTGGGGCCAGTACATGTCACTCCAGGTGGAGCACTTGGATGGTACTATCAGCACCTCTGTCTTTTCCGGGTTACTTTTAAGCTGGTTGGTGGACATCCAGTGGACTTTATATCTAAGTATGTCCTGAGCGTGTGACTGGGCTTGTGCTGTGTCATCTATGCCCAGCAGCAGCTGTGTGTCGTCAGCATAGTTAAACACCCGACAGCCCATCCCCGCTAGTGTGTTAATCTGGGGCTGTAGATATATGTTAAACAGGAGTGGGGATAGTGCTGAGCCCTGGGGGACGCCACAAGTCAGACTTCCCACTCCTGATACACTATCTCCCATCTGGATTCTCTGGGTTCTCCCAGATAGAAATGATTCCAGCCACCGAAGGGCTAAACCCTGAATCCCAAACCCAGCCAGCCTATTCAACAGAATGGAATGGCTGACAGTATCGAACGCCGCTGATAGGTCTAACAAAATCAGGGCGCTCGGTCTTTTACTGTCAGCCATCCTTCTGAGCTCGTCCAGCACCGAGAGCATGACCAACTCGGTGCTGTGGTGTGCACGGAAGCCTGCCTGCCTCTCATGGAGTAGATGGTTAGACTCCAGATAGCTTGACATAGACTTTAGTACATGTTGCTCGAGTACTTTGGACAGGAAGGGCAGCTGGGATATGGGTCGATAATTTTTTAAGGCATTGGGATCTGCCCCCACTTTTTTTTAGCAGCGGTCTTACACGAGCTTCTTTGAAGCTAGTGGGGAGCCTGCCAGTACTCAGGGATTTATTCAGTGTAGCTAGGATATGGTCCTCTAGAATTGGACCTGCCAAGCAGAAAATACTTGGGGGGCATGGATCTGCTGGGGAGCCAGATTTTGTCTTTCTCATCAATGATTCGAGGGTTAGTGAGTCCATAGGGGGAAATGATGATAAGCAGCTGGCAGTTGGGTTTAGAGCAATATGCTGCTCAATTGGGCTGCACCCCATGCTTTTTATTTTGCGCATGATAGTATCAACCTTATCCAGAAAATATTTCTGGAAAGTATCACAGTCTATGCTACTTTCTGCATCCTGGGCTCTTTTTGTTAGTTCCTTCAGGATTTTAAACGTTTCCTTTTGAACATTGTTCGCCCTATTTATACGGACCTCATAGAATGCGGCTTTGGTTGTCCGGATAGATTTTTTGTAGCTACGGAACGCCATCTTGTATTGTTCACAAGTAGCTGTGTCCTTATTCCTCCTCCAGTTTCTCTCTATATTACGCAGGGCCTTCCTTTGGTCCCTCAAGGCGGGTGTGAACCAAGGGGCTCCCTTTTTCCCACTGTTTTTTGTCTGAAGTTTCTCAGGGGCTATCTGATCAATGGCCTTTACCAAATAGTCCATCATATCTTTACAATCCTGATCTACATCTTTATTAAGCATTATCGGCTGGACAGTTCCTCTGAGTGATGTAGTCAGTGTGTGTTGGTCTACGTTTTTCCACTGGCGGGTCAGTCTGGTTTTTGGTGCTGGGCGTGAGAGTATGGTATCCAGGGGGATGTCACATTAGATCAGGTAGTGGTCTGACCACATACAAGGGAGGATTCCAGCTAGTACCACCCTGAGATCTGTGGTCCATATCAGATCTAAGGTGTGGCCTTTTATATGGGTGGGAGCGTTTACAAGCTGCCTGAATCCTAGAGAGGACATGGTTGTCTCTAGGGTGCTGGCCGCTGGCTGTTTCCTATCTTTGTCCCAGTGAAAATTGAAGTCTCCTGTAACTATGACGTTTCTATATCTGGAGCACATGTCGGAGGCATAGGTCATAAAGGAGTCATTAAAACCTGGGGTGGCGTTGGGAGGGCGATAGACTGTGAGAACTGTAACACACATGTTATCAAACATAATTTTTATCGCCAGCAAGTCGGCCAAATCCGCCGACTCCGCCAGTATTTTAGTCACTGCTAGATGTTTCTTGAAAATTATTGCCACCCCTCCCCCTCGGGTGTTCCATATGCGATTCTGCCAGTGGATGTCGTAATTTTCAGGGACAGCAGCTATGATGTCCGGTAGGGAGTTATCCCCCATCCAGGTCTCGGACAAGGTCAGGATGTCAATGTCTTCGCCCTGTAGTAGAGTGTAAATCTCGAGACTATGACAGCATAGCGACCTAGTGTTTAGGCTGACGAGCTTTAAACTATGCGGGGGGGCTCGGGACCTACCTATCTGCGGTGCCTGGATAGACAGTTCCTCAATACGAGTGAGTGTAGCCAGGTCTAGAGATGTCATGGCCCCATTCAGATGACGGATTTCCTCACCAGAGTATGTGATCCGTTTGGTGGGGGGCCCTGCCCCTGCGCCCTTCCGTGCGCGGACGGGCGCAGACGGGCAGGACTCTGGCACTACTCCGGCACAGATCCGGCGCGTCCGCTGACCGCGTCCGCTGCGCGGAGACATGGCCGACCGTTTTTATACTGGCAACTACAGCCCAACCAAAGATGGCCGCCACATAATCCGGGACCCGGGGCTTCACCAGCCCTGCCGAGCACCTTGGGATCGTGGGAAGAGGGAAGTAGTAGTCCTCACACTATAGCGCCAGTTCCCCAGGTAAAATTATGGCTTTCAAGAAAAGCGAGTGGTCCAAAGTGCAATTGTGCAAAGCAGCGAGGGGATATTTTAAAAAAGGGGTCGGACACAAGCGAGAATACAGTTTTTAAAATTAGCACTGGTAAAATAAGCGATCCGCCCGATTCAATCTCGGGGGTGTAATGAAATGATGATCTCTCGCGTTTTGGCTCCCGCCTCCCCTCTTATACTGGCAACTACAGCCCAACCAAAGATGGCCGCCACGTAATCCGGGACCCGGGGCTTCACCAGCCCTGCCGAGCACCTTGGGATCGTGGGAAGAGGGAAGTAGTAGTCCTCACACTATAGCGCCAGTTCCCCAGGTAAAATTATGGCTTTCAAGAAAAGCGAGTGGTCCAAAGTGCAATTGTGCAAAGCAGCGAGGGGATATTTTAAAAAAGGGGTCGGACACAAGGGAGAATACAGTTTTTAAAATTAGCACTGGTAAAATAAGCGATCCGCCCGATTCAATCTCGGGGGTGTAATGAAATGTTCATATATAGACCCTTATAAGGTCCCAAGAGCGAGACCTATCGGCTCCCGACACAGCTTAACAAAGGTAAAGAACTTTAACTTAAACAAAGCAGATGCCCCCTTTTTATTCCACAGCAGCACATTCCTAAACAGCGCAAGGA
This sequence comes from Lissotriton vulgaris, assembly GCF_964263255.1. NCBI lineage: Eukaryota > Metazoa > Chordata > Amphibia > Caudata > Salamandridae > Lissotriton > Lissotriton vulgaris. The sequence goes on from NW_028255828.1 coordinate 354,804, forward strand.
GGAATGATAGTGGGCAGAGGGTGGTGGAGAGAGTGAAGCCATCTGGTAGAGAGCATTAATGCTTGATGACAAGGCTGGGGGCTATGGTTCAAAGATGTCCTTTAAATCCCTGCCACAGTTCCTAAGCTTCATCAGGATGACAAAGAGGTAGGGGGCTCAGGTCTATGGGAAGTTAAGACTGGCCTTACCTGTCAGTGGGGGCCGCCACGCACCTGCCCCACCGACTGTATGTAGGTCGCGGATCTGCGCCTTCTACACGGCGTCACTTTGGGAATCTCTGTGTCCCTTCCAGGTTCACGACCACCGTGGCTGTGCCTGCCTCCAGCACAGCTCACGCACCGCCTCCTGCCGTCCAGCCGCGTCCTTCTCCTTCCGGGAGCGCTGCCTTGGTAACGGGGCATTGGCCAACCTCTCATGGTTGTTCATAGGCTACGGTTTTAAATGTTGAGGTCTGATTTGCTACTGTATGCGTCAGTCTCCCATCAGCCACGTGCCTGCCGGTATTTGTATTTCTTGAACATCTGTTCCGTTAGAGAGACTTAAAAAGAACAACGCATGCAAGCGACTGCACAATTGGTGCTCTAAAACAGTGTTTCTTAAACCTTTGACTTCCGTGGGCCCCTGTAATCATTACTGGAATACCGGAACAGCCTCTGAGTCATTATTGGGAGGAGTGGAACCCCAGCCTTAGCAATTTCGATGATTTGCACCTGAAAACAGTACGCAGAATTACAGAACAAACTTGAATCAAACGATTACACATTTTAATACCTTAAGAAGCAGTTTATTAATATGTTAATATCAATTTTTCTTAAATCTTAAGCTTTCGTGGATAACCACAGTAGGGCTTTCAGACCCATAGAACACCCCAGATCACAGGTTAAACCATTGACCAGCACCTAAAACCTGAAAAACAAGCATTGGCGTAGCCAATAGGTCTCACATTTGGGACCTTATAAGTCTTTAGCCATGCAACAGTTGGTGGTGTTGCACCAAGGATACTCTGCTGCATAACTAAATACTTATAAGGTCCCATAAGCGAGCCCTATTGGCTATGCCAATGCTTTTTGTGATCTGTGGTCAGTGCAGGGAAAAGCAGGTACTGGCCCCTGAACACAAACATCCCTGCACCTCCCCCATCTGACCTAAATCACTGATAGATTAACCGTCTCATGCAGTTGATGGTTTTGTAGATGTGTCAGCAGGGGTCAGACGGTGAAGGCCGGACAAGGAAGGGGGCTCAAAGGGTATTAAAAACATCACCTGTCACATGATAATGAAGGACTAAAACCACTTTAAACCTGCAAATCAGACAGAAAAGAACAAGCAGTGACAACAACAAGACTGGAGCAAGATGAGAATGGTGGTGCTGTTGGCATAACCTTAATGCACACTGCCCCTCAGAATATTAAAACAAGAGACACACAGATGATAGACGAAATGCAGAACTATTCAAACATTCACCCCATTCAAGAGATCTGGATTAAACCCATTGTTCCTTTGCTCTCCATGCCAGCCCAGTTTAGGCCGAGCCATATGCAAATTAGTCTTGACCCTGCTCCTCATGGGAATAGTCCTGCCCGAACTGCCAAGCCATGTCCTCCCTGGACTGTTAACAAGCATCCTGGGCACGGTTTCAGAGCTTCACCCCTCATCAGCCAGGCTAGCTTGAATCCAGTGGTATGGGCTAGACTGTTCCCATGAGGAACATGGTCAGGACTGATTTGCATATAGCTGGGTCAAATTTGGTTAGTATGGTGAGCAAAAGAATGATGGATTTAACTCAGATCTCTTGACTGGGGGGGTCAATGTTTGATTTGCTCTACATTCCGTCCATCATCTATGTGTCTTTTGCTTTCTCGCCCGAACTGCGCCGGGTATGCCCAGACATGGTTCCTGGGCTCACTGTGCCGTTGGATTCAAGCTAGCCTGGCTGATGAGGAATGATGCCCCAAAACTGGTCCCATAATGCTTGTTTCTGGCCCAGGGAGGACCTGGCTTGGCAGTTCGGGCTGGACAGTTCCTATGAGGAAAATTGATTTGCATATGGCTGGGTCTAAACTGGGGTGGTATGGTGAGCAAAAGAACAATGGATTTATCCCAGATCTCTTGACTAGGGGTGAATGTTTGATTTGCTCTGCATTCCGTCCATGATCTGTTTGTCTTTTTCCCCCTCAGAATATTGGTGCTCTTGGCCCAGCTCGTCCATGCTAAAGGCCAGCCCTGCAGCCAGGTAAAGAATAGGGAAACTCCGCTTCTTAACCCCGGGTACCAGATGCCTTGGTGTAACAGGAACACTTTGAAGTCCTTGACTTTAAGCCTTGTAATTCATTGTTTTCAATTGTTAGTGTTTTTGGTGTAAGTCAGCTGAACCAGAACTGCAATTCTTTGATTGCACTTTGTGTTGACTTAAAGCTTTGATAAGAAAACTAAGGTGTACCAATGACAAGGACTTATCTCGGAACCCTTTTCTAGAACCCCATTTACTATAGACAAAACAGTTTTGTATTCAGATGTACTTCTTAATACATTACTCTTGAATCCCAGAATGAGGATCAGGCCAAAATGAGTAAAAGGTCAGAGGACATGAACTTGACGTGGGGAGATATGACTATTCTGTTGCTCAATGCATGCAGAGCATCGCAGGTGTTATTGTTATCAAGTCACTAGATTACACATTTCAGACAGCAGTGGCTGCCTTCTGAAAACACTGCAAATAAAAATGAATGAAAATTAACTAAATTGGACTCTTTGGTGTCCCAGAACATGTCTATTGATGATGCATTTGCCGTTTCAGGGATAACAGCTTTGAATTCTAATGACTCCATATCTTTTGAATACTTCAAATTGTGACATAAATGAATATGTTTGAAAATATTATTGCACTGTACAACCTATCATAAGGTTCTCGAGTCATATATGTGATCTTAAACAAGACTCTGAAGAATGCTCTACACTTGCAGTGGCAAAATTGATCGCTGGGTCACTGGCTCCTCTGGCCTGTTGTATATATTATGCTGTCTCCTATGGCAACCCCCAACAATAAAAAATTATATTAGAGCGTTATTATTGGCTGAGTATTATCACCAGTGTTGCTTCTTGGCTGGTGATTATGCACCCACTCGCTTGTACCGTATATTATTCCTCAATATACGATTGAAAGCGCTATAAATTCATTGGGTAGCACGGTATGGTTTGCTTTGAATGAAACAGAGGCAAGCTCAAGTTTGTGTGAAATGTCTGCACCATATGCGGAACCATTAGATTCCTACTGTCATCCAGTGTACACGCTATTTCAAATAGCTTAGTCATTTAAGTACTATGACGGAGGCCAGTGCATTGCAGCCCAAACTGAAAGAGACTGTTTTATGAATAGTTTGGGAGATTATGTTTAAGAATTTTTTTATTTTAGACCAAACTGCTGTATGTAGCTTATTAGACGATCTTTTAAAATCAGTGTTATACGTATATAAAATTCTATTTTCAAGGGTGGAAAGGAAGATTATTGGTATTGGCACATTTATTATAATCAAATGTGCAAGGGCACTTTTATTCTCAAATACATGACATCATCAACTTGGCACTGCCTTTGAAGTTTCCAGATTACAATTTCTTCTATTCATATTTTTTTCATTTAGCAGGTTTGAAAGGGGGAGAGGTCAGGACTCTGATAACAAACCTGCATCACAGTTAAATGTGTCACAATATTAGTGGGAATTTTTAAAGTCTGAAAACGAGGATTGATATGTACAACTCCTCCACTGTAAAACATTATTCTTAGTTAAGCTTACACAAAATACTTGGTGCCTAGTTATCCGCATCTGGGATAGGACATTCTCAAGTTCTCAGGGAGAAAGTCTTTAATTAAGTTCCCTTCCTTGTTGCAAACACTCTTAATTTAGAGGTTCCAGAGCTGTGCATAGAGGCAGGAGATAACACACAAGTAGCATTTAGACAGTTGGGTTCTTTTCTCCGCTTATGTGCCATTATTATTTCTGAGTAAAGGACTGGTGCCTTATGTTGAGCGATTTTTTGTTTGTATCAACTATGCAGGATTTGTGTTGCTCACAATAATTGTGGATGTTTGATACACACTTGCAAATATATGTTGATGTTTGAAATGTTCCTGTAACCTATGTAATTTTCAATTGTTTCATTATTTTGTGTTTTCCTTATCATTTGACATGATTGAAATGCAGTTTTCCTTTCTGGGAAAAAAAGGTTTAACAAAAGTGGAATAAATCACACAAGCTTGTGAATTCAACACATTGGCTCGTCACTTGAGTCATTTTGAGAACTTAGGCTACTGGATACTGATTTCATATTCAAATTAATAGTGGTCCCATCCAGTTGGTTTAGACCCAAGCCTTCCTTAGGTTCCAATAGTTATCAGCTTTGGCATGTTCTTCTTTTTCATGCAGAACGCCAAATCCGTAAGGACACAGCTTAAAATTTCAGGCACAGTAGAGTGTTTTTATTTCTGTATAAGAGATTTTTTTGGTAGTTTTATATAGCACAAACCCGACCCACAGGTATCAAAGCGCTTTACATGAGAACCAGTTGCGTTACAGACGGGCACATACATTCATTTTATTAGGCACAGGGAGATTAAGTGATTTGCCCAGTATCACAGAATCCCTGCTGAAACTCGAACCCAGTTCCCCAACTTCAAGGTCAACAGCTGTAGCCCCTCTGGTAACTATAACCACTGGCAGAATTAACAATAAAGTAGAACTTTGCAGATGGGCTAATTCCATTTATTAATAGTATTTATTCACAGTAACGTTCGCAATCAATACCTGCATTATTATTTCATTATTACATCAAGATTAAAAGGTTATTGAGACACAAAAGTCACATGCGCAACCATTTAAATGCACATATAATGTCCTCAGTATTCATGCCATTTGATTCTAATATGAAGGTAAAATAATCAACTTGAAGTCTCATTTAGAATTTGGTGGGCAGGGTACTCTGCCACAAATGTCTGCTCAACGAACGATCTGTTCACTCTTTTTAGAGTCGGGGACCATCATGATTTCACTGTTGGTGTCCATACGGGAAACAATCAATCCAATAGGATTTGTAGAGCACTGCGTATCCAAGCGCTGGGGGGAGGGGGGTAATGCTGCTGCTGAGATGAGTTAATTAATACGGAGGTGGATGCCATTCCAGGACTTATATCCAGCCTGCGACGCTGGCCATGCACCTGTGAAAGGTAGATTTGGTGTTAATCAGGTGTGAGAGAATGAGCCGAGTGTAGTCGGCGTAGGAGGTTATGTTCATGCTGTGGGATCTGACAAGAGTGGTCAGAGGTGCCATGTAAGTGTTGAAAATGATTGGACATAGAGAAGATCCTTGTGGAATTCCAAAGATTATGTTTTTGATCCGGAGCTAAAATGTGGGAGGCGGACGATTTATATTCGTCTAGCGAGCAATGAAGACCCATTATAGGTCTTTCCCTTGGATTCCCAGTCCGTGGAGGCCGAGCAGGAGGGTGTAGTGAGACACAGTGTTGAAAGCTGCGGAGTGAACGAGGAGGATAAGGGCGGCGGTCTCTCCCCTGTCTAGGAGGGTCTTGATGTCATCTGTGGTCTCAATCAGGGCGGTCTCAGTGCAGCGATTTGAGCTGTCGTCCAGGCGAAGGACCTGAGTGTTTGTTTTGGCATATTTGAACTTGTGTTGGTAACTGTTGAGGGCTAGTTTGAGGTTGTCCCGGTCCAGCTTTGTTTTTGCTGGTGTGACAAATCATTTCAAGTCACTTACAGGAGCGTTTGTGGGATTTTAGCTCTCATGCAAACCATCTGTGGTGTTTGAAGGATTTGTAGGATTTGGTGGGCTTGAGGGGAGCAACTTGGTCAGTACACGTGTTGATCCGTTCGTCTAAGTTTCCGACTGCCACCTTGAGGTTGGTGGTGGCATATGGGGGCTAGAATTGAGCTCGAGGGAGTTAGTCCAGAGGACTTCTGTTACTTTGCTCCAGTTCCTATAGGTCAGGGGTCTTCAAACTGTGGGGTGCGACCCCCTGGGGGGCCGTGGAGCGATGCAAAGGGGGTCGCGCACTCCCAGTCACACTTCTGCCCAGGCCCAAGGGCTTCAGCCCCCCCCCGTTTCCCCCGACCTGTGTCTCAGCCCGGGCTGCCGCAGTGCAACTTGAGCTGCTGGGGTCTCAGCTGGGCAGTGTATGGAGTCTTATCTCCAGGACGCCCGTCAGTTTTTCACAGGTCTTTAAAGACCATTTACATGCCTTTGTAAACTGGTAACAGAGGCTTAGGGCCCGATGTAGGTGGCAAATACCGGTCGGAAACTGCCAAAATTGGCCGTTTCCGACCGGTATTTGGCACTTTGAGATGTAGGGGGCCAGTATTTACCTATTCGGTATATTTACCGAATCGGTAAATTTACAGAATCTGTAAAATACCGAATCGGTATTTTTACCGATTCGGTATCTTCCAGATGTAGGTGGGACTCTTCTGAGTCCCACAGGCCTTTCAGATTCGGTATTTTAACACCCAATCCAATTGGGTGTTAAAATACCGAATCCAGGTGTGCATGCACATGTGTGCATGCACACCTATGCCATGTGACAGACAAACATGCCCTTAGGGCATGTCTGTGTGCCACATGGCACACAAGCCAGTATTGGGGGTGCTAGAGGGTGTCAAAGTGACACCCCCTGCACCCTTGCAGAAATCGGCAATTACCGAATCGGTAAATACCGATTCGGTAATGCCCATTGATTCCTATGGGCTTCAATGCCCATAGGAATCAATGGGCATTACCGATTCGGTATTTACCGAATCGGTAAATACCGATTCCTTCCGATTCGGTAATATTTAAAATAAAATTACCTACATCTGCCCTTCTCTTTTTTCCCACTTCTTAAATACCGATTCGGTATGAATCGGTATTTATGAAGTGGTAAAAAAGATTTACCTATATCGGGCCCTTAGTGTTTTTAGGTCTCGCCTGTCGATGCGCATGCGCATCGAGCTTGCAAGACTATGGGGGCTTAAACAGTCTTTAACCAACTTGCAAGGAATCGTGGCGATTCCTTGCAGTGCCTGTGAAATTCAAGCTCAATGCGCATGCGCATTGAGCTTAAAAGCGCGTGCACATGCCCCCAGCCCCCCTCCTCCTACTCTCCTCCCCACTCTCTCTCTCACAGCCTCCCCCAGCTCCGCCCCCTCACTTCTTGGTTGCACGGCCGCTAGGCCGTGCCTCCCCTACTCTCCTCCCCCCTCCTCCTCCTACTCTCCCAGCACAACTTTGTTCTATCTCACTTTTTCTCACCCCTTGACGCCTAGTTTGCGGTATAGTGCACAATCACGATCGTGTATAGGCACGGACGGCACACACACACCCCGTCAGTCGGGTTGATCGCTTGAGGCATACTGCGGCTTATCTGGTAAGCGTTCGTTGTTGTTGGCCCCCGAGAATTCCGTGAGGTTTTAACCAGTAATTGACCCTTCCTTATATGCCTTGCTTGTTTTTGCAGTGTATCAGCACACTGCGTGTGACCGTCTAGCAACATGAAGCATACAGTTCAGAATGGCATTGTCGCTCCATTGAGAACAGTAACTCCTTATCTTGAAGCTTTAAATTGAGCGCACACTCGCAATTCTTCTGCGTTCATTTTATTCACTTAACTTCCACAAGGTAAATGCCTAACCTTGAATTTTGACCCCCTTCTTAGTGCCTGCACTAGTCCTCACTTTGAATGTGGCGCAGCACTGATTGACGAGTGCTGTTTGTAATTCCCGCCACTTTCGCCTGATACCTACAAGTAATTGCGTACCGGTCTTCAGGTCTCTGTGAAGACCGGTTCAGTGACACGTTTCCATTGTTTTGCGGTCCGCCCACTGCCCGAGGTTTGTGCTCCATCCAGAATCCTTTACGCATGGTTGTCTACCACAGCACTGCCCGAACTCTCCTTGACACCAGCTCTTGCACATTTGTAACAATTTCTCGGCGTTATAAAGCGAACATTAGATCACTATCCTTTCACCACTCGCAGCGGTAAGTTACCTTCACTCCTCATTCTACAGTTGTAAACAGTTTTTAAACCAACATCATCTCTTCACCACTCGCATCGGCTGGTTAACTACTGGCCTTGCAATCCGCGTATCACAGCCTTGCCCAATTGAGCACCCAGTCTAACACTCTTCCCTAGACATTGTTGAGTCCTCACGCATGACACTAAGTGTGGCATGGCATAGATGTTTTCGTCGCCACAATGCCAATCTAATGTTGTCTTCCTTAACCTCTCCCTTCCCCCACCCACATCCACCATGACATCCACCACCGCATCCACCACCACCACATCCACCACCACATCCACCGCATCCACCACCACCACCGCATCCACCATGACATCCACATCCACCACCACCACATCCACCACATGCACCACCACCGCATCCACCACCACACCCACCACCACCACATCCACCACCAGGTGCAAATGCAATGTTCTTGGATTTTCGTCACAATAAAATACACTGAACATAATCTTCACAAAATTAATTTACAAACGTTTAAGCTATTGCCATTATAAATTACAATAAATTTTATTTAAGTATTAATTATTTACAAAATTAAAAGCCATTGTTATTTGCAATATCAATACATCTAAGTCACGTAAAGACAACACACATTGCATTACAAATGCTATAGGTGTCACATTTGCGAAAGTTAAAACTATTGACATTGTAACTGACAAAGCTATTACTTTTGCTATTTTCAAAACCAACACATAAATAAAAAAGTATCCTTTACAATACCAATTGCTCAAACTTTCCTCATGCGAGACCTATTGCATTTCCAATGCTTGTTACTGATTCCACTACCCCCTGGGTCTCACTCTGCCTATTCCTTACATTTGTATTTTACATTTACTGCTGAGTGTGAGAATGCATTTCATGAAAAGGAATATAAAGTAGGGTTGCCAAAAGTAATATGCATGTGTGTATTGTTTAAGGAGCCCGCAGAGACCTACTCTTGACACTAAATAGATTTATAAATAAAAAAGTATGTATTCATTCATTATGTGACTTTTCTGTCTTTGTTCTCTTTAATTATCAGTCATGGATCATTGAGGCAGTCCTAGAACACAATTAAAAGTGCTTTCTATTTATATTTGCTGTTCGGAGTATGCATATATAAGAGCTTAAAATACAGCTTTAGGTGACTGCTTATTTTTGTACCAATTGGGCCATCAAAATAATCTGCTGGCAACCCTAACCATAGGACTGGACGTTTGTTGCAGGATCAGCACATTTATTCCCTCCACCCTCTATCCCAGATTAATGCCATGATAGCAATAGTTTAACTTGGATCTTAAACCCTACATCGCCGTCAATAACATGCTGAGTTACTTCAAGTGTCTGGAAATGCACCCTGCATTCAGAAAACTCACTTCTTATTCACGCCCTTCACTTTCACCCTCACCCTGCACTCATAGCGATCACAGTGCACTCGCACTGATCACCATGCACTCACACCATTCACCTGCTCATCCTGCACTCACAGTGATTACTCTGCACTCACAATGCACTTGCGCTGTTCACCCTATACCTCACCCTGCAGTCACACAAGCACACTACTCATCCTGCACTCATGTGACACTTCACTCACCTGTACCCCTCACTGCTGAATATACAACTCACTCAAACAAGCCCAGCAGTAATCATACATTCATTCGTCCCATTCTGAACTTGCATCCGCACCCAAATTCGTACGGCCACCTCACTCACCCTGCAGTAGCTCCTCTCACCCTGTTGCATCGCTCACCGTGCACTGACATGGACTCTCTTGTCACCCACACAGTGCAGAGGGTTAATGTGCCTGCTATAAAAAATATGTACCATGCAGATCACAGAAATGAGTGTGAGTAAAATATGAGTAGCGCTATAAAAAAATGAAATGTTTGTCGGAAAGGTGCTATAGAGAGATGAGGTGCATTGTTGGTGAATGGTAGTGAGGGAATTCATGGAGGAGAAGGAAACTGGGTTGGGGCACAAAAAAAGGCTGTTGCACCGTGTGCGACCAGTGTTAGGACCGGCCCTGGCTGGGAGTGTTAGGACCCCCAGAAGTTTTGGTCTAGTGGCTCCCCTGCTTCTACTGATTATTATTATTTACATTTGTAGTGCGCTTCTGTTACCAAAAGATGCCCTGGGGCTAATAACCTTCTGCTGTTGAAGGCAAATGAGAAACACACTGAAGGAAAAGGAGAACCAGCCAATTGGGGTAACCTACAGAGCATAGAGAGAGGTTTTTATATCTTCCTAAAGGATAATAGATTCTTGGTGGAGCGAAGCAAAGGAGGGTGCAAGTCCCATAACTGCGTGGCCTGCAAAAAAAACGGCGAGTCAGACAACTCATGCGTTCTTGAATTAGGGAACAATAAGCAGAGCGGCACAGGCTGAGAGGAGCATACAGGTCCGACCTGTATGCTTGGTGATGAGAGAGGACATCAAGGGAGTGAGCGAATTATATTGAAGAGGTCAGGGATGAGGAGAAATGTAAATTGCAGAAGAGAACTGTGGACACTCTAGAAGTGAATGTGAGCCAAAGGTGAGGGGTTCTGTTAGAACAAAGGGGAGATGTGAAAGAAGAATGGGGGACTGGAGAGAGGTGTAAGATACAAATATACAAAAAGTTGAATGGAGACATGAGTTGAATGAGAAGTGCTGAGGGGAACAGGTGGTGACGGGGCCAGAGAGGCCATGAGATAAATGCAAGAGACTGTTAGAGATGAGGGCAGTGAAAAGACAGAATGGGGATTAAAGGTGAAGTGAGAGGTTGAATGGGGAGAGTTCAGAAGTTGGAAAATGGGGTGAAAGAAAATGGCCTGCAAAGTGAGAGAGGGATCCGGGGTTGGGAGAAGAGAGAGGGATGGAAGGGAGGGGGTGAGAGGAAAACTCTATGAGTAAACTGCTTAACTCAGCACAAAACAGCCAGGGTGTTAAGAGACCCCTGCTTCACCCGGCCAGGACCAGGTGAGCTTCTAATGTGGCAGCATGTATTCCTGCGGAGTGGAAGGTTGACTAGAAATCTTTCAGATGTTAATTGCTGTACCTTGGTTATAAACAGGTACTGATGGGGTGAAATCTTTCCTCACTGTTACTGTGTGTAAAAACTTAATTTCAAAATAATGAAGCAATGCTATCCCAAAATACTCGGCATCACATAACATCATTTACATTTTCATCCTACACAATTTAGTTAACCCTGTTGCGTAATTTGGTCCTCAAATGCCTCATAAATCTGGTAGCCCTGCCTACATGTTTAGAAATTTTGTCAGGAGAGAGTCCTTACACCTCAAAATGTTGACAGGGGGGGTCTTGGCATCCAAAAAGTTTGAAGACCTCTGCTATAGGTGGTGTTGGGGGGCAGCTGGTGTGTAGGGGGTTGTTGTGGTGTGCAAGTGGCCAATGGAGTGGCCTTACTTGGTGATTTTGGTGGAGTGGTCGTATTTGATTCTGTAGCTGGCTGTGTACATGGTTTAGAGCAGGGGTACTCCTAGTACGGCCCGCGGGCCGGTGGCGGCCCGGCAAGCCTTCCCTGGCGGCCCGCGGACCGTCCAAACATCGTATCCGTGTTTTAATATATATATTTTTTTTAATAGTGTCAGTAAACACCCCTGCGGCAGCGCGAGTCAAGAGACTGCTGCTCTGTGGGGGCCGGCGATTCCGTGGAGCTGCAGGGGCCTACGAGGTGAACAAAGCCTCATTAACATGGGAATGGTCTTTTAAAGACCTGTTAATTGCTCGGGTGCGGCTGTGTGTGTGTGTGCCCGGAAGCTGTCTCAGCCCAGGCACAAACAGGCAGGATTTGAAGACAAAGGTGTGTATAAATCTGGTAGGCTTTGTGCTTTAAACAAGGGGAAATCTAGTTGAGATTGATGCTAACTATACCAACTATAGTTTGGCTTCTGAATCTAAAAAAATCTATATTTGGTATTTTTGAGCAAACCGGCACCAGGGGGAGGATTGATGGCTACCTGGTCTTAAAGAGGTACAATTCATCCCCGTCTGCCAACCTACCAAATGGCGCCATTTGATAGTCAGGGGGAGCTAGGGTAGAACCTTTCACAGGTCAGCCGTGCATCTTTAAGGGAATGAGGGCTTTGGACGAGTGAGACCCTGTAAGGCCGACGAGGCTGGGCCAGCGTCAGCCACACTTGTGCAGCTAAACGATGAAGAAAGACTACTAGGCTGGTCACTGCATTTTAAAAGTGCAGAAAGGCAGATGTATGCAGCAAAATTATATCTATCGTCTCACCTTTAACACCTCGGTTTTTACTGATAAATGACAACTCAGCCGCACTGTTTTTGTTATAGACATGCACAGACTATTTTCTCAGTTTAGGTCCTATCTGGAAATCAAATGAGGCGGGGCTGAGTCAGTCACGTCATGTTAATAGGTTGGCATAGAAGGGTTTGTCATTCTGTTTGTATCTGGAAGAAAATGGAAAATGAAACACTATTTAAAAAGGGAAAAAGTGTTCCAAGAAATGGCACACGTTTTTAAGGGAAGACAAAAGCAAATATATGTTATATTAGCCGATTGGATGAAGAACAGCCGCCTGAAACTGAACGCGGACAAGACGGAAGTCCTCATCCTGGGATCCTCACCCTCCGTCTGGGACGACTCCTGGTGGCCCCCCGCCCTAGGCAGCACACCCAAACCAACAGTCCACGCACGCAACCTGGGCTTCATCCTGGACTCCTCCCTCTCCATGACCAGACAAGTCAACGCCGTCTCCTCGTCGTGCTTCAACATCCTATGCATGCTACGCAAGATCTTCCGGTGGATCCCCACCGAGACCAGGAAGACGGTCACCCAGGCCCTCGTCACCAGCCGACTGGACTACGGCATCTCCCTCTACGCCGGAACCACCGCCAAACTCCAGGAGAGACTCCAGCGGATCCAGAACGCCTCAGCACGACTCATCCTGGACATCCGCCGTCGCAACCACATCTCCGGACACCTGAGAGACCTGCACTGGCTCCCGGTCAACAAGAGAATCACCTTCCGTCTCCTCACCCACGCACACAAAGCCCTGCACAACCAAGGCCCAGGATACCTCAACAGCCGCCTCAACTTCTACGCTCCAAAACGCCAGCTTCGATCAACCGGCCACGCCCTCACCGCCGTCCCCCGCATCCGAAGAGCCACCACAGGGGGAAGATCCTTCTCCTACCTCGCCGCCAAGACTTGGAACTCCCTCCCGACCCACCTCCGCCTGACCCAGGACCACCTCGCCTTCAGGAAGCAGCTCAAGACCTGGCTGTTCAAACAGTAGCGGACCCCCCTCCCCTAGCGCCTTGAGACCCTCCGGGTGAGTAGTGCGCTATACAAATGCTTTGATTGATTGATTGATTATTAAAATGTCTATATATGGAGAGGAATTTGAGTTTGATCCTAGTCTAGATGGGGCTAATGAGTTTTAATTAAGGGTCTCAGTTAAGGTTTGACGGATTGGGCACCAAACCATTGGGCTGGGGCTTAGGACAGATACACATCTCCTTTCCCCTGACATACACTGGGGTGAGTGTTGGGGGGCTTAGGACAGACACACATCTCCCTCCCTGAGGGAGAGCCAGACAGAGGGAGAGCGAGGGAGAAGCAGACAGAGGCAGAGCAAGGGAGAGCGAGGGAGGGAGACAGAGGCAGACAGAGTTAGAGCGAGGGAGAGTGAGGGAGAGTCCTGGAGAGTGAGTGAGGGAGACGGAGGCAGACAGAGGGAGAGCGAGGGAGGGAGACAAAGGGAGAGCCAGACAGAGGGAGAGCGAGGGAGAAGCAGACAGAGGGAGAGCAAGGGAAAGTGAAGGAGGGAGACGGAGGCCAAGGGAGGGAGACAGAGGCAGACAGAGTTAGAGTGAGGGAGAGGCAGACAGAGGGAGAGGCAAACAGGGAGAGCGAGGGAGAGCGAGGGAGAGTGATGGAGAGTGATGGAGAGTGATGGAGAGTGATGGAGAGTGATGGAGAGTGATGGAGAGTGATGGAGAGTGATGGAGAGTGATGGAGAGTGATGGAGAGCGAGGGAAGGAGACAGAGGCAGACAGAGGGAGAGCGAGCGAGGGAGAGAGACATAGGCCGAGGGAGTGAGACGGAGGCAGACAGAGGGAGAGCGAGGGAGGGAGAGCAAGGGAGAGTAAGGGAGGCAGACAGAGGGAGAGCGAGCGAGGGAGGGAGGCAGAGGCAGACAGGGAGAGCGAGGGAGGGAGGCAGAGCGAGGGAGGGAGACAGAGTGAGGGAGGGAGACCTCAGAGTGAGAGAGGGGGAAAGAGAGAGAGGGAGACAGACAGGGAAGGAGGGAGAGGGAAGGAGAAACAGAGAGAGGGAGAGGGTAACAGGGAGAGGGAAACAGAGAGACGGAGACAGAGAGAGAGTGAGACAGTCAGAATGAGTGAGACAGAGGGAGTGAGACAGTCAGAGTGAGTGAGACAGACGGAGACAGAGGGAGAGCGAGGTAGAGAGAGGGAGGAAGAGGGAAAGAGAGAGGGAGGGAGACAGAGCGAGGAGAGAGACAGAGAGAGAGACTGAGACAGAACGAGAGAGAGAGGTGTGTATATCGGGTCTGGTGGCTCAGTGGACGAAGGCGCCCGCTGCAGGGACCAGTGATCAACCTCATGGTACCAGTTTTTTTTGTTGCTCGAGCCCCACCCCCTCCCCCACTGACCCGGTCCCATCGGTGCGGCCCTCGGCCACAAACCACACTGTAAATTTGGCCCCAGAGAAAAAGTTTGTGAGTACCCATGGTTTAGAGAGTGTGTCCAATGATGTGTGTGGGATCCGTGACTAGTGTGGAGGATCTCCATGCTCCCAAGTACTTTGACTGTGTTGGTGTCATTGGTGTCTTCCAGGAGGAAGTTGGGGTCACAGAGGAAGAGGAAGTATTTAGAGTTGATGACTAGTGGGGTGATAATGCCGGTGATAGTATTGCAGAAGGCACGGCGTGGTCCAGGCGGTTTGTAGGCGAGAGTGTCTCTGATTATTGTTTTGCCGTTAGTGTGGATGTGGAAATTGAGGTGTTACATGCTGGGGGTGGGAATGTCTGTGGTGTCTGTGCAGTTAAGGGATTCTTTGTGGATGATAGCTATTCCCCCACCTTACTTGTTGGTTCGGTCTGGTGAATTATCTTGTATCAGTATGGTGTGGCGATGCCGATGTCAGGTGCTGATGCCAGGTTAAGCCATGTCTCAGTGAGGAGGATGATGTCCGGTGTGAGGGAGGTGATGATGTTCCAAATCTCATTGATGTGCTTGTGGAGTTATCGGATGTTGATTAGCAGGCATTGGAGTTGAACTGTAGCAGTAGTAGTGGTAGGTAGAATTTCTGGGGCCGAGGGTTATGTGCTGCAGTGGCATGTTCAGTTCCGGCCGGAGTAAGGTCCTGGCGTTGAGGACTAGAAGTCTGAAAGCAAACCAAGTTAGAGGGGAAAACAAGCCTGAAACGTAAAACAGAGTTAAAGGGAGGAAAAAGTGAGCCTGAAAGTAAACCAAGTTAGAGGGAAAAACTATCATGAAAAGTAAAATGGAGTTAAAGGGAGGACTTCTGGCATAGCGAGCAACCATGGGAGCGCTCTCCTGAGGAACTGCTCAATGGAGTTGTGCTGCGGCCTCCATTAAGTAGGTTAACCGGGCGGGGTGCTCGGTGCAGTCAGCAGGATACAGGAAGCGGGAGGGAGAGGGCAGGAAAGAGTCTGCAAGGAAGAAGCTCCAATGAATTTGAGTAGGGAAATTAAGCCTAAAGCGAAAATAGAGGGAAAAACAATCCTAAAAAGTAAAACTGAGTTAAAAGGGAGGCAAAACTGAGTCTGAAAGCAAACCAAGTTAGAGGGAAAAATGAGTCTGAAAAGTAAAACCGAGTTAAAGGGAGTAATTCTGGCATAGCGAGCAACCAAGGGAGAGCTGGCCTGGGGACCTGCCATTACAACACGGCGTTACCACACATTACCTTTACAAAGCGGCAGTTGGAACGCGAGTGCCATTACCATGCATATTTTTACAACACATATGCCTTTACAACAAATTTTGTTTTAAATGTGAGTATTAGGTTGGTATTAAACATATATATTTATTTCTTTATTTCACACCAGTCCCACCACAGAAATGGGCCCGACACATGCTCTGAGGCTAAAGTTGAAAATGTAATGCTTTTCAGGCTCTGGTCACAGGTCCTGCAAAAACGGTGAAACGTTGTGCAGACGAGTTTCAGTCTGACCGCTTTCCTCAGTGCCCGCTTCACTAAAAATGTTTCACTTAGGTGCTCGCTTTAAAATCTCTGTTGGTGTTCACCAATGTTCCCTCTAATTTGTTTCCTCTGTGTGCGGCAGTGTGGGGTCTCTGTGCGCTGCAGCCATGGTTATGTGCGCAAGGAACCAGACCGTGCGTGTGGGTGCGGCGCCAAATATCACTCCAAACTCATGCTTAAACAAGTGAAAAGACTGCATTTTCACACATAAATCGGCACGTTAAGTGTCTTATGGCAGGTTTGCAATTTAGACACACACAATTACATGAATTGGTTATACAGGCAAGTACACTTCGGGTTTAGAAAAGCACAAGGCTCCAATGATAGTACCATTATAAGATTTTACTGCTGTAGATGTAATATTACTTGTTGTATTGTATATCTGGATGCACAGACGGAAAGAAGCAACAAAATACCAGCCAGGTGGCACACTAGGCTAAGCAGAGAGATTTCTATCTTGCGTGATATCTAAAAGAAATGTAGCAAGTCCAAAAGAACGACGTGTGCTTTACATGTTGTTCAATTGGACTTTGGTCAGCCAACTTCAACTAGGCACAAGCCAGGCCGTCTTTAAGACTGGTGGAGCCCTGTGTGACAATGTTTGTTGGCGCCCCTCCAATGGCCACCTCTACCATGGATTCCCTCACTAGCACCCTTTAATAGCGGCCCTCAAGTCTCCAGAACCACTGGCTCTCTGATTAATTTAGTATTATAGCACCATTCATACCAGTGTAGGGTGTCAGAGCACTTTACATAATACACACATTGCACAGACACAATCATATGTGTGTAAATCAGTGTATTGGAAGTGTTACATCAGACAAGACTACAAGGTGCAGTGTAGGAGTCATCGATACTAGTATGCAATATAATTTAACAATGCTTATTCTGGAAAAGTACGAATTCAGAATTCAAAATGTGCCCCCATGTGTTAGAGGTTCTCTTAAAAACAAGAATTGTTTTTTTACCCAAATAAACCCTTTTGGAAAGATTAGGATAATAAAAGACTGGGCAATAAAACATATTGCTCTAACATAATACTTGCAGTTAACACGCAGCTGTTTGATGACAGTTAATCAGGGATGTGGAATTTTCCAAATAATCTAGTTGTCCAAGGGACAAAATGCCACTGAGACCTACATGTCCTGTAAAAACCACTTGTCCTTATTTGCAGGTGCATGAGAAATCATATTAAATCATATGTTAACTAATGCAGAGCCTGCAAATGGGACATTATTCTGGCAGGCGCCAATACAATGCATTCATTGTAGTTTTCAGAATGAAAACCAAGGTTTCTGCTAGAGGTAAATCTGGTGCCTCCCTGTGACCCCGTCACTCGCCTTAGGCATTCCCTGCTCTGCTCGGAGCGCGGCTGAAGTTGCAAAGTTAAACAATATGTGGCTCACTGTGACATGTTCCTTGTACTATGTTAGAAAGCGCCCTTCCGTACCACATAAGCACACGCCCACAGTTAACTTTATGCCAATGTCGATCACAGGATTTCACTACATGCGCTTTCCTTTCCTTGCACCTCCACCTTCGCTTTCTATGTCTGAGGTTTTTAAACAGCTACTGTATGCGCTCTTCCTTCTCCCTTAAGTGCAGCTCTGCCTCACTTTATTGTGCCGCTAAATACAAAGCTGATTGCAGCCAAAACACAACCACCCCTAGAGATACCTCCTTGGTGGTGGAATTGGCGAACCTTTCGTGACCATCATCAGCCAAAATTCGGACTTCTAGCGTGACTTCTAATCCCGGTCACAAAGAGCTTTATGGCTTCGTCATCAGCACAGTGACGGGGCGAATTTCACTTCCGCTTTTTAAAAACACATGTATTTTAACCCCGCATTCAGATCCGTCTGAAGTCCTGGCACTGATGTGGTGCAAGATGTGTGCCGTGCCCAAGCCGCCTGCCATGAACTTTGAAGGGAACAGTTCTCCTGAGGTGCCGCTGCAGCTTAAAAGAAAATACACACATTGGGCTACATTAAGCCCTATAAATAGGCACTGGCCAATTGAGCATTTTCTCACACAAATGGGAAAGATATCGCCCTTTTGTGAGGGAAATTGCCCAATCTGTGTCACACGTCTCGTGTGAAAGGGAGTTTTAATCCACTCTGCACACCAATGTAAACGTGCGCAGTTAGCAATTAGTGGCGATAAAAGCGTGAACTTTCTGCAGCCACACTGACGCCGCATTAGACACGGTCAGTCAGCAGGCAAACAAGTTCTATTTCGATATTTCAGAGCAGTCTGCACGCAAGCTCAGCAAAATAACACTCTAGTAGTGCTATGATGGGCACCATAGTGCTTATTTTACCTGAATCTATCCCGAAGTTCAAAGGCTTGCTGAGACTGAGTGACGTTTCACTCCCCAGCCAATCACTGGCTAGAGCACAGTGAAGTCATGGGATGCTAGCCAATCAGATGCCTCCAAAGTCTTCAAAGGATCTCTGCAAGCTTTTATGACTGGCTGTGAGCCCCAGAGTGCCCACAGCCTGTTTTGTTTCCGTGATTTAATGTCTACTTGTCCGTCGGACAAAATGGAGATTAAATCTTCTTGCCCAATGATAAAAACAACTTGGTTCGGGCGCCGGGCGATATGATTCCCCCACCTGTTAATAGCTCAATGCTCTATATTAGGATTTTGACTTACAAACCACAAGTAACAAAATGAGCTCTCTAACAGAAGTAGTAACCCACCGACCTATTTACATTTATTCACTTTGTTTTCTGCATGGCACATGTTCTTAGCAGGAGACATTTTAACCCACTGTGCGACCTTTGGATGTGTCAAAACTTCCACTAGACAAACCTCTATCTCTTTTCAGCAAGACTAATAATCACCAGAGTTATCTAGACATTTTAATTGATGCCTGAAAATAGCTGGAGGCCAGGAACATGCACGGCATCCAACTCTTCACACGAGGACAACACCCTCATTATATGTATAGTCAGCTGCATGCAACAAAGCCTCGCAGCGGCCTTCGTCCATCTCCATGCACAGCTCACAATCTGGCAACCAACTACTGCTGTGTATAACCTTTAGGAGGCTTGGCTGCATCAAGCCCAAAAGCACAATGTGTGCTTTACACATAGCTGCCAAGGTTTCAGATTGCTTGTGTGTGACATTTTCATAATTACAGTGTAATTATGAGTGACCTATAAATAAAAGAAATTACAGCTATCTGAGGGGTGTAATGTCTCATCTTTATGTTTCCGTCATCTTCATTGCTTGATTTTGCTTGAAAATGTCACTGATTTGTTGAAATATCACTCAAGATTATATAGAAATTATAAAAATGTCCCCCATAGCAATCTTAAACCTTGGCAGCTATGCCCTCTGTCCCGCTCGAACTGTCAGCTGAGCAGAGCGCACATGCATCTGCCCGAGCCAGCCACAACAGAGACCTGTACCACTAGCGAGGAGGGGCTGGTGACATGATTGAAAATGGCGGCAAAATAGAGGCGGGAGACACCGCCTAATCCCCTCTTTTCTTTTGCTGAATTTGTTTTATAATGGACTGTGGCTGCGGGCTGTTTGTGGCCCTTTGTGAAAACATTTGTTAATTGCAGCGCCGTCATGCGCTGCAATTAACGAACATTTTCACAATGGCTCACAACCAGCCCCCAACCGCGCTCCCTTAAGAGAAGACATTTAGCAAGTCCAAAAGCACGAAAAGTCATGCTTTTGGACTTGCTAAATGTCTTCTCTTAAGGGAGCGAGGTCGGGGGCTGATTGTGAGCCATTGTGAAAATGTTTGTTAATTGCAGCGCATGACGGCGCTGCAATTAACAAATGTTTTCACAAAGGGCCGCAAACAGCCCGCAGCCACAGCCCATTAGTGCGGAGCTTCTTCAATCTTTCCCCCTAACACGGAATTGCCGTTTTCGCGCCGCTCGCGTTTTAAACGCGGCGGCGCGAAAGCACTCACAGGATGTGTGCGCGCTTTCCTCGGGACTCTGCGCGCTCGGGGTCAGCAAGGTTACAGGGAACACTGGTGTTCACTCATTGCAGCAAATGTTATGGCACACTCTCCACGACTTTCAGCTCTATCAGTCCTGCATTGGTCCATGCCGGATTTTCCATGTTTCCCGTTTGTGAATGCTGGTACAGTGATCAACCTTTTCATACACCATGTGGTGTCCCAACCTCTGCTGGGCATCGAAAACACTGGTACTTTGGCGATCAAAGCAGGAAGCGAAGATGATACATCCAACTCTAGTCTCTTCAAGCGGCATGCAGCTGCTTCCTTTCTTCCCATACGGCCTCGAACTA
Organism: Lissotriton vulgaris; assembly: GCF_964263255.1. Taxonomy (NCBI): domain Eukaryota; kingdom Metazoa; phylum Chordata; class Amphibia; order Caudata; family Salamandridae; genus Lissotriton; species Lissotriton vulgaris. The sequence continues at coordinate 375,346 of NW_028255828.1, forward strand.
CAGTGAGTATCTTGAACCATCCGGGGGAGCGGGGGGGGGGGGGGGGGGGGGGGGGGTGACGCGCTGTGTTTTCCACCACCAAACCACTCTGCACAATCAATGCGCTTAGCTCCAAACTGAAAGGGCGTGCCGGAAAGCGGTGCTTGTAACCGCTCAAACTTCACACCAGTCCCACTAAAAAAATGGGTCCGACACATGCTCGGAGGCTATAGTTGAAAATGTAATGCTTTTCAGGCACGCCTATATATAGCCAGCAAACACGATCGCATCTTCTCAAGCCTCTTTACGTGAGGAGTATACAGCGGGGTAGCGAACCCCAAATATCCACAACAAAACTGCAACTCGGCACAGGAACCACAATTCCAGGTAAATAATCACAGCGCCGGCACTCTTATTGATGTAAACGTATGTTTATTCACACACGGCAGCAATCAATATCCCAATGCATTTTGGAGATCAAGCACGCCTTGATCACGGGTTAGGCGTGAACGTGCAGTCTGCCTCCTTTAAAGAGACAGGGCGTTATCCAAACAGCATAGAACAACATAGTAAAGATGGTTTGCTCTATATGTACATTGTTGCATAAGCGTTCAGAGTGAGATTAATAGCGAGTCAAAATAAAACATTTCTGTTCATTGGACAATAATAATCAAGTGATTATGCTGGGTTGTTGCACAGAATTATACAGTTATATACAATCAAAGCACAGCGTTTGACAGATTTGTAATCACCTGCTAACACATGCTGCGGTAACACTTCTTTATGAGTGATTACCAAATGATATCTGAACTATTTTAAGTAGTTCAGACCTATATCACTTGGGTAATAATTGTAACAATGGCAGCTTTGAAGCCCCAGTGGGCATTTCAAAGAAAAAGTAACACATTGATCAATATCGATCCTGTGACAAAAACTGTTCATACTCAATTTGACCTTCTGTGAGGTCATTCATAACCCAATTTGGCCCCAGTGGGCAAAATAAAAAACGAGTAATGCCCTGTATAGACCAGTAACAATTAATACCCCATTCTTATAATAACAAATGTGCCATACGCCAATACCATGTTACATAAACGTGCTTAATAGATCAGATAATTAAATAACATTGTATTTGTGCAATTACACCCTGAATATTATCTCGTACAAGACAATAAGACATGTACTTCATTTCCAATGAATAAACATTGCCACCATCGGCGACGTCCACACCCAAAATCTAAGTAGGACTTGACAATCAATAACACATATGGATATACTCCAGCCATTTAATATCTAATCGCTTCTCTGCTCTTTTTTATCATTCTCCGTCTAAAATAAAAAAATAACAAAGTATACTCATTAAAACCAATGTTACAACACACAGATTAAAAGACACTAGCCTATTCAGAAGAAAAGGTGCATAGTTGTAAGTTAGAAACGTGCTTAGCTTAAATGTACTGCCATTTCTTCGTCCAAATTCAAACCTTTAGGAAACAAAGTATCCTATTCATCTTAGATTAGAGTTTTTAACTCAGTGGTACGACCACCCCCTCTATCTTTAATGGGTATGGTGTCCAGTACTACAAATTTCATTCGATTACAATTTTGAGCATGATGTATTTTAAAATGGCGCCACCGAATAGTGCTGATCATTATTACGATTGGCTCGGATGTGCTTTAAAACACGCTTCCTGGCCCTATGAATGGTGCTGCCTACATAGGCAAGTTTGAATGGACAGATAAGCGTGTATACTACATACTGTGAGGTACTTGTTGTTGATAAATTATTTCTGGCTTGATGACAATTGAACTTTTTTGCAACTGTTGCTGAACTTGCAGGCCTTACATCGGTTGCATGTATAAAAACCTTTGGTAATGCTTCTTGTTGTTTCAAGTTTAACGAGGGAAGGACACAGCGAGTCCTGTAAGGATTTAGCCTTCCTGAATGTTCTTTGGGGATGTTCCCCAATAACAGGTGTCAGATGTGGATCTGTGTGTAACACATTCCAGTATTTTTTTAAAACTTTTTCTCAGATTCGAGGATTGGTTATTATAGGTGCTAATTAATCTGATTTTTTTCATCTGGTGAGTCTTTAGGCTTCGGACAAAGTACATTATTCCTGTCCAATTTCCTCACTTTTTCAACAGGATTGAGTACAGTTTTATTACTGTATCCTCTGTCTTTAAATCTTTGCTGCATGGTAGCTACCTCATTTTTAAATCCTTCATCACTGCTGCAATTTCGCCTGGCTCTCATCAATTCGCCGTACAGGATACTTTCAATGAGAGCCCCTGGGTGACAGCTATTGGCTCTTAATAAGCTGTTACCTGATGCAGATTTCCTATATAACCTACTTATCAGTTGGCCAATCTGAGCAATGAGTTGGGTATCAAGAAACTCAATAGTAGTATTTTCGATGTGACCAGTGAACGAGAGATTGAGGGTATTTTGGTTCAGGATGTTAATAAAGTTGAGAGCTTGGGGCGTGGCCACGGAGGCGACCAAGATGGCAGCATCCGCTTGAAGCTCCGACGGTCGGGCTTCTACGCTTCCTTATAGCTCGATGTAGGATCTAACGTTTGCAGCTGGACACCATCCTACAGTGCCTGGGACCATGTTATGCACAACCGGAGGTCCAGGAACAGTGCAAGATTCGCCCAGGAGGTGCGTCGATGACTGCTGAGGCGGTGGCGATATTGCGGCCCATGTCGTAGTTTCGCAGCGCTGCCAGGAATGTGGTGAATCCGCGCCCATTTGCTGCCCTTTCGCTGCCCTGTTGCTCGTTTTTGCCCGGCCGGCATGCTTCCCGCTGTCCTCTCTCTTGCTACCGCCCCTCCGGTCGGACCCCCTGGCCTCGGGTGGGCTCTCGGGCTGTTGCGGCCTGGTGCGTGCTCCGAGACTGGGGCCTAGATTGCTGGGGCCGGTGGGAGTGCGGGGGTGGATTCGCGGGGAGTTCCGGGTCACTGGTGGGTGACAGGTGCGGGGGCTGCGTCTGGGTGATGCGGGGGGTTGGACTTCCCCCCTCGGTGCCCCGGGAGTGCTCCGCTGCGGGTAGTGGGTTCGGGCCCGCGCTGGGGGTTATTTTCCCGGTGTGTTTGGCTCTGCCTCGAGCTGGTTGGGGGCCTTCTTGGGAGCGCTGTCTGCTGTGGTGCCTCTGATGGTGCCTACGCTTCTTGGCCTGTGCTGCCTGCACCAGCCCTGCTGTTCCAGGCTGGCTTGATCCTGCGGCCACTGCTCCAGTTGGATCCCCGCTGCGATGCTCGTACCTGTGTCTCTGCTGACCTGACCCTATCCGGGCATTGATGTGCCGCCGGAGGCGCCTGCCATTGCCGAAGCTACTGTCTGCCTTACTTGCTCGTCTCCAGTACGGGGTCATGCGCTGTGCCCGGGCCTGACATTCGGGTGTCCTATAGTGCTCTTCTGTGGCGCCTGGGCTGTCTGGTTGCCAGCTGCCGGACTGTGCTCTGTGCCCTCCGCAATCCCTGGCGTGGTTTGGTTGTGAATGCCAGGATCGCACTCAGATGCCCTCGTATTGTGTCTGCCACCTACGCTGTTACCACTTGTCTGTCTCTACACTGTTTCTAGGAGTCACCTGCCACCCCTCCTTTGCCGCTGTCCTTCGGATTCCCATTGCCCCACGTTCTGTACCTGGAGTGTGTGACACCGCCCAACGAATTGGCTGTCTTTTCCATCCGCTTAGCGACTCCCCCTTCAGAGTTTGGTCTCTACAGCGGCGCTCTCATCGCGCTCTTCTCTGCTGATCCCCTCTCCACGCTCCTCGAAAATGGTGAAGAAAGACCCTAAGCAGAGCAAGCTGCAGTTCGATAAAACGACAGGCACTGAGTCAGATGCTCCTGCTGATCAGTCTGCGAAGACCTCAATCCCCCAAGACGCTGAATGCTCGGCCTCTCTTGCTACTGCCATGCTAGCTGAAATGAAGGCTGGTTTTAAGCCACTGGATGGCCGGTTTGATAATCTGGATAAAAAACTGGCGGATATGAGTACAAAAATCCAGGTGCATGATCGTAGACTGGATGTAGTTGAGTCCAAAGTATCGGACATCGAAGATGGTGCTGCCTCCTCTTTGAAACTGCTGGAAAGGGTAGAGAAGATCCTCAAGGATGTTGCTATTAAGAACGAGGATTTGGAGGCCTGGAGTCGCCGAAACAACATTCGCATTCTCGGTGTTCCCGAGACGACAGCTACCGGTCGAATGGACATGTTCGTGGAACAACTGCTGTCGGACCTGTTTGGCAGGGAGACCTTCACGCAGGGATTCGTGGTCGAGCACGCCCATAGATCGTTGGGCCCCCGTCCTAGACCCGGTCTGCCTCCGAGACCCATCATCGCCAGGCTCATGAACTTTCGAGATAGAGACTCTGCTTTGCGCGCTGCTCATGACTTGGGGGCTATCCAGTGGCAAGGGAGCAAGCTAACTTTCTTTCCTGACTTCACCATTGTGGTTCAAGAAGCTAGGCGCACATTTCAAGGGGTCAAGGCAACTTTGAAAAACTTGTGTCTCCGTTATGGCATGCTGTACCCAGCGAGGCTTAAGGTGGACATAAATGGCAGGTCTCGGGTGTTCGACACTCCAGCTGAGGCGCAGGAGTTTTGCCGGGATTCCAGGAAGGATCAAGCGGGTTTGTCCGGAGAGCCGAGATTTGCTTCCCCACCGCGAGAGGCCTCACAGACAAGTGTGGATTTCTTCTCCCAACCCAGGACTGGTTGACCGCTTTTTTCCTTGCTCCTTAAATGTGTCTGACTAATGCTTATTTCTTCATCCATATGTGCTTTATTTCAAAGTTATTGATTGCTGTGTTGCCCGACTGGCATGGCGTTTGCCATGTCGTATGGTGAATACCGTAATGTTTTCTTCTAAAGTCCACATGTTGCACTGTGCTTCATTTGTTCCTCCTGGCAAGCTCCGATTTCCATTGCACATGTGCATGGTTGGTTATATTTGGGACTGCCTCTTTAGGGTTTACATCATTAATGGTTTCTGCAGATTTTTGGAATCTATGGTCATGATGTGGTCTAGATCAGACGTACACAAGGCTTCGATTGTACTGATACTGTTTGAATAGTTCAGCTAGGTAATGTACCCGGTCCTTCCGGGCTTTCACTGATGACATGGAACGTGAGACGACTGAATAACACCAGAAAACGTAGGCAAGTTCTCAATTATATTGCGCGACACAGACCGGTGCTGTGGGGCGGGCGGGACGGTGGGGCCTACCGCACCTACACCAGCCGTGACTTGCATTGCATTTACAGTGGATTTTCTCTGAGCCTCTATGTTTGAAAACAAACTGAATGTCAAGCACGTCTTTTTTTTCAAATGAACTCCAATGTTTTTTTTGTTGTAATCTGAGCTTTGTTGTTTCAGTGTGTAATTTCGCAGCCGCCCCTCTAGCATTACATGGCAGACTTTTCCTACCTCTAGCCTCGAGTGTACTAATACTATTTTCCTACACAATCATCTTTAAAATGGAACAGTTTTTTTATTTACTCTCACTGACTGTTAACTGCGAGCTGCGCATTATGTCTACGCAGTTGGTGCCAAATTCTCTCTTCGGCGCAGCTGCTGCCCATTGTTATGCATGTGAGGCTGAGATAGTGCAGCATTTGCGTGCACCATTCTGAGCGCCAGTGCAGCTCTACAGACACCAGTAAAAACATGCACCTTAAATCCATCTCTCTCCTCTCAGATGACTCCGCTCACCCTGCTATTAATTAATTGGTACCAAAAATTTCAAACAACTTGAATTTTCTGCAGCCAGTAAAGAAACGTAGCTGCCCAGGAAAAAGAAATACGCATCCATTTATTGACTCAACAGTGTGTGTGTACTTTCCCCTTGTCACTGTGCGTATGTGTTGTATTTCTTACTGACAGGCCCAACTAACTGCGTCACACAGGCTGTACTAGAGCTTGAATAGTCTGAGCAACAAGCTTGACCCCGCACCATCTGCCTTGGCCTTTCCAGTAGGCTGAGTAACTTGATTCCTGTGTCATGGGGTGTCATCTAAGAACGGGTGCCGCAGCTAACACATTTCTGGCAATCATCTACAACATGAAGTACTTCCCAGTTCCTCAGTCCCTTGTGAGTACGGTCCTTCTCGGTAAATCACTGTAAATAGTGTTCTTTTACTGAATTGTACAGTAGCTGATCAAGCCAAGGTGCTGATGGCCGATCGTGTAACCTGCAAAGGAAGAGGGGGATGGGGATGGGGATGGGAGGGTGAGCAAGGTGGGCCCAGCTCTGGTTAAGAGTTCCCAGGCTACTGCATCATCTGTTCTCCCATTGTTCATTTAGTTATTTTATTAAGGTTATGGAGCCTGGGTCTGCATTACATTCCCGCACTAGTTTATTCTGCTGTGCCTAAAGCACACACAATTATTAGAGTGCAGTGAAGCAGAACTCAGTTGTCGTCACAACAGCCTGTTAACCTGCCAGTATTACAAAGCTGTTTATGCTATTTGGGAGGCTAGGGAAAGATCCTGCAGATGTATGAATAGAGAGAAGTAGCAAACTATCGACAGGAAGAAAAGAAAGGAAAACGAGAAAGTGGTGAAATAGATTGTGTGTGGAAGTGAAACAGGGTGGAAAATGGGTAAAAGAAGACTAGAGAATGATGAGAATGGAAAAAGTAAAAGGGTTAAGGAAGATGGGGAAATAGACAAGAGAAAAGAGAAGAAAAGGACAAAACAAATTTGGAGACATGGAAAGAAGAGTGAAGCAAAGATAGGAGAGAGGCAAGGAGAAAGAAAGCAGTGCGAGATGAGAGATGTGACGGAAAATGAAGAGGTGGAGATAAATATGAAGAGCGGTAAAATATCAAATGGGAAATGCAAAATGCAGACCTGGGAGATAAAGCACAGTGACAAGGGGAAAGCATATGAGTATGGACAGCAATTTCTAAGCTAATAAAACGACTACAAAGAATGAGAACGAAGATTCCTTAAATGCTAAGCTTGCCTTCTCACCCCACCCCTAGACCTGGCTCCACCGCTAGTGCACAGTTTAGTGGTGGTGAGTACCTGCACTTATTTATTTCCACTTAAAGAACTGTCTATCGATGATCCAACACCTGGCCCACTAAATAGACACAGGTCTTAAAGCATGCATCTTTATCCCCATGAATTTGCTGTTTACAATTTGGTTTGCCAACGTTTTCTTGGGTTGTTGGCTCTGAAAATGTTTGAAGAAAATTTGTATGCAAACAATTTGTGGGTCGAGTGCATTGATGTTAGGTCTAGTAGAAAATTTTACTCACTCGACCTGCAGGTCAAGTAAGATGTTTTAGATTTGTCGAGCGCTGTTTATGGATACCTTTGTCCTGACCCGGGTGCGTTCCGCCCTTCGAGCCATATTTCCTTTTTTAGGTTTCGCTGGGGGGCGGAGCCGTTAGGCTCCTCCTCCAGCAAAATCTGTAGTTTCTAGTATGGGTGACTTGAACACGCCTCTCTGCTTCATTGGCTAGCTCCATAAATGGAGGCTAGCCATTGGAACAGAGAGGCGTCCGTCAATGCCGGACCAGACACGGGGGCGTTCCCGAGATTCTTTGGCTTTTGCCGACGTCACGCGACGCCGGGAACGCCCCCGTGTCTGGTCCGGCCGGGCCGTGTTTGCTGCTGTCCTGCCTTGTGTCCCTCCTCCCGCCGTCCACACGTTTCCCTCCTCCCTCCCGACGTCCGTGTCCTTTCCCGCCCCCCTCGTCCTCTCCCGCCCCCCTCGTCCTCTCCCGCCCGCCCCCCTCGTCCTCTCCGAGGTTTCTTCAGCCGGCCGGCCGGCCAATCCTAGCGCGGCTGGCCGGAAGTGCCCGCCCCCCCGCCGCCCAGGGGAAGAAGGAAGACGGCGGCCCACAAGAAGTATGGCGGCCCACGCGGGGCTCCCGTGGCCTGCCTGGAGGGAGCCCCGGAAGAAGCGGAGGACGTTGCCGGGCAAGTGTTGCCGAGTAGGACAGCTGCAGCCCCGCGCCTCCGCCCACGGTGAGTGCTGTGTTGCTCGGGTGTTGCGTGGCTCCGCACGCAGGGTGCACACACCTGGAAAAAATCAGGATTCGCAGATGATACAACAGTGCACCAACCTATTTCGCTGGCTTTTTAATTGAATGTTGATTTTAAAGTCAAGAAAGGACCGCATGCAGGCGTATGCGCAGGCTCACAGCTGCTGTCTCGCTGGGGATGTTGAATCTAAAGAGGTGAAACCAAAATCCTCCCACAGTCGCCTGGACCGTCCTGGGCGCTGGGAAAATGAAACCAACTGCGGTTCCTCTCCACCCTGGGTCCCGTGCCTCTGCACGTGCTTCAAGATTGATAACGACACCCTGACATGAAATGCAGAATAAGGCACTTAAGTAAGTCGGTTGACTTGCATAGCCAGCACGCTCCCCCTGAACATTGTTTCAGCAGCACTGCTGGTACAGAGCAGCCTCTTCAATGGCTGGAGCTCTGGTCTCCCGAGCAGCAGGCCGCAGGCCTCTAGTGAGAGTGAACTCTGAGTACCCCACCCCCACCCCCGCCCTCAGGCCCAGTGCGGGGCAGCAAGCCCCTAAGGTAAACTATAAACCTGCCCCTCAGGGGCAGCAGGCCCTGTGACACCCTGCGCAGCAGCTGCCTGTCCCTAGCGACCTGCGGCTCTGGAGAAAGAAGCATGTCCCCAGGGACCCCCCCCCCCCCCCCCTCCTCCTTGCCCCACCCTAGTCACGAAGCTGCCTGCCCCGGTGACCTGGAGGGGCTCGGTGTCTGCAGCGTGTGTCTGGTGTCTGCAGCATCAGCCCCCTCGTGGCGGTGAACGGTGCTCTCCAGAGGCAGGAGCAGCGGGCTAGTGACGGGGACCTCACCGAAGCCCCTATCCCGCCACTGCTTGCCCCCTGGAGGAGCAGCAGGCCTCTAGCTTGAGAGAACGCTGCCAACCCCTCTCCAACTACAGCCGTGCCGAAGCAGCTGTCCCCTAGCGACAGGGACCTCTGCCACCCTACCCTCGCCACCACCCCCCCTTTGCAGGAGCAGCTGCCCCCTAGCGACAGGGACCTCTGCCAACCCACCCTCGCCACCAACACCACCCCGTGGAGGAGCAGCATGCCCCCTAGTGACAGGGACCTCTGCCAACCAACCCTCGCCACCATCAGCATGCCCCCTAGTGACAGGGACCTCTGCCAACCAACCCTCGCCACCATCAGCATGCCCACTAGTGACAGGGACCTCTGCCACCCTACCCTCGCCACCATCACCACCTCGTGCAGGAGCAGCATGCCCCCTAGTGACAGGGACCACTGCCAACCAACCCCCGCCACCATCAGCATGCCCCCTAGTGACAGGGACCTCTGCCAACCAACCCTCGCCACCATCAGCATGCCCACTAGTGACAGGGACCTCTGCCACCCTACCCTCGCCACCATCACCACCTCGTGCAGGAGCAGCATGCCCCCTAGTGACAGGAACCTCTGCCACCCTACCCTCGCCACCATCACCACCCCGTGCAGGATCAGCATGCCCCCTAGTGACAGGGACCTCTGCCAACCAACCCTCGCCACCATCAGCATGCCCCCTAGTGACAGGGACCTCTGCCAACCAACCCTCGCCACCATCAGCATGCCCACTAGTGACAGGGACCTCTGCCACCCTACCCTCGCCACCATCACCACCCCGTGCAGGAGCAGCATGCCCCCTAGTGACAGGAACCTCTGCCACCTTACCCTCGCCACCATCACCACCCCGTGCAGGAGCAGCATGCCCCCTAGTGACAGGGACCTCTGCCAACCAACCCTCGCCACCATCAGCATGCCCCCTAGTGACAGGGACCTCTGCCAACCAACTCTCGCCACCATCAGCATGCCCACTAGTGACAGGGACCTCTGCCACCCTACCCTCGCCACCATCACCACCCCGTGCAGGAGCAGCATGCCCCCTAGTGACAGGAACCTCTGCCAACCTACCCTCGCCACCACCCCCCCCCCCTTGCAGGAGCAGCTGCCCCCTAGCGACAGGGACCTCTGCCACCCTACCCTCGCCACCATCACCACCCCGTTCAGGAGCAACATGCCCCCTAGTGACAGGAACCTGTGCCAACCTACCCTCGCCACCACCACCCCCCCCTTGCAGGAGCAGATGCCCACTAGCGACAGGGACCTCTGCCACCCTACCCTCGCCACCATCACCACCCCGTTCAGGAGCAGCATGCCCCCTAGTGACAGGAACCTCTGCCAACCTACCCTCGCCACCAACACCACCCCGTGGAGGAGCAGCATGCCCCCTAGTGACAGGAACCTCTGCCAACCTACCCTCGCCACCAACACCACCCCGTGGAGGAGCAGCATGCCCCCTAGTGACAGGAACCTCTGCCAACCTACCATCGCCACCAACACCACCCCGTGGAGGAGCAGCATGCCCCCTAGTGACAGGAACCTCTGCCAACCTACCCTCGCCACCATCACTCCCCTCCCCCCCCTTGCAGGAGCAGCTGCCTCCTAGCGACAGGGACCTCTGCCAACTCACCCTCGCCACCAACACCACCCCGTGGAGGAGCAGCATGCCCCCTAGTGACAGGAACCTCTGCCAACCTAACCTCGCCACCATCAACCCCCCCCCCTTGCACGAGCAGCTGCCCCATGGCGACAGGGACCTCTGCCAACCTACCCTCGCCACCATCACCCCCCCCCCCCCTTTGCAGGAGATGCTGCCCCCTAGCGACAAGGACCTCTGCCAACCTACCCTTGCCACCATCACCACCCTGTGGAGGAGCAGCATGCCCCCTAGTGACAGGAACCTCTGCCAACCTACCCTCGCCACCATCATCACCCCGTGCAGGAGCAGCATGCCCCCTAGTGACAGGAACATCTGCCAACCTACCCTCGCCACCATCACCCCCCCCTTGCAGGAGCAGCTGCCCCCTAGCGACAGGGACCTCTGCCAACCTACCCTCGCCACCATCACCCCCCCCCCCCCCCACCCTTGCAGGAGCAGCTGCCCCCTAGCGACAGGGACCTCTGCCAACCTACCCTGGCCACCATCACCACCCCGTGCAGGAGCAGCTGCCACCTAGTGACAGGGACCTCTGCCAACCTACCCTCGCCACCATCGCAACCCGTGTAAGAGCAGCATGCTCCCTAGCAGGCGCGCAACACCCATTGGGCTCACGGGGCTTCAGACCCAACCTGACCCCCCCCCCCCCCCCCCCTCGTGTGTGTCAACCCGGGCTGACACAGTTTTGCGTGATGGCGATCGTCTGATTGTAACCGCACCCGAGTAGTTAACAGGTCTTTAAAAGACCATTTACTTGTAAATTAGGCTTTTGTTATTTTGGAACCCCTTCTTACAGGGGCAGCAGGCCTCTGGCGACAGGGGACACTAGTGCCAGCCCGCAGCCCGCACTCCCGTCCAGGAGCTGCAGGCGCCTGTAGTGGGCAGGCGCTCTGTGCCCTTCAGGCCAGCAACCGTCGGTCCCACAGAGTGGGACCCACAGTCCGGTCCTCGCACCCTCTCTGCCAACTCTCCACAACAGACCCTCCTAGCGCCTGCGACTCTGCGAGCTTTGTTCTTCCCGTGTCTGCGGCAGTCTGTCCTCCGAACTAGCCTTGGTGCCCTGGTCTCCCCCTTGCCACCTGACGCTGGGTGCCCTCACACAATAACGCAGGTTGTTCCCAGTGACCGCAGCTCAGTCATACTCACACTGGGGTAGCTCCTCGCTCTCACTTGTGATCCGGAGCGCTGTGTCACCATCACAGCCTCTGCCACCTCATCTCACCCTCGGGCAAACCAGGAGAAGTCCTTAAAGGCCAGCGTCTGGACACCTCGAGGCACAGGGCAAAAGTTAACCAGTCCCCTTAAACAATAACTTTTTCAACTACAAGAAATATTCCAATTACTAGCTTGCGTGTTGCTCTTTGTGTATTTAAGACTTGGAATATGGGGCCTTGGTTGCAAAAAAGAATCCATGCGTGCACTCACTCTGTGTTTTTATTTTTCTTGAACGAGATTGAAACGTTGCCCATTTGCACTCGCTTTGCATTTATCCTGCCTCCATACTTGAAGACGAATGCCATCTTAGTATCGTTGACACACCCCACAATGCAGTGGACATCTCTCTGGCTTTCTGCAGCTAACCCTGCAGTGGACATCTCTCTGGCTTTCTGCAGCTAACCCTGTATGCTTCATTCTGCTTAGTGACATGAGCTTCACTCTCATTAGCGGAAGTGAAGGTTTAAGTTATAGGCACATATTGAACATGCTTTGAAATGGCAACAGACAACTAATCCAACATAAGCAGGAGTTCCACACTTCAGAGAACGTTGGCTCGGAGATCCTCTCCCATAACATTACAGAGCGCCATTTCATTAAACATTTAATTACAAACCAAATAAAAGACATTTAAATAAGAAAATTAAATTTTAACGAAATTCAGGTTATAATGAAGGGGTAGGGTGAAGATTATGGATATGAAGAAGTCGTCCGGTTCAGAGATATGGTTCATAGATGAGTTAACCGTTTGAATGAAAGATAGCCTTAGGGTATGGGCAAGATTGTTTTTGATTAGGGAAGGGAATAAAGAATACAGGTTCATGTTTGGGAGTATGATAAGGACAAAGGCTTGGGTCTGGTCAGTGTTGAGATAAACATCTATTAACATATAAGGTCTGAGTAATAATTGGTCCAGAATAAGGGTTTGAGTGACGTTACTGTGAAAATAAGGGGGAGGGTAGTGTCATGGTTATGATAATCCAAAGGGCGGATTATGTTGGGTCAGGTTTAGGATTTGATGAAGGGTTAATAAAGTTGGGTAACCTCGCAGTATGGTCCCTGTAGGTGAGGTTCAGGTCAGCATTAAGGTTTAAGTATGTTTATGATGTAGAGTCGGATCAAGGCTAGAGTGCGTGCATATGTACCTGGTATTTATGTAGCGCAAACCTAGCCAAAACAAAGGCAGCAGAATGATGCACAGTGTGAAAGGCCAGGTTATGGTAAACAAGTGTTAGGAGAGGTGGCTAGTTTGTGGACTGTTAATGCATTGTGATTTAGTGTTTTGAAAGAGTTGGAGTAAGGTTTGACAGAAGTATGGTTTGGTTTTAGAAAATATTTTGGGACATATCTTTTAAAATATTTACAATTTGTGGTGTTTTTAAAAAGAATCTGTGATGTCTTTGAACGCAAACTATAAACCAAATAATTTTCTACGACATGTCAGTGCAGAGTACGACAGGAGCTGTGGGTTCTTAGAAATTGGTTTGAATTGAGAAAAATAGGCACATAGGTGATGGTAAGTTCTATCACGAAGTAAGTTTGAATTGTGATGTACAGGTATGAGTAATGTCAATTTTTCACTTTTTTGCACTTTCTGCTACAGGGTGACGTTTCCCTAGTGCTGAAAGTAGTTCTTACTGTTAGCCAGTTGTGGTAATTTGTGACTTGGGAATGATGAAAATCACCTGTTGTCTACTGAGATTCAAACTTGTGTACGACAGATTGATGCATCAGAGGCTTAAATCCACTGAACTGTACTATTTGTCTAAAAGAGGAACAATTAGCTGGGTTATTTATCTGTATGTAGCGCGTTATCCTTTTTCTGTACTCTTCCTGGAATAGTTAAACCTGTTTTACAAAAAATGAAAGATTTAATAAATTTTTTTCTTCCAGACACTATAGGGAATAGTCTTTTTCTTTATGTTGCTGTTTAAAGGCATAATTTTGTAGTCGCGTAGATGGATTTTTATATGAAAGTTCAGTCGAATAATTAAATTCCTCTGTTTCAATACACAAAATACGTGTCTCTAGAAATCCAAATTTGTAATCATTTTGAGTGGCACTTTGCCGGAGATTTATCCCCTGTAGCCTCGAATTCTGAATCTGAATAGTTGTCAATTTACCTCCTTCTCCTGTTTCTCCTACCTTCGCATTGGGTTCCCTCAACTTGCAACTTTTACTATCCCCTCACCCCTTCCTGTAAAATCTTCGGTAGTGGTGGTTAGTTGGTCTCCTTCATTTCATGCCGTCAGCCTGAATTTTCTGTGTATTGTGGGAATATGGATACCTTTTCTGCTGCTCAGAGCTTTGTGCTAGTTCCTTCAACAATTTCTTCCCAACTCCTGTCAACTTCCAGTGAGAGCAGCATAATAAAGTATAGGCGGCAAGTAGTGTATGGATAGACATGTATTCTATACCTTGGATCATGAGGATAATTCTGTGCTGTTGTGCCGTTCGGAAATTGTGTGACTTCATAAATTTCTCAAGTCTCTACCCTAGTTGACACTGCAAAGAATTTGTGCATATATGCACTGTTGTACCAGTGCGTAATCTGTGTTCCCTGCATTCCATGACGATTACCCAACCGTGAGGTACAGTGTGTAGTTTATTCAACAACAGAGTGTCTGCATAAATGAAGTAATCAGTGGGGTGAGTCGATCATCTTGGCGTATTATTTGCATAGTCCTCAAGAAATTGAAATGGTCCGTTTTCAGAGCGTTTTCCAAAATATCGTTTGCTTTTGCATGTAGTTCGTAGTTCCTATTTAAAGTGTGTGTGATATCAGACCACTATTCGGATTTTATGAACCGTAAGATATTTCTATGCATAGAAAGCGACCTTGTAGCTCGAATGTGACACGCGCCTTTCGGTTTCTGGTGATAGGTTAGTGATGTCTACGGTTTTCTGTGCATTATATAGTTCTGCTCCATAGCTCATAAAAAGGTTGCCAGGAGTGTTTTTTTCTGATTTCGATCTCTTGGGAGCTGCCATGGTGTTTGTCCTTTCTGTTTGGCCCAAGGCTAGTAGAGCTTGTCGTTTGAATGCTTTTGCTTTTATGGATGATGGTAGCTAATTGTATGTCCAGTTAATTATTAATCTTGCGTGTGTGTGTGGGAGGCTCTGTGTGGTGTGTTTGCGGGGGGCTCTTGTGTGTGTGTGTGTGGGGGGCTCTTGTGTGGTGTGTGTGTGGGGGGCTCTTGTGTGGTGTGTGTGTGGGGGGCTCTTGTGTGGTGTGTGTGTGGGGGGCTCTTGTGTGGTGTGTGTGGGGGGGGCTCTTGTGTGTGTGTGTGGGGGGGGCTCTTGTGTGGGTGTGTGTGTGCAAATGCAATACGTCTTGCATTTGCGACAGAGTAAGCTATTGGCATTGTAAATGAGAATGCCATTTTTCATATGGTATGTGTGTGAAAACTCTGCTTCTGTGCCACCCCTGACCTCTGTGTGGGGCTCTTTGCGTGTGTGTGGGGCTCTTTGCGTGTGTGTGGGGCTCTTTGCGTGTGTGTGGGGCTCTTTGCGTGTGTGTGGGGCTCTTTGCGTGTGTGTGTGTGGGGCTCTTTGCGTGTGTGTGTGTGGGGGGGGCTCTTGCGTGTGTGTGGGGGCTCTTGCGTATGTGTGTGGGGGGCTCTTGCGTGTGTGTGTGTTTGTGTGGGGGGCTCTTGCGTGTGTGTGTGTTTGTGTGGGGGGCTCTTGCGTGTGTGTGTGTTTGTGTGGGGGGCTCTTGCGTGTGTGTGTGGGGGGCTCTGTGTGGTGTGTTTGCGGGGGGCTCTTGTGTGTGTGGGGGGCTCTTGTGTGTGTGTGTGTGGGGGGCTCTTGTGTGTGTGTGTGTGTGGGGGGCTCTTGTGTGGGTGTGTGTGTGCAAATGCAATACGTCTTGCATTTGCGACAGAGTAAGCTATTGGCATTGTAAATGAGAATGCCATTTATTTATCTGTTTTCAAAACCAACACATAAATAAAAAGTTTGTCATTTACAAAACCAATAGCTCAAACTTTTCCGAAGGCGAAACCGTTGCATTGTAAATGCTTGTTTCCTTCTGCCCCTGAACCTACCCCCCGCCCCTGACATTGTTGATACAGAGCCCATCCAGGGCGCATTCGATTTCTAAACTATATAAGCAGTGTGGCGTGATTAGGCCAGTGGATGACACCAGGGTGCGGCGGCCTGAGAGGTGGACTTGGGTAAGCCTATATCGGACGATCAATGGGAGCAGTGCTGTAGGGCCACCGGTGAGATCTCCTTGAACAGCAGACACAAATTACTCCATTTTAAGTTTCTCCGTAGGATGTATTTCACTCCCGCCCACTCCCATAGAATAGACAACTCCAGACCGCACCACTGTCAGAAATGCTTATCTCCCTTTGCAGACTTCGCCCACCTTGCCTGGACGTGTCCTAAAATTCATCAGTACTGGACGAGCGTTCACTCTACGCTAGGGGACATATTGTCCATGCAGCTTCTGCCCACTCCAGAGATTGCACTGCTCACTCTACCACTGGATTCAAGATAGCCTGGCTGATGAGGATTATGAATCCGAAACCGGTGCCAGGATGCTTGTTTCCGGTCCAGGGAAGACATGGCTTGGCAGTTCAGGCTGGACTGTTCCCATGAGGCACAGGGTCAGACTGATTTGCATATGGCCATGTCTGAACTGGGGTGGTGGAGTGAGCTAAAGATTGGTGATGGATTAAACTCACATCAGTTGACTGGGGGTGAGTGTTTGATTTGCTCAAACGCTCCGTCCATCATCCCTTTTGGTATCGCCGTGTGTGAATAAACATATGTTTACATCAATAAGAGTGCCGGTGCTGTGATTATTGCCCTGGGATTGTGGTTCCTGTGCAGAGTTGCAGTTTTGTTGTGGATATAGATATATAAAAAAACAAAGGCTACAGATACATTATAGTTAGGCTGCCATTTCATATGAACAAAACCAGAGAAATTCCGTGATGTCACTGACCATGTCTGAGTGATGTAATATGTGAGGTCATAAGGAGTGCATTGCTGAGTAAAGAGTTATAGTTAGCTCAGCTAACTATAACTGCTGAATTTCTCTGGTTTTGTACGAGTGAAATGTCACTCTAACTGAAAACTCCCTGTAACCATTTTTTTTTACACTGGATTTCTAAGGTTTTTTTATTCCATTTACTAACTATAACACTCCTGTAACCTTTAGTTTTTTCCAGTGAATTTCTATGGTTTTTCAAATTCTATTTCTCAACTATAACGTCCATGTAATGATTTTTTAATTGAATTTTTAAGGTTTTTAAATTGTATTTTCTATCTAAATTTGCTCTAAAAGAGGTATTCTTTATAAGCTCATATTTTCTTCAGTGGATTATTAGGCATTTTTTTTTTTTAATTTTTATATTCGCGAGGGCACGGTTTATTAATTGGGCTCCCGGTTTTATGGTATTTATTTTTTTAACATTTCCGTCTGTATCCATAATCTTTTTTGGGACATTTTAATCTGTATTTATTCATATTTATTTTGTTTTCAGTTTAAATTTAGTTGAAAAACTGTACATTTCCATATTTATTTAACTGATGGACGCGTACTCACACTTTGATGTCTGTTGTGTTTTAGCTATTTAAGCTGCCAAATATTACATAACATTACATCCACTGGTAAATACTAGCATTATACCATTAATGTATGTTGACATATGCCGTTATTTAAGTACATTTCATCCCCTTTTTTAAATTTCCCTTGCTGTCCATATGCTCAGCTGCTGGCCTATAATTCATCAAAGACAGCATGGAGAGTCACTTAAAAGGAGCAACATTACTGTATTTATCCATTTAAAAAAATAAATGCAGACAAAAACACATTGTTTTCTGTCTGTATTTATGTGTAAAAATCTGTAAAAACAGAAAACAGGGAGCCTTATTTATAAACCATCTTTGAGACTTTTTTTCGTATTCACAGTTATTCAGAACGTTGTGAGGATGTCGTTAACCGCGATGATCATGCCTTCTCCATAAAGTGAAACACATACATGCACATATAAGACAGTATTTTACTCAAAAGGTGTTTATTACTTTACACTTCAAACTCCTGTTTTTCTAGTGTATTTCTAGAACAACCATCTCTAAGACCTATTTTTTCTTTTTGCAGTGAGGCCAGAAATTGTGATGACATTGGTAATTGCGATCCCCCAGACACGTCGCGAAAGCAGGAAGCAAAAGTAGGAATTCAATAGCCACCACCACATTCAAAAATGATAACTGTGTAATTAATTCTAACCATCACAGTGGATAACTCATTATATAAGTAACTCTATAAAAATGTGTCAAAATCCCAATATCTGATAACAATGCTTATTAATGATTACCTGATATATATATATTTTTTTGTAAATTATTTTTACCAATATTTGCGACAACGTGGATAGTCGCAATGTCACCGCAATGGTACATTGGGGCCACAATGGCAGTCGCAGCGTCGTTGTGAATATCGCACACGATAAAAAAAAAACATTTTGGACAGATAACTTGTGTCACAAACACCTCCATTTCTCTCCCATAGGGTCAGAGTATCTCCACCCTGGCCCCTTATGTCGGCTTTCACATCGATTTTCAGCCTTGGGAACCGATCCGATAGATAAAATGGCAGCCGTAACTTTCTATTCAGGTTGTGTCCAGCCAATCGGAACATTCCGGTTGGCGCGGGTAACCACAAATCATTGTGAAACCACTGAGAAATATCCTTGGCCAGAGACATCACTATCAATTTGAACTTACATTTCTCAAAAACTTCTGAACGGATTTACACCAAATAAGCAAAGGCACTTCCTTGAACCAACCGCTATCTCCCTGCCAAATTTGGTGCAAGTCAGTTCAGCAGTTCGAGCTGCAGGTGTGTGTAAGAGTCCTATGGGAATTAACATTACAAATGCAAGCTTATTTCGTGTTCCAAACTCTCGGCCCCCACTGCACGGATCACCCTCAAACTTTCAATAACTAAAATATCCACTGTGACGTTTGTGGAAAATTTTCGTATAGATCGGTCAAACTATGGCAAAGGTATAGCCAAGTCAAAAAATGCTTTTCCTAGGGACACTAGGTCCTAACAGTAACAACCTACTGGTGACTTCCAGTAGGTAATATACATATATATTAAGGAAAGTTTTTTTTAGGGTTTTAGGGTGGGCATTTTTAGGGCTTAAAGTGGGTATAGGTTGCGTTTTAAATGTACATTTAAGGTAAGTATATAGGTACGTTTTCTTTTTTTAAAGGGTGTAGGGTGGACATTTTTAGGGTTTAGGGTGGGTATGGGTTTTTGGGTGGTGAATAAAATTTTTAGTTTTAGGGCCTCTATGGGTTTTTGAGTGGAAAGTGTAATTTTAGGGTTTAGGGCCAGTATGGGTTTTTAGGTTGTAAGGATCATTTTAGGGCAGGAATGTTTTTTTTGGTGTCAACAAAATTGTTAGGGTTTAGCTTGGGTTTGGGTTTTTGAGTGGCATGGGTAATTTTAAGGTTAGAGTGAGAATAGGCTTTTGGGTTGCAAGGGAATTCTTAGGGTTTAGGGTGGGAATGGGTTTTTGGGTGGCAATGTTAATGTTGAGGTTTAAGGTGGGTATAGGTTTTTTGGGTGGGAAGGGTCATTGTAGGGTATAGGGTGGGTATGGGTTTTGGGTGGCAAAGAAGAAGCTCTCTTCATACCAAAGCATGATATCCATTACCATTTGAATTTTGGAAAATGCCTGAAGCCATTGCAGGGTGAGTGCTGTGGCATATGGGGCCCTCCGGATAATCCGTGTGACTGCCTGTTCCCATGCTGTCGCCACTTGCCGGACTATGTGGGGGCAGTCTTTAGGAGTGTGTGAACCCATCATGAGATAGCTTGGGAGTGTCCTACTGGTATTCCGATCCACCAGCAGTTCTTTCTCCATGTTCCGGCCCGCCGCGCACCATTGTACTGCGTATTGTAAAAGTCCCACCAAATAATATAGCCGAAAATATGGAAGACCACGGCCACCTGATCTTGTATCAAGCTTAAGGACCTGTAGTTTGACTTGGCTGCGCCCTCCAGCCCATAGCAAGGATATCACGAGGCTGTTTAGTGTGTCAAACATGGCTTTTGGCACTGTACAGAACAAATTTTGGAGCACATATTGGCATCTCTGGAGCATCACCATCCTTGCCATCGCTACTCTGCCAATGGCTGAGAGGGAGTCTATTCCAGAATTTCACTGACTCTTTGAGGCCATATATGACTTTCCTTACATTCAAGTTGTATTGCTCTTCCAGTTTGTGTGTCACATGTATACCAAGGTATCAAAAGTGGCTGCTCTCTCATTGAATCCAACTTCCGGAAGGTTTGATGACTCCTCCATCACTAGAGCTGCTAGAGGGAAAGCAACAGTTCTTTTGGCAATTCACGTGTAGGCCCGATGACCCTCCAAAAAAAGTGAATATGCCCCATAGCACCAGGATTGCCTCTTCCGGGTGTCGAACATACAACAGCACGTCATCTGCATATAATGAGACGACAAGTGTACGGCCATCTACAGGTATACCCCACTGATTCATGTCCTATCGTAGCCTGATTGTGAGTGGCTCCATCGACAGGGCAAATGAGTGGCAACAGTGGACATCCCTGTCTTGTGGCCCTCACAATAGTAAAGGCTTCCGCAATCAGTCCCCCACTTCGAATCCTAGCACTTGGTTGATGGTAGGCTGTGTCTATCTCTCATGTCCAAAACCTAGGGCCAGTTTTCAGAGGGTCGGGGCATGAACAGCAGCCCATTTTCTAATTACCAACACAGCCTTGTTATGGTTGTCTTAGGGGCATTTTATATTCCTGAGAGGCAAGAAACCACCCATCGTGAAAAGGAGACCAGTAGAACTGTAATATTCTGAGCTGCAAGAGATCAAACATTGTTAAATGGACACCAGTAACACTAGAATTCAGCGCTGCTAGAGATCAATCACCATGAATGGGAGACTAGTAACACCAGCATTCTGAGTTGCCAGAGATCACACATCATGAGAGGGACATCAGCAACATAGTAACAGTGATCCAGTGAAAGGACAGGATGAAAATTTCACAATCGGCAAATTCCTCCAAGATGGGCCCCTATACACATTCAAGTTTTCTGACTGTTTCGCTCGGGGTCAAGTTTTATTTTAACTTTGATCTGGATTAGTCAATGCCTAGCTAACCTTCACAGATCAACATTTTCCTTTGGTCAATGCACCATTAGTCGAGTAGTTGGTGAGATTAACAAATTTATTAATTTTATCTTCTATCTCTCAATAAAATAATCAAAGACTCCGGGTAAGATTCAATGAATTTTATCTAATCACTCAGTCAAAATGAACGCTCATATGTACAGTGCAAAGTCCATCAACTTTCATGGGAGAGAATAATTCATTTATCAAAGTGCATTCAATGTATAGACTCATTCAACAAATAAATGCATTAGGAGTGATAGATGAAGAGACAAAGGACATGATAAATCACACATTTGCAAAAGATATGCAAATGTAAGACAGAATAATATTTACCAATTGGTGAAACAGGGAAACCCAACCCTCTGGCCAAAGGACTGGTGGGGGTCTCCTGACTTAGAATCAGCTGACAAAGACTATTGAACAGGAGCAGGATAGGATCATTCTTACTACACTTCTCTAGAACCCCAATGCCCCAGAGCGCATCCCTCTCTTACACTCTCTCCCTCCTCGATATTCTTCCACCATTCTTCAATATAATAAGGCTGTCTTTCAGGAATTAATCTTCCCAGTCTGTTCTCTTCTTTCCAGCAGCAGCTCTCGCCCACTTTTTTCACTTAAATCACTCTAGTAATACTCTTTAATTCTGCATGTCCCACCCTCAAAAGTTGCAAATATCAATGAATCATGGAATGTGATTGGGCAGGGGAAAGGGAGTTGTCATCACCCCATACTGTCAAGTTTAATTTCTTAGCTAATTCTTTGTTTAGCAAAACCCTTCCCCTTTAGCTCATTTATTATTCTGCTTTAGTATTTCAGCTGAAACCATAAAAGCATAGTTATAGCATTCATATAACCATTAATAAATACAATTTGAATTCAGTGTCTCTGCTACTGAGTCATAAGATCTTCAGGTTAGGAGCAATTGCCATTGACACAGTGATTGCATTACAGATATCTTGGTTTTTGTGTTCTGTGCGCATCTGATCACAGGCATCTTGTGACCCGATTTAGAGTTTACTGAAGAACTGTATTTAGTCACAAAAGTGAAAGAATATGCTGTTCCCCCAAACCAACGGTTTTCCCACCTTAAATAGAATCAGCAGAGTTAACAACTTTCTGTGAACAAAGCCCCTATTGGCTCTGTTGACGGAAAGCACTCTCAGGCAACAGAACAGAGAAGGGACTGTCTGACGAAGGGCATAGCACCACCCATTTTATTTAGGGTAAACAATCGGATGTGATGTGTTTTTGTCCCTCTGTTACCTGGCAGTATAACCTGGCGATGAAAAGACAGAAAAAACACATGACACACACACCGAGGTAGAAACAAACTCCCTGCACATGGTGGTGAATAGTATTTTTTGTTTTCAATTACATATTCCCACTTTTTGAAAAATTAAAACGTAAGTAAATTTTGGCGAATGAAAGTCAGAACCAACAGTGTCTGTCCACCAAACGATGAGTACCTTGACTGTAACTGTGTGGCCGGCAGTGATCTCTAAGTTTGGCAACTGGTAGTTCGACTGCCAAACCGGCCCTTAGGTTTTGTGTTACTTAAAGCTCTGATCAATGGATTAGAAGGTATCTTTGTTTTTGGCATATCTACGCTCCGCAATTAATCATTGTTTGAGGTTTATGCTGTGCTTTTGGGGCATTCGATCTGTCACAAAAATATACATGGAAACATTTATCAAATAGTTGTTGTGTTCGTACTCTCTAACCTGAACTCTTTGTTCCTCTTCAGCCTTCTAATTGCAAATCCCAGAAAAGTGTGTGTGCTTTTTCAGTCACTGTTGCCAAACTGTGTAATTCTCTTCCTTTATATCTCTGATTGATGCCTGATAACCTTGTTTGTACAAAGCTTCTAAAAACTTGTCAATTTCTTCAATTAAAACCTTAACCTCTGGCTGCAGCGTTCTCTTCTTTAGCACTAGAAAACTAGTTGGTATTGCTGTACTCCTCAAATAACTGGAACAAATACATGTCTTAGAAGCTTTCTTATTCATCTCAATACATTCTGTGGATATCGCCATTTAACGATAATGTCATTATATCCATGTCAATTCATGCCGTAATTATTGGATTAGACATCCAGGTTTTTGTTTTAATCCATTTTGTCAGCAGTCATCATTACCAATTTTACCTATGTTTATTATTATGTGTTACATATATATCAGTGTCCATTATAATGTGTGATATGAACATTGTTAGTGGATGACTAACAATGTGCTTTGGATCTCATTACCAATTTGCAAATCTTTTAGTTCATAAATGAGTAAAATACTGTGGTCACCATATTGTTAATACTAGTTCTATGCTAATGCGTTGTGACTATAACATAGAGAAGCATTCCTGGATTTTGTTACTTCATATCCATACAAGAAAACAAATTGATTTTTGTAATGCTGATATTTTTATTTTTTGTCTCATAAAATGCTAATGCTTATATATATTTTTTTGTTCCGTAGGTGAAAGAAATCCAGAAAAAAAGCAATAGTCAGAGAAATATCGTGGACACTAAGAACTGCAATTCAACTTTTGAGACACTAGCCCCCTGAAAAGTACGAAACAGTTTTTGGAGACTTTATTCCACTAAAGAATCTATATGTAATTTCTAGCCATGAGTGCTCCTTGTGCAAACAACCTTTTTCTGTCAAAATTGGTAGGAGACCCCAATGGATGCCTCATGAATTTGACATAGTACGTCACATCAAAAGAGTAAGGAGTATTTCATGAGTATGACTACAAATTAACATTCCAAGGAACTCTAATTCATCAAGGAACCCACAAAGGCGAAAGGCCACAAAAATGTACAGCTTGTAATAAATATTTCCAGGAAAACATCTTTGCAGTTCTAATACTATTGCTAAGAATACAGAAGGTAGAAAGGTTATTTATCATCTATATGTGTAAGTAAACTGCAACTAACTTGAAAGTACTAACCTGGACATACACAGGAGAAGCTACACACATTAGCCCAGTGTCTCTAGCATTTTATTACGAGGAATTCCTTATTTAAACATAATGTGCGCATTATGGAGGAGGCGCACAATTGGTCTACATGTGACCGTGATTTCTATATAAATGCCCATTAGGAAAACATCAAGGAGATCTCCGCATACTAAATAAATCTACAATGTTTACCAAGCCGTCTGTTACAAAAAGCCATTCGATGGTAGGCCAACTAAATCGTACTGAAGAAAAAACTTTATACTGTCTCAAATGTAAAGGTTTTTTCACAAATGGCTCTCTCATTGGACAAAAGTCAGGCCACACTGAACCAAGACCATATAAATGCAGTGAGTGTGACCAGACATTTATTACAAAGGCGCAGAAGAAGATAGATCAACAAACTCATACTGGCGAGAAACCATGTGAATGTTCTGAATGCAATAAGGCTTTCAATCAAACGGGTGAACTGGTACTACATCACAGAAATAACACTACGAAGAATCCATATACATTTTCTGAATGTGACAAGACTTTCAAGGAAAAGAGTGATTTATCATCACATGAGAGATTTCAAGATGGGGAAAAACCATATAGATGTTCAGAATGTAATAAGACTTTCAGTCAAAATAAAAATCTGAGAATACATCTGAAAATCCACACAGGGGAGAAACCATATAAATGTTCTGAATGTGACCAGGCTTTCGCGCAGAAGAGCAGTCTTTCAGTTCATCAGAAAATCCACACAGGGGAGAAAGCATATAAATGTTCTGAATGTGAAAAGGCTTTCAGTAAAAAAGCAAATTTAAGGCTGCATCACATGTCTCACAGCGGTGAGACTCCTCACAAATGTTCTGAGTGTGACAAGGGTTTCAGAACCAAACGTCAACTAATGCAACATCAGAAGGTTCACACTGGAGAAAAACCATATAAATGCACTGAATGTGACAAGACTTTTAAGCAAAAGGTTGACTTATCATCACATGAGAGAATTCACACTGGGGAAAAACTATATAGATGTTCTGAATGTAATAAGGATTTTCGTCAAAAAACACATCTGATAATTCATCAGAGAATACACACTGGCGAGAAACCATATAAATGTTCTGAGTGTGTCAAGTGCTTCATCACGAAGGGCAACCTAATAATACATCAAAGAATTCACACCGGCGAGAAACCATATACATGTTCTGAATGCCAAAAACATTTCAGCAGAAAAGATGAACTATCCACACACCAGAGAATTCACACTGGTGAGAAACCTTATAAATGTTCTCAATGTGAGAAGGCTTTCATTAGAAAGAAACACCTGTTGATACATCAGCTGATTCACACTGGTGAGAAACCATATAAATGTTCAGTATGTTCTAAAGCTTTCAATCAAAAAGGTAATATGTTGACACATGTGAGAAGCCATGCATCTTTACTACATGTGTAGGACCAATGACAATTGACATAATTTACAACGATGAAACCATGTATATTTACTAAATGTGACAACTGTTTCAAGGAAAAGGATCATCTATCACCCCACCTGAGAAGAGATAAAGGAAAGAAATCAAATTGATGTACTAAAGGACCGATAAGAGTTGGGTCATTATTTATTGCCCCTGATAAATACTGATACCATGTGGTACATATATGATGTATTTATCAGGTGCCATAAGTTAGACCTATTACAAGTTTATGGGGAATAACATGCATGTTTTGGTCTTTAACGCACCTAAATCCACATGATACTGTAAACACCATATGTTTTCCCCTGCTAACTTTTGGCAGGTTTGACCTGCCAAAATGTAACACAGGTTGAGCTATTTAACACATCCAGATGTGTTAAATACCTTCAAACTCTTAATTCCAATTTTTGAGTAAACACTGGTTAACACATGGTTCAGAAAATTACAACCAGCTCATACGCAGGCCCTAAGTGCAAAAGTCTTTAACTACATATGGTCATCATATGACAGTCACCATAGCCTGAAATTGTGTAAATCCTTTGAATGCGGCAAAATGTTAACTACAGAGATATCACTAATAATACACAAGAGAACTCACAATAGTGTGAAACTGCATGCATGTTCTGAACGTGGTAAGAAATTCATGTAAAGAAAGTCCTCTCTCGTTGCATCAGAAAGTCCAGAACAGGGAGATGAGGAAATCCAGTATATATTTTGCATTTTAATAAGAATTCAGTTGAAAAATTATAAATGACAAAGGCTTGGGCAATAAGGAATCTTGCATGGCAACAGTAAACCATCCTTCGTCCACATAAGTAATGACAACAGCAGTGACTCAAATGTTCAGAATACTGTACAGCGTGGGGAGATGAGAGTAAGTGCTGATTTAATAATTTCATGTAGCAATACAATGTACATTTCAAAACTGTTATAGAACATATCCAGTACATGAAGAGAAATCAGGATTACATGCAGTATAACTGAATAACCATTTAAGCAACAGGTCCAGCAGAAGGAAACTATACAATTGGGCAGAATTTAACATAAAGTAAAAAGTACAAGGTACTACAGAAACATCATACTGATTGAAGTAGAGGCTTAAACAGTTATGTGTGGTTATGAAAAGTCAAAATAATACTCTTAAATGATAGATTACTTGTAAAATACCAGGTTAGTTGACATATTACTACATGATTTGCCAGGTGTGTAGAGAAAAACTGTAAAATCGGAAAGATGCATAATCTGCAATACAGGAAAGATATAGCAGACAAGCGTCACTTTACCAAATTTCAGTATCGTCCAAACAGTTTACAGTATGGCAGAAACACTGGGACCACTAGCAAATTATAAAATTACAATTATTTCTAAACTGTTTCACCACCAAATTCTATAGTCGAGCGAAGTCAAATATATAATATAATGCATCTCTGTACCTTAAGAGTGCTTGAAACTGAGCTTTTCACTTCAAGGTACTACATATAGATTTGTGAACATGAATCAATTTTGGAGACATTATTGGAGTAACAGAAACCTTTTAATTGGATCTGAAAATCAGTCAGTGCACTCATTGAAGTGACTCCCTTCTTTTAAGTTCTTTGTGTGCTAGGCCACCTCTGGATCTGAGGCACACAACAAGGAAAGATATCTGGGACAAAGAAATCTGAAACAAGGGGACAGATGTGTTCCTTGAAATTAATTTTAAATGAGTAATTCCCTCCAGTCACCCTTCCTGAGTGTGCTGGTTGTTATTGCATCACTGCATTTTGACAATTGTTTCTCTCAAGATCTGCCATTTACACAATTACAATAAGAACAATAATTCTCGGCTGAATATTTGTGAGTTGTTGCCTTTAGATGTGGTTAGTGTGATAACATTGAACAGCCCATCTCAAGGAGCATGGCGAAATGGCAGTAATGTTTTTGTTTTAAACTTTACCAGTTTCATAATGAAAAACAATATATTGTTCCAGCTCCAGTTCCATGACTGTTAATAGAATACAGTATGTTGAAGTGAAGGAACATTGCGTATTGCTGCTGAATCTACATATCCATTGCAGTTCCCCCCTGACGAGCACAGACACCAATAGTGCTGCAAAAGAATAAAATGTGATAATACACAACAAGTTGGAGATATTTGTGTTAAGAACACATTGAGACACTTCATAGAGAATAAACATTCAAAGAAGATTAAAGTATGATCCCATTTGGGCACTCCTGCTTTTGACCGACATTTGGCAAATTTTCCACAGTGCTATATCAAAAATGAATCTTTCCACAAAATATGGCTAATCTACCCATGTCATTATTCAACAGAACTGAGAACCATTTGTTTTTAAACCATTTTAGATTTATTAATTCTTGATTTTTCTCCAGTGTGCCTAGTGACAGAATCAGCTATGAAGGGAGGATTTTCTCACAGCTTCCTCTGATAAGTTACATGAACATTACATCGCTGCTCATTTAAGGTTCCTCACCAAAAATTTTTACTGGCAGCCATATTGAACTTTTGTGAGCTGAATGTCAAATCCTACATAGTAGCACAAAGTGGATTCTGAGCAGTATCCATATATGCGCATGCCAATTACCTGATGAGATGTCCCCGGCCTAGAAGAGGTGTGCATTTGTGTCTCTTCGTTTTATGCTTAGCCGAGATCTTTTTCTAATGTGCAATGGCTGTTCATTGAAAGAAGGCAAGTCATTTATTGCACAAACTCCTCTTTAGTCGACTTAATGCTGACAGGATATCGATCTTGAAACATGTTTCTAGGCTTTTTGGTTCTGTGCTGTTGTGTCTCTTTGCAGCTTGTAGATTTCCTTTAGCCGTTCCTCTGCTAAGGCCTTAACCACGCCATTGCTTCAGGATAACTGTCTGTACATTATCAAACCAGGCATTTAAAAGTCTTTGCTGTTTTCTAATCTTTGTTTACCTAAATTAAATTGTTTGCAATGTGTCCTCTTGCATCTTGGTTCCCAGATCATGATTATAGATTTTGATAAACAGAAATTTCTTGGGACATCTGCACACAAACAGCAAAATGCTTGTGTTGCTTATTCATAGGGACATCAGGAAATGCTCTAAGTAGTTTGCTATGCCTAAAAATTGAACAGAAGAGTCAAGATGCAACCTTGGTCGAGTACTTTTGTCTGTGGCAAATGTTGTGCATCGTGTGCCATTTAGGCCTATCCTGAAGGTGCTTTAAAATCTGTTTATAATCTGGCTGTTATTTCTAAGGTTGGATGTGGATGTGGAAGACCAGACTAACACTCTGTGAAAAGTCCCAAAAAGCACCATACAAGTTATTTATCTCGAGGTGGAAAACTCCTAGTCAGATTTTTGGATGATCTGACCTATTGTCAATAGACCACATCTGAAGCTGCCTTGAGTTAGGTATAACAAGTTTGTCCTCTGGCAATTCATTTATATGATCTAGAATATTTGTGTTTTATTTTTCATCTATATCAATGAAACTGATTGGTGTTTGTGAGCTTGGTTCTGAGACCTCACCTTTGTTCTTTAGAGATATGACTACGCTTGT
This sequence comes from Lissotriton vulgaris, assembly GCF_964263255.1. Lineage (NCBI taxonomy): Eukaryota > Metazoa > Chordata > Amphibia > Caudata > Salamandridae > Lissotriton > Lissotriton vulgaris. The sequence goes on from NW_028255828.1 coordinate 404,182, forward strand.
TTTTCAGAACTCTGTAAGCATACTATACTTTAGCAGGTGTAAACTAGCCTGCCAGGATGATTGAATGTGCGTCCACAGATCTTTGGTGTTTAGTGTCTGCACTATGGCCGTGGCTATCATTTTTAGAAAATTGTTTCAAAATATCCTACTCCTTATTAAACTGGTACAGTTGAGTTTATATTATTTTGCAAGTACCCTATACGTTGACACCAATAACCAGAATGACTTAGCATTACTGACAACTGCTTCCTCGATATAGAGATACCATTTCTGCTTTTCACATTGAGTTTTATTCGTTTGATTTTAATACATTGGATCTTTTGTCAAGCTGACCGTTGTTGCCAATGATGAGGTATCTGGAACTCCGGTCAGGGCTGATGCTAGCTTGTTTTCAAGGAAGAACTGTTCCAGGCTAGTATTCTTCTTGTCTCTTCTAGGAAAGTCTTGGGAGATGATTGGAGTGCCCTGTTGGGATGGGAATGTCCCTCGGAGGGTGTACAGATGTGTTTCCTTGCTCTATGTCTTCAAATGAGAGGATCTGGGATCCAGGTTTTGATTTTGGTTGTGGTTTCAATCTAATCTAGTGTGTGCAGAGGACTAGGCCTACCCCTTGATATAAAAAAGCTCCTGGACCTGACATTGGACTACTGGTGTTAATCCGGAATATAGCTCGGGTGGCAGCCTACCGTGTATTGCTAGTCAGTGGGTGTGACGCAGCCTCTTTACCTGTGTCAGTTGTCGGGGGAAATCTAGTCTACATCTAAATTAAATAAATATTTATAAAGAAAAAATATGAATTCATTTATTGTAATTCAATTTCTTCCCACCCTATTCCCCTATAAACCCACAACCCGCTACAGAACTAAAAAACTCTAAATTTAATTAACCGAAAATTAATCACTGCTAAAAATGTAACATAATTTTTTAAAGCAATACTTATACAAAAAAATAGATCACATACTTTTAAAATACCTACTAAAATATATAACACTGATTTAAAAATCGATATTTTAATCCACTATATTTTTGCAAACGATATTACTAACTGCGATATTTAAAAAAAACTGCGATATTTAAAAAAAAAAAGTATTTTAAAGCTGATATTCTTGACCACAATATTCTTGCTGTCGATATTTCTGTATCACAATATTTCTAACTCGATATTTGTGTATGTTGATATTTGAAGCTCGATATTCTGTCTGTGCACTGTGTATTACTAGTCAGAGGTTGTGACTCAGCCTCTTTACCTGTGTCAATGGAGTAGAGGCCTAGTGGTGCCTGAATAATGGAGGTGTGTGGGATCCTGGGGTCCATTATAGATGCTGCTGGCCTGGCCTTGTGCACCCTAGTGGAGGTAAGCTTGCTTCCTCAGGCATTGAAAGTATATTGCTGACATTCCTGAATCTGAGGGGAGGGGGGCGTAGACACTGTAGTAGCAAGAGACAGTTGATTTTTTAAATTCTGCTTCATTGGGAGAAGCTGCTGATTAGTCTTCTTGCAGCATTGTTATTTGGTAGATGGTGGAGGTGAAGTATGGGAATGAAGATTCTTGTTCAAGGTGAAAGGGGCCCCTTAGATTAGGCCTCCTTTTTATTTTCCCCTGATCACTTTTCAGTGTGGCCTGCCAGCTTTGTTGTCATGTCACCATTAAGATTCAACCACATGTCACCATCGCAGGACACAATCAGTTAAATCAGTGGAAACAGTACTCACAATAATAAGCATTCATAAATGTTACCTGATCAATGACAATATTGTCAATAAAGCATTTTTGATTGAAAACAACATATTTGTCAGTCATTCTTCACAATCTCTATGCTTAAAAATGCAGCCGTAGGACCAACGTGAAGGGGTCTCTGCACTTCTCAGCTTGAGTATGCAGCTCTGGCTCAGAGCGCCTCAGAGCCAAATGAAACCCCTCGATGGGGCACATCTTTAACTCCCATGGAGACTTATGGCAGGTTTTTGTAAACATCTCCTCGGGTTTGCTGTGTTCCTTGCAGTCCCTAGACACATCAGGCACACATTGGTTGTGCATTTGTGTTTCCAGGGGTACTACAAGAAAAGAAAATGTACACAATAGCCCCTGCCAGTGGCTTTATAGGGTGCCCCAAACTCCATTCCATAAATATTATATTAGCAGCTTTTTTTCCCATGTAGCCCCTTGTCGCATGTCCATCTTTCTTTTTGTATATTTTGCTGGGTGTCCTGGTCCCACCTGGGATACCTACAACTAACCTGGGTTCATTGGAGGCTGTGAGATGGTGCCCCAAGTGGCCTCTGCCTGGCCGTCCCTTTGCGCTCAACACCTCTCTCCTAGCACCATACGAGAGCTTGTAAAACGTCTTTCTGCCCCCACCGGGCTGGACCCTTTTCTGCTCACAGCCACGGAAGGATGCTTGCAACATCCCCTGCCGACGAACAGCATAAGCAAAGAAATGTGAGGCTGGCATACCGACCCCCTCAAACTTGGGCATGAGGGGCGACATTGCAGCTGGTCTTCAGTTGTCTTCTCCAAGCGTGACATGAGGGATGTGGTCCTCACGATGCAGTGCAGGGTCCTAGGAGATCACCCAGTTTGGTCATCTTGTGCAGCCCTTTCACAACCAGCCAGCAGGACACCTCTTGCCTGCATCCCTCAGCCATCAGAGCCTCCTGCTGTCTTGCAGGGCACATGTGTGGGGTACTGGAGTTTAGGTTTTTTCCCCAACTGGTCCTCTTGGGGTATTAAGGGGCCAGTGTTGCTGTCTCTGGAGGGACCCATCCTGGTCAGGTCAGCTGGAGTCAAAATCCTTAGTCAATCTTTGCAGGGCATTAGCTGTTTTCTCTTTCCAGCTGGGCATCCATTCTGCTGCTGTCGGCACGCAGGTCTAGGGTCTTCACAATTGTCTCTACCTTGTGCAGTAGTGTCTTAGTGGCGGTGGAAAGTTTTAGGGGCCAATCAACCCTGGCCAAACCTATGAAGCCACATCATTCCTCCAACCCTGTCCCTACCCTCCTGCACAGCATTCTGCGAAAACCTAAAATTGGGACTTTATGATTTCTCTGATAACTCCTGTGAGGGCCTCAGCTCTGCCCATAGTTGACATCATTGCCGGACTCCTTCCCGCCAAAACTTCAAAAGTGAGACACTCCTGTGATGGCTGCAATCTGGCCCTCCTCCCCTGTTCGAATGAGCCTCTTCTAGCCCAGGTGCAGTGTGACAAGTTAATTATCAGCTGCAGATTTCCTCTCCACTCCTTCCTTTCCCAGTAGCTGATTCAATCGCTCATGATTGCTCTTTTAGTGTGTAGAGGCCCTTGCTCCTTCTGCTTTTATTGACTTTCCCGGTACAGGGGGCAGGGTTAAAGAAACTGACCATGAACTGATACTGAGCCATATGATAAACCCAGAAGTCCTATAAAATGTGGTTGTGTGTTTTTGTGATCTGAAACTTCAAACTCTGTGTGCATGTTTTAACCCAGTTTGATACCTCGTGGACTTTGTAGTCCTACGTGGAGTGAAACTACTTCAGGGCAGATTTTGCATACATGTATAATACAGTGAAAGCACTACAGATTTTCCAGTAACAATCACAGATGTACACTAGGAATACCTGTTCAAATTAAAATACCTAGTCCAGGTCAGTACCAATCCTTCCAGAGTCCCACATGTAACCAGACGAGCGTCTCTTATACTAGCTGCCCAGAAGCAGCGTATCTTAAAATGCAGACACTGGTAGTATGCATAATAAGTCCAATTACCATGATTTTGACAGGAGTGAGAATTAGGTACTGAGATTCACTCACAGTAAAATAAAATGGGTAGTCGAAAGCAAAAAATCCAGGTGAACTAAATAGGCGGAACTCATTTGCTACAAACTCCACAACCCACTGAGAAATATTTGAGTGAGATGTGTTTCACGTAAAGATCAGTTGCATGAGACATTACTTCAGAGGTCTTCAATCTGTGGGGCGCGACCCCCGGGGGGGCCATGGAGTTCTGGGAAGGGGGGGCACTCATTCCCCAGTTTTTGTTTTCGAAAAAGACAGACCTCCTGGCGCGGCTAGTTTCACTTGTTAAAATGCTTCAGCTGAGTCTCCTGTGCTGTGAAAAGCTTTCGTGCCTGGTTGCCTGAAAGTAATGTACATGTGCCCTATTAGTTACCTCATGCGCGCTAGCGGAATTCCGCTCCTGGGCTGAGATTTTTAAAAACGCATGTTACGTGACGAGCTGGGCTCGTCATCAGCGTGCGAGGAGGCTACACCATGACGAGCCCAGCTCGTCATCAGCGTGGAAGGGGTTAATCTGCAAGTGCAAAGGGTGCTTGGTACCCCTTGAACCACTCCAACCTTTGTGAGGACAAAGATTTGTTTGTTTTTGGTGGTTGGGCAAAGAGTTAACAACTGGGATGTGAAGTACTTGCTTCTAAACCTAATTATATTTACACAGCCCTTAGTACCCCTCAGGAGGTGTTGAAGGGACAGTTCTGTATATAGGCCCTGGTATTGAAACCTAACTATATTTACACAGCCCTTAGTACCCCTCAGGAGGTGTTGAAGGGACAGTTCTGTATATAGGCCCTGGTATTGCTAAAATCTACATTTTGGAAACACCATTTTATCGTGAAGCTATTTACACATTTTGTATCAGACTATCTTATACTGTGTGTAATTGAAGTGTAAAATAATGACTTACATAGTCACAGCGCTTTCTGTCACAGGCTGTGACCTCATAGCACTGCAACATTCACAAGTCACTATTCTCCACTGCACCAACCAAGATTTATTTTTGTGGCTCCCTGGTTACACACAGACCTTTGTAGTGCATTAACTAATAGTGTTAAAATTTATAATGTATTACGACCGCTCACATTTGCGAGTCCGATTCATTAAGGACGAACTATTTTTAGGTCCTTCTCCCCCTTTCTGGTGAGTAGAAAGACAGACTGACACTTGACCTCTGCCTCTGAAAGAAGAGGAAATGTGACAGGATAGCCAGATTTAAATGCATCTTTATTGCTCACAAAGTAAATGACCAATAAAAATGCTTTTAAATCTTGTTAACTTGTCACATTTGCTTGCATTCAGAGTCGGAGGTCAAGTGCATTTCAGTTAGGTCGAGATTTTGTAGATCACTAGACCTGCAGGTCTAGTGCAATTTTTTTGATTTTCCGAGCCCTGACAGTGCATTTCCCACTGATTGACAACTTTTTTTGTTTCTTTTTTAATTTACCCTGCCCAATAATTTATATGTAGGTACCTGATGGTGAAAGACCTAAAAAATTTACAAAATATTTTGAAACTTATTTATGAGAGGGCAGCGCTGCCAGAGCATCTCTTTTTTGATGCTTCAGCGGCGCAAGTGTCTCAACCATACCTATGAAGTGGCGCAAAGTCACCCCGCGTAGCTTTCCATGGCCTCATAGATATGGAGTAAGACAAAGCAGCGCAAGTCACTCTGTTGCCTTACTCTGCATCAAGGAGGTGTTCCATAGGCGTTGCGTTGGCGATACCTCGCAACCTCCATTGATTTTGCTGCTACTCCATATGTACAAAATCACGTAAACCTGGGGCAGCGGCAAAAACGTACGCCTCCCCAGTGGAGCCGTAACGAGGAGAAATGTTTTAATTTTTCCTTGTTTTTCAATCTTTCCATGTGTGCTGCATTCTGCAGCTCACGTAGAAAGAGGAACACACCTCTCAGGATTGTTTTTGTGAAGGAAGGTGCCCCGGCATTTGGTTTACCGGATGGGGCAGAGGGTCAGAGCCGGAGGGCTACACTGAGTCCTAGATAAGAGTTACTTCCTCCAGGCTTACTCTCTCCACAATTTGTAGTTGGGCTCACCCGTAGGGTACCCACCCGTAAGCCTCTTCCGGGAGCTGGCTTGCGTCCTTTCTTGTTTCGCCCGCTGCACATCCGGGATCGTGACGCGATATTAAGGGAAGTGGGGAAGCACCCTGGTCCCAAGGTGTAAAATGTCACTGTCTCCTTCTTACCCGACAACACTGCTCATGTGCTGAAGAGGCGCTCCACCTTTAGGGCAGTTAAACGTCAACTAAGAGTTCCTGATCTTTGGTACTATCTACTCTTTCCAGCTCGCCTTCGGGTCATCTGAAATGGCAACACCCCTTCTTCGACTCTCCAATGGAGGCCTGGGTTTGGCTGCAAGAAAATGGACTGGCGACTGCACCCATGCCCCTGGATGACTTCCAGATGTGAAAAAGGGCCCGGCTTAACAGTTGGAGAGGTAGGGGCAGAGACGTGCAACAGAGGGCCTACCCTGTATCCGCCCCGGCCCCTGAGCAGATTAGGTCGGAGCACCATGAGGCACTACAAGTGGCAGCCGCCCTCCAACCTAAGAGACCCTCACCATCCGCTGGCTCCATAGCACCTCCATTGAGGTCTGATGGGGATGCTGGCTCTGCACTAGAGTGGTTGGCGGACTCTAGCTCACCTCACCTACTGAACATCACACCTCCGACATCAGATTAAATTATTTGACATACATGTAATACATATGTTGACCCGCTTATAGCCAGATCACATGTAATGTTGCAGTATCACTGAACCAGTCCTCACGCCTGCTTCCGGCACCTCATGTTTCATACCTATGTCGTGCCAGGCATATGCGATGCTTCGGCTTAATTCCGCCTCATACTGTTACTTATGCGGGGGATGGACCACACAGATTCATTCCTACTCTACACGCCTATTTGGAGTCATTCTTTGACAGCGAGATAATTGCCACAGTTAGACACAACTGTTTGGGTTAACCCCCGCTTGAGGTTCGCTCTTATGAAGTTACATATCTTATTGGTTTCACAATTGTTTTTACCCGTAGAGTATTGCCTTATCAAGAGACATGTTGCCGTCGCGGAGATACCTGTAGTGTAAATCAGCTATGTAAGCTGAGTTTGGCAGATTCACATCGCCCTCTCGACTAGTCTTAACGTCATAACCTGGAATGGGAGGGGTATACATACTCCCGCTCGGAGGTACTCAATATATGCAATATTTGGAGAAGTGTGGCTCACTGGTTAGAGGAGGCAGACCTGGAAGCAGAGGTCAGCCCGGGACCAGGGTTCAATTCCCGGCTCGGCGGAGTCTTGAGTCCTAATATGTCCATGGACTCGACAATTCTCGCTCCGGTGCCTACTCGATTAATGGGTTCACACTCTGGGCAATAGCTTGCTTAATCTCCACAACGGCCCCTCGCAGCGGGTTCCCTAAGCAAGCGCTTAGAAACCAGTGGTGATTTGCGCTATATAAATTCATGTACATACTAACAATGTACAGCAGCTAACATCGCCTTACTACAGGAGACACACTTGACGAACCTAGAGACTACCCGGCTGCGATGCCGCTCGTGTGGGCAGGTGTACAGCACTGATTACTCAACCCTAGCGAGAGGGGTATTAATCTGGGTGAAGGTGGGGGTCCCTAGGGAGGAGGAGTTGATGGTGATGGACCCTGCTGGACGCTATGTTATCCTCAAGGGTACGCTTATTGGGCAACCCATTCTCCTAGGCTCTATTTATGCCACTAATATGGATAAGAGCACCTTTCTTTGTAGCATATCAGCACTCCTACCCCGCTGAAAAGATGTCCCATGGCTATTGGGGGGAGAATTTAATTCTGTCTTGGACGTCTCACTCGATTGCTCCTTCCCTACCCTAAACCGCTCCACAGCCTCTTCAAAAGCACATTCCATGAGCTCCTGGATGGGGCACTGGTCATTGACAGATGTCTGGCGCAAGCGTAACCCTGACACGCAGATATACTCTTTCTACTCACTGACCTCAGCAGCTCTGATCCCCCTAATCCAAAACACAGAGTACCTGGGTCAAACGCACTCAGATCATAATCCCCAGATAATGCATCTTGACTGGACTGGGAGGTGCGGGCCCCACCGGTCCCTACCTGGGGGCTACAAATAGCTGAGACTGCAAAAAAAATGTGACTACTATACTTGCCAGTTTATTTGTATTTTTATTTACTCAAACCAGAGACCAGATTCGTTTATACATTATCCTTAATCACAGGAGGTTTCGCAGAAGCTGAGATTCAAGCCTTACTATTTACTAGTTCGCAAAATACTGGTCGAAGTTTAGAACTAATGTAAGCACCGACCTACGTCAAAATAGTTGGTTCTTAAAATTCTGAACTGCTGTGGGTTGGAATCTGACCTACTTCATTTATAATGAGGTAAGACGGAAATTGTGACTCACCACAATTGGAGCCAAATCAATGAAAAACCAGCTTTCTTAATCTAAAGCGCATGAGTTTGTAAAAGTGGAACAATATCAAATGAGAACAAGAAACTGCACTATCTCCAAAGAAGAGCCATGATCTATGAACAATAATAAGCAAACTATACAACATGGCTTTAGTATATTTTATTGTATATGTAGCAAAAGGATATCTCCAATTTTTTATTGCATAACTTCCTCAAGCACTTATAATATATCCAATCCATAACAGTGACCTAGAAATCTTCGACCATATCAGTCACCGCCGTCCATTGCAATCGCACACATAGAGCATCCAATTGAAATGTGTACTCAGCTGTACATTAAATTCCTAACCGATCCGCAACATTGGGCAGATATAACTTTCAATACATATGAGGTGTGTTTACAACAGAGAAAAAGGGAGTTGACAGTGCACCAGGGCCATTCTGTGTGGAAAAATGTCTTCCTCAGAACCAACATCATAATAGTAATGTCATTTATAGATGGGAAGTCAGGGAACATTATTCAATATGTTTCCATATGGTTGAGCAGACTTTTCTTTACAAGATTATTGGTTTTCTCTTCTATATAACATAGGCATCTGTACCATGGACTCTGTGTTGGACCTTATTAGTACTGGTGAAGTTGTATACCTTGTTCTGCATCTAGAAAGGGCTGGGCATCTGGCCTCTTATGACATTCTGTCAACCTCTTGATCATCCTTGTACCAGTGTACTTCCATGTGACCACCTCCAACGGGGACCAGAAACGATTAGGCATCTAAACTTTGCCTGAACTAATACAGTGCAATGTCAGAACCCCTTCCAGAGGGCTGCGGAGCAAGCAGAAGTTACTGGGTCAGGGGGTTGAGGCCTTTAAATCCTGTTATCCTGGGGGACCCGACCTACTATGGGGCTTGAGTAGGCCAAGTTCTAGCCCTTTATCACTTGACTCTGTGGTACTGCAAGTTGAGGAGTCGAAGACTTTTCTGGGCCAGGTAGGTGCAAGCTATTATTAATCGGGTTTTGTAGAGCGCAAACAACCCGGAGGCCTCGTAGCGCTAAGTACCGTCATACTAAAAGGAAAGAAAGGTTAAATGAACAGGTGGGTTTTCAGATCCTTCCGAAATTTTAAGAGGTTAGGTTCACTGCGAAGGGAGGTATGCTGAACAAACAAACAGCAGCAAGGCAAATTAATGCTGCACCACCTGAAGTAATCACTGTATCCACATATCCCCTTTGTCCACTTCTAAAGGGTCTCCAAAATAGTTGGGTAGCAATTAATTTCTTTTGACGTACAGTAGTTATACAGTGATTTAACAATAGAAATTTATGCTTTAAAACAAGCACACACCACAACTTTTTAGATAAGCATGTATATTTTTCTTTTGCATATTTTTCTTTTGTTGAAAACTGACTGTCATACAATAGAAGAATGAGTGATTAATTAGTGACGGATGTCGCATGGGGTGATAGAAGTGAAAAGACTGTCAACAAAAAAGACAGATACATAAATAACACAAAATGGTGAACAGTATATCTAAATGTCTGTCGAGGTGTATCATTCCAGTTGTAACCTATAACTTCAACTTTTTATGGTTACACTGTCTAAAGCCACGAAGAGCAATACATCAACATTTCGATCCAAGTGTCTGTATTATAGGTACATCACGTAGGGTCTTCTTCAGGACAAAATTAAATCTAATGTGACAGCCTGAATAATAGAAAAGGGGATGGTTTGTTTAGAAGTGTGCGTTTAGAAATCAAGAATAAAAAGCCAACCACCTCATGCGTAGACTCACCAAGTAGTGGTAAAACGAAATCCTCCAATCTTGGATGTAGTGCAAAGAAGTCCACCCATCAAGGCATCTATGAATGTGGGGTGTAACTCAGTACATTGATGAAAAAAATAGGGATATTGCAGAAAAAGTCAAACGGACTTGGGAGCAATACACTCACCATCAGTTAATTAACACGCCACTGGAATATCTTCATCTCATGAAGGAAGCTGATGCTGATCAGTCAGGACTGCGGGCCTCAGCCACGAGTGTAGAGACTCCATCTGGACTGCTGGCCTCCGCCACGAGAGCGGAGAATCCGTCAGGACTGCCGGCCTCAGACACAAGTGTGGAGACTCCGTCTGGACTGCAGGCCTCAGCCACGAGTGCTGAGACTCCATCAGGACTGTTGCATCGCCTCTACGATTGCCGAAACTCTCTCAGGATTGCTGGCCTCTGCCACGTGTGCAGAGACTGCGTTAGGACTGCGGGCCTCAGCCACGAGTGAGGAGACTACATCAGGACTGCAGGGCCTCAGTCAAGAGGGCCGAGACTCTGTCAGGACTGTGCAGTGGTGCTGCTGTTCGGTTCCTCATCCTTGACACCCAAAGCAGGAACATACTTGTTGAAACATCTCACCTAGGACCTGGGTACCTCAGTTCACTGTCATCATAAAGCATTGGTGTTTGCTGTGGCACGAGAAGCAGCAGCATTGGAGATCTGTAGACTCAACTACCCTATATCCCAATTTCTTTTTAATTTTAATATTAGTGACTAGTCAAATTCTTTTGATTAAAAACCAAGTTCTTCTGGCTTAGTCATTATATTTTAGATATCCTTTTTTCATTTCTGGACACTTCTGCATACACCAGAAGTAGCCTCGGGTGAGGCAGGCATACTGCACGTCAATCGTTGACCCTATGACGATGCCAAGACTCCTGATGGGGCGGATGAAAAGATATACCGCTGTAACAACTCCAGGATGTCTATGAGGGTTTTCGATAAAAACTAATGGTTTTTGCAGATACCAGTGTCCGTTCTCTTTTGATTATCAGTTACTAGTTAAGGGGAAACGAATGGACTCTCTATCCTCTTCCCTCCCTTTTGTTTGATATCAGTCTTTAAGCAGCGCACAGCTGCAGGGATTTTCAAGAGATCTAGTTATAGCGTATACTAGACTCTGGATCTTTAAATTGAGGAACCATGGAGAATAATATGGGTTTAAGCTTTACAGGCAGTGACATTGACGAAATTCTAGCAGGCCATTCCTTACTACAGAACCAAGAACTCATCGAAGCAATCGCACAGACAGATGAGTGGGACACTCTGACTACAAAAAAACGGGAACAAATCCGGACTGCTATACACGGAATAATAATGACCGAATATTTAAGATCCAAATCCGCCCCAAAGGGCCTATGGGTCACTAATGCACCTAGAATCTTTTTGCATGATTTGGTCTTCCGGCGCGATTGGTCCTCCATCTCGTGGAAATGCACACTGGACTACCTTGTATTAATAGTCAAAACAGCTAAAAGACTATCGGACGCACTTTTGAAAGAAATACAAGAGTGCGAGAATGAACTTAAGAAAAGCATAAACCCTCAAGTATACAAGAAACGCCTGGATGAAATCACTAAAGAAATGGATGATATGCAAGAATATCTCACGCAAAACAAACTTCAGAAATTATCTAAAGAACTAAAAAAGTTCAGCCAGGAGAAAATGCACCCGTATTCCAAGGAAGATTTTACCATTACCAATGACGGCTCAGATAGAGACTCATCTGGTGGAACTTCCTCAGAAGGCTCAGAAGCGAGTTTTGATGGTTCTGCTCCAAGAAGAGGTCGGAACAATTTTAGGTTCTCACGTCCCCGACGAGGCAATAGATGGCAAAGACCACCATTTTTTCATGGCAATCCTATGCCCTACTATCCCCCATACATGCCCCCTTTTGCTGGATGGATGAATCCTTACCATCCGAATGCCAACCAACAGCACCAAATGGAAAGTCAACATATGCCCAACAATGCTACTCAACACCAAACACAGCCTTTTTTAGGGAGAGGCCACAACACCACGAGAGGCAAAAAGAAAAATCTCAGGTGGCAAGACCAACAGCCCAACGTGCAAACGAGAAGCATGGCCTCTGCACAACCGGGACCGAGCAAGTAAATTCACTCATAGTGAACTTGACGACAATTACCCTAACCGAAGACCAGAAGAATGTCCTCAACAAAGGACTTGGATTTGTGCCAACGCCTACAACAGATCGCTTTAAACTCAAATGTGAAGCAGCAGAGTTCTGCAGAACCCTAAAACTTAAGGCTTTCTTTGGCAATTCTGACAACCCATTGACGAAGGGAGATACTAATCTAAGGAGAAAATCTAAATTCTGTCCTCCCCCTGCTGTAGTGCCAATTGAAGTTCAAACTTTCGAACAAGCCATAATGAAAGGAATTGACAAATTGGACAAAAACAAAAAGATTTACCACAACATGAGCAACAAAGAAAAACAGGCTTTGCTCGAACTAAGAGACAATGAGAAGATCATAATTAAACCCGCTGATAAGGGTGGCGGGGTGGTAATCCTTACAAAGGAAGGATATAATGAACAATGCCTGACTTTACTGTCCAACGAAACCTTCTATAAACAACTGGATGCGGATCCCACTGAGAGATTGACCAATACGATCGCAATTATGGTACACGAAGCGGAATTGAATAGATGGATTTCGAAGAAAGAGGCCGAATTTTTAACTCCAAAGGCACCCAAAACACCTTTCTTCTATTCGTTACCAAAAACCCATAAAAACAAAACACCTCCGCCTGGACGCCCGATAGTTTCGGGAATCGGTTCCTTGCTCGAGCCCCTGTCTAAATTTGCTGACGAGTTCTTAAAGCCATTGGTACAAAATACACCAACATACCTAAAGGACACGAGAGACCTGCTTAACCAGATTGGAGATGTAAATTTTGACCAAAACACCATGCTACTGGTAGGGCTGGATGTAGAATCCCTCTACACCAGCCTACCCCAAGAAGACACCCTAAAAATGTTGGAGGACTTGCTCTTTAAGCTAGATTGGACATACAAAACCCCACGTCACTTCATACTCGAATGCTGTAGACTTGCCTTGCAAGAAAATTACTTCGAGTATAACGGCCAATTATTTTTACAATGCCATGGCACCTCCATGGGGAGTGCATTTGCGCCTTCGGTGGCCGGACTCTACGTGAGCCGCCTTGAAGAAGAAAGCATTCTTCACGATACCAACCCATACGTTTCCAGTATAAAATACTGGAAACGTTATATTGACGATGTCCTCCTCATCTGGGATACTAAAATTGACCTCACAATATTTTTGGAATGGCTAAACAGCAGAGACTGCTGGCTGAAATTTACCTCCACAACACACAGGCAGACAATTGATTTCTTGGACCTCACCATATTTGTGGAAAATGGGAGATTGGAGACAAAAACATTTACCAAACCAACAGCCAAAAACTGTTTGCTGTCCTATTATAGTTACCATCCCCGCCCGCTGCGAGATAATCTCCCATACAGCCAATTCCTGAGACACAAGCGGAATTGTAGCAAAAAAGAGGACTACAAAAAACAAGCAGAAGAATTGAGCCAAAAACTCAAAAAAAGGAACTATACATCATCTATAATATCAAAATGTAGAAAAAGAGCCTCAAATCAACCTAGAGACTGCCTGCTACAAAGTACACAAAAAGAACCAGTCAAAGATCTCGTCACCTGCGTGACTACGTTTTGCCCAGCGACCTATGAGGTGCAAAAACTCATAAAGAAAAATTGGCAGATATTAACCTCTGGAACATTGAACTGGCCAAAGCCTCGCTTTGCCAACAAAAGAACCAAGAACTTAAAAGACTTCCTTGTACACACAAGACCGAGAAAAACACCTTTAAAGTCTACCATCAGAGATGTACATATGGTGCCAGTCCCTGGACATTATCCCTGTGGCACCTGTGGAGTGTGTAAGTTCACGTCGAGTACAAAGACCTTACAGTTGAATGACAATCTCAAATGGACTCAAAGGAGCCATACAAACTGCAACTCCACACATGTGATATATCTGATCACATGCCCATGCCAAAAGCAGTATGTGGGCATGACATGCCGGAAAGTCAAACTCCGCATAGGGGAACACCGGAGCAATGTCAGGTTAAAAAAGAATACGACCAAATTATGCACCCATTTCATAGAAGCTGGCCATACATGTGATGAACTTAAGTGGACAGTACTAGAAATGCTTGAAATCAAGGATCAAAACTCAGAAAAAGTCCTTTTTAATAAAGAACAGAGATGGGTAGATCGCTTAAAGACTGATGAAATCGGAATGAATGACCATATTCCGTGGAACCAACTTTACTGACTCTATCCATGGAAAATGAAGTGTATTGCTGATTACATCTGTCATTGTAAATATACTGCATCCCAGAATTCCACATGAATATGTGCTTCAACACATAGGTCTTATCACCCCTATAAGCAACAAGACGGATAGATAAGATATACTTCTGACCTAGTGGTGCATAACATGTATACAGGTAACTTTGTCAGATAACTTTATCGACATTCAACTCTGCCGATAACTTCACCTGAAACCAGGCTCTCTAAGTCCTACACATTAGCCCACCATAGCGGCAACATAAACATTGTGTCGATGGCCAGTATAAAAGACCAGCAACTCATGACCCGCCCACAGCCGGGGGCAGAGTCAGCACAAGGCTCACAGTTAGATGCCGCATGGGTAAGAATGGCGTTCTTTGAGTGTTTCCGAAGAAAAGAGGTAAGATGACGGCCAAAACTAACCTGAATGAATATATATTATTTCGAATGTAGAGAAAATCCAGATGCGACTCTGATTCCCTGTTGGATACCTAACTTCTGAAAACACCAGGTACCTTACGGGTTTTCTATGGGGTGTGCATGAAGTTGGTAGCACAAACAACAAATGTTGTAAACCCCTTTTGTAAAACCCACGGTTTCCCAACACCCGCGATTCACTAACACGCGAGTCGTTTCTTAACAACGTATATACTCGAAATCGACGATATATATACTAGCGTATTACAACCATGTCACTCTTCACATTAAGCCTGAATAGTTACCGGTGCCCGTAATCACACTCTTTTGAATGTATTTTGCAAATGCATTTTATATTTTTCTAATACCGCGCTGCATCTGACACCTACAAGAGACTTGTAAGCATAGTTTTGTCACAAATCCCGAAAAATAGAAAGCTTAAAAGCATTTAACATCTGCTTTCAAACCCATGATCTTTCTCCTACATACTCACCCCACGAGGGTTATGCCGCAATCAGGCTAACTCACGTCTTTGCATACAATGATGCTATTATATGTATATGTCTGCCTAAACCCAGTGAACATATTATTGATACAATGATTTCATTGGTTTCTTTCACAGCTTGGAAATTCCGTTGTGTTTATTTTCACCATACACACAAAGGGTGTATGAGTTATACATATATTTTTGTTTGTGTGTTTTTTTGTTTATGTCCTGACGAAAGCTCCACTGACCCTCTGTGGGCCCGACGAGCTGAAACATGTCGACTTTTTTCAAGAACGATATGGTAGTTTAGTAACTCAACTACCCTATATCCCAATTTCTTTTTAATTTTAATATTAGTGACTAGTCAAATTCTTTTGATTAAAAACCAAGTTCTTCTGGCTTAGTCATTATATTTTAGATATCCTTTTTTCATTTCTGGACACTTCTGCATACACCAGAAGTAGCCTCGGGTGAGGCAGGCATACTGCACGTCAATCGTTGACCCTATGACGATGCCAAGACTCCTGATGGGGCGGATGAAAAGATATACCGCTGTAACAACTCCAGGATGTCTATGAGGGTTTTCGATAAAAACTAATGGTTTTTGCAGATACCAGTGTCCGTTCTCTTTTGATTATCAGTTACTAGTTAAGGGGAAACAAATGGACTCTCTATCCTCTTCCCTCCCTTTTGTTTGATATCAGACTCACACGGCCAAACAGAGATTTGTATTCCACATTGAATCCACTCCTGTCAGCCTTTCCATCTGAAGACTACATCTCCATGGATCAGTTTTGAGAAATCTTCACAGGATCAGCACAACAGCAACCAGACCACCTTTTCCTTACATGCAGAGTTTCCAACCATCACCTTGATGCCAGCGTAAAACCTTAGTAACACAGATATGGATGCGAAGGTAAACTACATGCTTTTTTTGCAACTATTGCTCATGATTTCAGATGAGGCTGTAAAAAAAAGCACGACTATTATACTTGACACTTGTCTATGGTTTGCTGTGGTCCTAGTTTTCTACCTCCGATGTTTGCTTCTTGAGCACCAGCGTTTTTTTTTACCTTTAATTGTCAGTAGGCACGATTCTCCATGCAGGGGCAGCTCAATTAATATTCTAACTCCAGTGTACAATATTTTGGAAAAGTATAACTTTTCTCGTAATAGTTCAGGTGGCGTATTTAATACACAAACATCAGTCCTGGAATATTTTTGGCAGCCCTGTGAAGTATCATGCATGACTAGTTTGACTGATGCATTTTAGTGCTGATGTCCACATCACTGCACTAAAATGCTAATGTCACATATAATTAGAGCTCCCTTATGCACAATTAGCTGCTGTAGCACTGCAGCGTCACGTAAACTCAGCAGCCAGCATGATTGCTGTGCTACCCCTAGTAGTTATTATGAGCCAGGCCAGGGCGAGGAGAGGTGTCTCTTTGCTATGGAAATTTGGCTTGGTCTAGCTAACTTGTTTACTTTTACTGAAGTGAGTAACAGTTTCTTACATTGCCTGCCTCAGTTGTAGCTTTTCGACAGGGCAGTTCCCCCATGCCAATTATGCTCTTTGTTAGAAATGTGATTTTTGGTAGGCTAGGGCATGTTCCAAAGCCAGGCAGAAACCACCACTCTAGTCAGGATAAGGGAGTTACACTCCTAAAATAACCCCTGCTCACCCTCTTGGTAGCTTGGCACGAGCAGTCAGGCTTATCTTAGAGGCAGTGTGTAAAGCATTTGCACATAACCAACAGCAATACAGTGTAAGCACTACAAAATGACACCACACCAGTTTAGAAAAATATGCAATATTGTTATATACTTAACAGAAGACCAAAAATGATAAAAATCCACAATACAGTACTTAGAAAACTTCAGTTATCAACATAACCTTGAAAAACAGTTCCTTGAAGTCGATAGCTCCATCCGAGGCTATCACGATGTCATGAACAAACAAATCCAAACAGTTCTGGCTGACCGCGGTGTCTCGGGCCAGCTACGGTGTCAGAAAGACCAACAAACAGTACCTTTTAGAAATGCAGGATGTCGCCGACCTCTTGTTAAGCTTCTGAAAGCCCGGCATCTGCAGGCGTCGGTTCCGGAGGTCGGTGCAGGAGTCATAGGGGCCCTCGAAGACACATGCGTTGCAGATCGAACTCCTCTCTGTTGAAGTCAGGACCGTTGGCGTCCGCAGGCGTCTGATGCAGCGGGGCTGCGTGCGGTGCCCTCAGGTCACGGTGTGGCGACGTCAGATGGCATCTCGGTGAGACCAGGGTCACGGTGCAAAGTGAATGCGATACTAGTCGCTGTGCTGGCAGGTCATGGTGCAAGCAGCATCGCCGTCGTTGCTGAAGGGCTGTCGTCGGCCGACGTACTGGAGTCGATGGCATCGGTAGGCCAAGGCTGCGGTGCGGGATGAGGGTGGTGCATTTTGCAACTTTACAAACGATGCCCTTGAACCACTGTGAAAGCAGCGGCGTAGATTTCGCCATGGAGGGTGTCCTTGGAGATACCAAGGCGTCGTCGTGAAGCGAGGCGGTGCAGAGTGTGATGTCAGCAGGTCACGGTGCATGCAGCGGCTCGATGGCAGCGTCAGCAGGCGTTGTCATTGAGACCAGGGTCGCGTTGCGGCAGTACCTTCTGCAGGGCCGTCAGGACACAAGTCGGCAGCCGCACCGTAGACCTCGTCGGGCTGCTTTTCTTCTGTTGCAGCAGAAAACACACAGCCCCCAGTGCTGAGGGCAGAAGAGCTTGAAGTCTTTGCTGTTCCTGAGACTTCTTGAACATGGGGCAAGCTGTACCTCAAGCCCTTGGAGAAACTAACAAAAGAAGATTGCAGAAAGTTCAGTCCAGTCCTTTCACTGCCCAAGACAGAAGTAGCCACTGCAGGCCAACACAGCAAAGCACACAGCAGTGTGGTGGTTCCTCCTCATAGATTCTACAGCTCTTCTTCTTGGCACTCTTCTTGGTCCAAAAGAGTTCTAAAAGTCAGGGGTCTGGGCCCCAATATTTATATCCCAAAATCCTTTGATCTCTTAGGCAGAGAGTGTCTACCCAGACAGAATCAGTTCTGCCTTCTCTGGTGTAACTTCCTGGCAATTGGTAAAGACGGCATGGTCAGAGGCAGACCAGGCCATTTGAGGTGCAATGAAATCTCCTCCCCCTTCCCCAATTGCAGTCCAGCTCTATTCAGCCCTTTCCTGACCCACATAGGCTATCTGGAGCCACTCGTGCTCCCCAGCCTTCTGTCATTCAAAACCCAGACAGGCAATCCACATTCCAGCAAAGGCACACGGGATGATGAAGCGAGAAAATACCTACTTTCTAAAAGTGGTATGTTCAAACACAGAATTTAAAAATCACCTTAACTAAAAGATGCATCTTTACATTTTGAGTTCAGGCATACTAGACTTTATCTTCCTACCTATTTGCCCGGGCCAGTTATGTTTATAAGATGCTATAAACAAACTCCCCATTGTGTCCTATGGGGAACAGGTAGCCTTGCAACAGCAAAAAACAAAATTGGCTATAATTCACTATCAGGACATGCCACACACACCAGGGCATGTCCTACCTTTCACATACACTGCACCCGCCCAAAGGGGTACCTTGGGCCTACCTTAGGGGTGGCTGACATGCAAGAAAAGGGAAGGTGAGGGACTGGCAAGTGTGTGCACAAGGGGATCCCCCCTTTTTCCACCTTCTAGTACACGCACACCACCTTTTTCACTCTTCCCGGGGAACTTTGTACTCTTCTTGTGCTACTAAGTGTGTGCACTTGCCAAGTCGACTTGGCAGTACCAAACTGCGCACAGACACTGTGGTGGCAGGCCTGAGTTACATGTAAAGGCTGCTTATGTGGGTGGCAGAATCAGCGCTGCAGGCCCATTGCCAGCATTTGATTTTCCGGGCGTGGGCACACACAGTGCACTGTTCTATGGACTCACTAGTAAACCAAATATGCAATAATGGAAACACCAATCCATAAGAACAATTTACAGGGAGCGCATATGCACTTTAGCACTGATCAGCAGTGGTAAAGTGCCCAGAGTCATAAAATCACCAACCACAGGACAGAAAAAATACAGGGGGAAGGGAAAAAGTTCTGGGATGACCCTGCAAAAAGGGCCAAGTGCAACACTCTTTCATATGAGCATGTCCCCCTGCAAGGTTTTTAAGGTCCATGCATGACTGGCTGTTCTAGACTAGGTATTTTCTTTGCATTCTGGGACTTGTAGTCTTTTGTATTACTTTATAAAACCAGAACTACAATCCTCAGACAGTAAAGAGGCTACGTGAGCTAAACGCACACTTAACATCAGAAACTTGTCAGCTGTACAGGATGGTGGGGTGAGAAGGCCCTGGTTAGCTGCGAACAGCTTCTCCAACAGTAATGCAATTGCTTACAGCATTGTCAGATACGTTAATGATTCCCCTCAGGGGGCAGCACCTTCACTAAATTCAGGGGGGACAGCCGTTCATGGATATGGCAAAGCCACCCATGACTATGGCCACATTACTGGTCCCAGCAGGGAAACAATACCCGGACATGTTGGACTGCAAGGGTGAGTGGTGTTGGAGAAGAGTTGTTACATTGGGGAAGTCAATAAATAGCACATTGTAATTTTCTCTCCCCGCGCGCCTCCCACATGAGGGGATTGTTCTGCTTCTGTCTCACGCTGCCCGTTTGCACGCGAGACCCTATGCTGACTTTGACAGTTGGAATTAATGGTCAGGAGTCGTCGCCATCATCTAGAGGTGCTTGCACGTACGTTATGCCTGTCTGTGGGAACTTGTCTTTACAAATAAAGTTTACTTGAAATCCCTTAATGACTCGTGGATTACTACACACCTCTTGTACACCTCTTGTACAGAGCTATTTGTCCATGCATGCTGCATTTCTGAGTGACGCCGCACAGTGTTCTCGTGGGGCACTTCCCAAGATCAGGACTTTTAAGGCGAGAATGGGGAAGCTGTCCGCCTTCATGCAGTGAATTCCTTGACACACCTAGCAGTTTGTTTGCACTCAGTCTAGGCAGTCCAAATAAAAGACATGCTTTGGTCCTAGAAAGAAAAGAAAGCTGGAGATGAGCTCAGAAGGTTAATGCATATGGAATAAAGACTTGTGTCTGACCTACACGCCATAAGGTCAACTGCCTCCAAGATAGCCTTGTTGTTTTTAACTTGATTGTGACATCTTGTGTAGGCATATATTTCAACTCACCCTCATTAGGAAGCTGTTACCATCCGTTTCAACTCATTTCCACCTTCCGAACGAGTGAAATACTCACCCAGGTGCTAGCCTCTCTTCTTCACCCGTCTTGTCGCTTTGTTTTACTGTCACAGTGTTTCTGAAGCTCTGGCACTGACTATGGCGCTTGGACCAGGCCTGTTGGTTGAGATTATAGTTCACAGAGTCCCACCCAACATAGAATCACAAGAGTTAGCAAGTATAAAGATATCATTTAAATCCGTACATTGTTAATAAAAAATTCAATGCAATTAATATAAACTTGTCTAAAAAATTCCAATGCAAGTCAGTTTTAAAATACTTTTAAAGGAAACAAGAGCAAAACTGCTGAGTTTAAATTGCTTTCAGGGGTTCTACACAAACTGTAGCACTTCCAGAACCACACAACAAACCGAGTTAGGATTGAGGATGTAGCCTAACGACTAGACCGGCCGACCTAAAAGATGATGAACAGGATTTGAGTCTCAGCTTAAAAATATCCTGTGATTCTGGGCAAATGACTCAATCTCTCCCTGCCTAAAAACGAACATGTCCGAAAGAAAGTGTAACTGAGGTTCATATAAATCACTCTGATACCTTTGGGTCCAGTTTGTGCTATTATAAAACTGCAAAAAAGCACCGAGACCGCCCTCATCGCTGCCACCGATGACATTCGAGCCCTGATGGACAATGGAGAAACAGCGGCCCTCATCCTCCTAGACCTCTCCGCGGCCTTCGACACCGTATGCCACCGCACCCTAGCGCAGCGCCTCAACATCGTCGGAATCCAGGAGAAGGCACTGGAATGGATCATCTCCTTCCTCGACGGAAGGACACAGAGAGTCCGCCTACCACCGTACAAGTCAGAGGCCACCGAAGTCATCTGCGGCGTACCCCAAGGATCCTCGCTGAGCCCAACCCTCTTCAACGTCTACATGAGCCCCCTCGCGGCCATCGCACGCCAACACAACCTGAACATCATCTCCTACGCCGACGACACCCAGCTGATCCTCTCCCTGACCAACGACCCCGCCGCCGCCAGAGCCAACCTTCACGACGGGATGAAAGAGGTAGCCGAGTGGATGTCGACCAGCCGCCTGAAGCTGAACTCGGACAAGACGGAAGTCCTCATCCTGGGAACCTCGCCCTCCGCCTGGGACGACTCCTGGTGGCCCCCCGCCCTGGGCACCGCACCCAAACCGACAGAACACGCACGCAACCTGGGCTTCATCCTGGACTCCTCCCTCTCCATGACCAAACAAGTCAACGCCGTCTCCTCGTCATGCTTCAACATCCTGCGCATGCTACGTAAGATCTTCCGGTGGATCCACCGCCAAGCTCCAGAAGAGACTCCAACGGATCCAGATCGCCTCAGCCAGACTCATCCTCGACGTCCCACGACACAGCCACATCTCCGGACACCTGAGAGACCTGCACTGTTATGTTATGTTATGTTATGTTATGTTATGTTATGTTATTTAATCTTTTCTATAGCGCTCGGCTACTCAAAAAGAGTGTCCCGGCGCTTTATAGGAGAAAGAAAGGAAACTGCGACATACTAACATAACACCAGATAAAAAAAAGAAGAAGAATCAGCCAGAAAATTTACAAAAGACAGGCTACTGAGTGAACAGCCAAGTTTTAAGGCTCTTCCTAAAAGCCAGCAGGCTAGTGGCTCCCCGCAGAGCCAGCGGCAGAGAGTTCCACAGCTGTGGAGCCAACAGTCCAAAAGAGCGGCCACCGAGGCGCGCTTTCTTAACCCGTGGGACAACAGCCAGGTACAGGGATTCCGACCTCAGAGACCTGGTCGGTTGATAAAAGACCAGTCTCTTTTGGAGGTACTTAGCTCCCTCCTTGTGAAGAGCTTTGTAGGCCAAGGTCAAAGCTTTAAAGGCGATCCGCTTGCGGATGGGAAGCCAGTGCAAAAGTTGCCAACAAGCCCGAGGCACTGGAACGCCTATTAAGACCAAAAATTGCCCTGGCAGCGGCGTTCTGCACCACTTGAAGCCGCTGTAGCAAGTACTCTGGAAGGCCCAGGTAAAGAATGTTGGAATAATCCAACCTGGACCCAATCAGAGCCTGGACTGTCAGCGTCCTATGTTCCTCGGAAAGCAGGGGAAGAAACCTCCGCAGCATCCTAAGGATGCCAAAGCAGGTGCCCGACACCCCCAGGATCTGGGATTTCAAGGATAGCCTGTTATCCATCTTAACCCCCAGATTTTTGGCAACCTGAGAGGAACAAGATGGAGGGAACATATTCATTGGCCACCAGGTCTGCCAGTCTGGCTCTGTGTCACACCCAAAGAAAAGCACCTCGGACTTGACTGGCTCCCGGTCAACAAGAGAATCACCTTCCGTCTCCTCACCCACGCACACAAAGCCCTGCACGATCAAGGCCCGAGCTACCTCAACAACCGCATCAACTTCTACGCTCCCAAACGTCACCTCCGATCAGCCAGTCACGCCCTCGCCGCCGTCCCCCGCATCCGAAGAGCGACGACAGGAGAAAGGTCCTTCTCCTACCCGGCCGCAAAGACCTGGAACTCCCTCCCGACCGACCTGCGCCTGACCCAAGACCACCTCGCCTTCAGGAAGAAGCTCAAGACCTGGCTGTCCGAGCAGTAGCAGCCCCCCCCCCCCCACCCCTAGCGCCTTGAGACCCTCCGGGTAAGTAGAGCGCTCTATAAATGTCTATGATTGATTGATTGATTGATTGATAAAATGTCCAGTAGGAGCCGCCCCCTGCTGGAGCTGTCAGTACAGAAGATCACTCTGTCTGAGCATGCGTAGAACACCAGATCTCTCTGAGCATGCGTGGAATGCAGTGTTTTATCTCTGAGCATGCGCAGTCACGCTATGCCTTTCTCTGCGCCTGCGCACTCGCGCCGTCTTCATCCTGCTCTGCCGTCGGTGCTGTTCCTTCTCCTTCCTCGGAGCCGCTCTCGGGTCTCAGTTCACGCGGAAAAAATGACTAAAAACGGACCGGAGGAATGAGGGGCAGGAAACCAGAACAAGTGAGTGAGGGTGTGTGCAGAGACTCTCAGAGCTGTACTGCTGAGTTCAGAGGAGTTTCAGTTTTTTTACACTAACTGTAGCACTTCCGGAGACAGACCGCAGCCCCAAGTGGGGGGAGGATGTGGTGTAACGGCCAGAGCTGCCGACCTTCGACCTGGGAAATGTAGGATCAAGGCCCTGTGATTCTGGGCAAATCACTCAAACTCCCCCATCTACAAAGACGAATGTCCTAAACACATCTCTGCTGAAGCCAGTGGTTTTTCAGTGATGCCAGGGTGTGTCCTCATCACGGCCCTGCTAAAGAACAAACAACAGTGCAAAGCTCTGTCGACAACAAAGCTTGTACCCTACTCACTCTTCAGGCAGATGTAAAGTCTGTGAAAAGTCTGCTGTCGAGGAAAGATGCTGCACTGTGGCCTTGTGAGTCGGCTCAGATGAGGGTCCATTCAGTTTGAGAGTGGTGATCAATGAAACTTACAGCGCTGTCATCCATCCTTGGTACCCCGCTTGGGAGTCCTTTTCAGTAGCCAGCATACTTCCAGGTCTCTGCTCTGCTGTCGGTCAGGGCTTGTGCCAGGGTACCATGCGGGTGGACGGTGACCCCCCACATTTTTTACCGGGGGGACGCTGTTCCCCCTGCCAAACAGCTAGACTTCACTCTTTGGCCTCCCTGGGACGAGGAGCTTGGCACCTTTCGTGACATCACTTCCTTTTGTGACGTAACTTCCGGTGACAGCATCCCCACACTTCTTTTTTTAGGACTTGTGCCCTGCTGTCGGTGCTGGTCCTCCTCCGTCCTCGGAGCCGCTCCAGGGTCTCAGTTCACGTGGAAAAAATGACAAAGAAAGGACCAGAGGAGAGAGGGTCAGGAAACCAGAGCGAGTAAGTGATGGTGTGTGCAGAGACTCTCAGTGCTATAGGGAGGAGGGTCTCCCAAAAATAGTAATGTCCTTTCTACGGTGACCAGGCCGAGCCTGAGCTGGGGCTGATTCAAAGCTGACCGTGGGCTGGGGCTGATTCAAGGCCGACCCTGAGCTGGGAAATGTAGGCTCAAGGTCCTGTGATTCTGCGCAAATCACTCAGTCTCCCCCATCCACAAAGACGAATGTCCTAAACACATCTCTGCTGAAGCCAGTGGTTTATCAGTGAAGCCAGGGTGTGTCCTCATCACTGCCCTGCTAAAGAACAAACAACAGTGCAAAGCTCTGTCGACAACAAAGCTTGTACCTTACTCACTCTTCAGGCAGATGTAAAGTCTCTGAAAAAGTCTGCTGTCGAGGAAAGATGCTGCACTGTGGCCTTGTGAGTCGGCTCAGATGAGGGTCCATTCAATTTGATAGAACTAGAAGACACGGCTTTCTGGGTGGTGTTGAGAGTGGTGACCAATGAAACTTACAGCACTGTCATCTGTCCTTGGGCCCCCGCTTGGGAGTCCTTTTCAGTAGCCAGCTTACTTCCATGTCTCTGCTCTGCTGTCGGTCAGGGCTTGTGTCAGGGTACCATGCGGGTGGACGGTGTCCCCCCACTTTTTTTACCGGGGGGACGCTGTTCCCCTTGCCAAACAGCTGGACTTCCCTCTTTAGCCTCTCTGGGACGAGGAGCTTGGCACCTTTCTTGACGTCACTTCCTGTCGTGACGTAACTTCCGGTGACAGCATCCCCACACTTCTTTTTTTAGGACTTGTGCCCTGCTGTTGGTGCTGGTCCTCCTCCTTCCTCGGAGCCGCTCCAGGGTCTCAGTTCACGTGGAAAAAATGACAAAGAAAGGACCAGAGGAGAGAGGGTCAGGAAACCAGAGCGATTGAGTGATGTTGTGTGCAGAGACTCTCAGTGCTGTATGGAGGAGGGTCTCCCAAAAATAGTAATGTCCTTTCTACGGTGACCAGGCCGAGCCTGACCTGGGGCTGATTCAAAGCCGACCCTGGGTGGGGGCTGATTCAAGGCCGACCCTGGGCTGGGGCTGATTCAAGGCCGACCCTGAGCTGGGGCTGATTCAAAGCCGACCCTGAGCTGGGGCTGATTCAAGGCTGACCCTGAGCTGGGGCTGATTCAAGGCCGACCCTGAGCTGGGGCTGATTCAAGGCCGACCCTGAGCTGGGGCTGATTCAAGGCCCCTGAGCTGATTCAAGGACCTTGAGCTGTGGCTAATCCTAGGCCGACCCTGAGCTGTGAGTGATCCAAGGCCGACACTGAGCTGGGGCTGATTCAAGGCCGACCCTAAGCTGGGGCTGATTCAAGGCCAACCCTGAGCTGGGGCTGAGTCAAGGCCGACCCTGAGCTGGGACTGATTCAAGGCCGACCTTGAGCTGGGGCTCATTCAAGGCCGACTTTGAGCTGGGGCTGATTCAAGGCCGACTTTGAGCTGGGGCTGATTCAACACCGACCCTGAGCTGGGGCTGATTCAAGGCCGACCCTGAGCTGGGGCTGATTCAAGGCCAACCCTGAGCTGGGTCTGATTCAAGGCCGACCCTGAGCTGGGGCTGATTCAAGGCCGACCCTGATTTGGGGCTGATTCTAGGCCGACCCTGAGCTGGGGCTAATTCTAGGCTGACCCTGAGCTGAGGCTGATTCAAGGCCGAGCTTGGGCTGATTCAGGGCCGACCCAGAGCTGGGGCTGATTCGAGGCCGACCCAGAGCTGGGGCTGAATCGACGCCGACCCAGAGCTGGGGCTGAATTGACGCCGACCCAGAGCTGGGGCTGAATCGAGGCCGACCCAGAGCTGGGACTGAATCGAGGCCGACCCAGAGCTGGGACTGAATCGAGGCTGACCCAGAGCTGGAGCTGAATCGAGGCCGACCGAGAGCTCAGGCTGAATCGAGGCCGACCCTGAGCTGGGGCTGAATCGAGGCCGACCCTGAGCTGGGGCTGAGCTGAGGCTGGAGAGGCCAAGAGCTCAATTCAGTCTCTTTTCGCTCTAATGTTTGTTTCCAAGCGCCTAAGATGTGCTTCCCTATCACCTCCCCGCTTGGAAACCTGAACACTATCTATCACAAAATATTTCAGATGCTCCAAGCTATTTGAGTGCACCTCCTTAAAATGTCTTGCGACAGGATAGGACTCGTCTGAGTTGGTGATGGCCCTTAGGTGCTGGAGCACTCTCTTGTGAACCTGCAATTTAGTGTTTCCCACATACTGCAGGCCACAAGAGCACACCAGCACATATATTGCATATTCGGTCTTGCACGGTAACACTGGTCAATTGTACAGGGCTTGTCTTTAAATGGTGTAGAATATGTTGTTCTATTTACACCATACTTGCATGCTCTGCAAGACTGACGTTTGAAAAACCCTTTTCGGTTAGTTAACCAACTACTCTTGTGTTTCAACTCCGGGCTATTATTCACCACCAGATCCCTGGTACTGGGAGCCCGTCTATAATTGATTGCGGGTGGGCGTGGTAGATTTTCACCCAAAATAGGATCACTTAAAATCAAATGCCAGCTTTTCTTAAAAATTCTATAAAGACAATCCTTCTGGTTATTATAAGTTAGGATAAGCCTAGGGCTGTTGTTCTTTTTGTCCACCTCAGTTTGTGATGGTACCCCAGGCGTGCATTTTATACCCTTAGCAGATTTTGTCAACAGATCAGTGCGGACGTTTCTCTGGTATGTTTTACTGCATCATCCAGGATGTGCTCAGCATATCCCCTCTCACGGAACCTATCTTTACATTGTTGCTGAGCTATCTCTAAATTCTCATCCCTGCTGCAGATTCTCCGAATCTGCAACATTTCCCCGTAGGGGATACTACATATCGTGTGTTTTGAATGGAAACTGGATGAGTGGAGTATAGAGTTACCAGCTGTTATTTTGTGGTGCAACCTGGGTTCTAGTTGGTTGCTAACTACAAACACCATCAACTCTAAAAACGTAATAGAGACCTCACTGATATCATGAGTAAAATCAAATTCAGATAGTTCACATTCAAGTTTCATCACAAAATCATCAGCACTCCTTTGGTCTCCTGGCAAACTATAAAAAGATCATCTATATATCTAATCCACCTGATTACATTTTTGGATAGATATTCGGCAAATTCCGTTGTTAAGATCATGCATTCCCACCATCCCATATGTAAGCAGGCATAGCTAAGGGAAAACTCGACCCCATAGCTATGCCTCTTACTTGATGGTAAATATTCTTATCAAACATGAAATAATTGTTCTCTAGGCAGAATCTTGTGAGATCTAGTAACATCTTATTATGCGTAAAGAACTCAATAGGTCTTTTGCCTAGGAAGTAGCTCAAAGCTCTCAAACCATCCTCATGTCTGATTGACATATATAAATTGGAGACATCCAATGCCAACAGTAAAAATGTATTATTCCATTGGAATATGTATGTATATGTATATATGTATGCATCCATGTATGTATATATATATATATGTGTATATATGTATTATGGGGCGATGCTGGATGCTTTAACAACAACAAAAATTCTAATATATAACTTACCTTTCCGCCGCTGGGTCCCACATTTTCTCTCCTGCTTGCCTGTGTCTGACTCCAGGTCGGGTCAGGAAGCAGGCAGCCAGGCTCCCACTCCTAAGCCAATCACAGCGCTGCAAGGATTGGTCAAATGGCCGTGACACAGTGCTCAGCCAGAGGCTGAAGGGGACGGCATGTTCTCTGTGCAGGCTGTAATGCAGCCTGAATAGAAAACAGGGGATTGCGAATGACTGTGTTGGGTGGCCCGAGACATCCCCTTCCACCAGTATGTCGAGAGTGTAGTATAGTGAAGTTCCTATATTCCCAATAGGCTCTGCGCATTGGAATAACATAAACGATAGTTTAGACGTAGGACTGTGGTCGACTAGGTCTCTATTGAATATGTTAGACTTAATTGTGTTTGCCCGCTAGCTCAGAGGTCACTAGAAACTTTCTCGAGTAAACAGGAAGGTGTTTAGCTTTCCTGAATAGACAAGAAAGGATTAGCTTCTGACAACCATATCACATAACAACTTTGTTCCCCCTGCAATAAGGAATATATCTCCAGAGTCGCGGAAACAATAGATAGCTATTTTACTCAGTCAATAGTGCATGCTTAGTTTCACCAGAGATGCAGATAAATAAAGAGACAGGCGTTTTCAATAAAAGGATTATTTATTGAGCAGTCTTCTTTCTCATGCAAGAGAAATTAATTGCCACAATTGCAATACTTGTCATAAAGTAAAGTGCGTACAGTAAAAGGAGTATTATGAAATAATACTGTAAAAGCTTTTATGTGGAGAAGTGTGGCTCACCGATTAGAGAGGCAGACCCTGAGGCAGAGGTCTGGCCCGGGACCAGGGTTCAATTCATGACGCGGCAGGGTCTTCGGCTCAATGTCCACGGACTCGATAATTCTCGCCTAGGTGCCTACTCTAATCATGGGTCCCACTCTGCAACTCTGGGCAATAGCTTGCTCAATCTCCACAACGGCCCCGAAAGCACTATACAGCCTGGCCTCACCTTGGAGGTACCCAGTAAGGGGCATCTCACAGGGAAAGCCAGGAAGGGTTCCACAGCGGTATACTGCGCCAAGATACCTTCTAGGTGATAGTGAGCTTTACAAGTATACACACATTTACATTACATTTATATGGTTTCTAAGCCATAAGATACTTAAAATGGATAAAATACAGACAATAATAAAATAATGACTAAACGTACTCAACTGGTGTTTCTAAGATACACCTACCCCAATGTATCTAACCTAAGCCTAGTACAAGGAAGGAGTAGATGAGTTACAGTTTTTGCCAAGAATCTGAATCAAGAATTCTCTATGGGTCTAATCCGCTCCTTACCTTGGGTATAGAATGAAGGAGGTCTTGTATCTCTCTCTCAGGACTCGAACTTCCAGTAACCCGCGACGGTATCAGGGAAACACTGGAGCTGGATTTCTCGGCAGGAGACAGCGTCTCTTTCAGTGCGTCAGCAGGGAGGGTCGGCTTCCTTCGGCACTCGCATCAGCAGGGCGTCGGGCAAGTAGATAGCCGATCTGCTCCAAACCACCATGTGTTGCTTAATGCAGATGTTGGTATATTTATACCTGGAAGGTGCCGAGTTTGACGTAAGGTTGGACATAAGACGTCACTAAGAAATGGCAGTTCTTTCAGGACTCTCAGGATTTCTAGGACCTGTAGATAGTTTAGATAGTTTTTCCCAGAAGAGACCTTTTATTTTCCTAGTTTTTTCTCCCTCTATACGTAATGTTATTTCATATAGTTTATGGGGCTCGCTAACTCTGGTGTCTGCAGTTTCCACCTGAATGTATTCATTCGTGCCCACTGTCTCCAGAAGATTCATCAGGATCTTGCAAGCTATGGTCACTTCTGCTGCGCTGTCTAGCATTGTTTGAGCCCACTCTCCATTCTTGAGTTGTGTCCTCAGGATCCTTGGCATGTTTTATTTTAATACTGGCTACCTTCTTTTTGGGAAATTGTAATTTTTTACTTTGTTGAGCAGGTTCTTTGTCTTTGGACTTAACGCGCTCTTCTTTATGTTCTGACCGTCCTCTTCTTTCCGATTTCTGTGCGGAAGTCTGAAAAGATCGAGAGGGACGTGTATCAATATCTTGATATCTGTCAGATTTTCTCAAATTTTCCCTATTTCTAAGGTTATATCTTTTTTCAGAGGGCTCCCGTTGTGGAGACTTGCCCCCCCCCCCCTTCCCGAGATCGTTCTCTTCATTGGAGATACCTTCCTCTGGTCTAAAAATGTTTTTCTCCTGGAGAAGTTTGCTTATTACCCTCCCATTTCTTCTTTTGAGAATTGAGATTATTTTTAATGAAAGTCTTTTCAGGATTTTCAGTTAGTTGTGGTTTTAGTGGTTTAAAACCTAAACTGTCTCTACCTAATACTTCATAGGATTTTTCAATTATTCTGGCAAGTTCAAAAGGTTGGTCTGCTATATCTGTTTCTTTTAATTTCTCCTACATTATTCTCACTATACATTAATGGTATAGTGGACCACCTTTGTAGTTCTCCTTCAGATGCGCCTGTCCTAGCGGGGATCTGGGTTCCAGTCCTCATGTTCGCGGACGACACGCTGATCCTCTCGCGCACTCCAAGTGGGTTGCAGAAGGCTGTTAATGCATTCGGGGTATTCTGTGAATTGCGTGGACTTTAGAATAACACCTCAAAAACCAAGTTCATGTCCTTGAACCAGCGGAAAAAATTCAAAGGTAAAATTATCCTTAACAATATCCCCCTTGAGGAAGTGGAGGCTTTTACCTATTTGGGTATCTCACTGCAGAGTAACATGGGTTGGAAATGCCACACAGACATGGCCACCTTGAAATTTCATCAACTTGCGGGAGCCCTATCCTCCAAATACAAATCTTCCTTCACAAAGCCCATTACACCTGCTTTGGAGATTTATCAAACAAAAGTATTAAGCGCCACTCTGTATGGATCAGAGCTCTGGGGATTTTCTAACCTAACCCAACTAGCAATATCAGAAAGAAAATGTCTACGAGGGCTGGTTGGCACTCCACAAAGCACCCCTACAGTCCTTCTGCTATTTGATCTAGGCAGGAAAAACGTGGTTGACATAGCGAGACTGAGGCCACTATTATACTGGAGGCGTATTTACACACCCCAGAATTGGCTCATTATGCTATAGCTTTGAGAGATGTAATGAAGGCAGACAAATTCCACGTAATTCAGTGGCTCAATGAATTAAGATCACTTCTAAAAGATTTGGAACTCACTCAACTATGGGAAGCCCCTGACCCGACAACATTCCCATCAAAAAAGCAATTGAAAGACAAATATTGGGAAATGGTCTGGGAGAGAGTCCACATGTAGAGCACTGGCACCAACCTAACAGGTCGCTTCCTTGATTTTAAACCACGTCCCCATTGTGAGGCAAATTGGGATATCATAGAAAGCCCACAAGATCGTAAATTGTATTTTCAATTTAGAATCGGGACACTTCCTGTAAAAGCTTTTAGCGCTAAATGGGCATCATCAAGAGGTGACAAATGTCATAACTGTAAAAACAAGGTTGAGTCCATAGCACATATATTTTTTGAATGTCCCCTCTATTGTGCTCCGCGTCGTAAATGGCTAAAACCCATCTGTTTAAATCTGGGTACACAGATGCACATAGAAGCTTTAAGAATACTAGAGTCTGACTGCTCACCCTGTATAGCGGTAGCAATTGCAAAATTTGTAAAGTGGGTATGGATTATACGCACTCGCACTTTCCTTCCTAATGATGATAGTTAGTAAATCACTTGTGCTTTATATGAAACTTTGTCTTATCATGTAGAATTTTTTAATCAATGATAGATGAGTTGTTTTTAAGAAATTGATTGTATTGTAAATTGACAGATTTAATGAATGTAATAATTTTTTAGTATGTGTTGTCTATGTATTATTTATAGTGTAATGTATAGCATGCCTTGTGTGTTGCTTTTATGACAATCTGTCGAATAAAGCTTTCGAATTTGATTTGATATTGTACCAATTGTCTATGTATTTTAATTAATTGTTTTAGTTGAACTAAGAGTTCTCTCTCTGACATTTCTTCAATGCCAGGATGTGGTGTATAGCTGGCTAGAACCGGCCAAGTGGCTCCTGGTCTACCTAGTGGACCCAGCCTGGTAATGTGATTTTGATGTTGTAGGGCGCCATTAAACCAGAGCTCATGCTCCTGGTAAGTTATTGGAATTTCAATTTCCTCGAAAGAAACGTATTCCGCTGCAGGTTCCCCTGCTTTGCAGTAGTGGAACTCGTGTGTTACAGCATTTGCTGCTGGAAAAATTATCCATGAATAGAATACCTCTGTCTTCCGATATTCAGGTGCCACGACAAAAATATGACTGTACCACCTCTTGATGATACTCCCTTTTCTAAAAGTTTTATAGTTAAGGTTTTCCTTACATTTACCGGGATGGTTTTCGCATCCAGATCATTTTCATTAAACCCTGTAACGTCAAAACCCGGTTGATTTGCATCTACTGCAGCTCCACCGGTTTCGTTGTTGTCGCTGTTGGTTGACATTGTTTAATGAAAGTTTGCAGGTCAAATTTCAAGGAAGCAAAGATTAGGTGCACAATATTTTGGAACACTGTATCCTTCAACGTTGACTAAACCAAAAACTAATACATATGAATCTCTTCCTACTAAGTTTTGGCGGATATTAACCTTTTACCCACTCCAGACCCCTATTGGAGTTTTTACGGGAAAAAGGGGTCTGTGTGAAAAGCACGACTGAGTTACTCTAGTATCTAGCGTTAAACTATTGCATTACCAAATGTTGGGCGCCATGCAGTGTAGGTCCTATATTCCCAATAGGCTCTGCGCATTGGAATAATATAAACGATAGTTTAGACGTAGGACTGAGGTCGACTAGGTGTCTATTGAATATGTTAGACTTAATTGTGTGTGCCAGCTAGCTCAGAGGTCACTAGAAACTTTCTCGAGTAAACAGGAAGGTGTTTAGCTTTCCTGAATAGACAAGAAGGGATTAGCTTCTGACATCCATATCACATGACAACTTTGTTCCCCCTGCAATAAGGAATATATCTCCAGAGTCGCGGAAACAATAGCTAGCTATTTTACTCAGTCAATCGTGCATGCTTCGTTTCACCAGAGATGCAGAGAAATAGAGAGACAGGCGTTTTCAATAAAAGGATTATTTATTGAGTAGTCTTCTTTCTCATGCAAGAGAAATGAATTGCCACAATTGCAATACTTGTCATAAAGTAAAGTACGTACAGTAAAAGGAGTATTATGAAATAATACTGTAAAAGCATTTATATGGTTTCTAGCCATAAGATACTTAAAATGGATAAAATACATACAATGATAAAATAATGACTAAACGTACTCAACTGGTGTTTCTAAGATACGCCTTCCCCAATGTACCTAACCTAAGCCTAGTACAGGGAAGGAGTAGATGAGTTACAGTTTTTGCCAAGAATCTGAATCAAGAATTCTCTATGGGTCTAATCAGCTCCGTACCTTGGGTATAGAATGAAGGAGGTTTTGTATCTCTCTCTCAGGACTCGATCTCCCAGTAACCCGCGAGGGTATCAGTGAAACACTGGAGCTGGATTTCTCGGCAGGAAAAAAGACAGCTTCTCTCTCAGTGCGTCAGCAGGGAGGGTCGGCTTCCTTCGGCACTCGCATCAGCAGGGCGTCGGGCAAGTAGATAGCCGATCTGCTCCAAACCCCCGTGTGTTGCTTAAGGCAGATGTTGGTATATTTATACCTGGAAGGTGCTGAGTTTGACGTAAGGTTGGACATAAGACGTCACTATAAACTGGCAGTTCTTTCAGGACTCTCAGGAGTTCGAGGACAAATCAAAACAGAAGCATGGGGAATTCCCGGGCTGCTGGAGGCTTGGTTTGTTTAAGAACACGTTGTACTTTCTAGGAGTCTATGGGAGTTGCCTTGCCGTATTTGGACTGCATTGGCTATGACTTAATATGGATATGATTTGTTATAACCACATAAGGGCATAAATCGGGAATATCTAATTAGGGTCCTAGATACATTCACAACAAGAGCATTACACCTGAGGGCTGCACCCATCTAATTTTTTCTTTATTAACAAGGTTGCACATAAAATGTTTTACAGCACTGATACAGCCCATCGCTTGTTATGCATCTCAGCTCCGATCTATCTATATATGGACACAGTAAATCTCAATTTTACATTTATGTGGCATACATTTTTCAGTTACTTTCACTTAGAAACTCGAAGAACTTGTGCATACATTTTTCAGTTACTTTCACTTAGAAACTCGAAGAACTTGTGCCAGCTTTCCGGAATCTGTTCATCTCGATTCCTGCATGCAATTATTTAGTTTTGAGTATAATAAACAGTAACAACACTACAGCTTCTTATAGAAGAAGAGTAGAAAAGAAAGATGTGAGATAAATAACAGAGAGTGGGAAGGGAGGTTTCAGCGACCGTTCTGTGCGTCATCCTATGTAGACAGTGGAGATTTTTGTTGGGCTTGGGCATCAGGTACACTAAGTGGAAACCTTATATGGAGAAGTGTGGCTCAATAGTTAAAGCGGCAGACCCTGATGCAGAGGTCTAGCCCGGGACCAGGGTTCAATTCCCCGCCTCGGCGGGTCTTAGGCTCAAAATTCCACGGACCTGATAATTCGCGCCTCGGTGCCTATTCCAATCATGGAGTGCAACTCTGGGCAATAGCTTGCTTAATCTCCACAACGGCCCCCACAACGCTAAGGATGCCTGGCCTCCACCTTGGGGGTGCCCAGGAGTGGACGCCTCATAGGGAAAGCCAGGATGGGTTCCACAGCGGTATTCGTACAAGCGCCTTGAGACCCTTGCGGCTGAGTAGTGCGCTATACAAGTATCAATCAATATGGAGGCAGCATTATTCGGTCGGGACTTCATTTTGCCTTTCTATGTGTAGGAGGTGAGTGAGGGGCATGTGTATCATTATAAACTTTGTATAGGTGCTGGGCTATCTGGTGTCTCAGCTGTGTCCTCCCCGTCTGAAGGTTGGTTAGCTCCGGACTAGAGGCCTTCTAGCATATGTTTCCACTCATTCAGATCTCTCTGTATTCTCATCCGTACGCACCATTTTTATGCAAATTCCTCCGCTACCCCCCACTCCCGCATATCTGCCCTGCATTCATCTATATCTGGGTGTGGTATGGATCAAGCGAATTGCATTTCTGCATTGTGTCACAATTAGGCTTGGAAGGCCAAATTTGTGCCTCATGTGCGCCTTTTATTTGGGGACTGGAAGTACTCCCAGTAGACAATGCTTTAGGGAGGCTTCAACATGCAGCGCTGTGGCTGTTCCTATCTCCTGTCTCACCTTCTCCCAATTCTCTTGGAGGAGGACACAACTCCAGGCCATATTGGGGAACATGGCTGGATCTGAACCGCGCCTGGGACAAGCTGCTGATCTGCCGGGGACAAAAAGTGCCAAGCGCTGGGGCGTCAGGTATGCACGATGTAGACAATAAAATTGAGTCAATTTAAATCTGGCATTACTGGCTACCTCACGAACCTGTGTGCATGCTCTCGTCCACTCACCCTCCGTAAGAGGGACGGGTAAATCCGCATCCCATTTAGCTTTAGTTTGAGAAAGCTCGAAAGTATGGTCCATCTTTAGGGATTTATATAGATGCGAGATCAATGCTATAGTAGTGGAACCTGGGTCAAGAATTAATGCCAGTGTGTGGGAATCTACTGGTTCGTCCGGGAAGGGGGTCCAAATCTCCAGGATCGTGCGTGTTATTTTTGCAAACTGCAAGAACTGCCCATCTGTGACCTGGTACCAGTCTTGTGGTACCGCAATTCCGGACCCTGCTGTTCCACCGGTCCCGGGGTCCAGCACTCGTGTCACAAAACATCGTCGTACCGTGACGAATTTGGTATCTACGGACCGGTAATGATTAGGACGTTATCCCTATGCATTTGCGTTACAATTGAGTGATGCTAACACCCTTAAATCGTAGTTTTCGTCCCAAACCCTCAGACTCCATTTTGTAAACGGCATCTATCTTATGACTTGCCCTCATATATAGTCAATCGATTAAGACCGAGTTTGATCTTAAAGGACACGTCCGCCGTAGCTGACATCCCCATGACCTGGCCGAAGCTGACTCCACTGCCTCCAGCCAAACCTGTTTGGGCAGCTCCTCGCCCAGTGGCCGAACAAGATATCATCTAGGCACAACATGTCATAAACCATTCACTACATACGACCATGTTTTCCATACACATACACCTGTCCATGCTTCTTGTTTATGACCCGTTTTATGATGGGAGGGTGCCCGACCTTACTGGTGTTACATCGATATCTGATGGGAATTCTGGATCTGGCGGGGTAATCCATCACAAACTGGACATCTAAAATATGTGCTGACCAGCATGACTTCGCTCTTTGTATTGTTACAAAAATATGTGTATAGCCATATCATGAACTCAAGAATTCTTGCCTACAGCTGTTATTTATGTATATAAGGAGAAGGCTGGTTCTGTAAAAACAAACAGTCTCCTGAGAACTTACGGCCCGTGCTGCCGTACTTCTAGGACACATGTTACTTGGTTGCAGCCAATAAAACTCGATCTCTGACTTCAACTAGAAGACTCCGTGTTTCTGTGGTCCATAACAGGGAGAACTCAGAGGTCCCCGGGTGTTACCCCTGGCACCACCGGGTCCCTAAAAACCCGGCACCTCAGTTGGCGCCCAACTCGGGGCGGTATCAAGCGGTGACGGTCCAAGCCAGATGTTCGTGAGGAGCTTCGTGTGAAAATTCCAGAGGACGGCCAGCCACTTCAGCGACCCCTGCATGTCGACGTGGTTCCGAAGGTCTTTGCTGCGAGGTTCCCCGCGTCCCGACGGCTAAGAAGGACTGCTGCCCTGACTATCGCCCTGTTTTGGACCCAGTGATCCTTGGTAGAGCGAAACGATAGAAGAGTCTTCTAGTGACGTCACCGATCTTCAATATTCAGTTAAGTATAAGTGGAGCGTCTCCCAGTCCTTAGTTTGGTTCTTAGTTTTGGTATCCTAGAGATACGGTTTGTATTGGTTCTTGGTTCTTAGTTTTGGTATCCTAGAGATACGGTTTGTATTGGTTCTTGCAAGCACCAAAACCGAGGGATTCGTGTATTCACGATAATATCATAATTAGATAATCCCTTGAACTTTGAAGCTAGACTAGTGAGCAAAGATGCCTGGTCTTAGCAGACTTGGAAACTTGTTTTGTCTTGGTTATAGTAAGGACTACCGATTAGAGGATTCGTGTCCGGTTCCTCCGATTGGAACTCCAACAAATGAGCTATATATAAAGCACGGAGTAGGTCCTATCACGTATAATGAAATGTGGATAAAATACACCCGCAAGGATGGTGTTTTAAAATGGCCCCAATATGGTAGTTTTGACTCAGAAGTATTAGACAACCTCGAGGTCAAATTGTTCAAGAAGAAAGCCCGGCCGGCGATGTTTGACTCTTTTCGCCTATGGCTCAAAGAGGCCAAACAGAAGGAAATAAAACTAGCAAAGAAAAATAAAAGAGGTATGTCGATGGTGCAAGCTGCCATCGCATACAGGGATAATGAGGAAGAGCAGGAAAGTGAACAAATGCTCAGAAGCAAGAAACTAGCAATAGATAAATGCTACCTGATGTTACCACATGGGGGACAAGACTCAAAGGGAACATCCGAGAAAGATCCATTAATGTCCCATTTATTGAACTCACCGCCCCCATACACATCGAGTATTGTGGGACCGCCAAGGCGTATTGTTATACCACGCCCTAGGGCACGAAAAGCAGCTCTTGCACAAGCACCAGCTCCTCTTCAGCTGGTTCCTACTTCTCCGGCGCAACCTTCTCAAGGGCCGCCGCCTTTTGCTACATACTCCATCTACTTCTATGACTTTGCCTACTGCTCCAACTACTCACTATTATACTACGTCTGCTACTGCCTCGACTTCCTCTGCTGTTGCTTCAACTTCCTCTTTATATCAGCCTGTGTTTTCCGGCGCATCTGCTCCGCCACAAGCTTCTCCTTCTGTCAGACAGAGAGTGACAAGTACTGTCACCGGTCTATTCTCACCCTTCTTTGGGTCGCCTAAAACGACCCCTAAGACAGAACGTAGACAGTTGCGTAGCCAACTACCAGACTACGAGGAAAGAGTGGTACTAAATGAGTTAGCACGCAAATGGATTACTGACACTGCTAAATATGATGTTCAGTCCGTTATGGAAGTCTTCCGTCAGTGGGATGCACCCACTCAACGATATGTATTTGAAGAGATGTGCTTGTACCTCTGGGAAGATTTGCGAGACAATGACCCAAAACGCAGAATGCAAGAACTAGCCCGCATGCGATTCAAATTTTACGAAGGCATGATTATAGGTGCAGATGTTGGACGAGCAATAGATCTGCTGTTATCTTATAGGAGTACGGGAATAGTTCTAGAGCGTTTGATGAGGATGATGTGTCAGATAGGAAAAAGGCGCGACAGTATCCCATGAGAGAGGTTCCTCCAGTATGGAGGGAAGGTGATGCGAATGCACAACCACCCGTTCCACCACACTTCCAGCGCGTATGGGTACATGTCCCCTCGAAAAGATCTGAAGTTTTAGCACTCAAACAGACACTACCTGATCCACGTAAAAACCCAGCAGGATATTATAAGGAATTGTCACAAACTGCCAGCTCATGTGTAATGAATTTAGCAGATATAGACATGTTGTTTGGGAATGTTGTTCCGCATCCTTTATGGAGTAAAATCCGTCATGCAGATCATGATCAAGAACTAGGTGACTCATGGGCTAATATTACAGCTACTGATGCCAGACAAATTGGTGGCTCTAAACCCGAGCCTTTAATAGCAGACCTTCCCGGTAGGATTATCGCGTACATGAAAACGTTAATGCCTGAATTACGCGTAAATTGGCACAAGCTATCCGCATGCAAACAGAAGAAAGATGAGAATGTGTCCGACTTTTTCACAAGATTTGAGGAGACTTTTACTGATCATAGTGGTCAGGACATGGCTACCGAGGGTGGTCAAAGATTGTTTGTAGACAAATTTGTACATAATCTGCTTCCTGAACTGTGCAATAAGTTGAAAGATTCAGAAAGTGCTTGGGCTGTTTCCACGTCAGCGCAGATTTTAGCCACAGCCCAGTACTATGAAAATAGACGCAAAGACGAGCTAGATAAGACAGACAAGAAGACTAAAGAACTAAAAAGTAAAGTTCTTCTCCAACAAGCCTATCCGCCTCGCACTCCTAGTCAGCCCAACTATCAGCAACCACAGCAGTATTCGAGAAACGCACAAGGAAACGAGTTTTCCCACCAGCGTTCTCCGTATGGCCCGAATCAATGTGCCTATTGCAAAGAAGAGGGTCATTTCAAAAGTAATTGCCAAGCTCTTGCACGACGTTTGAATGGTGTCTCCGGCGCAAGAGGTAGAGGTGTTCAACAGGCTCCTAGAGGGAGGGGCCGTGGAAATTTCTCCCAGAACACCATTTCTTTCCCGCCTCAGAATTCTATGAATAGCTTTGACCAACAGAATAATGCGTCCTCCAGGACAGCTCAGTACTATGCAGACGACTATTACGCAGAGAACGAGAATGAGGGTCATAATTGCTAGGACAGCCATGGACAAAGAGAGGGAGTTGTTTCAGTTCCAGTAGATCAGAATGGACCTTATGTTGAGGTGATTACATCCGGAGTATCAGAGCCATTTCTGCTGGGTACTGGTGCTACAAAAAGTTCTATTATGCACTCAAAACTTCCTGGTGCACCTTTGTCCGGCGAAATGAATGTTTCAGTAGGTTTTTCAGGTGCCCCTGTTAGAAACCCGATCTCCAGTCCCATGCCCCTTTCTGTTGGCCCATGCGAATTAGAAGCACCCCTCATTCTTACAACAGGTTGTGGCGAAAACTTGTTAGGTTTGGATTTGTTGAAGAGATTATATGCTACTTTGTACTGTTCTCCTTCGGGAGTACAACTCACCCTTGGTAAGAAAGTGATTTCCCCGATGTATTTGTCAAAAGAAATAATCCCAACTGAGTTGTCATCTCTTCCAGATGTACTTTGGGCGAATGGTTCTAACGATGTATGTTGTTTAGAAATAGCACCATATGTCATAACATTGAAAACTAATGTTAGGTTGCCACGTATTCCCCAATATAGAATATCCAACGAATGTGAAAAGGCTCTGTTAGTGATATTCTACGATCTAATTGCGAAAGATGTCATCGAAGAGACTTCAGGCAACATTTGTAACAGTCCTGTTTTGCCTGTGTTAAAGCGTACCGATCCTTCACAACCCCCTGTGTACCGATTTGTGATCGATCTAAGGGAAGTGAATAAGATCGTCGTACCACAGTTTCCAGTCGTCGCCGACATTACTGCTTTATTGACAATAGTTCCAGCCTCAGCCAACTGGTTTTCAGTGATTGATCTGAAGAACGCCTTCTTCAGCATCCCGATTGCCGAGGAGAGCAGAGATATTTTTGGCTTCAATTTAGGAGGACGAAGCTTCCGCTTTAAACGCGCTCCTCAGGGCTACTGTGAGAGTCCATCAATATTCAGTCAGGCTCTGAAAACGCAACTAGATACGATTGTTTTACCTGGTGGCGCGACTCTGATTCAGTATGTAGACGATTTACTGATCACTGCAGATACTGAAGAGATTTGCAAGTGAGCTACGTTGTCATTGTTGCGTCGTTTATGTGACATGAAGCACAAGGTCTCGCTTTCCAAATTACAATTTTGCCGACAAGAAGTAACCTACTTAGGTCATATCTTGTCGAAGGAGGGAAGGAGACTGACCCCAGAAAGAATACAGGCAATTGCAGAATTGAGTGTCCCAAGGACACAAAGAGAAGTGCGTGCTTTCTTGGGCATTACATCGTACTGTAGACAATGGATACCGAACTTCTCACTATTGGCCAAACCCTTGCTGACATTAATGCGTAAAGACACACCCAATCCTTTGCCTTGGTCTGAAGATTGTCAGGCGAGTTTCCATGAGTTGCGTGATGCACTATGTTCGGCTCCTGTGTTGGGCAATCCCGACTACAGCAAGCCTTTTACATTATATGTCCACGAGAAGGAAGGTTGCGCATTATCAGTCTTGACGCAACGCTTTGGGGACAAGCAACGCCCATGTGCGTATTTCTCCGCGACTCTAGATCCTGTAGCTAAGGCATTACCAAGTTGCTTGAGGGCTACTGCCGCAGCGGCTGTCTGCATCCGACAGTCGGCTGGGTTAGTCATGAATAATACTCTGACCGTAATGGTCCCACACGCAGTAGATATCCTACTAAACAGAACAAAAACGCAACACCTAACTAGTGCTCGACTATCCAGCTATGAATTGACCCTGTTAGCAAGTCACATTCACATAAAAAGGTGTGATACACTCAACCCTGCTACATTATTACACATTCCAGCAGAGACAGATGAGGTCGACAAACATGATTGCTGCTTTAGGACAGAGGAAGAGACAAAAGGGAGAGTAGATTTGAAAGACACTCCCCTTCCTGAATGTAATAATAACTTATGGGTTGATGGTTCATGTTTCAAGTTGCTGAATGGTGATACGACTGCAGCATATGCCGTGACAACATTACACACGATTGTAGAGACAGCTCGCATCCCCCACAAGCAGCGGAGTTAGTCGCACTCACAAGAGCATGTGTGTTGGCGAAAGGAAAACGAGTAAATGTGTACACTGATAGTCAGTACGCCTTTGGCGTAGCCCACAGTTTTGGAAGACTGTGGCGTGAACGTGGGTTCCTGACATCACACGGTGCGAGAATTAAACACGGACAGCTAGTACACGACCTTCTTGAGTCACTCACCTTGCCCCTACAGGTTGCGATTGTAAAGTGCAGCGCGCATAGAAAGATCCGAGATGATGTTGGTCGAGGGAATGCATTTGCGGATGAGGTCTCGAAAGAGACTGCAAGGAACACAATGAGTCGGATGTATGTCGTAGGTCCTGCTAGATGGACCCCTGATGTGGGTATGTGTGAGGACACCATCGAAAGCGTGAAATCTATACAAGCTGATGCTACTGAGAAAGAGGTGAACGAATGGAGAGAAAGCAAGGGTAGGTTAGATGCGAATGGTTGTTGGGTCGAACTGTCGGAACATCAGCGATGGTTGTTACCTAACGCCTATGTGCTCGCAGTTATAACGATGGCCCATGGAATGGCACACATCAGTGTGAAAGGAATATGTAAGCTGTTGGCCCCAGTATGGCAGAATAGTGGTATCCCAAGATGTGCAGAGAATCTGGTCAGAAATTGTATGGTGTGTTTGAAGCACAATCCCGGTAAAGGAACCCCAACCCCAGCTGGTCATTTTGCACCTCCAACGTATCCGTTCGAGCTCTTGCAGCTCGATTTCATTCACATGGAGAGGTGCAATAACCTAAAATATGTACTTGTTGTCGTTTGCGCCTTCTCCAGGTGGGTAGAAGCGTACCCCCTTAAGAACAACACCGCATTGTCAACTGCCAAAGCCCTTGTCAAAGAATTCTTCCCTAGATTCGGCATGCCTAGAATTGTCTGGAGTGATAATGGAAGTGAATTTGTGGGACGAGTGATGAAGAGAGCGTGTGAGTGTCTAGGCATCCACCAAAAATTTCACGCTGCGAATCATCCCCAATCGGCAGGATTGGTAGAGTGCTATAATGGCACGTTAAAATTGAAACTGGCCAAGATCCAAGCCAGCACAGGCCTCAAGTGGCCAGACGCCCTGCCTTTAGCACTCCTGTCTACCAGGATGATTGTCCACTCCAGATTAGGACTCAGCCCACACGAGATCGTGTTCGGGCGCCCAGCAAATATATGGGGAGTACCGAGGCCCAGAAAGCTCAGGGAAATAGAGTACCCTGCACTGTTTGACTATTTGCACGAACTGACAACTAAACTGCATGCTTTACATCAACAGGTCCACAGCTCCTCTCCACCGGTGTCTGACGATCCAGGCCACACCATCGAACCTGGCTCCTGGTTCGGAACTTCAGACGAACAAAGAACGAGGAGCCTCGCTGGACCGGACCTTTCCAGGTTTTGCTGTCTACCCGCTCTGCAGTACGTGTCCACGGGAAGAAACATTGGGTGCACGGCGCCCACTGTAAAAGGGTCCCGCTCCCCCTTCCATATGACCGATGGGTCCGGCAAGGAGTCGCTGACTCCGAAACTGAGTTCATACCTTGTTTTGTCCCCTTCAGCGATGCACGATTAAAGGGAACTGGTACCGACAAAGAGAGCGATTGTATTTTGCAAGGATCTGTGACACCGTGAATGCAGTTAGACACTACAGAACCTGAAACATTGTTTGAAGACCACACCGTACCTGGAAAAGAACGATTTAATCTGAGGTCAAGACCAAGGAACTGACATAACGAACCTAATACGATCCCCCCCCTTTTTCCCCCTTTTTCCCCATGAACTATTTTTGATTCTCACAGCTCTCTCGCCCAGGGAACTAGCTCATTTTTGATTTTCGAACCGCCATCCGGTTCTGCTGCTAGGGCCGCGGTTGAAGTCTGAGGAGTGCAGCTGGGGACGCCTAGGTCAACGGTTCTGGTCGATCTGAGGGAATTACCCCGGATCGGACAGAGCGCACATCTTGGCAGAAGCAACCTCCCACCGCGGGCAGCAACCAGAGGATGGAGTTTCCGAGGGTAGAGAGACCTGCTAAAGACATGAACTTTAAAAGAAGAATATGTACTGTGATGGCCAGGAAGAAGTTCCTGACAATATGTATTTTGATGATATGTAGCATAATGATGTTCTTGATTGGTTACACCTTATCCATGTTTTAAATCACCTTTGTAAATAACACTCAGTCCACACCTCCTCCAACTGTTTCTTTACACTCCTTTCACCCTCTACCCGAACACGAGTCTGCCAGAAGACTAGAATTCGTAAACAACTCATTTGTCCAACTCCTCCACCAGCACCAATCTGTGATGAACACTACTAATTGTTGGATATGCGGTCTCATGCCACACACTGCAGATAAGGGCATCCCTTACTTCATCCTACCATTCAGCTATTACGGTTCTCTGTGGGCTTTCCAGACCATGTTCCTGTTCGCCCTAGAACCGTACCCGCCCCGTTCCGCAGAGAGTGATTCCAGCAACAAGGC
Source organism: Lissotriton vulgaris (assembly GCF_964263255.1). Classification (NCBI taxonomy): domain Eukaryota; kingdom Metazoa; phylum Chordata; class Amphibia; order Caudata; family Salamandridae; genus Lissotriton; species Lissotriton vulgaris. The sequence goes on from NW_028255828.1 coordinate 448,366, forward strand.
ACTAGTGGTAGGGATAAGAAATATGAGTAGGGATGTTGACACGTATCAAACGATTCCTAAAGATGAACTCGCTCCCTACAGTCGCTGGAATGTGACTAAATCCGGGATCTCTTTGAATAAAAGCCAGAAAACAAAGAAATCCTCCCCAGTCTGGATAGTACCCCACCGAGGTCACTTGTGTCTGCAAGGTATTGGCAGGGATCCCAAGGCACAGTTGGGGAAGAGCGTATGCACGGAAACATATGTGTTTGCCTCCCGAACTTCCCCTCCATTCTTGGCGGCTAAAGGCACCTATTTCGTCTGCCATGACAAAGCCTATACATGGTTGCCCCCTGACTTCTCGGGCACATGTTTCATCTCGTTTCTGCTGCCACCCACCTACACGGCCGGGGCAGATTACCATCGGACAAGGACAGTTAGGGGTGTCGTGAGTCAAGACGACACTGCGGGTCAGGAGTTTGGAGACTTCGCAAAGGGTTTTCTGCCATTTTGGGGGCCCATGGTGAACAGCAGGAACATTCGACAATTAACGAGAATAGTTGAATCCGCCGTGACTGAAACGGCCGGTGCCCTTAGCAACCTGACAGCTGAGCTTCAGTCGGATCGACTTATGACCCTTCAGAACAGGGTTGCCCTAGATGTCATACTTGCAGACCGTGGTGGTGTATGTAGAGTGATCCAGTCTAGTTGTTGCATTTTCATCCCCGATAATGCTCCGACAGTATACCAGGCCATCTCCAAATTGCACAAAATCTCTGATTCCCTTCACTTAGAGAAAGGGGACTGGTCCTTGCTAGGGTGGTTCTGGGAACTGATCTCTGCCTGGGGATGGAAAACTCTGATCTTCATCGGGATGATCTTAGCCGTTCTGTTTATGTTCTGCCTGTTTGTACAGTGCGCTCCTGCAATATGTGGCCTCTGCGCTACTTCATGTGTAAGGAAGCCTGTATCAAGGGACGAATTGAGCAACAGAAGGATGCTACAGCAGCATCTCCATGAATTCATCAATACTGATTTGGACTCAGATTAAAGTGAGTTATTGCCTAATATGAGGGCAAAAGGAGGGTCTGTGGTACCGCAATTCCGGACCCTGCTGTTCCACCGGTCCCGGGGTCCAGCACTCGTGTCACAAAACATCGTCGTACCGTGACGAATTTGGTATCTACGGACCGGTAATGATTAGGACGTTATCCCTATGCATTTGCGTCACAATTGAGTGATGCTAACACCCTTAAATCGTAGTTTCCGTCCCAAACCCTCAATCAATCAATCAATCAAAGACATTTATAGAGCGCACTACCTACCCGTAGGGTCTCGAGGCGCTTGGGAGGGGGGGTGCCGCTAATGCTCGAACAGCCAGGTCTTGAGCTTCTTCCTGAAGGAGAGGTGGTCTTGGGTCAGGCGCAGGTCGGCCGGGAGGGAGTTCCAGGTCTTGGCGGCCAGGTAGGAGAAGGACCTTCCTCCTGTGGTGGCTCTGCGGATGCGTGGGACGGCGGCGAGGGCGTGGCTGGCAGATCGGAGGTGGCGTTTGGGAGCGTAGAAGTTGATGCGGTTGTTGAGGTAGCTCGGGCCTTGATCGTGGAGAGCTTTGTGTGCGTGGGTAAGGAGGCGGAAGGTGATTCTCTTGTTGACCGGGAGCCAGTGTAGGTCTCTTAGGTGTCCGGAGATGTGGCTGTGTCGTGGGATGTTGAGGATGAGTCTAGCCGAGGCGTTCTGGATGCGCTGGAGCCTCTTCTGGATCTTGGCGGTGGTTCCGGCGTAGAGTGCGTTGCCGTAGTCCAGTCGGCTGGTGACGAGGGCCTGGGTGACGGTCTTCCTGGTCTCTGTGGGGATCCACCAGAAGATCTTCCGCAGCATGCGCAGGATGTTGAAGCACGACGCGGAGACGGCGTTGACTTGCCTGGTCATGGAGAGGGAGGAGTCCAGGATGAAACCCAGGTTGCGTGCGTGGTCCGTTGGTTTGGGTGCGGTGCCCAGGGCGGGGGGCCACCAGGAGTCGTCCCAGGCGGAGGGCGAGGAGCCCAGGATGAGGACCTCCGTCTTATCTGAGTTCAGTTTCAGGCGGCTCGTCGTCATCCAGTCGGCTACCTCTTTCATCCCTTCGTGCAGGTTGGCTCTGGCGGCGGCGGGGTCGTTGGTCAGGGAGTGGATCAGCTGGGTGTCGTCGGCGTAGGAGATTATGTTGAGGTTGTGTTGGCGTGCGATGGCCGCGAGGGGGCTCATGTAGACGTTGAAGAGGGTAGGGCTCAGTGAGGATCCTTGAGGGACGCCGCAGATGACTTCGGTGGCCTCTGACTTGTACGGTGGTAGGCGGACTCTTTGTGTTCTTCCGTCGAGGAAGGAGACGATCCATTCCAGTGCCTTCTCCTGGATTCCGACGTTGCTGAGGCGCTGCACTAGGGTGCGGTGGCAGACCGCGTCGAAAGCCGCGGAGAGGTCTAGGAGGATGAGGGCCGCTGTTTCTCCGTTGTCCATCAGGGCTCGGATGTCGTTGGTGGCGGCGATGAGGGCGGTCTCGGTGCTGTGGTTGGCACGGAATCCGGACTGCGATGGGTCGAGGGATCCATTTGTCTCGAGGAAGGCGGCCAGCTGTTTGTTGACGGTCTTTTCGATGACTTTGGCTGGAAACGGGAGAAGAGAGATGGGGCGGTAATTCTTGAGTTCGGTGGGGTCTGCTGTAGGTTTCTTGAGTAGAGCGCTGAGTTCGGCGTGCTTCCAGCTCTCGGGGAAGGTGGCGGTGTCGAATGAGGTGTTGATGATGTCCCGCAGGTGGGGTGCGATGACAGCGTCGGCTTTGTTGAAGACGTGGTGAGGGCAAGGGTCGGTCGGAGATCCGGAGTGGACGGAGTTCATCTTGTGGATGGTGTCTTCGGTGTTGACCGGGGTCCAGGCGCGGAGGGTGGTGGTGGGTGGCGTTGCTGCGGTCGTGGCATGCGTTGGTTGGGTGCTGAAGCTGTTGTGTATGTCCGCGATCTTGTTGTGGAAGTAGGAGGCGAGGGAGTTGCAGAGGTCTTGCGATGGGGTGATGTCGTTGTTTCCGGCGTTGGGGTTGGAGAGCTCTTTCACGATGTTGAAGAGTTCCTTGCAGTTGTGTGCGTTGTCGTCCAGTCGGTTCTTGAATGCCGTTTTCTTGGCGGTGCGGATCAGTTGGTGGTGTTTCCGGGTGGCGAGCTTGAGGGTGGTCCTGTTGTCCGGCGTGGGTTCCTTTCTCCAGACTTTCTTGAGGGCTCGGCAGTTCTTCTTGGAGCTCTTGAGTTTGTCGGTGAACCATGGGGCTCTCTTATTGCCGGGTCTGCTGGGCGGGATCCTCAGAGGGGCGAGTTCGTCTGCGCATTTGCTGATCCACTTCGAGAGGTTGTCAGCGGCCTGGCTGGGGTTCGCTGAGCTGGCCGGAGGGTGCTGGCTCAGGGAAGCGGCAAGCTGGTCAGCTGTGATCTTGTTCCAGCTTCTTCGGGCAACCTGTGGCTGGTGGTGGTGGATCGTTGTTCTTCTGAAGGTGAAGTGGATGCATCTGTGTTCCGTCCAGTGGAGTTCTGTGGCATGGCTGAAGGTGATGTCTTTGCTGGATGAGAAGATGGCGTCGAGTGTGTGTCCGGCGAGGTGGGTGGGGGTGGACACCAGCTGCTTGAGTCCAAGGTTGGCGAGGTTGTCGAGCAGGGTGTTGGTGTTGCAGTCGTTGTTGTTCTCCAGGTGGAAGTTGAAGTCCCCCAGGAGGATGTAGTCAGCGGAGGGGAGGGCATGCGGGCTGACGAAGTCGGCGATGTCCTCGCTGAATTGAGTGCGTGGTCCCGGAGGTCGGTAGATCAGGGTGCCTCTGAGGGTGTTCTTCGGGTCGGTGTGGATCTGGAAATGCAGGTGTTCGGCGGAGGGTGGGGTGTTGTCGGTGCTGGTCGTGATGCGGATGGTGTTCTTGTGGATGATGGCGATGCCTCCTCCCACTTGGTTGGCGTTGCGGTCCCTCCGGGTGATCTTGCAGCCTTCTGGGATGGCGGTGGCGATGTCGGGCGCTGAGGAGGCGTTCATCCAGGTCTCCGTGAGGAAGGCAACGTCCGGGGCTGTGGTGTCTAGGAGGTTCCAGAGTTCGATGGCGTGTCTGTGGACGGAGCAGGTGTTGAGCAGGATGCACTTGAGGTGGTTGCGGCTGGTGTTTGGCTTGGCGGGTGCTGGTGTCGGGCAGGTCCGGATGCAGGTGAACTTGCAGGTGTTGCAGCTGAAGGGTCCGTGGACGCGTCGTGGGGTGGCTCTGCAGCATCCCGGGAGTTGTCCGGTGTTGAGTGCGGTGAGGGTGGCGGCTGTGTAGGTCAGGCGGGTCGCTCGGGGTCCTCGTGGACCAGGGGTCCTGGCACTGGGCGCGGTCCAGGCGCGGACGGGCGTAGACGGGCTTACCTTTGGCGCGCCTTCGGCGCACAATCAGCGCGCCCGCTGCACGTGACCGCTGCGCGTTCGCACGGTCGCCATATAAGGCGAAGTGCGCGGGTGGGCGGAGCAGCTGGGGGGCGGGAGCGGGAAGGGTACAGAAGGGAAAAAAGGGGCGGGGTTAGCGGCGGTGGCGGGAAGCGGGGAGGGAGAGCGGAGGGCGGCTAGACAGCGGGCAAACAGGAAGGAAACCACAAAAACGGGCACAAAATCAATAAAAATACAGGCACAAAGGAAGGAAGAAACAAAACACTAAAAAACAGTCAGGAGAAACCGGCAGGCGCTCACGGACCACGCCGCTCGAAGGAGGGGGCGTGGTCAGCGGCAGCGAGGCAGGCAGCGAGCGAGGCAGACGAGGCAAGGGGGCACACGCAGCAGCTGGTGGCCGTGCGGCGCGGGGGTGTCCTACAAGTAGGTCACACTCACCTGCGTCGCACGGTCGCCATATAAGGCCAAGTGCGCGGGTGGGCGGAGCAGCTGGGGGGCGGGAGCGGGGAGGGTACAGAAGGGAAAAAAGGGGCGGGGTTAGCGGCGGTGGCGGGAAGCGGGGAGGGAGAGCGGAGGGCGGCGAGACAGCGGGCAAACAGGAAGGAAACCACAAAAACAGGCACAAAATCAATAAAAATACAGGCACAAAGGAAGGAAGAAACAAAACACTAAAAAACAGTCAGGAGAAACCGGCAGGCGCTCACGGACCACGCCGCTCGAAGGAGGGGGCGTGGTCAGCGGCAGCGAGGCAGGCAGCGAGCGAGGCAGACGAGGCAAGGGGGCACACGCAGCAGCTGGTGGCCGTGCGGCGCGGGGGTGTCCTACAAGTAGGACATTTTGTAAACGGCATCCATCTTATGACTTGCCCTCATATATAGTCAATCGATTAAGACCGAGTTTGATCTGAAAGGACACGTCCGCCGTAGCTGACATCCCCATGACCTGGCCGAAGCTGACTCCACTGCCTCCAGCCAAACCTGTTCTGGCAGCTCCTCGCCCAGTGGCCGAACAAGATATCATCTAGGCACAACATGTCATAAACCATTCACTACATACAGATCATGTTTTCCATACACATACACCTGTCCATGCTTCTTGTTTATGACCCGTTTTATGATGGAAGGGTGCCCGACCTTACTGGTGTTACATCGATATCTGATGGGAATTCTGGATCTGGCGGGGTAATCCATCACAAACTGGACATCTAAAATATGTGCTGACCAGCATGACTTCGCTCTTTGTATTGTTACAAAAATATGTGTATAGCCATATCATAAACTCAAGAATTCTTGCCTACAGCTGTTATTTATGTATATAAGGAGAAGGCTGGTTCTGTAAAAACGAGCAGTCTCCTGAGAACTTACGGCCCGTGCTGCCGTACTTCTAGGACACATGTTACTTGGTTGCAGCCAATAAAACTCGATCTCTGACTTCAACTAGAAGACTCCGTGTTTCTGTGGTCCATAACAGGGAGAACTCAGAGGTCCCCGGGTGTTACCCCTGGCACCACCGGGTCCCTAAAAACCCGGCACCTCAGTCTTTTGCCTCTTGGAACGTCAAAAACGGTCCATTAGCGTATAAATCTCCAGCCGTCAGGCAGTCCTCTTCATACCACCGTTTGATATCCATTACCGTTTGAATTTGGGATAAAGCCTGAAGCCATTGCAGGGGGAGTGCTGTGGCATATGTTGCCCTCCGGATAATCAGAGTGAATGCCTGTTCAGGTGTTGTTGCCACTTGCCGGAGTGTGTGAGCCCATCATGAGGTAGCGTGGGAGTGTCATACTGGTATTCCGATCCGCTAGCAGTTCTTCCTCCGTGTTCTGGCCCTCCGTGCATCATTGTGCTGTGTATTGTAAAAGGCCCGCCAGAAAATATAGCCTAAAATCTGGGAGACCCAGGCCACCTGAGTTGCCAGAGATCACACATCATGAGTAGGGCGAGCGGTAACACTGTAACATTCTGAGTTGCCAGAGAACACGCATCGTGAAGGGGGCATCAGTAACATTCGGAGCTGCCGTAGATCACACATTATGAAAATGGCAAGCAGTTAATATTCTGAGGTGCCGGAGATCACACATCGTTAAAGGGACATCAGTAACACTATAGCATTCTGTGCTGCCAGAGATCACACACCGCAAAAGGGACATCACTACTATAGTAACATTCTGAGCTGCCAGAGATCACACATCATGAAAAGGGCAAGCAGTAACTGTAATATTTATTTATTTGAGGTTTTATAGAGTGCGAACGTGACCCGTTAGGGTATCAGAGCGCTTTACAGGGATAACACGTTACAAAGAGGTTAGGCACAGGCAAAAAAACAAGGATGGAGACTAGGGAATTGACTACATTACGACAAAGCCAGAGTTATATACAATAATCAATACAGTACCAAAATGAGCAGAGAGACAAGTCCGCATTAAAAGAGAAAACTAGCAATTCTATAAGAGGGGAGATATGATAGCAAAAAAAGGCAGAGAGAACCAGCAGAACATTTGAAGGAGTGAGAGTTGGTTCACGGAAAGGGCCAATCAGTACGGGAAATTATGCGCAGAAACTAAAGTCATGACAAAAGGAGGTGTGGGCGACCAGGAGAGTTATTGGAGGAATTTGCTCATCAGGAAGGTTTTCACTACCTTTTTGAAGATTGACAGAGAAGGTATTCTTCTGGTAGCAAGTTCCAAATTCTGGGTGCAGCCCCAGAGAACGCTCACTGAGCTGCCAGAGATCACATATTGCGAAAGGGACATCACTACCACAGTAACATTTTGAGCTGCTGGAGATCACACATTATGAAAAGGGCGAGCAGTAACGCTGTAATATTCTGAGTTGCCACAGATCACACATCACAAAAGGGACCTATTCTTAGGACACCCCCGCGCTGCACAGCCACCAGCTGCCGCGTGTGCTCCCCGCCTGCCGCTGCTCTCAGCCTCGCTGAGCCTTCCTACTGGCTACGACCCCCGCCGTCGCTCGTTGTTTCTCCCGCATTTACTGTTATGTTTTTGTAGTTTAATTGTAATTTAGTACCTACTTTGTACCTTTTGCCTGTGTTTTTTGTCCCCCCCTGTGCAGTTTTCCCCTGCAGTGCCCCCTGCGCCCACCCGCCCCGCTCCCCGCTTCCCGCCACCGGGAGTGCGGACACGCCCCCTTTCCTTCTGTGCCCTCCCCGCTCCCGCCTCCCAGCTGCTCCTCCCTCCCTGCACTTGGCCATAAATGGCGACCGTGCGGCACAGGTGAGTGTGACCTATTCTTAGGACACCCCCGCGCCGCACGGCCACCAGCTGTCACGTGTGCTCCCCGCCTGCCGCTGCTCTCAGCCTCACTGAGCCTTCCTACTGGCCACGCCCCCCGCCGTCGCTCGTTGTTTCTCCCGCATTTACTGTTATGTTTTTGTAGTTTAATTGTAATTTCGTACCTACTTTGTACCTTTTGCCTGTGTTTTTTGTCCCCCCCTGTGCAGTTTTCCCCTGCAGTGCCCCCTGCGCCCACCCGCCCCGCTCCCCGCTTCCCGCCGCCGGGAGTGCGGACACGCTCCCTTTCCTTCTGTGCCCTCCCCACTCCTGCCTCCCAGCTGCTCCTCCCTCCCTGCACTTCGCCATAAATGGCGACCATGCACACGTGCAGCGTTGACGCGCAGCGGCGCGCCGATTGTGCGCCGAAGGTAAGCCCGTCAGCACCCGTCCGCGACTGGACCGGGCCCAGCGCCAGGACCCCTGGCCCCCACCGCTGATGCCAGACTTCACGACTGACCTACGACGCCGCCACTCTCAACGCACTCAATGCCGGCAGGAACCCGGCCTGCTACCAAGTCACCACGAGACTCACCAACGGACCCTTCGCCTGCAAAGCCTGCCGCTTCACCTGCACCGCCCCCGCCGACTTCAACACTAACAGCAACCACCTGAAGTGCATCCTGCTGAACACCCGCTCCGTCCACAGGCACGCCGTGGAACTCTGGGACCTGCTCGAAGCAACTGCACCGGACGTCGCCTTCCTCACCGAAACCTGGATGAACGCCTCCTCAGCGCCCGACATCGCCACAGCCATCCCGGACGGATACAAGATCACCCCGAAGGACTGTGTCAACCAGACGTGCAACCAAGTTTATGTTGGACAAACCCAGCAAAAAATCAAGTCACGCATTTTTTCACACTGTAGCAGGCTACGATGCAAGGTCCTAGGTGCCCCTTTGGTGGATCATTGGCAGAGCACAGGACACATAGTGTCAGATTGAGGAAATATAAATTTTTGGTCATGTTATGTTCCCTAGCGCGTACCCCACCGACTCCATGTACCAGCTTAAAGTGCATGTAACTTCCCTCCTGTGTCAGCTATGAAGACGCAAATACATTTGCGTCCAACGTTAACTTGTCCTCTTTCAGATCCACCCTGAATGGATTATATAGTCCGTTCCTAAGTATGCCATGCCAACGTCTTTTTGTGGTGTACTTCTACGTTTTTCTGCTCTGGCAAAGTAGGCCCTGAATTTCTGCCATCGAGCCTCTTTTCTGGCTTTTGACTCTGACAGCCTCTGCCCAGGCTGCCTCTGTACCCGTGAACTCTGACTTACTTCTAGCGCGGCCCCTCGCGCTCAGCTCAGCCTGCTTTCTGCCAAGACTGACTATAACCTTCGAGTTATCTGTTCCGCTCCTCGAAAATGCATTCCTGCCTACTAGCTTCAGTAAACATCCTCCCCAGCTGCAGAGCCAAAGGGCCGACCCGTCCCAGTGCAAGTAATTCATAGCCTCTGTTACCATGCTTCCATGGAAGGCCCCGTGCCCCCACGCTTCTCATACAGACACTTAGGCGCTTATACACGCATCCACAGTTAGCATAGAATAGCTTCTGCCCTAGAGACCTTTTCCGCCCAGATAATATGGTTCCTAAACATCAGATATCAGATATGATAGAAGTACAAGTTGATCTGACATGCCAGACTTCTGTCTCTTTCCGTCAGTGTAAATGTCAAGTCCCCTGCACCCCTCCAATCACACGTCATGCAGCTGCGCGCGCATCCAAGCTTCCGATTTCTGCTGACATTGCCACATTTCTGCTTAGTGCCACCCACCTGTGACACCTATCAGTGACGTTTCTAGCACACACCTCCAGTTCACGCCTCTTGATTACGTACTAGTACCAGTGTATCTGTACTGTTGAGCAGTACATCCAGTATAGGGGTAGTCATCTATGTCTCAAATGTCTTCTTATGTGATTAATGTCGTGGTATGAATGTGACCGTTTAATGTGCATTATTGTGTTTCTCGTATAAACTAGCTGTAACCAGTATTAAGGAGTAAGGATTGAGTATTCAGTAATAAGTAAACAAGATGCCGTTTTTCAACAAGCTAAAACAGATAGGAACTAGGAAAGGGATACTGGAGGAAGAAATTCCTATTCCCCCTAGGGACACTCCAGGTAACTTTATGTATCATAAACATGGCATAGATGCCATATTGTATCTAGACTTATGGGCCGATTATACCAAGCATCTAGACGAAAGACACAGATGGCCCACTACCGGAACATGGGATGCCGAGTGCATCATGAAGGTAGAAGAAGCATTATGGAAAAAGAAAGCTAGACAATCTCAGAAAGACGCCATAGAATTTTGGCGTAAGGAATCCCATAAGCGTGCTGAGAAAGCACTCCGTAGAGAAGACAGACTTAAAGAATCAGAAAAAGCCCAAGAAAACGAATTAGTTATTGAAGGGATCCGAGTAAAAACAGAACAAATAGACCGTGCCCGAAACAATCTCGTAAACGGTATGTATCTCGCGGCCGAGGGCACATCTGAAGCCCTATCAGAAATACCGAAAAACCTACCGCCACCATTAGTTCCAACTAAAGTAATGCATAAGACTATTAAAGACATATTCCTAAATTCTTATCTAGAGGATGTAGCACCAGCTTACACCAATTTGCCTGTTCGTGCCCTGCCTCCTGACAGGGACGGGGGTGGCACTCCGCCCCCAGATCATGTTCCGCCGGTACCGCGACAGACCTCCCCCGCTCCGCCAGCTCCGCCACTTCCCGCACCCAAAATTGACCTACCGAAGCAAGGTCTACTTGATCCTACTAAACGACAAATTCAAGTTCAGATCCAGACTTCGCAGGGAGATAATGCCCAAGCATCCGCTTCAGGAGGTGCGACCGCGGGTCTTCGGACCCCGCCATTAACACGCAGATTCAATATCAGGGATACGCAGAGTCCTCTCACGTTCAAGTCTCCTCGTCTTGACGCACTCAGAGAAAACATTTCCGTTTGTAGATATGATCCAGTACCCGGCAAAGACGATCTAATGATATTGGCATCACTACGGTTGAGATCTGCTACTGATATCTTGCTATGCTATGTAGGAATGAAGGACCGTCTAGATAGAATATATGAATTTGTTCAGACAGGGAAAGACCCTGACAGTATCAAGGATGCCATGGAGAAACAGAAGGTTGACATTCAAGCACAGATACTACGATTTTTCATAAATTGTCTAATAAGAGAACGAGACAGGCCTGGGACAGATCAGAGTGAATTAGATGCACTGAACAAGTGGGGTCAAAATATAGCCGATGGAAAACATGACAAGGGGACTTGCATAGCCAGTATGTATAAGAAAATTAGAAAAGCAGTGATAACGGTACACCAGAAAGGGAAAGACAAAGCTTCCTCCGAGGAGGAAGAAGAACTTGAAGAACAAGAACGAGCTGCAGATACTATAGCATATGTAGGTAAGGGAACTTACCTTAGGAAGGGCATCCGTCCGGAAAACAAGAGAGTTTTTCTCTCTGCTTTAACAAATCCGAATTCTTCTGAACATCAGTTCCAGGAGACTGATAAAAGACTACGAGAAAGAATGGGGTACCATGTACTCAATTCGATGGATGAACAAGAACTAGCCCGGTCGGCCATCTTATGGGCCGAAAATCCAGACATATATAATGATGATACCTTAGCACAGAGGTTTCTAAACCTTTCCCCAGACGAACAGAAATTAGCAGGTGTATACATGATTCAGCACCTCCTCACGAAATACAGAAATCAACATTCCGATCCAGGTCCCTTACACGAAACATTAGAAGCACTACTTATGGATAGATGGAGAGGTTTCAGTACCAAGTTAATACAAATAATTCTAGAACAACGACATAAATATAACACCTTCATAAGCTCTGAATATGTTCCCGCCCCACCTCCAGAAAGGAAAACGTACCACATGCAATGCGGGAGTGGCATTGAAAGTCAGAACCCCTTACGAGAAGTACACCCAGTTATGGGTGCGGATCACGCCTTGAAACGTGTATATGTACACACGCCACTGACTAAGTTAGAACTGTTAGAAATGAAGAAACTAGTTCCGTGTCATGATAAAGACCCTGCAGGTTTTCACAGAGAGCTTAAAGACATGTTACTAATGGGGGATTACACGTATGATGATATCATGAAAATGTTGAAGGTGCTGTTGCCCACGGGCATTTACGAGAAATTAAAGGAAAAAGAATGGGAGGTGGGGGACACAAAGATTGCATGGGCAGAAATAGAAGACGAAGAAAGCAAACGGGTCCCAGGGGTAGGCCTTGGGGACAAGACTAAAGCATTACCCGGATTAATAGTACAGGTTCTGCCAAGATTATTGACAACTAGAAAGGAAGATTGGGACGCCATCTCGTCCTGTAAACAGAAACATGATGAAGATACTAGTGACTTCTATTCTAGATTTGAGAAATGTTTCATTATAAATAGTGGCCTACAACCAAGCAGCGAGTCATATCCACACCTTTTTGTATCAAAACTAGTCGAGAACTCCCTACCATTAGTTAAAAACAGAGTGTACAAAGTTGAAAGTACTTGGCAGGCAAATACGCCATCCCAGATGTTACAAATGTTACAATATCATCAGAACAGAATTAGAGAAGAACAAGATCAGGAACAGAAACGTATGAAAGACACCAAGATGAAAATGTTAGTAGCTCAGACGGTCCCAGCCGACGGCCAGAGAAAAGGTGGGACCCAGACAAGTCACACTACAGCTCCCGTTAAAGGGACATGCAATTACTGTAAACAGCCAGGTCATTACGTACATGAATGCCCAGTCCTGAAACATAACATTTCAACAGGTAAAACTAAAGAAAGACCGCATCCGCCTAGACAAGATCAGGTCCAGCAACAGACCTCACAAAATGTACAGCCAATGCAGAATACACAGCCTATGCATGCTCATTCTCATACAGCACAGACAGTAGCAGGACCACAGCCCATTGCCGCGACTCAGCAAGTTTCGCAACAGATGTACCAGTATGCCCAATCTGCATATCCAGATTACCCCCGATATACATGAAACAGCCTAGAGAGGGAAGGTGGTTTGCCTCTTATTGAAATTCCTGTAGATCAAGAAGGTCCTTATGTACACAGTCACGTATTGGGAAAAGACAGAAAGTTTTTAATTGACACAGGGGCAAGCCGCACCACAATCAGTCATAATGAAGTCCCAGGGGCACCCCTCTCAGGCTCACAGAATGTTTCCCTTGGTTTTTCAGGACAGCCTATTGTAAATGAAGTATCGGAACCAGTACCCTTGGCTGTGGGTCCATTATCACGAGTTACAGATTTATTACTTACGAACTCATGCCCAGAAAACTTGTTAGGAATTAAAACTCTGAAGGCTCTAGGAGCTATAATATGCTGTTCCCCGGAGGGAGTTAGACTCTTTCTACGGGATTTCAAGGGTCATTATGTTTTACGAGAATTTGATGTCAGATTGAAAAATGTACCAGATCACCTATGGGCAAAAGGCCCAGCTGACGTAGGTTGTATGCATATCACTCCATACCGTGTTACACTCAAGACAGGAGTTGTTCTACCCAGAATCAGACAATACAAGTTACCACCCGATGCTGTAGTGGCTTTACTGAAAATCATTGAAGAGCTTATTGCCCAGGGAGTGGTCGTAGAGACCGACTCCAATATCTGTAATTCACCCATCATTCCAATTCTTAAACGTACTGACCCCAATGCACCGCCAGTATATCGGCTGGTGATTGATCTTCGAGAATTGAACAAATGCATTGTACCACAGTACCCTGTGGTCCCCGATATCTCTTCCCTATTGACTGCTATTGATTCAGAAGCAACGTTCTTTACTGTAATTGATCTCAAGAACGCTTTCTTCAGTGTACCTATTGATCCGGAGAGCCAATATCTCTTCGGATTCAGTTTAAATGGACGAAGTTTCAAATTTTCCCGCGCACCTCAAGGATTCACAGAAAGCCCCAGCATCTATAGTCAAGCACTGAAAAGACAACTAGATTGTATTCAAATGCCAGCTAACACCGCTTTACTGCAATACGTCGATGATCTACTGATCACCGCACGAAGTGAGCCCGAATGTGAACAAGCATCACTGACAGTTTTACATTTCCTGGCCGACAAGGGACACAAGGTGTCTCCTTCGAAGCTACAATTCTGTGTTCAGCAAGTTGTATACTTGGGTCACTTGCTGTCCAAAGTGGGGAGACAGCTCACTCCCGATCGCATTCAGTTAATTGTAAACATGCCACGACCCCAGACACAAAAGGAAGTGCGGGCCTTCATAGGCCTCACCTCGTACTGCAGACAATGGATTCCTCAATATGCATTTCTAGCCAAACCACTCATCCAGTTAACGACGCAGGAGGCAGCAACTTCGATTGCCCTCCCTTGGACTCAGGAACACACACAAGCCTTTGAGGAATTAAAGAAAGCATTATGTCAAGCACCAGTTTTAGCGACACCATGTTACAACAAACCGTTTACACTTTTTGTTACAGAACGTGACGGTACAGCATTGTCTGTCCTCACTCAAGATCAAGCAGGTTCACATAAGCCTTGCGCTTATTTTTCAAGTACATTGGATTCCGTAGCACAGGCACTCCCTGCATGCTTAAAGTCAGTAGCTGCAACAGCGTTAGCAATAAGACAAAGTGATTCAATTGTTTTAGGACATCAGTTAACAGTACAAGTACCACACTCTGTAGAGGTTCTTTTAAACAGAACCCAAACTCAGCACCTGACTATAGCACGACTGACAGGTTACGAATTAACACTATTCCAGCCACACATAGAAATCAGACGCTGCAGCATCCTGAACCCAGCAACACTGTTACCTACAATTATGACAGATCCAGCCCCGCATGATTGCATAGAGATCATTAATGCAGTAACAAAGCCCCGACGAGACTTAACCGATGTTCCATTGACAAATCCTGACCTGACACTTTATGTGGATGGTTCATGTATGAGAACAAGTACAGGAGAATTAGTGGCCGCGTATGCCGTGACCACTGAAACTGAAGTTAAAGAAACACATCGTATTGATACACTGTCTGCTCAAGCGGCAGAGCTCATCGCTCTGACCCGAGCCTGTATTCTAGCCAAGAACAGAAATGTCAACATATACACTGATTCCCGTTATGCGTTCGGAGTTGTACACGACTTCGGCATGTTATGGCAAGAACGAGGTTTCCTGACCTCTCATGGTGCCAAGATCCAACATGGCCCCCTCATTCAAGCACTGTTAGAAGCAATACATCTGCCTTCAGGCATATCCGTCATGAAGTGTAAAGCACATACTAAGGTCACAGATTCTGTTTCCCAGGGTAACGACCTGGCAGACCAGACAGCAAAACATACAGCACTGACTCACACTCAGACAACTGATATGACAAAGACAACAGGACTGACACACTGTATGACAGTCAGGGATCCCACACTAGATGTTATCGATATTCAGACACACGCTACCCCAGAAGAAATAAAGAAATGGATTGAACAAGGAGGGATCCAAACAGATCAAGGTTGGGTGACGAAGGGAAAATCTACATGGTTTCTCCCTGACTCTATGGTTCAAGTCATGATAAATACAGCACATAGCCCAGCACACCTAGGAGAGAAAGCGATGTTAGACAGTTTACAAAATCTTTGGAACAATAAACACTTACGAGCAGCAGCGAAACAGAAAGTGCGTACTTGCATGATCTGTTGTCAGTTCAATCCAGGTAAAAGCGTCCCTGTAGAGCAAGGTGGATTTCATCCTCCCGATCACCCTTTTGAAGTCCTCCAGATGGATTATATCCAGATGGACCGTTGTCGAGGATTTAAATATGTTCTCGTAGTTGTCTGTGCTCTGTCCCGCTAGACCGAAGCATACCCAGTCCCAGATTACACTGCTCCGACCACTGCCAAGCAGCTGGTTCGTGAATTCTTCCCACGATACGGCTTGCCTCGTGTCGTGTACTCAGATAACGGTCAGCCATTCTCATCTGCATTAATGAAAGAAGTTTCTTTATTACTGGGATACCAGTGGAAATTCCATTGTGTCCGACATCCTGAAGCAGCAGGCCTGGTAGAAAGGCATAACCAGACCCTAAAGATACGCCTTGCAAAAATATGTCAGGAGAAAGGGGTCGACTGGATAGTCGCCCTGCCAGTGGCACTATTCTACATGAGAATGGTTGCCCATTCGAGATCAGGGCTATCCCCGTACGAGGTGGTCTTTGGCAGACCACCGAATATGTGGGGGACGCCCATTCCGAAAAAGATTACTGATGTTGATTGTAACATGTTGACAGATTACCTTGCCTCCTTGATGTCTGCACTCCAATCATGTCGTTCACAGGTTGCCGCAGCCTTCCCTGACAACACTGATGTAAAGCCACACGATGTCCGTCCAGGGGACCTCGTACTAGTACGCAATTTTGATAGAAAGAGTCCGTTGGAGCCCCGCTGGAAATCGCCGAAGACCGTCCTTCTCACCACAAGGACCGCCGTGAAGATCGAAGGGAGAAAGGGGTGGGTTCATACGAGTCATGTGAAAAAATTTTTTGAACTGAAACCTGATCGAGACTCGTCCACCCCCACCAAAGACTGTGTTGAGCCAAAAGACTTTACAGAATCTGAACGAGAAAAAACTCCCCAAGAGGAGTATCGTATGAAACTCCGATCTAGCAAGTCAGACAGTTTAATTGTTTAAGTCCTCCCCTAGGTGAATCGGTTAAATAGTTTCTGACATGTATCCCCTAGATCGAGATAGAGAGAGAGAATATAAGAAACGTACATATTGTAAATCACTTCGTAGTCACTGTATAGTGACACTATTAATCATGTTTATTCTGAGTATTTTAATTATTGTTGCTAGCATCTTATTACCTATCTATTGTCCTATTTTCAAGCGTGAACAATCTGCCTACAATGTATCTGCTGAACACACTTTTAGTGAGTTACCTCCACACGAACTCTCCTACAGACTTGCGCTGCGCAACAACACATTCATTAGTATGCTACACCATTCTCATCAAACTAACAATGCTACAGATTGCTGGATATGTGGCCGACTCCCTCCCTACCAGAATTACAAGGGAGCTCTGCCCCTCTTTCCGTACCCGTTCACTCATAATGGCTCCTGCGGCGCATGGTTTAAAATAATAAATTCCTTAGATCCTGATATTGCTGTTTTCGATGGGGGCTGGGTTTGGGGAAACCTGAACTTAGTCTTGCTCGACATCTGTTACCCTGATAAGGAGGGACTCCCCACTAGAATAGGAACTGATCTAGAAAATGAAGTGTATGGATTAGGTAACTATACAATTAGCCTTATGATTCTTACTGTTGAATCCGAAGCCGCACCTGTTATACCCACTATGTCAGTATTGCCAGTTACTGGTGAATTATGTATCAGGAAGAAAGGTTCAGTACACTTAGGTCATAGTAAATGCACTACTGTGATCGAATTCAGTGATCATGGAAAATCGTCCTTTAAAGCTATTCGTCATTCTTACTTTGTTTGTGGTCATACCGCATACATACGTCTACCTCCAGATTGGGATGGTACCTGTTACATTGCATTCCTTCTGCCCCCTGTTTTCCTAGCTCCCCCTGATTACCATAGAAATACCAATCTAGTAAAGAATAGACCCAGAAGAGATATCCCACTTGTCGACTACACAGAAACGGCATGGGAACAGTACACTGATTTTAATAAAGGATTCTTTTTCTTTTTAGGACCTGTTCAGAATAGTAAATTAATACGTAGATTAACTAGAACACTTGAAGCAGTAGTGAATGAAACTGCCTCCGCCTTAGGTAACCTAACAGAAGAGCAGTCCGCCATGCGGGTTGTTGTCCTTCAGAACCGTCTTGTTATTGACGTCATCTTGGCAGATAGAGGTGGAGCTTGTAAGGTCATCGGGTCAAGTTGCTGTGTTTTCATACCACAAAACGCACCATCTGTATATCAAGCTATTACACGTCTCCATAAAATTGCAAATCAGATACATCAGAATCCAGGCACCTGGACTTGGTCCGGTTGGTTCTGGACAACGTTAACCGCTTGGGGATGGAAGATCCTATCCTTCCTAGGCATTGGCCTAGTCCTAGTATTCAGTTGCTGCCTGTGCCTGCAGTGTGGGCCAGCGATTTGTGGACTGTGTGCCACCTCTTGTATTGAACATTCCAGTTTCCTCTCAAAACGTAAACAAAAGAAAGAAGAACAAATGATGTTACAAGAACAAACTGATCGATTCATGAGGATTGAGATTTCATGAAGGGTCCGTAGGGAACAAGGAGGGAATGAGGAAATATAAATTTTTGGTCATGTTATGTTCCCTAGCGCGTACCCCACCGACTCCATGTACCAGCTTAAAGTGCATGTAACTTCCCTCCTGTGTCAGCTATGAAGACGCAAATACATTTGCGTCCAACGTTAACTTGTCCTCTTTCAGATCCACCCTGAATGGATTATATAGTCCGTTCCTAAGTATGCCATGCCAACGTCTTTTTGTGGTGTACTTCTACGTTTTTCTGCTCTGGCAAAGTAGGCCCTGAATTTCTGCCATCGAGCCTCTTTTCTGGCTTTTGACTCTGACAGCCTCTGCCCAGGCTGCCTCTGTACCCGTGAACTCTGACTTACTTCTAGCGCGGCCCCTCGCGCTCAGCTCAGCCTGCTTTCTGCCAAGACTGACTATAACCTTCGAGTTATCTGTTCCGCTCCTCGAAAATGCATTCCTGCCTACTAGCTTCAGTAAACATCCTCCCCAGCTGCAGAGCCAAAGGGCCGACCCGTCCCAGTGCAAGTAATTCATAGCCTCTGTTACCATGCTTCCATGGAAGGCCCCGTGCCCCCACGCTTCTCATACAGACACTTAGGCGCTTATACACGCATCCACAGTTAGCATAGAATAGCTTCTGCCCTAGAGACCTTTTCCGCCCAGATAATATGGTTCCTAAACATCAGATATCAGATATGATAGAAGTACAAGTTGATCTGACATGCCAGACTTCTGTCTCTTTCCGTCAGTGTAAATGTCAAGTCCCCTGCACCCCTCCAATCACACGTCATGCAGCTGCGCGCGCATCCAAGCTTCCGATTTCTGCTGACATTGCCACATTTCTGCTTAGTGCCACCCACCTGTGACACCTATCAGTGACGTTTCTAGCACACACCTCCAGTTCACGCCTCTTGATTACGTACTAGTACCACGTGTATACTGTTATCTTGTCTTCTCTCAGCTGTTACGCCTCTTGCACTGTTGCTTATGATATGAATTAAGTATATAAGCTATGTATTGTCAATAAAATGTAGCGCGCTCTATCCCTTCTGACACCCCTGTGGTGGTCAGAATCCGATATCCTGGTCATGACCATTCCTTTTTAAGGAATAAAACCCCTAAGAACTCTAACACCACGGACTCTGGTTTTTTCTTTCCGATCTGAGTTATTATTGATTAAGTACTTACCTGCATAGAAATTAAGAGAGTAAATTAATTATTTACGTCAAGATTTAAAATGGTTGGTAATTGAGAAGGTGTCCCTGGGTAGCAGAGGTGGGGATCTAGCATCTGTCCTGAATTTACGAGAATGCAAATGGATGTCCCTCCTGGACTCCATTAAAAATGGGCTGAACGAGCAGGACAGCAGTCTTGCGCAATTGGCAGCATTGAGATGATGTAAAAAACCTAAGGTTCAATCGTCTACACCCTCATGCTTGAGAGGTGCACAAGTTATTCAATGCTCTTTCATCTAATATGACCCCTTTTCAATAAGGTGTTTGCTCGCTTACACTCCCATGTTTTGGCAAGTGCGTGAGCGCTATGTACTATGACTTTTTGATCTGTTGCACCCATGGCTCACTCGGTTACACCATCATGTTTGAGAGGTGCACGAGTTTAACAATTTTTGCTTTCTCATATCAATTGATCCCTTTCTTCAATGTGCATGCTCGCCTACACTCCCATGTTTGGGAAGTGCGTGAGCTTTATGTACTATGACTTCTGATTATGTAACCTAGTCATATATTCTAATATATGCATGAGATGCTTCAATATAACATTATATTCACATGCCTTGTGCTTGCTTAGCCATACATTCTAATATATGCATGAGATGTTTTGATTTAATATTTTATTCACACACACTGTATTGTGCCCGCACACATACTTAAGTTTGAAACATGCAAGATTTTTATGGCAATTCCTGACATTTATCCCTGGTCCAAATATCCAGTACTCATGGATGAGTAATGCAAGATTCAAACAATCATAGCTTGCACCATTTGACATTTAACTTGGGTCCAAACAATCGTTGTGACTAGTTTCAGAAGACGATTTTACTGAATATAGTTTTATTCAGAAGACGATTTTACTGAATAATGTTTTATTCAATTTCTCCAGTGATCCGCCGTAGTATTTTTTCTATTTCCACTATCCCGGTCACTTAGAGGGCCCGCCCCAAACTCTGCGTAGTGGTTGACGGAGTTCGGTGGACACGGATCACGCCTTGGTTAACTTGCTGCAAGTAAGTGTCATTCCCTTGCGCCCCCACCTAAGTAGCTCCTGTAGAAACGGGAACACGTTTCCTTCATCACGATCCTTTTCCATCTTTAGGATTCGCTCGTGACAGCACCAAGTCGGCAACTTTTAACATGGCGGTTGCCGCCGGGACCTGCCGTTTTCTTTCCACCTAAGAGCTGCGTGGACCCACACAAGTCAGTAACCTCTTTTGACTTAAAATTGGTTTTCCTTCTGAATCTGTCACCCACAATAATTGCCCTCATTGTGTTACAGCGCTCACACGTGACTACACCTAAATTAACTGCAACCATCCTCGTGGATATATCCATTGTGCATCAAGTCGCCAATTAAAGGTACGACGTTTGGGTTAACAAGTTTGACCGCATGTGCCCCTTAACCTTAATAGTGTTCTCCATTTTGAACCATCACGATATTCAACCTTTAAGCACCAATGGTGCCTTAATTTCTGATATTTTTCAGTCTACCTAGAGAATTGTATAAACTCTAATGTATAGACCTTCTTGGTTCCATCTAGATTTGGCAGTCGCCTGTAGTAGCCAGACAGATCAGAAGCAGACTAGCACGCCGCCCACAGGTCGTGACAGCACTTGACTTCGCTGATATATCTTTATGGTGTCAGGTCTACAAAACTAAAGGTATAATGTGACCTCCCTTTAGTTGACGATACTTGCCCTTGCTAATCGAAATTAAAAATTTGGCCCTGTAGTTAATTTAATTTTCAGATCCTTGTCCGTGTAACGGTAATTTACCACTACACACCCTTAGTAATGTACATCTGTGGTTCAATTTTATAGTTGACAGCCATCCCGGAGAAGCTAGTTCCACCCGGAGCAGTACATCAATTGGGTTGCCTACTGCACTGATTCTCCTCTACCTCAAAGTGAGTCTCTATCCCAGAGAATGTATTTTACTGTATATGTCTTTTAAACTTCCTGTTGGTTACTGTTTTCTTCTGCAATTAAGATCCTTACTATTGAGCCCGAGCATGATTTATTGCGTACTCCGCTCCTAGTTCCTTTTGTCTTGAGGCCCCAGTGACCCGGACTCCATGGTGTATTTTGCCTTGATTAATCAACCATTATGGTTTACAGGACATTACCTGTTATGTCCAGCTAATTCAAACCTTCTGATACTGGCTTTTTAATTTTACAGACAGGACGGCCCCATTTCGTCCCTTCCCCCACTGCTATTGTCCTGATGAAGACCCCGGAAAAGGACTTAATTTAGCCTACATATAGGGGTCGAAACGTCGACGACTCTCAATTTTGGACGTCCGGCACATCCCCTGGATTACACTAAACTATATACGTGACCGTAGAATGTCCCTAGTCGAATTGTATGTTCAACATTTGCCATAATTTATATAGGCTGTTGGTTTTTGGAATAATTCCAATTCCTGATTTGAAGTTTGTAAATATCTACCTCCTGTTTAAGTCTGTGTACTTTCCCTAACTTTTCACAGCCTTTGAGCACCACTCCTTCCTTCCCCTTCCTCTCCCAACTTGGGGCTTTTTCAATTTCTCAATCTTTCTAAAGTGATTGTAAATTGCCTCACTAAGTCAAACGTAGTGTTGTTAAATAAATGACAACATTCATACAAGAATTATTTTGACCTTTACTTGAATTTGCTTTGTTTATTTTGGCAATTGTGTTATTGTGTGTTAACACATTCTCCTTACGGGGACCCTCTTTTTACATTTACCACACTACGCCCAGGTCCCCGTGACTGCATGGGTTCAACCCCCCTCCTTTGTAATGTCTTCTGAGCAGGTGCCGACCTGCGAGGTTTCCTTAGATTAATTCTAACTTACCATGGCGGAACCTGAGATACTATCTTATACAGAGGCATACATTAACCAACTAACGAAAGACCTATCTACCACCTTTTTGTCTACAACTGCACCTATAATTGATGTCACTTTGAATGACAAAATATCTCGGTTAGAGAGACTAGAGAAGAAGCTCATCAGAACCAGATTACACGGTCATTTGTTCACCAAATACCTACAAGAAAACATAATTCCGGTAGGATTACAAATCAAAATCGAGCCAGCCATTTTTGTGGACGTCCCAAAATTTAAAGAAGGGTTTAGCTACGTAGCTAATAACTGCTCCCGGCACTGGATGGTGCTGGGAGTGGAGACGGCTGCTGAACTGGTGGTGACACTCAGTAAAGAAATTGCAGACCTTAAAGCCGAAATCCTAGGGGACAGCACTTTGACCAAAAGCAAGGAAGCTCTTGAGAATCTGGAAGCATCGATCAAAGAATTTGATATAACTGCCCAAACTACAAAATTGGAGAAATTGGCGAGAGACCTGAGAACTTTTGACAAAAAATCTGTTTACCCCTACCTGCAACCAGATTACTACAAGCAGGACACCCAAGGACGCTTTTCCAACCGCGGCCGCGGTGGATATAGAGGAAGACGGAATTTCTCAACATTCTCGGACTCTTCCTATAGTTCAGGCAGTGATAGTGAGGCAGGCCCTAGCACTTCGTACAATTACCCACCTGGAGACACTAACTACCAACAGTACCTCCCTCAATTTCAACCTCATTTTTTAGAACAGGGCCGGGGACAATGGAGGCCCCCACGTGGACGTGGTACCAATTGGAACAAAGGACAGAGGAGAGGGCAGCAACAAAATTCCGGATGGGATGGCAACAGGGGCAAACAACAAAAACAAGTGACATTCCGCCCCGAACCACATGGCGAAATCTCGACTCGGAGAAACACTTACCGGTGGTGATGGAAATAGCCACCACTGAACCTGATGTATCATCCACCACTATTGCCACTGCTAACCCTGTGATCAATATCTCCACTTACCCACTACAGGATGAAGAGATTAAGGTTTTAAGCAAAGGCCTCTCCTATGTGCCCACTGCCGCAGCTAATAAATTTCAGCTGAAGACCGAACTATACAGATTCTTCAGAAAGATTCGACTGAGGTATTTCTTTCGGAATCAAACCACCAGGCAACAAGGATCCATTACAGGTTTGAGGGAACCATCTACCTTCTTTCCACCCACTTATGCTATGAGCACCAGAATCTTGGCTTTTGAAGACATCGTTACAAAAGCAGTAGATCAAACTCTGAACAAAAGAAAGTTTGTTAGATTTAATCTTAGCAAGAAAGAAAAACAAGCACTCACGGATCTGTGTACCAACAAACGAGTTGTCATCAAGCCCGCCGATAAGGGCGGGGCAATCGTTGTCCAAGACCTGTCCAAGTATAAAGAGGAAATCAACAGACAACTGTCAGACGGTGTCAGTTACCAAGAACTATCCAGTGATCCATCCAGAGAGTTAGCTCTCACGATTCTATCTACCACACAGAAGGGTCTGGAAGCTGGCTTCCTAAGTGATCAAGAGTTCAAATTTTTAAATCGAAAATTCCCGAGGTTGGCTACTATTTATACCTTACCCAAGGTTCATAAAAATCTGGATACCCCCCCAGGACGTCCTATAGTGTCCGGATGCGGATCCATGTTAGAGCCGCTATGTAAATACATTGATTTCTTACTGAAGCCCATTGCCCTCAACACAAGAGCCTATCTCCGCGACACCACCCAAGTGATCCAACTGATCAATGAAAGACCATTCGATCCGAAGACTACACTTCTGGTAACTTGTGATATCATATCACTCTATACTAGCATCCCACAACAGGATGCTCTGGATGTGATGGAAGCGGTATTGAACAAAAGACCGGCGCCTGTTCAAGTTCCAACTGACTTTATAATTGATCTACTGTGCATTGCAATGAAGAAAAATGTCTTCATCTTCCAAGAAAAATTCTATGTACAGGCCAAGGGCGTGGCTATGGGCGCTCCCTTCGCTCCCAATTTGGCCATTATCTATATGGACCATTTCGAACAGGAACATGTTTTTTCACCAAACAACCCCTTTTCATCAATGTTGACCCTTTGGGTCAGATACATCGATGATGTTCTATGCATTCGGCAAGGCAACAGCGACCAACTTAAGGAGTACCATGTTTGGCTGAACCAGCGGAACTCTAACATCCAATTCACCTTGGAATCAAGTAACAAATCCATACCCTTTTTGGATATCTCCATTTATGTGGAGAACGATCACCTGCTGACCACACTCTTCAGAAAGCCAACAGAGCGGAACTCTCTGTTACAGTATGGAAGCCACCATCCGAGAGGCCTCAGAGACAACCTACCTGTTGGCCAGTTTCTCAGAATTAGGAGAAACTGTTCTACACGCACCAACTATATTAAGGAGTCTGAGATCCTAAAAGAGCGCCTCATATCACGTGGCTACCCTGCTCGTATGGTTAGACGTGCTAGAAAACGAGCATGGTACAACCCGCGAGTGAACTTGCTGAACCCTGAATCCTGTGATGTCACTGAGTTGAATCGGATGAATTGTGTCACCACGTTCACCACAAGAAGCAACGAAGTGAAACAAATCATTAACAAGAATTGGCCTCTTGTAGCTGGTGAGATTGATCAACCACAGCTCCCCCTTCATTCCTTCAAAAGGTCAAAAAATATTCGAGATATGGTGGTACATTCATATTTGGAACCTGAAGACCCCCCCCACACTTACAAGCCTATGGAACTTACCACCAGTGATTGGTCACTTTAGATGTGGCACTTGTACAGCTTGTGAGGCCACCATCCAGACTAAAACCTTCACACATGGCGACAAGGTCTTTACATTAAAACATCATACCAACTGCAACACAAGCAGTGTGATCTACATTATAACATGTCCGTGCAACCAAGTTTATGTTGGACAAACCCAGCAAAAAATCAAGTCTCGCATTTTTTCACACTGTAGCAGGCTACAATGCAAGGTCCTAGGTGCCCCTTTGGTGGATCATTGGCAGAGCACAGGACACATAGTGTCAGATTTAAAATGGTTGGTAATTGAGAAGGTGTCCCTGGGTAGGAGAGGTGGGGATCTAGCATCTGTCCTGAATTTACAAGAATGCAAATGGATGTCCCTCCTGGACTCCATTAAAAATGGGCTGAACGAGCAGGACAGCAGTCTTGCGCAATTGGCAGCATTGAGATGATGTAAAACATTTATATTTTTTTTTTGCACCTAAGGTTCAATCGTCTACACCCTTATGCTTGAGAGGTGCACGAGCTATTCAATGCTCTTTCATCTAATATGACCCCTTTTCAATAAGGTGTTTGCTCGCTTACACTCCCATGTTTTGGCAAGTGCGTGAGCGCTATGTACTATAACTTTTTGATCTGTTGCACCCATGGCTCACTCGGTTACACCATCATGTTTGAGAGGTGCACGAGTTTAACAATTTTTGCTTTCTCATATCAATTGATCCCTTTCTACAATGTGCATGCTCGCCTACACTCCCATGTTTGGGAAATGCATGAGCTTTATGTACTATGACTTCTGATTATGTAACCTAGTCATATATTCTAATATATGCATGAGATGCTTCAATATAACATTATATTCACATGCCTTGTGCTTGCTTAGCCATACATTCTAATATATGCATGAGATGTTTTGATTTAATATTTTATTCACACACACTGTATTGTGCCCACACACATACTTAAGTTTGAAACATGCAAGATTTTTATGGCAATTCCTGACATTTATCCCTGGTCCAAATATCCAGTACTCATGGATGAGTAATGCAAGATTCAAACAATCATAGCTTGCACCATTTGACATTTAACTTGGGTCCAAACAATCGTTGTGACTAGTTTCAGAAGACGATTTTACTGAATATAGTTTTATTCAGAAGACGATTTTACTGAATAATGTTTTATTCAATTTCTCCAGTGATCCGCCGTATTATTTTTTCTATATCCACTATCCCGGTCACTTAGAGGCCCCGCCCCAAACTCCGCGTAGTGGTTGACGGAGTTCGGTGGACACGGATCACGCCTTGGTTAACTTGCTGCAAGTAAGTGTCATTCCCTTGCGCCCCCACCTAAGTAGCTCCTGTAGAAACGGGAACACGTTTCCTTCATCACGATCCTTTTCCATCTTTAGGATTCGCTCGTGACAGCACCAAGTCGGCAACTTTTAACATGGCGGTTGCCGCCGGTACCTGCCGTTTTCTTTCCACCTAAGAGCTGCGTGGACCCACACAAGTCAGTAACCTCTTTTGACTTAAAATTGGTTTTCCTTCTGAATCTGTCACCCACAATAATTGCCCTCATTGTGTTACAGCGCTCATACGTGACTACACCTAAATTAACTGCAACCATCCTCGTGGATATATCCATTGTGCATCAAGTCGCCAATTAAAGGTACGACGTTTGGGTTAACAAGTTTGACCGCATGTGCCCCTTAACCTTAATAGTGTTCTCCATCTTGAACCATCACGATATTCAACCTTTAAGCACCAATGGTGCCTTAATTTCTGATATTTTTCAGTCTACCTAGAGAATTGTATAAACTCTAATGTATAGACCTTCTTGGTTCCATCTAGATTTGGCAGTCGCCTGTAGTAGCCAGACAGATCAGAAGCAGACTAGCACGCCGCCCACAGGTCGTGGCAGCACTTGACTTCGCTGATATATCTTTATGGTGTCAGGTCTACAAAACTAAAGGTATAATGTGACCTCCCTTTAGTTGACCATACTTGCCCTTGCTAATCGAAATTAAAAATTTGGCCCTGTAGTTAATTTAATTTTCAGATCCTTGTCCGTGTAACAGTAATTTACCACTACACACCCTTAGTAATGTACATCTGTGGTTCAATTTTATAGTTGACAGCCATCCCGGAGAAGCTAGTTCCACCCAGAGCAGTACATCAATTGGGTTGCCTACTGCACTGATTCTCCTCTACCTCAAAGTGAGTCTCTACCCCAGAGAATGTATTTTACTGTATATGTCTTTTAAACTTCCTGTTGGTTACTGTTTTCTTCTGCAATTAAGATCCTTACTATTGAGCCCGAGCATGATTTATTGCGTACTCCGCTCCTAGTTCCTTTTGTCTTGAGGCCCCAGTGAACCGGACTCCATGGTGTATTTTGCCTTGATTAACCAACCATTATGGTTTACAGGACATTAACTGTTATGTCCAGCTAATTCAAACCTTCTGATACTGGCTTTTTAATTTTACCGACAGGACGGCCCCATTTCGTCCCTTCCCCCACTGCTATTGTCCTGATGAAGACCCCGGAAAAGGACTTAATTTAGCCTACATATAGGGGTCGAAACGTCGACGACTCTCAATTTTGGACGTCCGGCACATCCCCTGGATTACACTAAACTATATACGTGACCGTAGAATGTCCCTAGTCGAATTGTATGTTCAACATTTGCCATAATTTATATAGGCTGTTGGCTTTTGGAATAATTCCAATTCCTGATTTGAAGTTTGTAAATATCTACCTCCTGTTTAAGTCTGTGTGCTTTCCCTAACTTTTCACAGCCTTTGAGCACCACTCCTTCCTTCCCATTCCTCTCCCAACTTGGGGCTTTTTCAATTTCTCAATCTTTCTAAAGTGATTGTAAATTGCCTCACTAAGTCAAACGTAGTGTTGTTAAATAAATGACAACATTCATACAAGAATTATTTTGACCTTTACTTGAATTTGCTTTGTTTATTTTGGCAATTGTGGTATTGTGTGTTAATACGTTCTCCGTACGGGGACCCTCTTTTTACATTTACCACACTACGCCCAGGTCCCCGTGACTGCATGGGTTCAACCCCCCTCCTTTGTAATGAACCAGACGGGAGGAGGCATCGCCATCGTACACAAGAACACCATCCGCATCTCGACTAACTCCGACAAAACCTTCTCCGCCGCAACTTCCACCTGGAGAACAACGACAGAAACACCACCGCCCTGCTGGACAACCTCGCCAACCTCGGACTCAAGCAACTGGTGGACACCCCCACCCACTACGCCGGACACACGCTGGACCCCGTCTTCTCATCCAGCAAGCACGTCTCCTTCAGCCACGCCACCGGACTCCACTGGACAGATCACAGCTGCGTCCACTTCAGTTTCAGTAGAAATACGACCCACCACCAACCGCAACGAGTCCCCTGCCGCCGCTGGAGGAAGATCACCGCCGAGCAGCTCACCGCCTCCCTCAGCCAGAACACTCCCACCAGCACAACGGACCCCAACGTAGCAGCCAGCAACCTCACTAAGTGGCTGACCGCCTGCGCCGACGATCTCGCACCTCTGAGGAACCCCCCCAGTAGACCCGGCAGCAAGAAAACCCCCTGGTTCACCAACGAACTCAAGGAATCCAAGAAGAACTGCCGCACCCTCGAGAAAGCCTGGCGGCTTGACCACACCACAGAAAACTGGACCAGATCGCCGACATACACAACAACTTCGACTCACAGACCACGCACCCTACCACCGAACCAACGCCCGCCACCACCACCCTCTGCACCGAAGACACCACCCGCACAATGAACTTCATCCACTCAGGATCACCAACTGACCCGTGCCCACACCACGTCTTTAACAAAGCCGCCGCCACCATCGCACCCCATCTCCGAGACACCATCAACTCCTCCTTCCACACCGCCACCTTCCCGGAGAGCTGGAAGCACGCCGAGCTGACCGCCCTCCTGAAGAAACCAACGGCGGACCCCACCGACCTCAAGAACTACCGTCCCATCTCGCTCCTCCCTTTACCGGCCAAAGTCATCGAGAAGACCGTCAACAATCAGCTTGGCACCTTCCTCGAGACGAACGGATCCCTCGACCACTCGCAG
This sequence comes from Lissotriton vulgaris, assembly GCF_964263255.1. Taxonomy (NCBI): domain Eukaryota; kingdom Metazoa; phylum Chordata; class Amphibia; order Caudata; family Salamandridae; genus Lissotriton; species Lissotriton vulgaris. Next base: position 477,321 of record NW_028255828.1, read on the forward strand.
TCCGGATTTCGGGCCAACCACAGCACCGAGACCGCCCTGATCGCTGCCACCGACGACATCAGAACCCTGATTGACAACGGGGAAACAGCGGCCCTCATCCTCCTGGACCTCTCCGCAGCGTTCGACACGGTCTGCCACCGCACCCTAGTGAAGCGCCTCAGCAACATCGGAATCCGAGAGAAAGCACTGGAGTGGATCATCTCGTTCCTCACCGGAAGAACCCAGAGAGTCCGCCTCCCTCCGTTCAGATCCGAGGCCACCGAAGTCATCTGCGGCGTACCACAAGGATCTTCTCTCAGCCCGACCCTCTTCAACGCCTACATGAGCCCCCTCGCAGCCATCGCACGCCAACACCACCTCAACATCATCTCCTAAGCCGACGACACCCAGCTGATCCTCTCCCTCACCAACGATCCCACCACCGCCAGAGCCAACTTACATGAAGGGATAAAAGACGTCGCCGACTGGATGAGGAACAGCCGCCTTAAACTGAACTCAGACAAGACGGAAGTCCTCATCCTGGGATCATCACCCTCTGCCTGGGACGACTCCTGGTGGCCCCCGGCCCTGGGCACCGCCCCCAAACCAACGGACCACGCACGCAACCTGGGCTTCATCCTGGACTCCTCCCTATCAATGAGCAGACAAGTCAACGCCGTTTCTTCCTCGTGCTTCAACACCCTGCGCATGCTCCGCAAGATCTTCAGATGGATCCCCACTGAAACCAGGAAAACCGTCACCCAGGCACTCGTCACCAGCCGACTGGACTACGGGAACGCCCTCTACGCCGGAACCACAGCCAAAATCCAGAGAAGACTCCAAAGCATCCAAAACGCCTCCGCACGACTCATCCTGGACATCCCCCGACACAGCCACATCACCGGACACCTGAGAGAACTGCACTGGCTCCCCGTCAGCAAGAGAATCACGTTCAGACTCCTCACCCACGCACACAAGGCTCTACACGACCTGGGCCCCAAGTACCTCAACGATCGCATGACCTTCTACACGCCCACCCGCCAGCTACGATCGACCAGCCACGCCCTCGCCACCGTACCACACATCCGCATAGCCACCGCCGGAGGAAGATCCTTCTCCTACCTGGCAGCCAAGACCTGGAACTCCCTCCCCATTCACCTTCGACGTACCGAAGACCATCTCTCCTTCAGGAAGCAACTCAAGACCTGGCTGTTCGAGCAGTGACGCACCCCTCTCCCCCAGCGCCTTGAGACCCTCCCGGGTGAGTAGCGCGCTATATAAATGCCGTGATTGATTGATTGATTGACTACCACAGTAACATTCTGAGTTGCCATAGATCACACATCATGAAAAGGGCGAGCAGTAACACTGTAATATTCTGAGCTGCCACAGATCACATATTGTGAAAGTGACATCCTCACAAGAGACCTCAGGAGAGGATCAAGATGAAAATGTGATTTCCACATAAATCCTTCGTTCTTAGTAAAGTGCTCCGCTAACAAACTGAGTCGAGCTCACCCACTAACAATAGGTGCAGTATGTGAGGATCTGATGATGACCCCTGCCACGGGGGGGTACCTGTGGGTGAGGTTCCTAAAACATATCTGATATTCCAGGATCCCACTAACAATCCTATATAGTAAAGGGATCCCAGCCGAGAAGGTTAACCCTCCTTGATTGTAGTGATTTGAGTCTACCAGACAGACCTACTGTGACCTCGCAGTGGGCTTCAGCCAGCCCATTGCTAACTATTGGTTGGCATTGGCGCGCTTTTCTCTTTACGTTCTGGCCCTTTTCTTATTCTTTTTTAATTGTATTCAGAGTTTCTTGAGTGAAAAAGCATTTGAAAAATAAACCATGACCTTCATGTAGATTGAAAACATTGAAATCAATGTATAGTTTTGAATTATCGTAAGATATGTGGTTGCTTTTCTTTTACTTTTTTAAGCAATATTTAACAGACAAACATTGTAAAAGGCGACAGCTCGGCATTCATAAAGGGGAGCACTACTGACTTTGCTTGTTAACACTGTAATGAGCTGGGGAGACCTGTCATCCAGTCGTGGCTGGCCAGCTTTCATTTGTGGGGGTAAATAACTGCCCCTAAATGCCTTGCCAGTTTTCAAAAAAGGGAAATGAAAGAGTTTTCCATCATGACCATTTTCAAAACACTGGACCACATGGTGAATTTAAAATCATAATTGCCTAAGACCCAGAGGTTCTGAAGAGGCACTGATTTAAATATTCCAATGTTTTCAGGCTGTGCCAGGCAGGCCTTACCCAAACCAGGGATTTTCCGGGGGTTCATCCTCCCAAAGAAAGCTTTGAAATAATTGTTGTAAAGCAGTGCATTTCATCACAATTTCTTCACAACTGGCTGCACAGCCTATATCAGAGTGTGGTGTATGTCATGGGAACTGTTTACTTCATACTTCCATGAAAGTAGAGCTACAAAATTACTTTCACATATGTGCACAAATTATGATCCAAACCTGCACTACTAGTGATTCTACTCAGACATAAAAACAAACTGGAGTCTGTGACAGGCTTGGGCATGAAGGTTCCCAAACCAATTAGCGCTGAAAGGCCGCACTAATGCCAATACAGCACTTTACAGTTCTTGTAACTTAACAAAACAACCACATCTCCTGGGTATTTACACAGTTACAGTATCCAATACAAACGTTGAACATCACTGCAAAAGAAGAGCAACATGGGCCCAGGGTCAAAACATCTTAGTTCGGTTTTACTGTTATTGTGAATGTGTCTATCGAGTTATAGCCTTAGCGCCTCTCATAGCACCTAATTTAATTACATACAACAACAGCATAAACAGAAGAGCAAAAACACAGTTTTCAGTGGATGGAAGTTAATCATGTACAGAGCGTGGTCCAGGTACCAGTTAGCTAGAGATGCTACTCATCTATTAGCTCTGTGCATCATACTCCTGTAAATTGATTTAGATGCGAGGATTCTGGTGACATGATAAACCAGAATACATTTAATTAAAAAAATGTATCATGCAGAACTGGTAGCAGTTCTTTGTTGGTGTACTACATATGTGTCAAAATACCCAAAGAATGTACCTTTCAGGCACATGTTTCTGCCTTGGCTCTGACTAGAAGCTGTGCCACATAATATTAAACTAACTGAAGTCATAATAGGCGCATTTGGTACCTGATGCCTACTTTATTTTCCATGCTGATTAAATAGATAAAAGTTCTTTTAAGGAATACATTTCCTTTTAGTATGGAGCTGTGTTCAGCTTTGGATGCTGTTCCCTCACTAGTCACTTTGATTTGGAAGTTCCAGGGTAGGGGTGACGAGCTCCAGTAGCTATCTTGTTTCTGCACTCCAGTAAAGTGCAAGAAAGTTGGTGGTAGTGGAGACCGCCATGAACTTGAGGCAGAAAAGCCAAGGCTCTAAAATTTCTCTGATTAAAGAAATCTGAAGATCATTGGCTGAAGAGCCGGCTTTGCAGTCAAGACACAACTGGGTACCACAAGATTAGAGCTAGCACGAGGGGGGACCTCTAACTGCATTGCAAAGCAAGGGTCTGCATCATCGGCTATTCTTTAATCCCCTTCCTATTGAACGTAGCACATGCCAGGGTTGTCCCTTCTCTGCACTCCTCTTCACCCTCGCCTTTGAACTCATGGCACAGGGGTTAGAAGTGGTACACAGTTGATAGGGTTCTGCTGGCCTGAATTGTCAGAAGATACAATATCCCCCTACACAGACATCATACTGTTCCTACAACAAGCAGAGGGCTGGACATGGAGACGGTGACAGATGTTGCAGGTTTACACAGATGCCTCTGGACCAGGGGATCTCCAACCAGTAGCTCGGGAGCTACTGGTAGCTCACCAGCACCCTCAAATTAGCTCTCAGAGGTGAAGCCAAACCAAGCTGATCTCCGAGATTTTGTGTATATTAAAGAAGGCAGCACTGCTCATTTAATTACCCGTAAGAGTTACAGACACCCAATCCAATGGCAGGGCCTCTTGATAACACTCAAACACACACTGTATTTGCCTGTCAATCAATCAGGGATTTATAGAGCGCACTACTCACCCATGAGGGTCTCAAGGCGCTGAGGGGGGGGGGGGGTGGGGGGGGGGACGACATTTGGGCAGATCAAGTCATTCAAAAAGCCAGGTCTTGAGGCTCTTCCTGAATGCTTTCAGTGTGGGGCTTCTTCTGATGCTGAGGGGGAGTTCGTTCTAGGTCTTTGCCGCAATGTAGGAGAAGGATCTGCCTCCTGTTCTGGCTCTGTGGATGCGGGGGATTTCGGGCAAGGCCTGGTCAGGGGGGAGGAGGTTTTCCTTGGGAATGTACAAGGTGATTCTTTTTTTGAGGTATTGGGGTCTGGTGTTGTGGAGGGCTTTGTAGGTGTGTATGAGTAGCTTGAAGATCACTCTTTTTTTGATGGGGAGCCAGTGGAGTTCTCGTAGGTTCTGGGTGATGTAGTCTTGTCATGGGATACTAAAATTGCTGAGTGGGATGCATCATTGCTGTGGTCACCAGATTGGTGGCTAGTGGATCTATGTGATCCCCCGGTGCCTAAGACCGTAGTCAAGAAGCCCAGCAAATGCCTATACCAGGCACTGACCATGAAAGAGCACGCTGCTACCACCACTGGGTCCTGTTTCCATGTACTTGGTATATTACGGCGAATCTTCCCCTTCCTTCCACTGTCCACACGGAAACCTGTCATCCAGGCACTTGCACTAAGCCGCTTAGACTACTGTAATGCCCTTTTGGGCTCAGCTAATGAGTCTTCGCTGAGCAGATTACAGGTGGTCCAAAACACCACAGCGTGCCTGGTCTCAATCAATCAATCAGTCAGTGAATTTGTAAAGCACGCTACTCACCCGCTAGGGTCTCAAGGCGCTGGGGGAGGGGGAGAGGCTACTGCTCGAACAGCCAAGTCTTGAGTTGTTTCCTGAAGGAGAGATGGTCCTGGGTCAGCTGTAGGTGGGTGGGGAGGGAGTTCCATGTCTTGGCCGCCAGGTAGGAGAAGGATCTTCTTCCGGCGGTGGTTCTGCGACTTCGTGGGACGGTGGCGAGGGCGAGGCTGGCGGATCGGAGCTGGCGGGTGGGTGTGTAGAATGTCGAATGCTCCCCCACAACTGCCTCTCTTTCTCTCCTACAACAACTCCACTGGCTCCCGGTACGTAAACTAATCACATTTAAAATCTGTTGTATTGTACACAAAGCCTTGAACGACAAAGGCCCCATCTATCTCGCAAGGAAATTTAACCACTACATACTCACTAGGTATCTCCAATCTGGAAGTAAGTCTCTGCTTCTTGTACCACGGTTCAAAACCTAGCAACTGGGTGGGAACGCTTTCTTTCACCTAACCCCTCTCTACTGGAACCAGCTCCCTATCCATCTGCAGCAATGCCCTGATAACGTTCAATTCAGAAGGTTCCCCAAAACTGCATTATTTTAACATGCCCCCCTTCATGGCCTACTTATGCACCTCCATAGCGCAGAGTTACCCCTTCGGGGGTGATTCAGGCTCTTTACAAATTAAATAAATAAATAAAATGAATAAGATGCGAAGGGCGAGTCTGGCTGCGGCGTTCTGGACGGTCTGGAGTTTGTGAAGCAGAGATTGGTTGATTCAGGCGTAGAGGGCATTCCCATAGTCCAGCCTGCTGGTGATGAGTGCACAGGTTATGATCTTCCTGGATTCTGGGGCGAGATCCATTTGGAGGACATGTGGAGGGTGTTGAAGCATATGGAGGCAATGGCTTTGGCTAATCGCTCTGCAACATGAACCATCTATATACAGGGCTCGACAAATCTAAAAAATCTTACTTGACCTGCAGGTCGAGTGAGTAGACTTTTCTACTCGACTTAACAGCAATGCACTCGACCCACAAATTGATTGCATATGAATTTTTTTCAAAACATTTGCAGCGCCAACAACCCAAGAAAATGGTCAACCAAATTAACAGCAAATTTTATTAAGTTATCACCCATTTACCTCCCTATGTGTGAGTGCCTTCAGATAACTGACAGAAGTTCGGACGTTTAAGTGCAAGTATAGAAACCTTACGCTGCAACACAAACAGCCAAATCAAACTCTCCACATGCGCTTCTTCTGGGAAAAGCGAACCTTTTTTAAACAGTTTATATGGGCACAGCACGCACTGTAAACAAATTGCACAGACTAATGCAACAACCCACAGGAAAATCCTTAATAATTAAGCATGCCCTGTGCCCGGTGGAGTGGTGTGGCTCACTGGTTAGAGGCGGCAAACCTGTAAGCAGAGAACGGCCCGGGACCAGGGTTCAATTCCCGACGCGGCAGGGTCGTGGACCAGGGTCAAAACGGACTTGATAATTCTCGCCTCGGTGCCTACTCTAACCAGGGATCACACTCGGCAACTCTGGGCATTAAGCTTGCCTCATCTTTACAACGGCCCACCACAGACGCCGGGGATGCCTGGTTTCACCTTGGAGATACCCAGAAAGGGACCATCTCACAGGGAAAACCAGGATGGGTTCCCCAGCGGTCTTCAGCGCCAGGATACTCCATGGAGTCGCAGTGCGCTTTACAAGTTCACCCACATTTACATTTACATTTACATTACAATGCAGAATGATGTGCATCAGTGAAAAAGCGTCCCTCATTGGCATGGGACATGACCACATGCAAAATAAGGCAACAGTCACCCTGTGTAGAATGTGCCAGAGGAGGAACCCTCTAAAGAAATCAGCAGAACCCCAAGTTATCCATATTATTTTTTGAAAAAAATTAAGTCTCTAGTAAGTCAAGAGCAAGGGTCTCAAACATTTTCTATAATAAGAGCTGCTTATAATATTATCCCACGCACTAATATTTCTCGTGATGTAATAGATACTATATCAGTCAAGATTACATAATAGTGCCCCCCTCATGAAAGATTTTGTCAGCAGTGATCAACTCAGTGAATCGGGCAGAGTTACCAGCACAATTGTAAATAAAAAAGGCTTAACAAATTTGGAACATCTCTACATGTATGAAGGCATACGGCTGCAACGCCACTGGCCCCAGGGTAATGAGTAATAAATCGCCCCAACGCTGTATTATTTCACAGGTGTACGTCACTGACGTTTTATGGTCTAGCTTGACAACGTAGCTGTCACCAGGCAATTATGTGAGCATTACTAGAGAGGGACTTTTGTTTCTGCCCACATGTTGGGAGCCAGGAGTACATGTTTTGATTAGGTAGAACATGTGACTGTGCATCCACAAAAAAGTGCTTTTGCTCTACACAGTGGTGATCATTTTGTTTTCTTATGCAGCAGCATGAGATTGCATTTTCAAGGGCACAGTTTAGGACTTGCTTGACAGTGCAACTGCCATTTGACCTTTTAACTACACCAATGTCATTCAATATTATTCCACAATTCTTTGCTTCCACATAATGCATATTCATTCCCATGCTATTTGCACGTAACGCTTTACATTGTCTACTGGCATTGTCAGTGCTTGTGAATTTTAGTAAATCAAATTTATGACAGATTTATTCATAAACTAAACAGAAAATTAAACTTTACGTCGCCCAAAGTTTACAGCAGTCACTTAGTTAATCTTGCGAGTTAACATACCTGTAACAGACCTATGAAGTGACCGAGGAGACTGATTGAGAACCTATGTACATACAGAGAAGACTCACTGAGATGGTATGCAAATGGCAGGCGTCATATATACTGCAAAAAGACAGACAGTGATGTTAATTTGAAAAAATGACCATGTTAGAGAGGATCACTAAATGAGATGCCAAAACACTGCTATAAAAAGGCACATTTAGTAGCAAACATGAGGTCACTAACTCTCCATTGAGGCTTGTTGATACCTAGGCACGTTAGTCCTAAAGCAGGGAAATACTTAAAATGTAAAGATATTTTATTGAGACAGACCTTACCATGTTGTTTTCGAAACCACCGCTCTTGGTATACAGGAGAATTAATGCCACACATCAGTAAAAAATCAAATAAAAAATAAAACGTCAAAAGGGACAGAAACTCAGCCCCACATCGGCCAGCAGGAACTGTAGGTGGCCTTATGTGTCTCCGAAAAAGTGAAAAACGAAGACAAATCCATATAATGTATAAGACAATGTGCAGGATCGAAAAGATTTTCGGATGTGGTAATAACAGTAAGATAGGCTGTGCCAGGGGTGGTAGGTAGAGAGTACCGGCAAATCCTGCGAGGGTCACCGGATCCCCAATACCTCTTTACCTGCTGGGACGAATCCGACACACGTTGCTGCACGAGTCCTCCTGCCGCCGCCTTCATCCTCATCGCGGCCGCCGAGCGGAGGACTCGCTCTTCCAACAACCCCTGCGGCGGGCGCAGGCAGCTCACGCCATCAGAGCGCCAGGAGGCGCTACAAAGGCTCCCAACACCCGGCGGAGCGCGTAAATCCTGCGAGGGTCACTGGATCCCCAATGCCTCTTTACCTGCTGGGCAGAATCCGACACACGTTGCTGTACGAGTCCTCCAGCCACCGCCTTCATCCTCATCGCGGCCGCCGAGCGGAGGACTCGCTCTTCCAACAACCCCTGCCGCGGGCGCAGGCAGCTCACGCCATCAGAGCTCCAGGAGGCGCTACAAAGGCTCCCAACACCCCGCTTCGCGGGACGCCGGGCTAAGCCCAGGCAAAGGGCGGGCCCTCTGTGGCCCTCAGAGGCCTGAGGAGCCTGGGATGGGCCACCCTCCTGTCCCCTACGTATAGATATCAAGGATGCCAACCATGAATGATAAAACATCGACATCTGGTGGTGAAAAACGAGGTACGCTCGATAATTTTGTCATCCGCTCTACATCAGTGGTTGATCGAGAACTTGCTCTTTCTGAGCGACGCTCTGCGAGACGCCGCTCTGTGGAACTCCTTAAGACCAGTCGATCCTCCCTCGGAGGCTTACAACACGCCGTCTCACCACCACCCTCATCACCCACGACCCATGAACACGAGGGGCATGAAGCATCCCTAAATGAGAGTATTCCACTTCTCTTCCGGGACTTAACCTCCACCTTGGCAGATCCCAATGATAGAACTATAAGCGACCTAACAACCCCGCATAACCTTATTTCAAATTCTGATGTACAGATCCTGCCTGACACTTTATCGCCGCAACCAGGTACCACTCAAATCACTGTACCTGATACACCACCGGAAATATTACCACCCCAGGCAGAGTCTGTTCAAATTCCAAAACCAAATACAAATGCCCCCCAAACCCGAGGTCAGCCACCAGCAAAGCGTAGGAGAAAGGGTTTAAGTAATCAGCCTGCTCAGACCAAAAAGAGCAGGAATAGCCACCTTAATTTTGGGAAGAAAAACAGCCCTGCACCCCTTATACCTACAACTTCTGACACTGTAACTCCCCCCATTCTTAAATTGAACGATCTAGCTATCACCGACAACTTGGGTCCACTGGAAAAATTACTCAAATCCTTGATACTTCCCGTAGTCGAGAGACTTAAAAGAATAGCTACACAACTGGGCACTATAGAGCAGCTATTGGCAGAGAATAAGCTCGAACCTAACGAACAACCAAACTCTGTAATAACCCCCACCCTTTCTTCTATAGCAAATCCCCAAATAGCTTTAAAACCCACAACTCGGTGTAACCCTAACCCTGCGAGATCCCAAACCCCAAAGCCAACAGGGGAACTTACTAAAACAGCAGTGAGAGATACCCAAGCTGGCGGAAAGAAAAGATCATGTGAGAGCAATTCTGACAAAAGGATCGCACCTAACATCAAAATTCCAGTTGACCGCCCTATTCCCCCATCATCAGTGATAAGACAGAACACTGATAGCCGTAGACAAATTAATCTTCCCCCTGAGGTGGACCCCTACGTTATAGTCTTAACTGGAGTCCCTGAATTATCTGAAGGTAGTTTTGAAAATTACCAAACCTTAAAGAACAAGATAATGTACTGGCTGCGCACACACAGGCCATTACCTCCTAATTTAAATGGAGAAATCCTTCACGTTCGACGAGCAGGATGGTTGGGGAAGAGGCCTAAAACAATTACTGGTGATATTGCCATTATAAACCTCAGAGACCACAGGACAGCTAGTTTTATCAAAGACTGGTACACGGGTGGAAACGAGGGTAGCATCAGGGTCAGAGAACTTAGCTATTTTTACCCGAAAGCCCTGGTGTGGGATCTTTCCGGGTTTCCTAAACGGTATCATAGAATGGACATTTCAAACTCTCAACTGCATTTTCCTGTATCAAGACCCGGTCTGGCAAACCCCCCCTACTCTATCCATCCCCAGTGTCCTAGCTGGTCGCATGTATCACCTCTAGGCTGGGTCCAGCAACACAGGTTACCTGGCGGCTGGACCATTCCTACCTGCAACTCATTTGACTGCTTGTCTGGTCTTGATGAAAATGAATGACTGGCACCATCTGATCAAAGCATCGCCCGTTCATCTGAGGGGTACAGTAAATATAAGTCTTTAAATGTAAATTTGGTCCCCGTAAAATCTATGTCCGCTTCAAGCCCACAAGTCTGTTATAAAACAACCCCAAACGAAAATGTCAGTCCTAATCTACTCCCCATGCCTACCATAGAGGCTTCTCTAGTGCCCCTGCTGAGTCACACGATGGACAAACCCCCAGGTAATCCCTTAGTCGTTGATGCAACGGGTTTCGCTAGTATGGGTGAGGCCGTGGGTTCTGTAAAGCAAAATTCCACGCATCTCTCCATGATATTTTGGAATGTGGCAGGCCTTAGACTTAAGGTAGATTTACCCTCTTGGCTCTCTGAAATTCGCAAACATAACATTCTGTGTTTTCAGGAAACATGGTCCACTACCCAACTCCATCTACAAGGGTATAAAACTTTTATTTCTCCTGCCCAACCATCAACTTCAGGCAGATCAAAAGGTGGCTTAGCAACCTATATCGCAAATGATCTCCCTATCAGTAGCATACAGGTTGTAGCGAGTATGCCAAACTTCCAAATATTGAAATTAACACTAAATCTAAAAGCGGCTTACTACGTAGTAAATTTTTATAATAACCCACGGACCGAAGGCATACTCCCTGTCTTGGAGGAAATCCTCCGGCTCCTACAGGTAGAATGGAAAATAACAAGGAACAAACAATTTAATCTTATCTGGGGAGGGGACTTTAATGTTAGTCTCTGTAAGGATAGTGGCTCCAAAAAATGTGGCTGGGTGGACGAGGGAGGTTCAAACCAAACTCATTTTCCGCATTCCAGTTTAGGCCTCCGGTTACTGGAAATCTTAGTGACATTAGATCTTGAGTTTGCAAATGAGCTCGTTGTTCCCCCAGTAGCATTTTCTCCAACATTTAGTGGAAGAGGCCATTCCTCCTTGATTGATTTTATTTTAGTTTCTCAAATCCTGACAGACCAAATAGGCTGCTTTCTGACAGGCACAACCCCAAACAGTGATCATTTTCCAAACTCTATGACTATCATAGTGCCTGACTACTGTAAACTGGTTAACTCACCCTCCCTACTAACCTAAAGCACTGTAAGCTAGAGATTAAAAAAAACCCCTATGGGGCCACCTTTATGCATACCATCTGGGAATGCCTGGTCATTGCTTCTTATTGGGAACGGGTGCATGTGGTTATGCGTGAGGTGACTGGTGTGGATTTGACTGCGGAAGCTCGACGCTGCTTGTTGAATGTGTGGGGTCCGTCTGACTACACTAATGCTCAAACCCGCTGGGTCACGCTAGGATACATGGTGGCCAAGCGAGACATTGCTCAGAAATGGGGTGCCCCGACACCCCCCACCGTGGGACTGTGGAAAACTAATATGGACTGGTGCATGCTCCGTGAGAAAACTGTGTACATAGCTAGGGGTAAGCCTGAGCGGTGGAGGGCTGTCTGGGGTGCGTGGAATGAATACAGAGGTGACATTTGTGTGCCCCCCGACACAGGCCCGCTGGAGGTTAGTCTCTCTCCCTAGCCCTTCCTTCCGCCCAACTTATTATTTACATGAAATCCTGGTTCCTTTCCCCCCCACTTCTACATGCTTATCCAATTTGGTTAGTGCAGAGTGCTAAATGGTCCCACTCGCCCCCTGGAATCGTGCATGGCCGCTCCTATGTTGTACCTTGCCACCCCCCTTTTTCCTTACTTCCCTTTACTTTTTTCCTTATTGTTCTTCTTGTTGTTATCTTATGTTTCTTAATTATACTATAAAATTAAACCTGATTTGCTCCTTTACTTGATTGTGCGCACCTCTTCTCCGCTCTTTTTAATGCTGCCTAGCCTCAAGGATGTAGGGCTGAATAGCTGTGTGCCTTGAATTTTCAATAAAGGTTTTCCAAAAAAAAAAAAAAACCACTCCACAAAAGTTGTCTTGTAAGGGACTCAACCACATTTTGGCGTACAGTTAAAACTCCCTTCTTAACAAATTTAAATTCGAACCCGAGAATCGAGGTGGCAGTGGATGAGTGCACGTGGGTCACCCTCTTCTCAGCTATTTTTGGGGGACCAGCTGCACCCATACAGGTACCTCGAGATGGTGGCAATCTCAGTTTCTCCCACGAGGAGGTAGTTACCGCATTAAAGTTATCGAAATGCGGGAAAGCCCCTGACCCTGACGGGGTTCCTCTCGATATACATAGACATAATTTGGATTTGTGGTCCCCTATCCTCACTAGGGTCTTTGATGCAGTTAAAGAAACAGGCCCAATTACCTCATGGAAATCCTCAATCCTCCTCCCAATTTTCAATAAAGGGGATCGAAATGACCCAGTTTATCGACCCATTTCTTTATTAGATACAACTCGTAAGGTTGCGGGCGGTTAGTCCTTCAAAAACTTCGTAGTTGGGCAGCTGAAAATCAAATTCTCTCTGATCTACAGTATGGATTTCGTGAGGGAATGGGGACGGTAGAACAAGCATTAAATTTGTCCCTATTAGCGGGTAAATACGTGGGGGTAAAGAGGGGTAAACTCCATCTGGCATACGTCGACCTGCCGGCAGCGTTCGACTGTGTGTCTCATTGCAAGCTGTGGAATATCCTCATTAAAATAGGTGTAGACCCCCCTTTAATCCGCTTCATACAAGATCTTTATTCAGGGGCATCAGCCAAAGTTCGCTATGTTAAGGGGGGGGAGTTAACTAGGTCTTTTGATGTGGTGAAGGGAGTCAGACAGGGCTGCGTGCTCGCTCCCTTCATTTTTAATCTGTACACTAATGGCCTGGAGGTGGCAATGCTAGAGGGCAGTCAGGATCTCCCCATGATTGGCCATCGTCCTATTCCAGCTCTGCTTTATGCAGATGACGCCGTCATAATGGCGCGGACTCCCTGCCAACTACAATTGCAGGTCAATAGATACTGCCTATTCATGGAAAGCCTGGATCTAAAGGTTAACAAAAAGAAAACCTTCATTATGCACGTTGGGAAAGCCACTAGCCACACAAAGGGTATATATATAAACAACACCAAGTTAGACTGCACAAAAGCATACCCCTACCTGGGAATTCTGATCGATAATAAACAAAACTGGCGACCAGCAATTCAAACCAGGAAACTGTCATTCCTTAGAACAGTAACGACCCTGCAAACGTTTGCCCGGAGTTTAGGCCAACGTCCGGCACGCGAACTGCTCCAGATTTACCATGCTAAATGCTCTTCAGTAGCTCTTTATGGAGCAGGAATATGGGGTTTTTCCGCCACTGCATGCATCCAAAAGGTGGAAAACTGTTTTCTAAGGTATCTTCTAGCGGTCCCCAAAAGCTCTCCAATCTACGGCTGCCACTTGGAACCAGGTATGGACTATATATCTGACATCATTGCCATCCAACCGATCCAACTTTATTTATTTTATTTATTTTACCGATTTGTAGAGCGCATGGCTGCCCGTGAGCGTCCCAGCGCTAAATGACAAGGAACCAGAGGTAGATGGAGCCTCACGGGAACAGCCACGTTTTAAGAGCTCTGCGGAATGAGAGAAGGTTGGGTTGGGCTCTGATGTCTGGAGGTAGAGTGTTCCACAATTTGGAGGCATTGTATGCGAACATTCGACCTCCTGAGCGGGCTTTCTTAATTCGAGGAACTGAGGCTTAATTGCAGTTGGAGGAGCGAAGCGTTCTTTGGGTGGTGTGAGGTGTAATGAGGTTTTGCAAGATTGGTGGGGCTTTGGCATGTAGGATTTTATATGTGGTGCAGAGAGCCTTGAAATGTACTCTCTCTTGAACGGGCAGCCAGTGTAAGGCGTTCAGAGCGGGTTTGGCTGAGCAGCGACGGTGGGTTCCTGTGAGGAGGCGTGCTGCAGTGTTTTGCACTGTTTGAAGTTTTGACAGTACTTTTTTGGGAGCCCCCAGATATAGGGCATTGCCATAGTCCAGGCAGGACAGCACGAGACCATGAATTAGGAGTTTTTGGGATTGAGCTGGGAGTAAGGGCAAAACTTTCCTAGCTGATCGTAGGAGGCTGTGGCATATACCAGCCGTTTTCCTTGCTTGTACGTCAAAATTAAGGCCTTCGTCAAGCCATATTCCTAGGCTCTTTATTTCCTGTTTCGGAACAGGAGGAGTGCCCATGCTAGATGGCCATAGGGAATTGGGATGGTGGAGTAGTTTGTTGCCCAGGATCATTATCTCTGTCTTGTCGTTGTTCAGTTTGAGGTGGGAGAGATTCATCCATTTGGTTATTTCCAATAGACAAGTTTGTAGGTTAGGGAGGGAGTGGTCTTGCTGACTTAAGGATACCACCAATTGGGTGTCGTCAGCGTATGTAAGTAGCTTGATCCCAAAAGGGGTGACGATTTTTCCTAGAGGGGACATGTAAACATTAAAAAGGGTCGGGCTCAGGGATGAGCCCTGAGGGACCCCACAGCTGATGGCTGTGGACTTGGACGTAAAGTTGCCATCTGCTACTTGGAAGGATCTATTATTCAGAAAGGATTTAAGCCAAGCCAGGGCCGTTCCTGCGATTCCAAGTTCACTGAGCCTGTGGGCCAGTATTGAGTGGTTGACGGTGTCGAAAGCCACGCTTAGGTCCAGGAGGATCACTGCCACTGCCGTAGTCCATGATTTTCCTTGCCTCTTCGACAACCGCCAATATCGCAGTTTCTGTGCTCTGGCCAGGCCTAAATCCTGTCTGGGACGTCTCCAGGAGACTATTGGTTTCAAGATGTTGTGATAAACTGTGGTTAACGTGCTTCTCGGCTATTTTACTAATGCCTGGAAGCAGGGAAATCGGCCTGTAGTTGCCTAGTTCCAATGGGTCCAGCTGAGATTTTTTTATCAACGCTTTCACCGTTGCCTTTTTCCAACTCGGGGGGACGATGCCGTTGGCGAGTGAGCTGTTGATCAGTTTGGTCAGATAGGGGAGAATGGTGGGCCCTACTAGTTTAAGGATGTTGAGCGGTGCGGGGTCTGTAGGGCTACCGCTTTTGATGGAGTTGAGTAAAGGAAGTAGAGTGTCTATTGTCAGGGGAGTGAGGTGTGACAATTGACATGCTGTGGCATGGTGCGTACGACAGGGCTGATCTACAACCGAGGGAGCGTCCAAGGTTGGCGGAGGAAGGGAATTGATGATTTTTACTATCTTCAGATTGAAAAATTCTGCTAGTTCGTTGCTTTGAGAAGTTTCTTGGCTATTTGAAAGGTTTCCCGGGATGAATTGGTAGATGTTCTGATTTTTTCCGCAAAATAATTGCCTTGGGCGGTTTTGAGTGCTTTTTTATAGTTGAGAAGGCTTTTTTTATATTCATTTTTTTTTTGCAGGATCAAAATTTTTCCTCCAATCTCTCTCTGATTTCTTTAGGAGTCGCATTTCCTGGGTGAACCAAGGGGAGGTAGCTTTACTCCGAGGTTTACCTGAGGTTTTTTTTGGAAGAGTTTTATCTAGTGTGTCTCTGATCCAGGTTGAAAACTCGACGTCCGCGAGAGTTGGGTTGGCGTCAAGTTTAGGGGGGATTGCTCTAAATGGAATTTCCATTTTTCCGGATCTAGCTTAGCCCAGGGGCACGTGGGCGTGCTTGTTAGGTAGAGTTGTGATAGGTGGAGTTGGAGTCAGCTGCCAGTCTAGTGGAACTAGGAAATGGTCAGTCCAGGGTACCGGGATAGGGCCCAGCACAGTCAGATCGGTAATATTAGAGAATATCGGGTCCAACAGATGGCCCATTGAATGAGTGGGTAGTCGACTTAGTAGCTTAAGTTGGAGGCTTTTGAGGTCTGCTATTAGGTCCACGGCTGGTTTGGCTTCCTTTTTATCCAGGTGGATGTTCAGATCTCCTAGGATCATACAGGTGGAATTTGTAGCGGCTAGTGTATATGTGTGTTCTATAAGAGAATCACAAAAATGGCCTAGGGGTCCTGGAGGACGGTAGATGAGAAGACCTGATAAGGATCTACAAGGGGAGACTTGAATTGAGAACAATACATTTTCACAGTCTAGGAGGGGACTGCCTTGCAGTCGGCAGGATAGGTGGTTTTTGTAGATTATGGCTCGCACACACACGCCGATACCACCTGTGGCATTAGCTTTCGAAGCGCTCGCTTCCCCGTGACTGTGATACGGGGAGGGAGGACACCACTTCCGGTCTCGCTGAGCGGTTAGCGCTCTAGCGGCCAGGACTGACGGGGCTATTTAGGCTGAGCATTTCATTTCCGCGCTGCGGCAGGGGGACAGTGGCAGTGTTTCCCGAACCCGCTGGCTCGCCTGGGACTATCAGCCTGCATAATTTGCCTTGTGCTTGTGCCTTGTGCGTGTTGCGACTAAAGCGATATTTTAAAGTAGGAAACTGTAAACTGAAATAGTATTTTAAAGCTGACATCTGTTACACTAGAAATTTAAAGTGCACACACTCGCACACACACGCTGATACCACCTGTGGCATTAGCTTTCGAAGCGCTCGCTTCCCCGTGACTGTGATACGGGGAGGGAGGACACCACTTCCGGTCTCGCTGAGCGGTTAGCGCTCTAGCGGCCAGGACTGACGGGGCTATTTAAAATCAGTCTTGCCCCCTCCTGAGCGCGCAGCGATCGCGCGCAGGAGAGCCGAAGACAACACCGAAGACTAGCCAAAGAGTGGCCCATCTGCGCCCGTCCGCGACTGGACGGGGCCAGGGGCCACCCACCCTGCTCTTATTTCCCTCCACTCCTCTTCTGACATGGCCACATCTAAAGACTCTCACATCAGGTACTCTTCCCAATTTCTACGATCTCTCCGCCCTCAGGATCGCCACCGATGTGCAGACAGTGGCTGGCCCCGTCCAGAAGGGCCTTTTTCCTGCTGTCAGTGTGGTTTCCAAGCCACTCTCAACACTATAATACCTGGGTCTTCACTAACTCCCAAGCCAGTAAAGAAAGGCTGGAAAAGCTTCCTACTAAATGTTCGATCACTCCCGCGTCATTGTACTGAAATATGGGACACTATTCTTAGCCTCAAACCGGAAATATGCTTCCTAAAAGAAACTTGGTTAAAGCCTCATACCATCCCAACTGTCACAGTAGGAATTCCCACAGGATACAAAATCCTGAGACAAGACCGCCCGATAAAAACAGGCGGCGGCACCGCCATAATATACAAAGACAGCCTCCGTATTACCATACTAGAACAAGCCTTACTTCCTTCCATGGAGATAATGATCTTTAAAATAAACACTGCAAATAAGCACCACTGGAAGGGTGCCTTAGTCTACCGACCTCCTGGCCCCGACACCAGTTTTTCACTAACTCTAACTGAAACACTTGCTCCACATATGAAAGCTAGAGAACATTTTATTCTACTTGGAGACTTTAATTTCCACGCTGACACACCAGAGGACCCTGACACCAAGCTTCTCCTAGCAGACCTCGCCCTTCTAGGTCTACACCTGCGGAACAGTGGTCCTACCCACAGGGGCGGCCATACTCTAGATCTCATCTTTTCTAATGACCCGTCTATACACTGCCATCCTCCTAAATCAGTACACTGGTCTGACCATAGCATGCTGGAATTTTCCTTCACGCAGCTAACTAAACCTTCCGATCCTTCTGCTATTCTGAGTACTAAACGTAGACCATGGCATAAGATCACTCCAGAGGCATTTGCAGAAACCTGGAACACACCGACTCTCTCTGACTCTGACAACACTGAGTCGGCCCTCGCCAAACTAAACACCACCCTCCTTGATACCATTAAACTCCTAGCCCCACAAAAATTGGTCAAACAACCATCGACTAATAATAAAAAGGAAACCTGGTACACTGAAGCGTTAAAAATAGAAAAACAAAAGTGCAGAAAGCTAGAAAAATTATGGAGGAAGAATCACTCCAGTGAAAGCAAGGAGCTCTATCAACAAGCTGTCTCCTCCTATTACAAAAACATAAAAAAGGCAAGGAAAACCAGCCTTCAATCTCAAATAGAAGAAGCAGACAACTCAACCAGAGAAATCCTGAGAAGTTTTACTAACCCCACAGCATGCGAAAGCCCTGACACCTTCTCTCAGGAGCTGTGTAATAAGATCTCACAATTCTTTAAAGACAAAATCGACACCATCTACAATAAAATATTGGCCAAACACCCCAATAATACAGAGACTGCTGCCGCCCTCTGCTCACAAACTAATTCTGAGACCTTCACTGACATCCCAGAAATCTCCGAGGATGACACAAAATCCTTATTAAACACAATAAAAACAGGGTCTCCCCTTGACCTTCTCCCCCCTAGAGTGATGAACACTCTGAGCACAGCTCTCTGCCCCGTTATCCAAAAAGTTTTGAACCTCTCCTACAAAGAAGGTAAACTCCCTCAGCAATGGAAAGAGGCAGTGGTGAATCCTATACGAAAAAACTCCATCTCCCCTTGGACAGAGCTCTCCAACCTCCGTCCTATCTCTCTGCTGCTGCTCCTGAGTAAACTGGCCGAGAAGCATGTTAACACCCATCTGTCCAGTTTCATAGAGGCGACAGGGGGCCTGGACCACTCGCAATCTGGGTTCAGGCCCAACTACAGCACCGAATCTGCACTCCTCTCTGTGACCGATAACATCAAGATGTCACAGGATAGAGGAGGCTCAATGATTCTGGTGCTGTTAGACCTGTCGGCCGCCTTTGATACTGTGTCCCACAAGATCCTGTGAGCAGTCTAAAGGGAGTAGGCATTGGAGGACAGGCCCTTTCTTGGTTGGAGAGTTTTCTGTCCGGGCGCTCACAATCTGTCAGTCTGGGACCCTATCGTTCCTCCTCAAGGATGATCACGAAGGGGGTGCCACAGGGCTCATGCCTAAGCCCCACATTGTTCAATGTGTACGTGGCCCCCATTGCTGAGATTGTGAGGAAATATGGATTCACCCCGGTGTCCTACGCTGACAACACCCAACTCCTCTACCCTTTCCATTCCCTTAACTCCAATGTTAGGGATAATTTTGTTGAAGGCATGAGGGCTATCTCTAATTGGATGGCTTCCAACCGTCTCCAATGCAACGTTGGAAAAACGGAATTAATGCTCTTTGGAAAAGCGTCCATACTATGGTCCCCTGATTGGTGGCCCCTAGATCTGGGACCAGTACCCACCCCAAAACTAACAGTAAAGAATCTGGGGGTGAAGTTAGATCAAAATTTGACCCTGAAGGAACATGTGAATGCAGTCGCAGGGGCATGTTTCCACACCATTGGTCTGTTAAGACGAGTCTTCCCATACTTACCAGACAACTACAGAAAGACCCTTGTGCAGACAATGGTGATAAGCAGAATTGACTACTGCAACGGGCTCCTGATACAAGCCAACGAGGATGCCATAAACCGCTTACAGGTAGTCCAAAATACAGCGGCAAGACTGATTTTGAATGCCCCCCCCCCAGAACCCTCTCCAAGCCTCTGCTGAGAGAACTTCACTGGTTGCCAATACGACAACGCATCAAATTTAAAATCTGCTGCATTGTCCACAAATGCTTGTTCGGGAAAGCCCCCAACTATCTGACCCAAAAGTTACCCCTTTACAAACCAGACAGATCGCTACGGTCAAGCAATCAACTGCTGATAAAAACTCCTCTTGTAAAAAAATACCAGACAAGGTGGCAGAGCTTTTTCTCTGGTAGGGCCTACCATATGGAACAACTTATCCCTCTGCATTAGGCAAACCCCCAAACACTCCGCCTTCAGGAAAAAATTAAAATCCAACTTGTTCCTGGAAAAATAAACAACTAACTATCAGCCCATAACTACAACTTATCTGTAACACCTTTCCATGGCCACCTGGCGAGCAAAAGCGCGGAGATACCCCGCACGGGGTCGATTCTTGCGCTATACAAGAAATTAAATAAATAAATGGCGACACCACCCCCTTTCCCTTTGGAGCGGTCCATGTGGTGAATTAGGAAGCCCGGGGGTAGAGAATTTACAATGTCTGGGACTGAATGCGGACCTAGCCAGGTTTCCGTTAGGAAGAGAATGTCAAGCTCATAGTTTTCCAACAATAGGTAGATTTCTACTGAGTGCTTGGGAAGGGATCTACAGTTAATCAGAGCCAAATGCAGTGGGATGGGGGATGGGTTTTCAGATCCAGTCGGTGTGAATTTATACGGGCAGTGGGAGCATCGGTTAAGGGGGTGTTCGCCGAGTACGGAGTGTGAACAGGGGCCCCTTAGCTCTCTATTCAGGTGTAATAGTGCATCCCTTGAATATCTGCGCTTGGGGTAGATGATATTATCTAAGGTGTCTGGCTCTGAGCTCTGCCTAGCGCGGACGAGCGCAGACGAGCTTGCCTTAAGCACGCCTTCGGCGCGCCATCGGCGCGCCCGCTGCGCTCGTCAGCTGCGCTTCCGGCAGAGACACATGTTATATGGTAGTTGCACTGGGCGTTGGAGGGGGTGTGGCCAACAGAGGTGGGCGTGTCTCGTGGCTTCCTCGCAATCAGGAGATGGCGGCAGGAAGGAGAGTTTCTACCCGTAGAAGCGTTCAGTCGGGTGCTCGGGGAAGGTTCGTGTAAGTGGCAGGAGAACAGTGGCAGGAGAACAGTGCAACTTTGGCAGCGTATATGGCATACAGATGAATGTAAGCTTACTTGCTCTCTGATTATTGACTGCCTCGCCCTAGAAAGATGGAAGAGCATTACATGGTTGGATTATGTTTCAAATTTCTTTATTGATTTAAATTTAGAATCCTATTTTCCCACCCTGAAACTATCGCGAGTATATCACGAGCCACCCTGAAAAATGTATGTTTATCTCATCTGCGTGAGCTTAGAATGGCAAGAGAGACTTTAAAGCCGACAAACGTTCATCTCCTAGCAGTACAAACCTCCTGGGGGATTCAGCCTTATTTACTGCTAACAACATTAACATATTATGACAAATTTTTGCTGACCCGATTTCGTTCCAGTATTTTCCACCGCTTAGTGACTTTCCCCAAGACCAATGATTGGTGCACAAACCTCTCCTCTTGTCCTTGTGATGGGCAGTCAGAGTAATCGTTTCTCCATGTAATGTTCTTTTGCAGCCTCTATGACCATCCACGGAGAAATTGGATTCTACCGCTAGTAAAATACATGGGTTTACGACAATGCCGTCCGGCGCTCCAAGCCCTACAATGTTTGGACACTGAGTTTTCAGTTGTCCCTATACTTTGCTTTTTAAAATCTTGCACCAAATTCCGAAAAGATTATGATTAATTGTTATATTTAAAGTATTGATTGATTACTCTACTGTGTAATGAGTTGTTAGAAATTACATTGTGTTTAGTATCTTTTTGTTTTTTTTGTTTTAAGGATAGTCTTCTTTCTTTAACGTATTAATTCAGTGCTTATTCTATTTTCTCTTACTACGTTTTATTTGTACCAATCTCAGGAATTTGTTGTCTTTTTAAATTAGGATAGAATGGCTTTTTATTCTGAAACTGATTTGACTTGACTGTACTTTTATGGATAAATTCCCTTATCCGAATAAAGTTTTATTTGATTTGATTTGATTTGAGTACCGGCACTTCTTTTTAGCGACGGGGACTTCTTTTTTGGTCATCAGATCATGACCCAGCACTAAGGCAGGAAGAGGAAAAGTTGGCAGAATAGAAAGATAGTTAGAAGGTGACAAAGAGAAAACACAGACGACAAGTATAACAAGCATTTACAATGCAATGGTCACAGCATCATTAAAGGTAGAGCTATTGGCATTGCTCATGACATTTCTTTTTTTTTTAAATCATAAATGGCAGTGTCATTTAGATTGCCAATAGCTTAATATTTAAATAAATGGCATTGTCATTTACAATGCCAATAGCTCCTCATTCCAGCTGACCTCCTGTCCCCTGAATGGTCTGACTTAATTCCCAACAGATAAATATTTTGGCGTCCCTATTTTTTTTCTTTTTTAGCAGTTGTTAAAGAGAGGGACGAGGAGAACAGTTTGTGGTAAGTGAAGTCCCAGGCATTGTCTAATTCAACATAAACACCAAACCTCCAATTAAACCATAACTCTGACTCACCCCACACCCCAACCCAACGCTTTGTGAGTACACAATGAATGGTGTCACGACAAATCTCAACATCCCAGGTGACGTCACCAGAGGAAGCCACATTCTAGCGTTCCTGTTGCTGGTGACTGCTAGTGACGCAGCAGTGGGCAAAGTGGTGCGTTTGTGTTCCCTGGGTGGCCCCTCGAAGACAACTCTGACGGCTAGTACGCCCTGAGCCCTAGCACTTTATCCCTAGCATCAGTATCACCCCTGGGTAGAGCTAACACTGCTACCACCCCATGCTGACCCTGACAGTAACAGTACCCCACATCTAACCGTGGGGATAAATAAACCTAACCTCCCTTCCCAAAAGGGTGCTCAGGCTGCGCTGCCGGTGATGCAGGTAGGGTGCTCAGCGGTGCAGGCAGGGTACTTGCAGCCGGGAACTCACGTACGCTCCTACCCGACAGATAATGACCAACACCGGCCACCGTTCCCTAATAGAGGCCGGGGATCCGCGATGAAAAATAGAAGAGTAAATAAAAGCGTCAAAGAAAAGAAAAGAAAACACCGAAGCCCTCAATCCAAAAGACGAGGTGGTGTTGTGTCGGAGGATATCAACGACGTTGTCGCAAACAGAGAACAGGAAACAAAACATCAAACATCCGATAAACAGCAGTGCCCTGTGTGACAGTGTATACACAAGAAAACTAGGAAAGCATTCGGCATTCGAATCACGCTAATCAGGAGAGAGGAACAGGAAATATACAGTACGGCGGTCTACAGGGCAACTTCTGCACCGTTCCGGGCAACAGCAAAAACAACTAAAAAAAAATGGCAGCCGAAAATGTTCGGATTCGGGGGCGTGTTTTTTGCGCCCTGAGTGACAGACGACGTCACAGGGCTAAAGAACGCAAAAAATCACCCCCCCGAATCCGAAAAAGACGGAGCCTATTCGGAGGGATGGCTCTCTCCTCCAATGGCTGGCCTCCGTTTAGGAAGCCAGCCAATGGAGGGAGAGCCAAAAAGAGGGAGGGATAAAGCAGCCCTCCTACTGACAATAATTCTCAGACCGGATATTACCGAGACCTAGAAAACAAGTGAAATCAAGTGAAAGGAAATTTTCGGTGGAGGAAGAAAGAGTGAAATCGTGCCAGCTAGCCTTGCTACCAGGTAACTCTGCCATCCAACTGTGCAGGAGGAAGCAGGTTCCCGAAATTCATTTTGAGAAATTTTATTTTAAAAAAAAGTTATGAAGGTAAGAGCTGCATTTGTCCGAGAGTGGGTAAATCTCACTTATGTTTGGGCTGCTAGGCTCTTCCACCTTCTACAATGGGGAGCTCTACCAATGTTCAAAACCCCACCCTGTCACAACCCATAACAAAAAAATTCTTCACATAAAATATTACCTCATTATGCTCAAGGACCAATAAAATACACTCGGAACATAACATGGCAGGAAAAGGCAAGCTGCTACAAAAGTGGACACAGAGGCAGAACGATAACAAATGCTCTAATTAAGCATTAAAGATGCCGCGCTCCACAACGAGATAAACAGGCAGGATAATACCACTCGCTGCGCCGCTCCCCTTTAGTGATTGCTGTTATGCAAATGTTCCTCTAATTTATTCCTGACTAATTTGATTGGCAGCGCCGAGGTTCTTTGGTGTAATCTCTTCTGACTGCTATTTAAAAACACAACAGTGGTAGCTCTGAACGCATCATTGCCCATATAAATCAGCCACCGTCGTGAGGGTGGAGGGAGGGAGGGAGCTGGAGCTAGGCTGGGGAAAGGGTGAAATGTACACAAAGTGTGGCGGTATCTCTGAACGCATCATTGCCCATGATATATATCAGCCACCGTTGTGGGGGTGGAGGGAGGGAGCCGGAGCTAGGCCGGGGAAAGGGTTACATGTACACAAAGCATGGATACGCCACTCAGCGGATCGGATCAGTTAGCTCAGCCTCGTTTGACAGAGCTCTCGACAAAAAGATGTGAACGCAAGTTGTCGGTCTTCTTAGAGCACTAATGCAAAATTACCCTCTTTATCTTTGCCAACGTTCATTAATTTGCTTTCCCTGTTCGCTATAGAAGCTTTTGGTGTAAAAAACAACTCACCTCTGCAGGCTAAATACCCCTGCACTACGTCCCGAGTCCTGACTCCACCGAAGAGAGCGCGTGGTGGCGTGCTACGTCACTGCTGCACTTTAAGCAGCACTGCGCGGGGGCAGGCCAGGGCCGTCATTGGTAGCGCTTTCGCGCGCAACAAGATTGACGTCCCTGGCACCCACAGAAACAATAGGCAGCGCACCACACCACCACCACTATGTTAGGTGGTGCGTGCATGCTGCCCCCTAGAGCCTTTCACCGCGCACCGCACCACCACCACTATGCTAGGTGGTGCGTGCACTCGTATCATGCTGCCCCCTAGAGCCTTCACATGCTACTGCACCACTGCCAGATAGCACTTGCCAGGCCGGTCATACATTTTTCGACCCCTGATATCCACTTTAAATCAACCTAAGAAGGAGATTGGCCATGTTATACACCCTGCTCTATCAGGCACACTGTGTGTGACATCAAAAAATAGTGGCAGCAGTAACCAGGGCTGACCCGCCAAAGTGTGTGACTGCAAGAACTAGAGTGGAAATGTGTTAATTGTGTGTATGATCAACCAAAGAGCTGAGGGAATAGAGTATGCATCCAGGGTAAATAAAATTAGAAGCATCCCATTCATTTCTGTTTGGGTGTGTGACATTGTGTCCTTTCCTAATAAACAGTGTTGATTCCTTAAAGCTACTCCTAATGTCAAGGACTGCAAATATGTATGCTGGTCCCCGTCATAAGAATATTATCTCTGATGCAATTGTGCCCGTTCATGGTATAATTGTGCCATAGCCATAATATTTTCCTCCTTGACTATTTTGGGCATACAATTCTAGTAATTGCATACTTGCTGCCACCCCTGACATATTAAGAGCATGCCTAGCCTGCTTTTAGCCATTTCTGACAGAGTGGCAACCACTTTTCCCGCAATAATGGCCATAACTGATATATGTTGGGCGTCCCGCTGTGGCACAGTGGTAGCCCTGATTTAATGGTGGGCATTATTAGCATAACAGAGGCATTCTTACTGTTATGGTGAGCAAGCTAGGCCTAAGATTCCAATACCTGGGTATTTGAAGCAGAAGTTGTCCATGAGAGGCATTTTTACATGGCAGTACTCAATGAAAACTAAAAGCTGATGTTTAGGGACTGTGTATTTTCTAACAATGCAAACTGATTTGATTTTTTAAAGAAAAAAAATATGCTTTTTCAGAAAAGGTTTTTCTTCTGGAAAATTGAGTTTGATTTCTCAGAGTGGAAAGTGGTTTTGATAGAAAAATATGTGTATTTTCAAAATCTAATATGCTAATGAAGACAAAATATTGCAATTCTAAAACACATTTAAAGTTTTTAGCTGAATGATAATTCAATTTCAGTTGGGAAGACTTACTGCTGTGGTAATACCCTTTGTGGCACACAGCATGTGATGATTCGAATTTTACTTGATTACAAACATTTAATATTGATAAACTTTTTCCTAGCATTCTGCTGATAACTTCACCAATGTTTGGGTGGTTACTACTGATAATTGTGCTTAGGGTCGTCATAGTATAATGTTCATACATATCATCAGCATTTTACACTGATAAAATATGCTAGTAGCTCAGCAGGACTTTCCTTGAGCAGAATTAGCTCTCACTACAGAAAAGGTTGGAGACCCCTGCTCTGGAGTGATGGTTAACTGCCAAAAATCCAGCTTTAGACAGGTGCAGGGTGCCAATGCACACCACCCTACCTGTGCTGCTCAACGATAGCGGAAGATCAGTTTAAATACGTGAGTACAGCAGTCACCCTGGAGCAGAGAAGGCCTGGGACCTCAATAATAGTGCTGTGCTGCAACGTTGTGGGAATATGGACATATGGTCCTCCTTACCCATCTCTATGGTGGGACGGATGGCTTTATACTCCTTTTCAATCCATCCAGCACAATAATCCCTACATCTTACGACTGTTTGTCCTACTTGCAGGGCATAGTCACTAGGTACATTTGGGTCAGTAAACTACCAAGGGTCTCTTACAAGTACACTCTGACTATATTTGAAGGGGCTCGTAGGACCATGACTTGAACCTTTACTACTGGGCAGTGCTGATGATAGCAATAAAAGACTGGTTGTTCAGGGATAGCAAAAATCTGGCATTGCAACTTGAACTCAACACCTCAGAACAGCATGGAACCAGCAGCGGCCTGTGCATGCAAGGCCGGTGGGGCCAGATTGGGGGGGTAGTATTCAACAGATGACCACAAGGGAAAATTAAATAATGAATTTTCTGTCATCTGTTGAAATTATCCCCTACCACCCACACCTCTCTTACCTGCACGGGCTACTACTGCATGGAACTTTACACTTACTATAGAGCTGCCTTCCCATTCTCGCCCTCAAATAGCTAAT
Source organism: Lissotriton vulgaris (assembly GCF_964263255.1). Lineage (NCBI taxonomy): Eukaryota > Metazoa > Chordata > Amphibia > Caudata > Salamandridae > Lissotriton > Lissotriton vulgaris. The sequence continues at coordinate 504,187 of NW_028255828.1, forward strand.
TTTCTTTTGCTGTACTAGCGTGAGGCGCTGAAGTACAATAAATGGCTGGGCAAAGCACAAATTTGACTTTTCTGTGGTATGGGACTCAGTTGCATCAGGTCACCAGACTGGTAAGCTTTAAATCCTGGGATCTCATTTCGATATCTCACTAGTGACGTGATAAAATGGCCATATAAAATCTGTTGAGCAACTCATACAGACATACAGCCTTCACTGACTCCAGTGTTTCAGGTTACTCCAGCTCCGCCATGCACTCTCTGCACATAATGAGGCTCTGAAGAATGTCTCAGAGTTTAACCATCTGAAGGCCGAATTAGGGCTAAAACCCCTGGGACGCGAGGACCTTTCCCCACTCCTTAACTTCACTATTGGGCAAAATGAGGGCAGTTTGGGAGCAAAACCTAGATGACAAGGATTGTCAGGAGGGAAAGATGGCAGCACGATTCCAGGCCACCCCTCAAATCGCAGAGTGATACTGTAGAAGTGAGATATTTTATCTGTCTCATTGGTGCAGGGCCACCACTTGTCTATGGGCTTACAAATGAGGATCGACACTGGAGTGGAACAAAACACAGGTTTATTATATCTCATGAGATGGCTCCGTCATACAGACACTACAAGTGCCTGAGAGGGAATGAACTAGAACAGTTTCAAACCTGCCTTTTATACATTTTGGGTACCATAGGAATTCACCAGAAACCCCTTTGTCATGGTTACATCACACTTTACATAACCCTCTTATGGCATTTTTACATAACGCTTATACAACCCCTTACACAACGCTTACATGCTGTACTGTGGAATCCTCATAAACTCCTACCCATGTCATCTTTGTAGATAGGCAAGGGAGGTTACAGGCATTGGTGGACAAACAGATTGGACATCTGTGCACGTAGGCCTTTCAGCAGGGCAGGGCTGCTTACTCTGACACGCGAGCATTATCAGTATGACCAACTTTCAGTGAACACGCAACTTCTAACTTTACCAGAGTACCCCCAGAAACACAAAATGGGGCTGATAGACAAATTGGCTGAAAGCGGAGGCTAAGTTAAAAGAATATAATGTTTCTTGTTTAACAGTCCCTATTGTTAGCCTCTGCTAAATATATTTTATGTCTAATTGAGAATACATTTCAAACACATATATATAAAAGAAAAACTTTACGAATACAGAATACATGAAGAGTAAAAAAACAAATCAACGTTATACTGTAACAGTTGAAGGTGCTCTATCTGCACCGTTCAAGCTTTCTGTATCTATTTTCATGAATTCATCTATTTGTTGCGGAGCCATAAGCTGCTTATTAACATCACGAATATCCACTTTCTTAGGGACACAGGACATGCATAAAGTACAGATGGGGCATATAATAGGCATACATTGAATACAGCGGCAACAACCTAGAATAGCGCCACCTATACAGGCTGCAATAACATGTAATTTCCATCCCCATGACATAACAATGCCCCAAAACCAACTAGACCAGGTCCATGTTCCAGTGTCTTGCTGTATCTTGGTTGCTATCTTATTTAATTTGGAAATGGCCTGATAAACAGAATGTGCGTTGTCTGGTATATAAATACAGCATCTGGCACCAATATTTCGGCATGCACCTGCACGATCTGCAAGAATAACATCTAGATAGAACCATACTATTCTGTAAAACTACAAGTCTTGCCGCCTGGAGTACCTCAGTGATCTTACCTAGAGCTGTCCTAGTCTGATTAACTACTGCCTCAACTACTCTAGTGAGTCTTCGTATGTTCCTCCTGCTAAGAGGTGGACCAACGAAAAAAAACATACCCAAATTCATGTCAACATATTCTTGTGTCAGTCTGATCCACTGCCTTAATATCTATCATTCTCTTGGTCCGAGCTAATAAAGGATTGTGAGGTGATAATCCAGTCTCATGATAAGAAGCTGGAGCTAAATAAACGTAGGAGAGGAGGAAAGATACCTAACAAATCCCTGACCATCGTGGAGGTAGATAAAAATAACCCTTATTCCCACAAATAAAATATGTATTATGGGATGCTAGAAAACTACTAAGAGTCGGACCTGTTATAGTCAATATAGTGTTACAATCACTATTACTTACAAAGATGGAACGAAAACTTTTTACACATAGAGGGGCTTGTGTGTCTGTTACTGTTATAATAGGGAATCCCTTCTCTAGTTTACTCTGTGTCCTTGCAAAGACATATCTCGTGGCAGAGGTACCTCTAGCATTTTTCTCAGTTTCCCATTTCGATCCCTTTGCTTGCGGATTACCATCATCATCTGGGTAACATACCGTATTCAATTTCTTATTAAGACCCCCTACATCAGCTTTAGAAATGCCCCTAATTTCTGCAGCCCACAAAAGTGTAAGCCAAGTACGACCGGAACCATTGTGGGAGAATGGGAGCAGGATGAGAGGAGTTCCCCCTGCACCCTGGTGTGCAGGTAACAATCCGCAAGCCCAACAATTAGAAACATTAGTAATGCTATGTGTATAATGTAACATTCGAATAAATGAATTATTCTTGTAGGAGAGTCTGCCTTTCATCTAACGATGACAGCGTGAAATGGTAACGTTCGGATGGTGTGGGTGTTGGAAGTACAAGCGTATGCACAGGAAATTTCATATGTAAAAACCAAGCTATTCTATAAATCCCTATAACACAAATTAAACTTGCTGCTAGCTAAACAAATGGACAACCGTTTTCGTTTTTTCTCTCTTGCTCTCGACGTAAGGTGTTGAATATCCTGGTGTTCTTCCTCCTTATTTAGCGACCAAAAATCAACAATGTCTTTAACTGTATTGTCTCTTAAAAACGCTGTACAAAAATGTTCTTTTTTCAAAAATGTCTCCAGTTCATGTCCAATGCATGTATCAGTCAGTGGGGAATTTCAGAGAAAAAGCTAACATTTGAATCAAACAACACTTGTTCACCTCAAAGTAAAAAATAAAGAAGAAAAAAAATTGTTGAAGGCTTGCAGTTCAATGATAGCGATAAAAAAGAGAATCAATATAACAAGTATTCAAGAAAAATCGTCTACAAGTTCATCCCCTATAGCCCCAAGGATCGTTAGATATTCTGCCTCTTTCAAAGGATGCAATTCGGGTCCCCTATAAAATCCTGTCAGGGAAAAGTCAGGGAACTGAAGCTCTGGGCCAAGGCAAACCGCTGTCTTACTCCTGACCGGATTCCTTGGCCAAGAAGTGGAAAGTTCTGACTGTATCTCCAGTCCTGGGCAAAGTAGATTGATGAAAACTAGAATAGTATCAGGGGTTTTCTGTACCAAAAACCCTCTAATTCTCTCCCTTCAAATTCTGTGGGATGGATGATTTTGCCACAAATCAATTTGTAGTTCAGAATTTTGGGTTCTTCCACGGATTCAGGATATCCACGCCACAACCCACACCAAACCTAGTTCGGCAGCTTCTGTGGCACAGCCTCCTGCCAAGTAGGCCCCCTAACCGGACCAGACATACCGTACCCTCTTCTCAAAGTATTCGTTCAGTGGGTAACACGAGGTCTCGGATTGTACCTCTCTCTTCCAGCTATCGTTGGATCAGTAAAAAGCAATTCTTCAGGTGTGGCAAAATAATGATCCGTCTTTTCTTCTTTGCTGAGAATATTGTATGCCATTCCTGCGTTCTCAGTTTCTGTAATCTGAGTCAGATCAGCTGGCACTTTCTTGCAGTGCGAGCCGTGGATCCAATTCCTTCTGTTTGTTTCTCGGACTGCTGTTCGTGTTGCCAAGAGGACATGTTCAGGCCCCTTCCAGCGAGGTTCCAAGTTCTTTGAACGCTGAAAATTCATTGTTACAACCCAACCACCTGGTTGTAACGAGTGCCCAGGACTTTTCAGAATTTTTTTTATATCTTTTTTATTAACAGTCATTAACATACAAGTGATCATAGCAATAAATAAATATCAGTTTAGGAATGACAGAATACAGCAGTAATCATTCACAGTATACACAGTGAGGACAGATCATAGAGAAAGCATGTAGTCTAAGGCAAGTTGCTGCGGGGGAGCACAAATGTCCCCCCGGTACGGGTTCCAAGGCATCGATAATCGGGACTGCTTTTTAGGGCAGTCACGAGCAACATATACTGTCTTTTCCCGGAACATGCTCTAGTCCATGCTTGACTCCCATGCCTCCAGTGTGTGCCGCCAACCAGGCCTGGGTGATGTTCCTTTTTGCTAGCATGAACCCCAGTGTGGCCCATTTTGTCTGGTGTGTGTTCATATCAGTTGGTTCCCATACGTTCAGTAGACATCTACTTGCTTCCGGGCTAATAGGAATTGCATGGACCGCCCCTAGTACTTCATGTATCTCCCTCCAGTAGGACTGACTGTGTGTGAATTCCCAGATGATGTGCATAAAGGGGCCCATGTGCCCACAACGCTGATGACAGTCCCCTGTTTCTGCTCTCCCCATTTGTACCTTTCGAGGCCCGGTCATATGTATCCTATGCAGGATTTTAAGCTGTACTAGTCGTAGTCTTGCTGGAATCGCCTCCTGCCACTCCTCATCATCCATTTCAATGACATCCGCCGCCCATTTTTGTAGTAAGGTGGAAAGAGGGTCTTCCATATTATATATTAGTTTGTTATAAATCAGTGAAATGGTCTTCTCCGGGAGGTGGCCATCCAATATCTTATCCTCCAATGGGGAGGACTCTGGAGGGGAGGAACCCTTTGGAAGGATTGAACGTAGGGCGTACCTGTGCGTAACGAAAACACTCGGAGTCAGCCAGCTCCTGTTGGCTTTGAAGAGCTGTGAAAGTTTTCATGTCTCCCTTCTCTCACAGGTCTTTAATTCGCGAGATACCAATCATGTCCCACTTGTCAAACCCCTTTGTCGTCCACAAATTGCCCAAGTGTGCAGAATCCCATAGAGGGGTGGCTAACGTCAGTCTATACTCCCAACCTAGGGATCTGTTTGCGGCATGCCATACACTTATCGGATGACCAGTAGGGACCGTCAGGGGAGGCAGGCCCGGTTTCGAATAAAGCGACCTATTATAGTTCCCTCCCGGAAGAAGCTACCTGTCCATTCGGTGGCCTGGATAGTCTGGGCCACCGTAGGTGTCGTGATTAATAGCTGCCAAGTGAGGCGCCCAATAATATTTTTTAATATAAGGGAGGCTGATGCCTCCATCATACCATTTTAAGCTAAGTTTCCTCAGGGCTATACCTGGCGTTCCATTCCATAATAACTCTGGAGGCATTCAAGTTCTTTGAAATTGGTCAAAGGGACAGGGTCGAGTGAATTTTGCAAGGCATAGAGTAAGCGGGGGAAGGACATCATTTTAAAAAGTCCCGCCTTACCCAGGAGGGAAAAAGGGAGAGATTTCCAACAGACTATATCCCGTTTTAACTGTAATATCGGGGGAAGCAGGTTGTTATTATAACGAAGAGTGGAGTCTAAGGAGATAAATCTCTCCAAATATTTGAATCCTGTGGTTCTGACTTGAATCAGACAATTATGATGTTAGGCTGGTACGCCCCCCTGGAGGGCATATGAGTGGGACTTAGTCCAGTTAATCGTGAACCCAGAATATCTCCCAAATACCGCCAATATGTCCAGCGCGGTGATTAGAGATTTTTTGGGGTTGGTTAGATAGAGTAATACGTCATCTGGTTAAAGCGAGATGCGGTCCTCCCAATCCGGTGACCAGCGAAAACCGTGGCTTACTTGGTCCCTTCGGGTCCAGGCCACCAGTGGTTCCAAGGCTAAGGCAAATAAGAGGGGGGAAAGCGGTCATCCTTGACGGGTGCCCCGGCTGAGGGTAAACGTGTCTGACTTTTTATTATTAACCACAACTCGCACCAATGGCATTGAGTATAGGAGACACACCCACCGGATGAATTCTGGGCCAAACCCTATTTACTGGAGCACCGCGAGGAGATAAGGCCCTTCGATCGTATCGAACGCCATAGTGGCATCCAAGGAAACCATAATAGCTGGTCCAGTATAGTGCCCGCCCTACCTAGTAACCCATGGACTCTGCGCAGGTTCAGAGCAGTATTCCGAAGTGGAATAAAACCAGATTGGTCAGGGTGTACGAGGTCTGATATGATTTTTACTGCCAGTACCTTTGCAAGAATTTTAAGTTTGGCCTTAAGAAGGGAGATTGGTCGATACGAATTACAGTCTGTTTTGGGTTTGCCTGCCTTATGAATAGCTACAATATTAGCTATTCGTTGATCTATTGGTAACTCCCCCTCTCCCTGCTTTCCTCAAACATAACTCTAAGGTGGGTGCCAATTTATCAGGGTTAAGTTTATATAATTCGATGGGAATACCGTTGGGGCCAGAGGCCTTCTCTGAATTGAGTGATCTAATTGCCTGCGCTACTTCGTCCTTCGTCAAAGAGCTGTCCAATAGTTGTCTTTCAGTCAGGGAGAGGGTGGGAAGTTCTATGTCCCTCAACAATTCGGCGGAGTCTTCTTCGGTGTAGGGTGCTACCGCCATATACACCGCTGCGAAATGTCTGGCGAATTGATTAACAATTTCTTGAGGGTCTGTTATGGTGATATTATTAGTGTCTTGGAGAACTGGAACCAATCTACTTTCCCATTTATCAAGCCAGGCTATCCATTTCCCACCTTTATCTCCTAGATCACGGGTACTCATAGTATGGCCCACGGGCAGCCTGCGGCCCGGCAAGCCTTCCTTGGCGGCCCACGGACCTGCAAACATCGTACCACTGTTTTAAAAAAAAAAATGTAATAGAGTGCCTGCAAACACTGCCGGTTGCATCAGCGCTACTCTGAGAAACTCTGCTGCTTTGTGGGGGCCGGGCGATTCCAGTGATAGTCAGAGTGGAGCTGCAGGGGCGCTAAGAAGAGGTGAAATACAACAAAGCCTCATTAACATTCTAATGGTCTTTTAAAGACCTGTGAAGTGCTCGGGTGCGGCTGTGTGTGCGCGCGGGAAGCTGTCTCAGCCCAGGCTGACACACAGGCAGGGTGAGATGACAGAGGGGGACAGAGGGAGGGAAGGAAAAGGAGGGAGACAGAGGGACGGAGACAGAGGGTGACAGACAGAGACATTAAGAACCGTTTATACCCACTTACTGGGTCTCGGTGGCGGGGGAACCGCCCAAGTCTTCCATACCCTCCTTATTTAGTAAAAGGAGACACAGGAGCCTTCATCTGCAGGAGGAACAACGCTTTATTCGGATAGCCTGTGCTATGGAACAGAATCCCAAGCTCGTTGGAAACAAGACAGAGAAGGCTGCTGCTTTACTCCACAGCTGACAGGCCTTATATACATATTTCCCCCTTAAGAAACCAGTTTGGATGGGGCTGGGCACCTCTGAGTCTGGACTCAATTACGCCATTCTTTTTTCAGGCAGGACGGTTCTCCAACAGATGGTGTCATATATTACGGACAGATCTTGTAAAACAGGAGATGTACGAAGAAACAGACAGATCTTGTAAAACAGGATATGAATGAAAAGAACAGGTTCCGGGACAGTGGCGTGACTAAGTCTTGCGAAACAGGATGGGTGCGTGCAGGAGTTCAGTCCGAGGGTGGTGAGGCCAATTCTTTGTTCCCCTTTTTAGGTCTCGGCTAGAAGCGTGCAAAGCGTGTTCTCGCCGAGAACTATAGTCGTCGGCTCATCCGACAAAGGGAGACAAGAGCTCGCCACGCGCGCAGCATTGCCAATGGGAGAGGGAGAGACAAGAGCTGGCCACGCATGGGATTTGGTCGTGCGCGTGAGTAAGTCTACTCGTAGCAGCCGATGTGCACGCTCACGGCGACGGCATCTCCGTCGTGTGCCACAGCCCCTTGATGAAGGTGACGTCCGTGGCAGACCTAAAATGAGGGTATTTTAAAGCACTTTTGTCAGTTTTACTCTCACCAAAACGAGAAAGAAATGACTGCGTCTTATGAAGTTCAATATAGCCAAACCTTTTTAATTGTCATGTTCCAGTTGGGGTGGCGTGGAGGCAAAGTTTTTGGAGTTGTTTGTCTCTTAGACCCCTCCCCCTAGTTCGTATTTGTCTGTTGTCGCCATCTCTCGTGTTTCTTTTTCCCTTCCTTCAGCTATTCTATTTTAAGATGTGAAGTGATTCGCCTGTTTGTTTCACTGATAATCGAGAACGTGTTTTATGTACATTGTTAGTCTTTATTAGTTTTGCTTGAATCGTTGTTTTTTTCTTCACTTTGCAGAAGGGCTGTTCTTTTGATTCGTACGTTTTCTCACACTTTCTACGCACGCGCATTTAGGACTGGCAGGTCTGTGTGTTAACCTTGTAGGGACAGTAGCCGACTTCAGGAAACACTGGGTGGAACCTACGTGGTGATTTATTAAGTATAAAACTCTCAAATCAACACGAAACACGACTTGCCCAGCTCTGACTTTTGAACATGCACTTAATCCCAGAAACTATTGCTAAAACAAGATATTTATTGTGTGGCCTTCTTTAGTTTACCTTTGGTGGGTGAGCTGAGAAAGTGATTCCGAACCTGTCTAGACCAGCAAATATTTCTTTAAAACTCTGCATAGTGCAAATGAGAGGTTGTTTGGTTGTCGGCTGTGACCGTAGGCAGCACATTCAGGGTGAGGCCAGTTGGCTGATGTTCTTGCATTGTGCCAGTTACCATTGAGTCTGGGTGGTGTCGAGTTCACACAGTTCAGAAAAAGGGGCCTGACCCCTCCCCCATCCTACTTTGCTGTATGGTATCTGGTGCTTGGGCAAAGTCTCTCTCGGGGCACGGACTAGGGTCCGGACGCTTGCTCCGATTGGATAGCCTGTTACTACCCGGAAGCATGGAGAGGGGAGGAGCACTGGAACAGCTGATTGAAGTGACAAGAACATGCTTCTTCCAGCCTCGGGACGAATGGGGCCTCTGTGAGCCCGGGGGGCGAGGGGGGTCTAGCTGAACAAACACCGTGTGAGCCGTAACAGGGCAGAGCCTGGAGTACAGCTGTGCTGGCACACAGGGCTCGAAAGGGGAGTCTGCGGCCTCAACTTTAGTTGAATGCGATCGTGGAGTCAGGCACATGCTAGTATTGAGAGAGTATTGTAGATTTCAGCCACGTTTTACCAGATATTATGGCTGATTACTCTGAATGCTTTAATGTACTCTACTCTACAGCCTGTGAACGTTTAGGCTTAAAAGTACACGCATTGTCATGCTGCCCTTCCACCGGTAATCAATTATAACTTTACGCGTGGCAACTTTCGCTTGTGCCTAAATGTATTTTCTTCTGCTAAATGTTTCAAGTTTCTGTGGCATACGGTTGGCACATCACATCTCCAATTTTACCTTGCTTGAGCTCTCGCACATTAGCCATATAACTTTTTTTATTCGGCTCTCAACTGTAGATGTAGACACTTGAGCACCGGTTAGAGGTTTTTTTCTGGACATGCTTTAGACACGATTAGAATTTCAGCGCTTACTGTGTGGGGTTTTTAGTAGCATACACTTCTTAGCAAAGCAGAATATTTTGTATAAACCAAAGGTTTTTTTTTTTTTTTTTTTACCATTGCAGCTAGACGGGGGGTCCAGTTGTTCATTTTGGATCAGACCCGTGAACTGAAACAGTATTTTCTTGTAGCTGTAGAACAATAATTTTAGTATCACGAGCTGAGGAAGAATGCCCCACTTGTAATCTTCTTAATGTGAAATTTGTGCAAGCAAGGAAATGAGGTTGTGACACCTATGACTTCATCCAGCAGGTGCTTAAGGCACTAAAGAACACGCCCGGAAAGAAAATGAATTTGTATGCAGTTGTTTCAGTCGTCCTTAATTGTGCTGTTGTTAAAGAGTGTATGGCTCACAAGAGCCCCTCCTGTATTTTAGCCCGCGGATTAGAATCGTGGGCATCCCATTTACTACAGAGATTAACTTTTAATATCTCTTGAAGTCGACACACACATACTCGTGTTTTTCAGAATTCAAAAACAAAGGCACAGCCAATGTGAAAATTGGTTCGAAGCAAAAAAACGCTAACGTACATTTACTAAATGTTGTTTAGGAATAAGCAAAGCAAAAGCACAATGTACTAGTTTGCGTGTAATAATTACTGTGTTGCAGTGTGCGTTGAAAAATAGCAACCTTTCCATGGTGGGGTATGTTTACACACTTGATATAAACTTTGCAAGTGTGCAAACAGTGTTATTTGCCATTAAGCATATTGCACACATTTTCTCTCCCCAGCCAAGTAGCTAGTTGTTTAAAACATACTGTTAAACCTGACTTCACCATATCGATATTAGAAGGCCTTGTGCATAATTCACATGTTGCATTTGGGACACTCATTTCCATCCTCGCTATGCTCCACCTTACTTACCGCTCGTTATTGGGCAGCTACCACCCAGGCGCACTACGAGGGAGAAAGGAAGACTTCGGTGCCCCTGGACCTGCCTATTGGCAGTGTAAATGACAATGCCATTTATTTATGACTTAAAAAAAAATGCCATGAGCAATGCCAATAGCTCTACCTTTAATAATGCCGAGACCATTGCATTGTAAATGCTTGTTTGAAATTGGCTCCACCACAAGGAGCAGGAAGGGCAGGGTGGTCGTGACAGCTAGAATTTAATCAGACATCAGCAGAAACGACCAGGAAGGTCGGGCAGAGGTGTTTGACACGAAATGGCAATGCAAAAACAATGGAGTCCTGACACAAAATAAATGCAGACAAGAAGGACACTTTTCCTCAGACAGAGGGGTACAGACAGAGGGGTACAGACAGAGGGGTACAGACAGAGGGTACAGACAGAGGGTGACTGTCAGAGGGTGACTGACGGAGGGTGACTGTCGGAGGGTGACTGTCGGAGGGTGACTGTCGGAGGGTGACTGTCGGAGGGTGACCGACGGAGGGTGACCGACGGAGGGAGACCGACGCAGGGTGCGAGGTGGAGGGAGGGAGACAGAGGGAGACGGAGAGACAGAGGGAGGGAGACAGAAGGAGGGAGACAGAGGGAGGGAGACAGAGGGAGACAGACAGAGGGAGACAGACAGAGGGAGACAGACAGAGGGAGGGAGATGGAGGGAGGGAGGGAGACGGACAGACAGAGGGAGGGAGACAGACAGACAGAGGGAGGGAGACAGAGGGAGGGAGATGGACAGACAGAGGGAGGGAGACGGAGGGAGGGAGACGGACAGACAGAGGGAGGGAATCGAAGGGACTGCTGCCCTAAGGCGTCCAGGCGCTAAGAAGAAGGATAGTGCCTCATGAGGCCACGGCTTGGAGGAAAGTTCAGTTGGTGAAGAGGAAGGTTTTGAGCTGTTTGCGGAAGGATAACAGGTTGGAATTTGATCTTAGGTGTATAGGGAGTGAGTTCCACAACTTAGTAGCGTTGAACATAAAAGATCTTCCTCCTGCTCTTGACCTTTTGATCCGGGGACTACCGCCAAAAAAGCTTGAGTAGAGCGGAGCTGCCTGCTAGGGCCGTAAGGGGAGAGAAGGGCGTGGTTGATCTTGGGACGGGTTCTCCAAAAGGCTTGATGGGACACGCACAGGGCTTTACATTTTATTCTCTCCCTAACTGGGAGCCAGTGTAGGGTTCTCAGTCCGGATTCTATTGAAGCTCTACGTGGGATCTGAAGCGGTGTGCGTGCAGCACAGTTCTGGACTCGCTGGAGTTTTTGCAACACATATTCTGGTGCCCCCACGTACAAGGCGTTGCTGAAGTCGGGTTGGGATTCTATTAGACCCTGTATCACGATCTGTTTTGCTTCAAAAGGAAGGACTGGGAGGATTTTTTTTTGCATCCTGATAAGGCCAAAGCAGGTTGCAGATGTTTTGGTTGCTTGGGTGTTGAGAGTTAGGGATTTGTCCAGCCAAACCCCTAGACTTTTGATGTTGTCTTTCGGGGTAGGCGGTGTACCCAAGCTGGTGGGCCAAAGGTGATCGATGGTTGACAGCGCTGGGGGACCGAGTAACATAAGCTCGATTTTGTCCCCATTGAGTTTGAGAGAGGAAGTCGTCATCCATATCCTTACCTCCTCCATGCATGCCGCTAGGTTGGTCTGTGTTAGCACGCTGTTCTTCTGTGCAAGGGACACCACTAACTGAGTATCGTCCGCGTACGTGATGATCTTAATATCGTATGGGCGGACGATCTCAGCCAGCGGCTCCATGTACACATTGAACAGCGTGGGGCTCAGTGACGAGCCCTGTGGTACCCCACAGTCCAGAGGCCTGCTAGTGGAGGAGGAGTCTCCCTCAAAGACCTGGAAAGTCCTTCCACTCAGATAGGATCTCAGCCAGGCCAGAGCATCCCTGGACAGTCCCAGGTTGGAAAGTCGACACAGCAGAGTTTTATGGCAAACCGTGTTGAATGTGGCACTCAGGTCGAGGAGGATAACTGCCACTGATCCTCCTCGATCCAGAATCCTCCTGGCTTCTTCCGTTACGTCTAGGAGGGCTATTTCCGTTCCATGTTTGGGACGGAACCCTATCTGCGAGACATCGAGTAGGTGGTTAGACTCGAGGAATCTGGTTAGGTGGAGGTTGATATGCTTCTCAAAGATCTTACTCGCCCAAGGCAGCAGGGAGATGGGGCGGTAGTTGTTGAGGTTATTAGGGTCCAAGTTGGGCTTTTTCAGGAGTGCTCTCACCATAGCTTTCTTCCAGCTGAGTGGGACATTACTCTTTATTATTGAGTTATTGAGTAACTCCATGAGGGTGGGAAGAATAACTTGGCTGGCAGCAACCATGATTCGGGGTGGAGCTGGGTCACAGGGGGATCCTGATTTTACTTGGAGTGACAGGATTTCCAGAGCCTCTAGGTCTAGCAGGGGAAAATGGTTCAGAGTTTCTCGAGGAGAGACCTCTACCTCCCTTGGGGGCTGGGGAGAATCAGTGGGGGGGGGTCTGGAATAGGGTTTGCGAATGTAACATAGATTTTATTGATTTTCTGGAAAAAGAATTCGGCTAGGTCGTTACAGCGTGCAGTGGATTTGTCAATGGAAGCTCTAGATGGAGGGAGCTTGGTTAGGCACTTAACTATTTGGTAGATCTCGCTTGGTTTTGACCTAGCCCTCATTATTTGTTCATTATAATAGATGGATTGTGATTTTTTTATTTCAAGTTTGTAAGCTTTGATGGCTTCCCTATAGAATGCTTTATCTATGGTGGCTTATTCCAGACGCCACTTCCTTTCGAGCCTCTTACAGTAGCGCTTTTTTGTTCTGAGCTCCTCTGAGTACCATGGGGCAGTAACCCGTGCCCTTTTTAAGCTGACTTCCCGAATGGGAAGTATGGAGTCAAGAGATTTCAGAATCCAGTTGTCAAAGTTCGTGTTGTCTGAAGGGGGTCCTGTACGAGAGAGGGTCTAGAGTCTGCCAGAGAGCTAGGCCATTGTACTAGTGGGAGCTTGGACTAATTCCTCATTTTTTGCAAAGACGGGGTACACCGATCAGGTTTGTAGGTGGACCAGGTGAGAGGAATTAAAAAATGGTCGGTCCACGGAAGACGAATAGTGGGGGCTACCTTGAGCTCAGCGGAGTTGCTGAACACAGGGTCGAGCAAGTGCCCCTTGATGTGCGTGGGGTTTGGACAAGTTGCTCTAGCTGAACAGCGGCCAGGCTCGCGGTTAGCTCATTAACTGTACTATCTGAGCTGTCATCAAAGTGGATGTTAAAATCACCCAGCAGCGTAAAGTTAGAGGGGGAGGTAACAAGTTCTTCAGCTATTGATGGCAATATAGTATGAAATTGGTTCAGAGGACCAGGGGGGCAATATAAAAGGGTTCCTGTAAAGCTCTCGTTAGGGGTGAGTTTTAGGGAGAAGGACAGGCTTTCGCAGTCGGGGACAGTGGCTGGGGTGCAATAGCACTAGTACAGATCTTTATAGATGATTGCAAGTCCCCCGCCTTTGCCCTGTGCCCGGTCTCTGCGTATAATCTGATAACTTGGGGGGAGTGCTTGTATCAGATCAGGGTAAGAGTCAGGAGTTAACCATGTTTCGGTTAAAAAGAGTGCGTCTGGCGCGAGTTCCTCTAATAATAGTGAGATTTCCGTACTGTGCTTTGGCAGAGATCTACAGTTTAGAAGAAACATTACAAAGTCCTGCAGGTCGGTTTTTTCCTGGGCAGTATTAAGCCTCGTCTTGCAGTGTGAGCAGAGGGTAGGTAGATCAAGGGGGTGAAATGAATGGCAGAGGGAGGGAGACGGAGGGAGGGAGACGGACGGACAGACAGAGGGAGGGAGACAGAGGGAGGAAGACCGGAGGAGAGGGAGGGAGGGAGACAGACAGACAGGGGGAGGGAGGGAGATAGAGGGAGGGAGATAGACAGAGGGAGGAGACAGACAGACGGAGGAGACAGACAGTGGGAGGAGACAGACAGAGGGAGGAGGGTGACAGAGGGAGGAGGGCGACAAGACAGAGGCAGAGAGACAGAGGAAGACAGAGTGAGGGAGAGGGAAGGAGAGCGAGGGAGACAGAGTGAGGGAGAGGGAAGGAGAGAGAGGGAGACAGTGAGGGAGAGGGAAGGAGAGAGAGGGAGACAGAGTGAGGGAGAGGGAAGGAGAGAGAGATAGTGAGGGAGAGGGAAGGAGAGAGAGAGAGGGAGAAAGTGAGGGAGAGGGAAGGAGAGAGAGGGAGTCAGAGAGAGGGAGACAGAGAGAGGGAGACAGAGAGAGGATGACAGAGGGAGTGAGACAGTCAGAGTGAGTGAGACAGGGAGAGGGAGTGAGACAGTCAGAGTGAGTGAGACAGGGAGAGGGAGTGAGACGGAGGGAGACAGGGAGAGAGGGAGGGAGAGAGAGGTAGAGAGAGAGAGAGAGTGGGAGGAAGAGAGAGAATGAGATGTGTGTATGCCGGGTCTGGTGGCTCAGTGGACGAAGGCATCGGCTGCAGGGACCTGTGTTCAAACTCATGGTCAGTTTTTTTTGTTGCTCTAGCCCCACCCCCTCCCCCACTGTCCCTGCCCCCACCGGTGCGGCCCTCGGACACAAACCACACAGAAAATGTGGCCCCCGAAAGAAAGTTTGTGAGTACCTAGATCATAGAGTTTACAGAGTTTCTCTGTCCCCAATGTTTTAGCTTTGTCCGTAACTAACGCCCTAAATTTGTCCTGTTTAAGACGCAACAAGTGGAGTGATTCGGGAGTGGTCTGCATTTCCATTTCCCTCTCTAGCTGGTATATTTCATCCTATATGTTAGACACCTCCTTTTGCTGTTCCTCCTTGTGACCTGATATTAGGGACAAAGCCTCCCCCCTAATTACCGTTTTAAAAGCCTTCCAGATAGTCTGGAAGGAGTCCACTGCGCCTGCATTTTCACTAAAATAGTTGTCCATCGCAGTGAGAAGATCCTGACGGATTTTGGGGTTGCAGAGATACCAGGGGTAATTGGGACAACTGCCCTCCCTTACTTGATCCAGGAGTATATGCACCCATAACGGTGAGAGGCCGGATATGCCTCTGGCTAAGTGTCTGATCTCGTGAACATGTGAACTTTGGGAGCTAGGGACCAAAATATATTCCAGTCTGGAAAGGCTGTGGTGGGCTCCAGAATGGAAAGTGAGTTGTATTTTCTCAGGGTTGGATGTGCGCCAGCTGTCCACTAACCCCATGGCCTCAAGGAAGTGAGGTAGCCATATAGTGGTGGGCCCCAGTTCACGTGGGGGGTGACGGTCCATGTTACCCGAGCCCACTGAATTAAAGTCACCTCCCAGTAACAGTAGTCCCTTTGGCAGTGAGAGAAGGATAGTGCGTAAGCCCTGAAACTAAGTAGTCTGAAGGCCAGGTGGGACATAGATGGACACTAATGTAATGGTGCGCCCCTCCCAGGGCCCAGTAACGCCTATATAGCGCCCCTATCGTCGCCTCAAATGGAATCCACACTAAGGGGGAATGTGTTCTTTACCATAATACTTCACCTCTCGAACTTGTTGTGAATCCTGCATGCGCCACCAGTTGGTATCCCCATCTACTCATTGCCCTACAGGATTGACCTATCAAATGTGTCTCCTGAAGTAGTACGACATCAGGGGCCTGTTTCCTAATCTACTGAAGAACGATACTACGTTTAACCTTGTCTCCAAGCCCATTTACATTCCAGTGTAGAATTTTGGCACTCCTATCCCACTGTGATGCATTAAAATTAATGGAAGACTTTAGAGCCTTAGTCACGCCTGTCACATTGCTTGTCGTTGTAAAAACTGTAACAATAAACAAAATCAAACCCACCCTGCCAACAACCCCACTCCCTGCTTCCCTGCCCTCTAGACTTGAAATTTCCCATACTAAACTGGCAGAATGCCTGTTGCCCAACTTCTGTTACTAAGTGATGAAAATTGGGGTGTGCAATGCTCCAGGTTCCCCCCACCCTCACCTGTAAGCACTATATATGTCTTTGAGAGGAAACAATTGGTCCGCGTTCAGACCAGCTTCACCCCCTTTACCGTTTTCGTAATGTACCATATCATCCGTCTGAGGTTCTACCCTGGTCACTCATTTCTCCTGTGGAGTTCCAGTGTGTCCAATGTTGCCTGACTCTCTCCCAACGCTCTTGAACTTGTTCCCTCGGCTCTCTCGTCCCGAACTCACGCTTTGCGGGACTCTACCCAGTTCGTCACCACCTCCGGGTGATCGAAGAACCAGGCCCTTCCATCTGCTTCCACTCGAAGTTTAGCCGGGAAAAGCTTTACATACTTGAGGCCCTTGTCTCTAAGCAGTTTCTTAACACCCAAAAAGGACCATCTGGGTGAAATTGAGGAAGTAGGTGATATCAGCGTTTTCAAACCAGAGCGGGGGCCCGCTCTGGCTTGCTGGAGTATGGTGTCACGGTCCCGGTAGTTGAGGATCCTGGCCAGGATCGGTCGTGGGGTAGGTCCCGGCTTCGGATGACCTCCCCCCCGGGGCTCTGGGCTCGCTCTATGACAATGAAGTAGCCAAGTCCCTTGGGTTTGAGATGGTGAAGGATGAGGTCCTCCACAAACAGATCCACTGCCTCCCCCTCCGCTTTCTCCGGAACCCCTAATATGTGGACGTTGTTGCATCTTAGACGTGCTTCATAATCGTCCATTTTAGTCTCTGCAAACCTTCGAAAAGACTGCAGCTCGCTAATCTCGGTTTGTATGTGGGAGGTGTCCTCCACCAAGCTGTTAGTCTTGAGTTCCACCTGCTTAAGCC
Organism: Lissotriton vulgaris; assembly: GCF_964263255.1. NCBI lineage: Eukaryota > Metazoa > Chordata > Amphibia > Caudata > Salamandridae > Lissotriton > Lissotriton vulgaris. The sequence continues at coordinate 521,294 of NW_028255828.1, forward strand.
GTTCATTATTCTTGTTGAGATCTGTTCAGATGAGGTTCACCTCGAGAGTTATGGTGTCCATTTTGTGCTCGAAGGAGGTTTTGATCTCTGCAATTGCTGTCATAACATCCCTTAGGGTGGGGTCTTTGGGTTCCCTTGGTCCCCGGCATTCTTGTGCTGAGGTGAATGTTCCTGCACTCTCTCTTTGGAGAAAGCGTACTTGTCCAACCTATTCGTCTGAACTGACTTGAGGCCTCGCGAGGACGCCATGATATAGTCCTTAGGTAGTCTACTGCACTTCGTGGTGGGGTTCCCTGTTTGGCTAGTACAGGTAAACACTCTGCTCTACAATGCTGCCAACAAAAGCCCCAAAATCTCGGGGCTAGATCCTGGGCATGTCATATGCCGACCAAAGTAAGGGAGACCATGAGCGGCCAGTGCTCGTCCTATGCAAAAGCCTCCGTTGCCTGACGGGAGCCGCCTCAGAACCCCAATCAGAGGCAGTCAGGCAACTCGGCTTGTGTGATTTGAAGCAATGCCACCACCTCCCTTCTGAAATGTCCCACGCAGGGCTACGATCACTCTTTCGCCTTGCCAATACTTGTCCCCACCACTGTGGGGTCCCGATCAGTTGAGCCAGCCACTCCCTGGTGTCCCAGTCTCAGCCAGCGGACTGTCCGCTACAGTTCTGTATTCAGAGACCAGCGCCGCATGCAGAGTGGCACCAGCGGGGGAAGTGGAGGCCTCACTCCAGCACACGCAAACTCCTTCCCCTAGCCGTGTCTGCCACCAATTGCAATGTCGGATCCCCAACGCCTTCAAAATAGACGCCCCAGTCCAGCTTTCATGGTACCATGGCCCCAGCTCCTTACTTGCGCTCCGCAGCCTTGTCGACAGTCCACCCGGTCATGTATTGCAGCAATGGTATGGCGTTAAGGCAGTCGAGCCGGGGTCAGGCGCAAATTCCTGCCGCCTGCGTCAGCACATACGCACCATCAGCCTTCACTCGGGTTCCCGGCTCTTCCTGTCATGTAGGCCCCGCACTTCAGAGCGTGATATCTCAGCTCGGAGAGCAGCTACAGGATCCGTTCTTGCAGCAAAGAGGTCCGGGTGCCCTATCATCTGTTTCCTCCACAGATGTTCAGCATTTGTTAGGCGGATACGTGGGTTTAGGCTGTGTTCACTGGAGCTCCACGAAGCACCGGCCATTTCGCTACGCCGTGTAGCCACGCCCCAGGACCTTCAGAATTATCAGGAAGTAAGTCTCCCACCTGTTGGTGAATCAGAGATTGTCTGTAAGTTCCTTCATGTAATCTAACAAAATAAGGTACTCAAGTTCTCTCATTTTCTTAGGACGTGGGGGACCCCATACATTCATGTGTCTCCCAAATACCCCCTTGTAGGGTGTAAGGCCGGACTTGCTATGTGCCACTGATCGTGTGGACAGGAGGGCTAATGGCAAAGCATCAGGCCATTAAAGCCCTCTCGAGGCCTGCACCTTAGCTAATTTAAGTTTCAATGTCTCATTATAGTGTTCCACCAAACCGGCAGATTGTGGATGATTAACAGCACATTTCTGACATATGCCCAAACTTTCAGTAATCAATTTAATGACGTGTGCAATAAAATGAGGTCCATTATAACTCCATAAAATTCTACAAATGCAAAACCTAGGGAAATATTCTTTAAAAAGTATCTTAGCTGGCTGGCAGCCAAGATGGTGGACGTGTGTCAGGTGAGCTTCGTCCAGCCTGAACATTGATCCTTCATTTATCCTTTCCCTCCGATTCCTTTATGGTGGAATTCAACTGCATCCCAGCTGGGGTGCGCTCGAGGGCTGTGGGCGATCCCTGCTTTGGCCCCGTATCTCGGCAAGGGGAAGCCGCAGTAGAGACGGCCTAGAGGAGACCGAGAGACGCCATTTCCTACAGCGGCGTCAGGCGTGCGGTGAAGAGCACTCAAGGGGATCCGGAGTATCAGCTCTGCCGGAGGGGGCTGCCCGCAGAGAAAGACTGCACTGTGAGGGGGTCAGGCAGGGGAGGCGGCCTCTGGGTATCAGTGCCACGAGGCTGGCCCCCCTTCTCCTCCCTATGTATGCGGAGATTGTGGCGGAGCTATCGGTGGCCTGAGTTGGGCCGCTGGGAGACGTGCTTAGGGCGGTCGGCGGCATTATCGAGCCGCGGAGAGTGTTGAGCGTTGAGTGCTGTGTCCGGCTCCGGGACTGCCCTGTGCCTGGGGCTGGGCCTACGCCTCTGTGCTGCTGCAGGCTTGAGGGGCAGCTGGTGGTTGCGATCTCCCCTGGCGACCCCGTGCCCTCGCTCCTGCGACCATTTCGGGTCGAGCTGCGGCGCGACTGCATAGTGCCACTGCGATGGCTGGTTTGAGCCGCATATTGCGATCCGGAGCCTTGCAGAGCGGAGGCAGACACATTGGAGGCTCCCTGGAGAGAGGAGGGGCCCGCGTGACCCTTCCCCTCGTGCCTACCCCTGAACATATTTATATTCTGTGGAGATAGCGGAGTGGCCTGCGTAGGGGTGAATAGCCTCTTTGTCCTGCGAGGCGGCCATCGTCTTCCCTCAACTGGCTTTGTTGCGTCCCCTGTGGGCCCTTCTTGCTTGCTCCCTGCAATCTGCTGGGTCCCCGTGTTCGGCAGCTGGATCGGGTCGCGTGGGACCCGCGTCTGCAGTGCTAGGGCCCTCCCTGCAGAGTCTCCTAGTGTCTCTTCTCCGGTGGGCCTGAGGTCTTCAGGAGCTGCTGCTGGTCAGTTTGGCGCAGTGTCGTCGGGCACTGGGTGGGCCTGGTGGACACAGCTAAGCAGAGCACGCTAGATAAATTCACAGGTGACGCCAGTGGTAGGTCAGGGAGTGGTTCCGGAGATGCCGGACAATGCCGCGATCACGCAGTCATGAGATGGCCTCAATGCGAAGATTTGTGCAGTAGGCTTGGATGTCATGCTCCTCCGCCAGGACCTGCGAAATGCGGTGGGCTGCATCATGGCCACCGAAACATAGATCTTGGGGGTGGAAAACGAAGGTAACACTCTGCAGAAACGAATAGCCACCCTCGAGACGACCCAGCAGAGCATGGCGACAAGTGTGGAGGACGCAGAGAGTCGGGCCCGGCATAATAACCTTCCCTTTGTGGGTTTTCCAGAGGAATGTGAAGGGGGAGACATGGAGCGGTTCCTTACTCAATGGCTAGAGGGTTGGCTCCCCCCGGAGTCCCTGTCCCGCTGCTTTGTGATAGAGCGAGCTCATCGGGCCCTCATGCAAAAACCACCGCCAGGGACCCGCCCGAGGCCAATCATTGCAAGGTTGCTAAACTATCATGACCGTGATATTATCCTCAAGCAGGCCAGGGCCAAAGAACCATTGCTTTTTGAGAATGTACGCATATTGATCTTTCCTGACTAGACTAAGTTGGTCCAACAACGGAGACAGTCCTTCCTGGTGGCTAAGGCACGACTCCGAGATCCCAGGCTTCCATATGCACTGCAGTATCTGGCCTGGCTGCGGGTGGTGTTTCGTTCCCGGACCAACTTCTTTGACACACCGGAAGAGGTGTTTCAATGGACGGATGAAACGGTGCGGCAGCGTCCTCATTCACCGCCTAGGCGGGACTCTGATTCTTCCTCCAGTGAGGCAGCTCGTAAGCAATCTCAACCGAAGCCTAAAGATCGTAGGCGGTCCAGATCCCACTGCCGGTCCTGCTCTTGCAGTGTCACCGCTTGGGCCGCACGGCCTTTCGGCAGGCCTCCTTGGGCTCCTGAGCTGGGGGAGAGTCTGCAGTCCCTGATGACTCAGATACTATTGAGTGGATCTGAGGTGTTCATGTGAAGGCCGGCTTCTCTGTTGGGCTTCCCGCCGACTTCCGACTGTACATTTGCGATCCATTGGCTGAGGTGTGCCAGGACTCCCTGTTGAGGTCTGCGGGCAGCACCCGCCGCAACAGATGCTTCATAGTTGTTGAAGAATAGGGTGGGGGGTTTGTGGGTTGTTTTAGATTATGTTTATGTTTTTGTCACCAAGTCGCACTTCATTGCTACATTACTAGACAACTGGGCTTGCACCACACGTCTTTCTCTGCTAATTCCTCTCCTCCGGGGTTATCAATGGCTGGTTCACCTGAGGGGGCCCAGGATTTCCTTGAGACTCAAGTAGTAAGCTGGAATGTCAGGGGTGCCCTTGATAAAATCAAGCGGGGCTATTCTCCAATACGCTAAGAGGACCCATATCGACATACTTATGCTACAGGAAACGTATCTTAAGGGCTCGAAGGCGCTCTGCTTCCAGAGATATGGCTACACACAGGTGTTTCATGCCGGCTTCATACGAGGGTCACGGGGGTGGCGATCTTGATTCACCGCCGTGTCCTGTATACACACACATTAAGACATGGGTTGACACCCAGGGGCGCTATCTGTTTCTGAGGGGCACAATCAGGGAGGAACTAGTAGTGTTGGGATGTGTCTATGCCCCCCTCCACTATCATGGGTACTGGTTGAACAGCTCATGGCCCTATGGGTGGATATGCCGGACGGCCTGTCCATGAGAGGGGGAGATTGTAACGATGTAACATGGACGTGGCTTCGGATCGCTGGAGACCCTGGGAGAGGGGTGGCTAACCATGTCACAAAACTCTCCGCATTGGTATCTGGACTTGACTGGATAGACCCCTGACCCCGGATGCATGGCCAGACCCAGGGCTACACCTATCTTTCTGCGGTACACAATTCCTTCTCCCGTCTTGATTATCTATTTGTTCCGCGCGTGGTTGCGGCTCTGGTGGCGGAGGCGGCTATTCTTCTAAGTGGTCTGTCCGATCACTCGCCGATTACTCTTGTGCTGCGGATGGGTTGGGCATAGGCATGGGCGGAAAATCCGTTCCGCTCGCGGATTTTGCGGATTTTCGGGAAATCCGCAATCCGCGAGATTCGCGAATCTCCCGCAAAATCCGCAAATCCGCGAGCAGCGGATTTTGCTCGCACTGCTCGCACTGTTCGCGTGAGTTCGCGCCCCGCGAATAAGTGCAAAATTGCAGAAATACGATCTTAGCAAAACTGAAAGTAACTACTTACCAGGTTCAAAAGTTCAGGCTCATCATTAGTAGCCATTTCCTGTAGTGCTTCCTGAGGGGCCCCTCCAGAGTTCAGTTGCCAGTTGAAACTATTATGTGACCCTGCTCTGAACCTCAGAATAGTTACACATATGCCACAAAGGTCCTGAATTACAGCTAAGGGAGACAAGCAGGAGCCAGGCTGGAAGTTAAAATCCATTAATCAGCCCCTAATTCATTATTGTCAGTTGGGGCAGGGCAGGTGTTGTAACTAATTTTGCAACAATGAAAGCACTTAGCAAGTGCAAAAGATCACTAATCAGGGCGCACTAAGGAAGCAGGTGCCAGCTAAAAAAATATTCTGTGACACATTAATCAGCCCCAAATTAATTCAGGTCACTTGAGGCAGGGAAGGTGTGCTTTGCTTTGCCGAAAATAATGTACACTGGACAACCAGAGGGTGTGGTGATGAAACAGAGGGTGGCATGGGTGGGCCAGAGGGTGGCATGAGTAGTCAGAGAGTGGCAGTGGTGACAGAGAGTGGCAGTGATGAAGAAGAGTGTCCCAAACAGGCTGGACACGTAGAAACAACAAGTTCGCAAAACTTGCGACCCGACAGGTAAGTTCGCAAATTGCGAAATTGTAAAAACCCTCGCGAACTGGCAGAAACACGGGCGAACACAAAAAAAAAAAAAATCCGCAAATTCGCGGGAATTCGCGGATTTTGCGGATTGCGAATCCGCAAATCCGCAAAATTCGCGAACGCGAGATCCGCAAAATTCGCTCATGCTTAGTTGGGCAGGGTGGCCCTTCCGCTGGCATCTCTCGATGTGAAACCTGCAGCAGACACATTATAGGGCGTGCCTTGAGAGCGCGCTGGATCAATACTTGACGCTTAATGTGGGATCGGTCTCGGAGGCTGAACCTATATGGGAGACAATGAAGCCTACCAGGCGGGGTGTGGACATTTCCTTCTGTGCGGCAGCTTGTAAGGCTCAGAGGGAGGCCCTGCTACAGGCTGAGACTAATGTTAGGGAACTCGAGCATCGTAGTTGAGGCAGGGGGAACACCAAATACAGCGGCAGTTGGTACTGGCGCAAAATAATGATGCTGCCCTTCTCATGAATGAGGCCCGCCTTGCCTGGTTGGCCACACGCTGCTGAATCTGTCAATGGGGAGATAAATCCAGTAAGATTTTGGTTTTCAAAACATTAAAAAACGCATTGTCATTTACAATGCCAAAAGCTTAGGCTCTTGTAAATGCGAGACCTATTAACATAACATAACACGTGTATTTGTAAAGTGCATGTTCACCACTACGGGTATCTTGGCGCTGAATAACAGATGTTTGTTGTTACCCAACTCAATGGTACTATTGCATTGCAAATGATTGTTATTGTGAGTTCTGAATAATGATAGACCTTTTACAGTACTAGATGTTAACACTGCCCTCTGGGAGACACATAGTGTATTATATTTTAAGGAATAAACAATATTACAGTTTTTTATATCGTGCATTTTATATTGGTAAGATTACAATTAAACTACAATAAATTTGAATTGAGTTATGTTGGTCAACCAATGAAAAACAGGTTTTGCATGCATAAAGGATTTTTTTTCAAAACTGTGTTAATACGGTGTGTTAATATTAAGCCTGGGCGGAGTTGCAAAAAAAACTCCACCACACTACGCGGACCTCTGCAAGCGGCGGAGTTCCATAGAAAAATGCAGTTTGTGTTGATTGCACAGTGCCGATGCTTGTCCGTGCTGTGCAATCATCGCGATAGGGCACCTTGCACAGCGCAAGCAGTCACTTCTTTTCCTCCTCTACTGCTCGAGTAGATTTTTACTCAAGCTGCTGCTTTCTCAACGCAAACAAGCAGTTTCTCATTGTGAGCGGTCGCAAGGATATGCGACTACTCCCAATGAGAAACCTGACCACCCCGCGTTGAGAAATCTCGCCGGGATGTTTATTTTCCACGCTCGCCAACTTGATGTTGACTATCCCGAACGAGGAAAAATCTTGCCGGGATGTTGATTTTCCTCGATCGCGGTCGCCAACTTGACGTTGGAAGGAAAAAATATCCGCTCTGCGAAGCGGAGTTTTTTAGAACTCCGCGAGCTCCGCGTAACGCGGAGTGCGGGAAACACTGCAAACTCCGCAAGCGGAGCGTAGTTCACCGCCCAGGGTTAGTTAATATTGCCTGTTTTCTGTGAAATGTGTAAGTAGCTGTAATACGGAATCCCCGCTAGCCGGGAATTCCAACATGTGGCAAAACAGTGCAGAAAAAAGGGAGACATGCAGAAAGATACAAAAGAAGTGCAGATAGAAGGAACAGAGGTGCAGAAAGAGTCAAGAAGGAAGCAGACCGAGGGAATAGGGGTGTGAAAGAGGCACGAGGGGTGCAGAAAGAAGCAAGTGGAGTGCAGAAAGAAGCAACAGAGGTACAGAAAGAGGCAAGAGGGGTGCAAAAATGAGAAAGAGCGGTGGAGAAAGAGGCATGTGGGATGCAGAAAGAAGCAAAACTAGTGCAGAAAATGGCAAGGGGGTGCCAAAAGGGGAATACAGAGTCAAGGTGCGGGAGAGATGAGAACGCAGGCAGGATCAGAGAAGACCTTGGTGGATCCTCACAGGGAAACGCTGATATATCCGCACGTCCTAAGGAAGGAGAGGTCGCCCCGGTACCCCCTACTGCGGTCCAGGAGGACCGCAGTCCCAGGAGCCCAACCACAACACCTTCATAAACAAGAGAGACATTCGAGACTTCTTTTCTTTCTTTTTTGGACTGACATAAAGACCACTTATTTATTTTTCTTTGTTTATTTTCCTTGTCTTTGGAAAGTGGAATAAATAGAATCTTGAGTTTGAATCAACTTGTCACACAAGCAACTTTTGCCTTCCTTGAAACACTGTGCAATCACTAAAGACCCCCCCCCCTTTTCCAAATATAACAAAGTGGTATCAGAAGTGGGATACTGTCATCTGAAGCCAAAAAGATGACCCAACCCATAACCCTACAGGATATGATGAGCCAATTGGCTGAAGGACAGATACATTTACAGCTAGTTATAGGACAGCAGAATCAAAATGCACAGAAGGAGAGGGAGGCGTTTCAAACCGCCCTCATAGAACAAGCAATGCTTCTTACTAACAACCAAAAAGTGCAAGATACAGCTATACTACTTCTTACAGACGCTATCTCTAGTGCCAGGGTTCATCCTACTGTTCCGGGGAGTGTATTACAGAAATTCCTGGAGGGTGATGCCCTGACAATTTTTTCACAAATTTTGAACGGGTAGCCACTACTGCCACCTGGCCCCAAGAAAGATGGCGTCAATATATTGCCCCTTTGCTTTCTGGTGAATTACAGGCAGCATATCAAGCTGCTAACCCAGCTGGAAACACACCATATCCAGAAATAAATAGGGCTATCCTAGAGAGATTAGGTTGTGACCGTGACTATTACAGAACCCGTTTTCGCAAGAAAAAGTGGACCACAGGAGATAATCCCAGAGCTCTCTTTTATAGGGTCGGTGATCTGAAATGTCATTTCAAACCTTGTGAAAAAGTCTGGGACCAACTCATCTTTTCTTTGTTTGCAAGCTACCAATTTCGCCCATGATATTTTCTTTGGTGGTCTCTTTCAAATAAGTTATGATGTTACCCGGTAAATCTGATATAAGCTGTGGTGGTTTCTCCCCTGCTTTCCTGTCAATATCCGCCGCTTACAATTGCGCCCAAGTACCACCAAAGGCCTCATGATCCTGTTTGCGGACCTTACGCCAAAGGTCAGGGGCAATATCAATCCGAAAAACATATCAATATAAACCAAAGTCATAATACAAGAAGTTGCGGCAGCATTCAGTTCATCATACAATGCACTCGGTTTTTTCTAGGGTCAGGCAAAGAATTTTTAAGGGCCAATACATCCAATCGCTTCCAAGTGGAATAAATCCATTGGAACCGGAACCCAGCTGCGTTAACACCCTGACCGTCACCTAGGGCTGATTGAAACACGGGGGTCGCTTCTCGTATAGGGAAGCTTTAGTCGAGGCCGATAAGAGCCTCCTAAGTTTTCTTTTCTGAGTGAATATATCTTCTACCGCTAGTTTTAAGGGAGAAGCAGTCAGCGCTCCTTCATTTGTCCTTTTACATATTCTTATTAATTCACGAGGAGCTTCCTCATTCATTTTAGTCCTCCAGTCCTGTATTAGTGCATTAGCCATTTCCCCTTCAACATACTGCTGAGTCATTTGAGGGTATTGTGTCAAAGTTGTGAAAACCTCGTCCAATCGTATATCGTCATCCCAAACCCATTCACAGGCTCTAACCAAGAATACCACTTTATTATCTTCCATAAGGGTAGATCTATGACGTTTTTTAGGAGTCGCGGGTGTACGAACTACAGTCTTTCTATCAATGGCAGGAGTTGCAGCAGAGCAGCAGACAATGGAGGATACATTTGAACTACGGTAGGTAACTGGGGATTTTGTATAAACCACAGGAGCAAAAACCCATCAACCAGGCTGGGATTGGGGTAGATAATATAATACAAACATATGGTGCCCCAACTGGTCTTATTTGAAGACAATTAAAAAGGATATGTTCAAAACATTATCAGAAAGGAGATAAGGAGACTCTTTCGTAGTTTAAACTGTGCTCATGGCATCATATTTATATAGAACTAAGAATGGGCAAGTTACAGTTGTAGCAGCACTGTAATTAAACAAATAATACAACCCTAATTGTACTTGGTGCTCAAATTGTGCAAGTGATCTACACGGTGACGACGCATGGTGACTAATGAATAAATATATACAGTGAGTAGATGAAACAATATGGTTCCAGCTGAATTATGGAGTTTGGTTCTACTTTGGGCTGGCTGTAGTTACACTCTGCCTGCTTTTCATTTTAAAAAGCTGTTCTTCTATATATTGAAATTTATTTAAGTCAAAGGTACCATGAAGTGGCCACTGTAAACCAGCATCTGCTTTGTTTATTTGTGCCATAATGCACTAAACAGTATGGTAGAAATACCATATTTAATGTACATTTCATAATTCGGAGTGCCTTTTAAAGGCGCAGGCTGTCTATCTTCCAGGATACTATTTTTGTTGCAACAACACCATAGTGCACCAACAGTGCTCAAAACAGGCATGTTTACCAAATACTTCTTAACAATAGCAGAAAGAGACTCTTATGCCAACCTAAAGATGAGAAAAAAATCTCACATGAACTGTAAAAGACTTTTGCAAATTACTTTTTATTAACAAAAGACCCAAAAAAGACTACCAATTCGATCCTACCTGATAGGAGTACTCCAACTCTTACCTGCCGATCCTCGGATCAATATATCACCTCTAAAATGCCAACCGAAGAGCCTCAGTTGAGACACACAGCCGCCACGAAGGTCAGGTCGATAAGCTGAAAACCACCTTGACTGCGAGAGCAATTCACAGTCTGCGGGGCACCCCTTAGTGTTTCTGTGCCGTCAAAACTGCCTCCTTCTGGCCCAGCTGTGTCCTTCAATGGGGGCCCACGTTCCCGGCGCCAAATATAGAAGTGAGATATGTTATCTGTATCACTGGTGCAGGGACATCCCTTGTCTATGGGTTCACAAATGAGGATCGACACTGGAGTGGAACAAAATACAGGTTTAATATATCTCATAAGTTGGCTCCGTCATACAGACACTACAGGTGCCTGAAAGGGAACGAACTGAGGAAGGGAATGCGCCGTGGGAAGTGGAGGCTTTGACCACCAAGCTCTGTGGGGTGTGGTGGGTAGAGAAGAAGCTGGGTTGGCCAGTGCAGGGCGGTGGGCAATGGTTCTATTCACAGGAACCCCTGTGCTGGATTTGGGCCAGGTGCCCAGTAGAACATCTGTCAAAGCCTCGTTGAAAGGCATCAAAGGTTCAGAGGAAGGGACACCAGGCTGCAGGACCTTAGTCTTTAAAAAAAAATCTTTTTATTAAGTTCAATAATCAAATCACATACATGTTTCATAAAGTACCTTAAATTCGTCACTGTTCTCATTAAGGACACTAGTCTTGACTGCCACCATAGGAAGCTGCACGTCCAAGACCTCCGTAGCCCTACGCACCATCATTGCAAATGAAGCTCCCTCATCCGCAGCCAGGTTAGGGGGAGACAGCATGCTAGAATTTGGAGAGGTGTCCAGGCGCTGGCATGACCCAGGTCCTCATACCAGTCCAGGTCATAATTGGGTTGCGGGATTTCTAAGGGATCCTGCTGCCTTCCCAATCTTCATCCTCCAAGCCTAACCCTTCAGAATAGGGCTGGTTGAACGGCGTGTCATCTAAATGATGATAGGGGAGATCCAACAAGGGCCGTGGCTGGAGCTGATTAATATATGTTTTCCATAATCCTAGAGCATCAAACATACTCTGCCTACTTTTCTTTTTAAAAAGCTGTATGCGCCAACCCTATTTTAGCCAGAGGACCCCGCAAGTCCAGCAATCGCTGCGGGCCGTGGGCACGGTTCGCCCGACCCCGTGGAATGGGTAGCCAGAAGTCAGGTCAAGCGACAACCGCCTCCTCCACCGCAAACCCTCCTAGTCCGATCCTTCTGGATCATGGATGTCCAGTTGCTGGCAGAATACGCCCTCATCTCCCCCACTGGCAAGATATCACCTCGGAAGGGTGGGTGCAGCAAATAGTCAGAAGGGCCTACTCCCTCCCCTTTGAGACTACTCCTTCCTCCATGCCTTCAACTTACGATTGGTTGACGGAGGATCACCTTGCCTTACTCCATAAGGAGTGGAGAAGTGTGGCTCACGGTGTAGAGCAGGCAGACCCGGAAGCTGAGGTCAGACCCGGGACCAGGGTTCAATTCCCGACGCGGCAAGGTCTTGAGCTCAAATGTCCACGGACTCGATAATTCTCGCTTCGGTGCCTGCTCTAATCATGGGTTCTCACTCTGCAACTCTGGGCATTAAGCTTGCTTAATCTCCACAACGGCCCCCCTGCGGCGGGATGCCTGGCTTTCACCTTGGGGATGCCCTGTAGGGGCTATCTCACAGGGAAAAGCCAGGACGGGTTCCCAAGGCAAGCGCCGGGAAACCTCCGGGTAGCTGTGCGCTCAATAAATGCAATAATAATAATAATAATAATAACGATTTCAAGACTCTCTTGGCCAAGAAGCCGTAGAGAGGGTCCCTGGACCAGAGATAGGCTGTGGATGCTATTGCCTGGTTCTGAAGAAGCACATAGGCCTTCGTCCTAGCCTAGACCTCAGAGCCCTCAACAACTTCCTCAAAAAAGGAGAACTTTCAGTTTGCCCTGCTCCCCTTTAGCCTCACCAGTGACCCTCAGGTGTTCACCAAGGTGATGACAGTGGTTGCAGCCCATCTGCGGAGATCAGGGATTCCAGTCTTCCCCAATCTTGATGACTGATTGTTGAAAGGCGGGCTTGTACCTCCTGCTCACTATCAATGTGCCGAAGTCACACCTAACTCCGTCTCAGACGCACCCTTTCATTGGAGTGGTTCCGGACACAGTGCAGTTTTGGGCGTATCCTCACGAATGGCGAGTCCAGGATATTTGGACTATGATACTAAGTTCTAGCCTCTATCCTGAATTTCAATGAGACTAACTCTGAGGCTGTAGGGCCTCATGGCCGCCTGCATCCCGCTAGTGGACCATGCCAGATGGCACATGCAGGATCTGCAGAGGGAATTGAAGTACCAATGGGCACAGCATTGAGGAACTCTCACAGACCTAGTTCAGATATCGGAGGGCACAGCCAAAGGACCTGCAGTGGTGGCTGACAAACCACCATTGGGTCACAGGCAGACCCCTCTCCCATCCCCACCCAGATATCATGGTCGTATCGGATGCGTCCCTCCTGGGTTGGGGTGGCCATCTGGGAGAGGTGCAGATCTGAGTATTCTGGTCTACGGCAGAAGCCAAGCTCCATATCAATCTGTTGGAGCTTCATGCGAACCGGTTGGCACTGAAAGCCCTTTTACCATCCCGCAAGGGAAGGCTAGTTCAAGTGTTCATAGACCACACTACCGCCATGTGGTACTGCAACAAACATAGCGGAGTGGGGTTATGGACCCTTTGTCAGAAAGCCCTGTGTCTCTGGAGTTGGCTGGAACAGGGCATTTACCTGATCGTTCAACATCTGGCAGGTTTTCTAAACGCCAGGGTGGACAAACTAAGCCGCCAGTGCCTTGCCGATCCCGAGAGGTGTCTCCATCCAGAGGTGGTACAAGGTCTCTTTCTACAGTGGGGAGAGCCTTGGTTAGATCTGTTCGCCTCTGAATAGAATGCGCAATGTCAGCAGTTTTGCACGTTGAAGTTTCCAAGGCAACTCTTGCTCTGTGACGCTTGTTGTCTCAAGTGGAGCACTGACCTCATATGCCTTTACGCCCATACCACTCCTACCAAGAGTGCTCAAGAAGATTAGGAGCAAGCGGGCCCAATTCATCCTTATGGCTCCGACTGGGCACAGAGAATTTGGTATCCCAAGCTTCTACAGATGAGCATTGATCTTTCGGTCAAGCAGCTTTTTCTGGTGGATCTTCTGTCCCAGCAGCAATATGGGGTCCTCCACCCGAACCTGTACACTCCTTCCTCCTTGCGTGGAGATTGAGCGGCAGCAGTTGACAGCTTTTGACCTTCCTGCCGAGGTCTGTGAGGTTATTCTGGCAGCCAGGCGTCCCTCCACAAAGTTGGTTTACACCTGCTGATGGCAAAGGTTTTGTAACTACTGTACAGAACAGTCTATTGACCCTTTCCTTTGTCTGCTTCCCTGTTGGATGTCTTTCTGTTTATTCTCTCATTAGCCCAGCAGGGCTCTGCTAAGGGCACTCTAAAGGGCTACCTTTCGGCCATGTCTGCTTTTCTTCTGCTGCCGGATCAGCCATCTATTTTCAAATCTCCTCATGCAAAGAGATTTTTGAAGGGGCTTACCCATATGTTCACACCTTCGCGTTTTATTATGCCCCAATGGGACCTTAATTTGGTCCTTACGTTTTTGGTGTGTGCACCGTTCGGACATCTGATCAATTGTCCCCTTCCACTGCTCAGTATTAAAACAGACTATTTAGTGGCAATTACTTCTGCCAGGAGGGTGAGTGAACTACAAGCACTGTCATCTGAGATGCCTTCCCTGACCGTGATCCAGACAAAGTAGTGCTCAGCACTAGGGTATCTTTTCTGATGAAAGGTGGTAACAACATTCCATCTGGCCCAATCTGTTTCTCTGCCCACTTTCTATGCGCCTTTGCATCCTTCCAAGGAAGAAGAGCGTCTTCACCGTCTGGACCCAAGAAGAGCGGTATTGTTCTACCTTGATTGTACAAAAGTGTTACGAGTGGACGACCAACTCTTCATAGGGTATGTGAGAGCAAAGAAGGGGCAAGCAGTTCAGAAGAGGACTATTTCATGCTGGGCCATCGTTTGCATAAAAATATGCTACGCCTTGGGGAAGTGATAACCTCCTGAAGGCCTTAGAGCCCATTCGACCAGGGCAAAAGCAGCCACCATGGCTCTCCAGTGTGTTCCAGTTTCTGACATTTACCAAGCAGCCATGTGGGTGTCTCTGCACATGTTTGCCAGACACTACTGCCTGGATTCTCAGTTCCGCAGGGAGGGCCTCTTTGGCCCCTCTGTTTTGTACGACTTCTTGGTGTGAAACCTTTCCGCAGTCCCTCCTCAGGGGTTGGCATTGCTTGGATATCTGTTCAAAGGTAAGAAATCTGCAGCTACATGCCTCTATTAGATGGACAAGTTACTTACCTTCAGTTACGCCTTATCTGGTAGAGACATGATCTAGCAGCAGATTCCTTACCAATCCACCCTGTCTCCCTGGACTGTGGATTGGTTTAGTGTTAGGGCTGTTTCTCCTGCTGGGCCTTAGTTGTTTTTGGCACTCCATGGTTAGTCACTTCATGGCTAAGTGCTTCTGGCGTGGAAAGTCGTGAAAAGTACGGATGTCAGCGCGCCGGGGTGACGCCTATATAGACGAAGCAGACGTCACGATTACAACAAACCCTATGCCTACAACGTCGACCGGTGCCACCTTTTGGCACGCAGGGGTACTGCTATCAAACATCTTCCAGATCCAGCCTGACGCCTGGAATTTCAAAGGTAAGGAATCTGCGGCTAGATCATGTCTCTACCAGATAAGGCATTGCAGAAGGCAAGTAGCTTGTCCAACAAGGGGAAGAGAATTGTAAGAGAATATGAAGGTTAAGAATTTTGGTTAGTCTGTTTAAGTACTTTAGGAAAAGCGTATACATCAATTGCAGTTCATGTCTGACTGGAAATTACTTTTGAAAAAGAGAGGCTACAATTTTTTTCCAGTTCCTGGTAGGTTTAGGACAGAAACAGTAATTTTATTTGCGAAGGATGAAGGATTACTTCAAATGTAACAATAAAATGCTGTGACTAGAGAGCTTGAAGGCCCTTTACAATTGGCACAGGGTACTCTGTACTGAAAAGGCGATCAAGAAAATGACATTCTTAATGTGAAGGTTGTTGAGATTGAAGTTTAAGTCTGTCTATAGAGTGGAGTAGAAGATATCAGACAGACGTGATGGGTTTTCAAGCCACAAATTAAAGTCCTGAAGCGCAATATTGATGTCTTTATTGATGACCGATTTGCAGAGAAAGACTTATAAATCATGGAGCTCGGAAATAGCAACGTTTAGTTGCCGGTATAGTCCATGGAACTTGGAAATTACAATGTTTAATTGGCGATATAGCAGAATTCTTTGCACAGATTTATGATTCCAGTGTAATGAACTTGCCAGGCCTTCCTGAAGTAGAGAGTCTGGGTATGAGGAGGCCAGGATTTGAAGGTCAGAACGGTGGGTAATGGCGACCACGCCTCCCAAATGATCTATTAGTTAATATGATATTACAATTTACAGGTATGTGGATAGTGTGTTTGTGTTCAATTTTCTGAAAATATGATGCTGAGCAGATGGTGGGGAAAGTAAATTGGACCCAGTCATCTGAGAATGAGAGTGGACAGAGACCGCGCTTGCCAATGAATGTAGTTGCTCAGAGGTAAGTAAGAAAAGCCAGCTTACCTTATAGGAAAGAGGCAGCATTTCAGGCGGTGGTTAGGGGCATACAAGCACAGACAGGCTTGCCTGCACATGCTCAGTACATGGTTCAGCTTCCTTTAATGACGTTTCTGGCATAATTAGAGGAATTGAAGGGAAGTGAGTCACTACTAGTTGTATCATGAGCAGCATGTCATTTTAGAGTGTAAAGTGGAACACCTTCAAAAACACTAAGCATATTTCACCAAGGAAGGAATACAATTATGGGTCCTACAGAGGGTTGCAGTATAGGATAAAAGCTTCTGTAGAGGCAACTACTAAAGCTATGCTTTTTTTTAGGTGTACATTTTTGCTGGATTTGTTTATGTTAGACTTGAATTTGTGCTAATCTGTTTACAGCTTTGTTATAGCATTCAATAAAATACTAATTTCAGTTGAAACAATAATAGCATAGTTATAACATTCATATACCCATTAATAAATACAATTTGAATTAAGTTTCTCTGCTACTGAGTCATAAGATCTTCAGGTTAGGAGTAATTGCTTTTGACACAGTGATTACATTACAGATATATTGGTTTCTGTGTAATTCTGTTCTGTGAACATCTGATCACAGGCATCTTGTGGCCCGGTTTAGAGTTTGGTTAAGAACGGTTTTTAGTCACAAATTTGACAGAGTATGCTTTTCCCCCAAACCAACTGTTTTCCCACCCTAAATAGAGTCAGGAAAATTGACAACTTTCTGCGAACAAAGCCCCCGTTGGCTCCTTTCACGGAAAGCACCCTCAGGCAGCACAACAGAGAAGGGGTAGTCTGACAAAGGGCATAGCACCACCCATTCTATTTAGGGTAAACAATGTGATGTGGTGTGTTTTGTCTCTCTGTTACCTGGTAGTATAACCTGGTGATGAAAGGACAAATAAAACCACATAATGACACCCACGCAGAGGAGAAAAAAACTCCCTGCGTATGGTGGTGAATAGTTTTTTGTTTTCAATTACATATTCCCACTTTTTGAAAAATGAAAACTTAAGTAAATTTTGGTGAATGAAAGTCAGAACCAACAGCGGCTGTCCACCAAACCATTAGTACCTTGACTGTAACTGTGTGGCAGGCAGTGATCTCTAAATTTTGCGGATGGTGGTTCAACTCTCAAACACTAGATCAGGCCCTTAGGTTCTGTGTTAATTAAAGCTCTGATCATGAATTAAAAGGTATCTTTGTTTTTGGCATATCCGCGCTCAGCAATTTAGAGGACATGTATCATTGTTTGAGTTTTATACTGTTCTTTTGGGTCCTTCGATCTGTCTCAAAAATATACATTGAAACATTTATCAATGACATTGTTTGTACAAAACGTCTGTAAACGTGGCAATTTCTTCTGTAAAACCTTATCCTCTGGCTGGAGCTTTCTCTTCTTTAGCACTAGAAAACTGTAGTTGGTATTGCTGTGCTCCTCAAATATCTGGAATAAATGTCTTAGAAGCTTTCTTATTCACCCAAAACAGTCTGTTGATACCACCATTTAATGATGATGTCTTTGTCAATGCCAATTTATGCCGTAATTATTGGATTATACATCCAAGTTTGTGTTTTAATCCATTTTGTCAACAGTCATATTTACCAAGTGTACCTATGTTTCTTAATATGTGTTTGGTAATTGGATTACAGATATCTCCGTGTCCATTATAATTTGTGTTGTAAACATTGTTAGTCGATGACTAACAATGTACTTTGGACCTCATTACAAATGTGCAAATCTTTTGATTCATAAATGAATAAAAGACAGAGGTCACCATATTAGGTTTATACTAGTTCTATGCTAATGCGTTGTGACTATAACGTACAGAAGCATTCCTGGCTTTTGTTACTTCATATCCATATAAGAAAACAAATTGATAATTTTAATGCTGATATTTGTATTTTTTGGCTCATAAAATGCTAATACTTCTATATATTCTTTTTTTGTCCCATAGGTGAAAGAAATCCAGAAAAAAAGCAATAGTCAAAGGAATATCGTGGACACCGGGAACTGCCATTCAACTTTTGAGACACTAGCCCCCTGAAATGTACGAAAACATTTTGGAGACTTTATTCCACAAAAGAATCTCTATATCATTGTTAGCCATGTGGGCTCCTTGCGCAAACAGCCTTTTTCTGTGCACAATTGGTAGCAGACACCAATGTATGCCTCATGAATGTGACATAATATGTCACAACAAAGGAGTAAGGAGTATCTAATGAGTATGTCTACAACTTAACATTCCAAGGAACTCTAATCCATCAAGAGACCTACTAAGTAGAAAGGCCACACAAATGTTTAGCATGTAATACATCTTTCCAGGAAAACAACTTTGCAGTTCTAATTCTATTGCTAAGAATTTAGAATGTAGTGAAGTTATTTTTCATCCATATGTGTAAGTAAACTGCACCTAACTTGAAAGTACTTACCTGGACGACAGAGGAGAAGCTACACATATTTACCCGATATCTCTAGGATTTTCTTACAAGGAATTCATTATTTACACCTAATGTCTGCATTATGGAGGATGCGCACAAATGCTCTAAATGTGACAGAGATTTCTATATAAATACCCATTAGGAAAACATCAAGGAGATCTCTGCCTAGTAAGACAAAATAAATCTGCAATGTTTACCAAGCCATCTTTTAGAAAAAGCAATTTGATGGCAGGCAAACAAAATCATACTGAAGAAAAAACATTTCACTGTCTAAAATGTAAAAGTTTTTCAGAAATGGCTCTCTCATTGGAGAAAAGTCAGGCCATACAGAACCAAGACCATATAAATGCACTCAGTGTGACCAGACATTCATTACAAAGGCACAGCTGAAGATAGATCTACAAGCGCATACTGGTGAGAAACCATGTGAATGTTCTGAATGCAATAAGGCTTTCAATCAAAAGGGTGAACTAGTACTACATCACAGAAATAACACTATGGAGAAACCAAACATCAACTAATGCGACATCATAAGGATCACACTGGAGAGAAACCCTATAAATGCACTGGATGTAACATGACTTTCAAGGAAAAGAGTGATTTATCATTACATGAGAGAATTCACTCTGGGGAAAAACTATATAAATGTTCTGAATGTAAGAAGGCTTTCAGTGTAAAAACACGTCTGAGAAGACATCAGAGAACACACACTGGCGAGAAACCACATAAATGTTCTGAGTGTGTCAAATGTTTCATCACAAAGTGCCATCTAATAATACATCAAAGGAGAAACCATATAAATGTTCTCAATGTGAGAAGGCTTTCAATACAAACTCACAGCTGAAAAAACATCAGAGCGTTCACACTGGGACAAAACCTTATGGATGTTCTGAATGTGAGAGGACTTTCATTACTAAAGGATTGTTAAGGATACATCACATGTCTCACAGCGGTGAGACTCCATACAAATGTTCTGAGTGTGACAAGGGTTTCCGAACCAAACAACAACTAATGCGACATCAGAGCAATCACACAGGAGAAAAACCATATAAATGCACTGAATGTGACAAGACTTTCTTTCTGAAGAATGAACTATTAGTACACCGAAGAAATCCCACTGGAGAGAAATCCTACAGATGTTCTATATGTGACAAGTCATACATTATAAAGCAAAGGCTGACAATACATCAGAGAACTCACACTGGAGAGAAACCTTATAAATGTTCTGAATGTGATAAGGCTTTCAGCCAAAAGAGTAGCCATTCAGTTAATCAGAAAATCCACACTGGGGAGAAACCATATACATGCTCTGAATGTGACAAGGCTTTCATTATAAAGAAAAACCTGATGATACATCAGAGGATTCACAGTGGTGAGAAACCATATAAATGATCTATATGTTATAAAGCTTTCAATCAAAAAGGTTATCTGTTGAAGCATCTGAGAAGCCACGCATCTTTACTACATGTGTAGGATCAATGACAATTGACATCATTTACAACAGAGAAACCATGTATATTTACTTAATGTGACAGCGCTTTCAAGGAAAAGGATCATCTATCACCCCACCTGAGAAGACATAAAGGAATGATACTAAGGGCCTGATTCCGAGTTGAGTCATTATTTATTGCCCCTGATAAATACTAATACCATGTGGTACATATGTGATGTATTTCTCAGATGCCATAAGTAACACCTATTACAAGTTTTTAGGGAAATAACATGCATATTTTGGTCTTTAATGCACCATAATCCCAATGATACTGTAAACACTGTATGTTTTCCCCTGGTAACTTTTGGCAAGTTTGACCTGAACAAAGGTTGAGCTATTTAACACATCCAATAAATATCAGATGTGTTAAATACCTTCAAACTCGTAAATCCAACCTATGAGTAAGCAGGGGTTAACACATGGGTCAGACAATTACAACCAGCTCATACTCCGTCCCTAAGTGCAAAAGTCTTTAACTACATATGGTCATCATGACAGTCACCATAGACTGAAATTGTGTAAATACTTTGAATGTAGCAAAATATTCATTACAGAGATATCACTAATAATACACAAGAGAACTCACACTAGTGTGAAACCTCATGAATGTTCTGAACGTGGTAAGAAATTCAAGTAAAAAAAGTCCTCTCTCATTGCATCAGAAAGTCCAGAACAGGGAAATGAGGAAATCCAGTAAATATTTTGCATTTTAACAAGAATTCAGTTGAAAAATTATAAATGACAGAGGCTTGGGCATTAAGGAATCTTGCATGGTTACAGTAAACCAACCTTAGTCCACAAAGGTAATGACCACAGCAGTGACTCAAATGTTAAGAATACAGAACAGTGTGGGGAGATGAGAGTAAGTGCTGAATACATTATTTCATGTGGCCATACAATGTACATTTCAAAACTGTTATAGAACACATCCAGTACACAAAGACAAATCAGGAATACATGCAGAATAACTGAATAACCATTTAAGCAACAGATCAAGCAGAAGGAATCTAGACCATTGGGCAGAATTTAACATAAAGTAAAAAGTACAAGGTACTACAGAATCATCATACAGATTGAAGTAGAGGCATAAACAGTTATATGCGGTTATGAAAAGTCAAAATAATACCCAGAAATGATAGATGACTTGTAAAATACCAGGTTGGTTGACATCTTACTACATGATTTACCAAGTGTGTAGAGAAAAACTGAACAAGAAAGATACAGCAGACGGAGGTCTCTTTACCAGATTCAAGGATCGTCCAAAACAGTTTATAGTATGGGCAGAAACACTGGGACCACGAGCTAGAGAAAGTTATGAAATGACAATTATTTCTAAACTGCTGTTTCTCCACCACATTCTATAGTCGAGTGAAGTCAAATATATAACCTTATGCATCTCTGTACCTTAAGAAGGCTTGCAACTGAGCTTTTCACTTCAAGGTGCCACATATATATTTGTGAACATGAATCAATATTGGAGTAACAGAAACCTTTAATTGGATCTGAAAATCAGTAGGTGCACTGATTAAGTGACTCCTTTCTTTTAAGCCCTTTGTTTGCTAGGCCACCTCTGGATCTGAGGCACACAATGAGGAAAGATATCTGGGACAAAGAAATCTGAAACAAAGGGACAGATTTGTTCCTTGAAATTAATTTAAAATGAGTAATTCCCTGAGTGTGCTTGTTGTTATGTATAGCATCACTGCATTTTAAAAATTGTTTCTCTCAAGATCTGCCATTTACACAATTACAAAAAGACCAGCTCTCGTCTGAATATTTGTGAGTTGTTACTTTTAGATGTGGTTAGTGTGATAAAATTGAACAGCCCATCTCAAGGAGCATGGTGAGATGGCAGTAATACTTAAAGCAGACTCAGAGGCATTGCAAGATCCTTGTCCCGATATATTTTGTACTTTTTACATACCTCCCCCTTGGAAGCAGAGTGTAGGTCCTAGTTTACAGAGAAGGGGCTAAAGAGATAATGAAAACGACAGAATTGTTGCATGATTATTTACTATTACTTACGATATTGGTAATGATATCATGATCAGATGTAACTGACTTATGTGAAGGAATATTGTGTTCTGCTTCTGAATATACATATGCATTGCAGTTGCCCCTGACAAGAGCACGGACACCAATAGTTCAGCAAAAGAATAAAATGTGATTATACACAACAAGTTGGGGATATTTGTAATAAGAACACATTGAGACACTTCATAGAGAATAAACATTCAAAAAAGATTAAAGTATTATCACATTTGGGCACTCCTGCTTTCTGACTGACATTTGGCAAATTTTCCACAGTAGCTTTAACAACAAGCATTGGCAAAGCCAATAGGTCTCGCCTTTGGGACCTTATAAGTGTTTAGTCAGAGCTATTGGCAAATGTGTTTAATCTATAGCGTGGAGCAACGTCGCTGCTGTGCAGCATGATGGAAAGTTATAATTTAAAAAGTGTTATAAGCATTTTTTTGTTACCTTATCGATAATTAAGATGAGATTATGTCTAATTGAATGACCTTATTATAAAAAAAGTATCTAAACAAATGTTTAGTGTTGGCAACTTTTTCCTGTCTGTCCTAATGTTTGTTATAGTTTTTTTTTGTTTTGAGCGGGGGCAGATATAAATAATGGGAGGGTAGAGATTGGGACACTGTAGGTGAATTATAATTTGAGAAAGGGACAGATATTAGGGGAGAATTAACACTGCAGATTTTGAGGGTACTATGGAGCTATTGTAAGACGCTGCCCTTACTAGCGCTACAAGGCCATGAAAGTCACAAAAGTTTGTTACACAAAAAGTCAGTAACATAACCAGCAGTGCACTTTTACCCCCTTCTTTACTCTTTTATACACCCCGCCCTCCTCTTTGAACACCATTGAACACGAAAAGGGAAAATAAAGATTGGGGGAAAGAAGGAAGGACAGAACGCTAAGATAAATAAGAACAGAGCAGGAAAAGAACAGAGGATGAGAAAATGAAACAAAAACTGACAAGAGCCAGTAATGGCAGGAACACGGGAAGGAGTTTTAAAGAGTTCAAGAGGAAGAATAAATAAATAAGAAAGAGGGCAGAAAAGAAGAGGAAGGGGAAAGGGCACTATGAGAAAGATAAATGCGGAAATAAATGAAAAAGTTAAGATGAAAGAAAACTGAATACAGAGCAAAGGGAACAGAGAGAAACAGAGCAGAAAGAATGCAAGGAAAAGACTAAGAAGGTAGGATCAGCGAGCATCCCATGGGTGAAGGGGAAATGCACCGGTTAAGTATCAGGTTGTAATCTGCAGGCCACTGGTTCACACTTTTGCACAGCGATGCATTTGGTTAATATAGTGAAGCCTGCTGGTCACTGGTTCTAAACCCAGTCACACAACTCAGTGGGTTAGTTCACATACTGCAGAAATCTGTGTGACTCTTGAAGGACACAGATTAAAATACCAGACGGCTCCATGGGTTCATGCAGCTGACGTTCTTGTGGAACGTACTGGTCACCAGTTCTGTTGTTTGTGAGGCACCTAGCTCACAGCAGTGCACAAGCTGTGTAGATGCTATAGCAGTAGAGTTCAACGGTCCCATGCACTGCCCCTTCTCTGCAAACTCTGGGGCATATTATCAAGGACAAGCGATACATTATCGCCGCTTTTATCGGCAGGAAACTGCCGATAAAGCGGCGATAATGGCCTTGATAATATGCTCTATGAATTCCAATTGAAGCCCATGTTAGATGCGTTCACATCTAACATGGGCTTCGATTGGAATTCATAGAGCATATTATCAAGGCCATTATCTCCGCTTTATCGGCAGTTTCCTGCCGATAAAAGCGGCTGTAATGTATTGCCTGTCCTTGATAATATGCCTCTCTATCTTTTGTTGATCCTGCCTACAGTAGCTTTCCTTAAATCTGGCACTGCTTGTCTCTAGTGGACCACAATCGGGGCACTTAGAAGCAGGCTTCATCGGATAAGAAGAGCTATAAAAAAATACGGTTTACAGCCACGGGCGTGGAACCTGGTTTCATCTGGAGAGCACATGGAAAACTGAATTGTCGCGGTCTGTGGAGAGAGGTGTCCTGTGATAGGGAGCTTTCTAAGGGGTGAGGGTCTTGACAAGAACGCACACCTGAGGCCTTCAGAGGTCAGCATCACACTAGGCACGGAAGGAGGAAAGGGCACTATGAAAGTCCCAGAAATTAAGCAACCTGTGGTGGGAGGAAAACAAGTCAGAAAAACAGCAGGAACAATAACGACTTTTTAGGCCCACAGATAATATTCAGGGAGGATGTAAGAGGTTAAGGGCGGTGTCTCATATGATCACAGTTTGTTTTAAAAGAACTGCTTTAATTTAGCGCCCAAAACTGCTATTTTCCGGTTTTTAAGCCCTCTACTGAACATGTTTGTTATTGGCCAGTTTTACGTTCCTCAGCTTTTTTGAGCGCCGAAAGATGAAAGGCTCAGTTGGGACTGCCGACAGGCAAGTAAGAAAATGAGTGCTTATTTCGCCACACCATCTGACCGGCTTTAAATGTTTAAATACATGTTTTTACATAAGGTAGCTTGTGTACATGTTTGCCTTAGTACTATGATGCTAATCCACAGAGAAGAAATGAAAACATATTTTTTTTTGTAATTTTTCTTTCAAGGCCCTTTGCAGCTGCGATAAGTTACAACATCTAACCAGCAAAAAAGTTGCTGCAATCGGCATCAGAAAGAATTATAATAAATCAGATGAGAAAGGTTTTTTGCATTTTTCACAATCTGAATTGGGTAAACAGCATTCAGGCTGGATCTTAATTGACAGCCAGTGAAATGTCTATCAGCAGCTGAAGTGCAGTTTCAAAGAAACTCGCGGCCGCAAAAGTGAACGCAATTCCCATCTGTTTCTAATTAACGTGACCACGAGTCAGGCAAATGTACACAAGACCGGGCGGGATAATTGGAAACAGATGGCGCCGCTGCTCGCTCCCACAAGGTGGATGCCGTACATGCACGAGTACTCATTGGAAGCAATGCAGTACATGCACGAGTTGACGAAAAAGCACAAACCAATTCCAAAAGGTCATCCCCTAAAATATGGCTAATCTTCCCATGTAATTATTCAACAGAACTGACAATCATTTTTTTTAAACCATTTTAGATTTCTTAATACTTGATTTTTCTCCATTGTGCCTAGTGACAGAGTCAGCTATGAAGGGAGGATTTTATCACAGCTTAGTCTGATAAGTTACACAAACATTACATCGTTGCTCATTTAATGTTTCTCACCAGAGGTTTTTATTGGCAGCCATATTGAACTTTTCTGAGCAGAATGTAAAAATCTACATAGTAGCACAAAGTGGATTCTGAGAAGTATTCATACATGTGCATGCCAATTACCTGATGAGTTTTCCCCAGTCTAGAAGAGGTGTGCATTTGTGTCTCTTTGGTTTATGCATAGCCTAGATTTTTTCTAACGTGCAATGGCTGTTGATTGAAGGAAGTCAAGTGTTTTATTCCACAAACTCCTCTTTAGTTAACTTAATGCTGACAGGATGATATCAATCTTGAAACTAGGCTTTTTGGTTCTGTGCTGTTGTGTCTCTTTGCAGCTTGTAGATTTCCTTTAGCCTTTCCTCTGCTGAGGCTTTAACCATGAGAACAACACTGGGTCTTAACTCTTAACCAGCAAGGCTAAGCCAAATCAAACTAAAACAACGACACAACTGCCAGTACTGGGCTGACTTAATTCCTATTTACCAAAAAACATTTATGAACAAAACATAGCAGTCTGTTGTCACTTACGTCACTAGTTTATTTCAGTCATTTTTCACTAGTCAAAAATCTTTTTCATTTTTTGCAAAGGACATTTCTTGTGCATATACAAAATATATACAAAATATACAAGTTTTACAATAACAAACAATTTCTTTATAAATATACACTACATCCACACCAAATCTTGCTCATCTTCATTCTGTCCACCAGCCTGTAAAACCCCAAAGGAGGTGATAACCTTTGAAAGGGCAATTCTGTCAGGGATATCAGCTCTGGAGAAGAGAAAACAGTTCGTAAACTTTAACTTGACAAAGAATGAGAAGGATGCTATTTTTTCTTTGAAAAGTGACAAATCGCTTGTAATAAAACAAGCGGATAAGGGAGGCGCAGTTGTCCTCTGGGACATTAATAGATACAAGAAGGAGGTCAGACGTCAGCTCGACGATCCAACTTGTTACAAAAAGATCAACCACAATCCGGTTAGGGAGTTACAAAATGAGCTTTTCAATATTCTCCAAGAGGGCCATGGACCAAAAGAACTAGCCTTTCTTCAGAACAAGAACCCTAGGACACCGGTATTCTACGTCTTGCCAAAGATACATAAAGACCCAAATGATCCTCCTGGCCGACCAATAATTTCAGGTTGCTAGTCTCTGGCAGAACCAGTCTCGAAGTATATCGACTACTTTTTGAAACCATTTGTCGATAAAGTTCCAGCGCACTTAAAGGACACGACAGCCTTCATTAACCAAATAACATCTATTCAATTTGAGGAGACAAATCAACTGATGGTGACAATGGATGTTGTGTCTTTATACACGCAAATACCGCAGGAACAGGCATTAGAAACATTGTCATTTTTTTGGGACCAAAGGGAACAACCTAGTAGGGTTCCCACAGATTTTATCATGAGACTTGCCAAATTTGCTTTGCAGAAAAATTATTTTGAATTTGATACTGAATTCTTCTACCAGATCAAGGGGGTAGCCATGGGCTGCCCCTTCGCACCCGAGCTAGCCGTCTTGTTTATTGGTTTATATGAAAATCGTTTTATTTACAACAACAACCCATATGCTGCATATATTACAAAATATATGCGATACATTGACAATTATGTCACAATTGAATGGGTTTGCTTAGATTGAGCCGCACATCTTAGATTGTTACGCCAAGTGTAATCGTGACAATAAGTCATTAGGCAATTGCAACTACGGCGAGGGTGATGAAGGTATATGACACCTACCCACCAAGGTGTCGTTTACTCCCAAGATCCAAAAGGGAACTTAGGTCACATATGCAAAGATACAATACCTCAGCACACCCTTCTCATTATTTCTGTAAGTAATAGTCTCAGTGTTACTTGACACAATTTTATACATTGACGATGTCTTTTTCATCTGGTCAGGAACACAGGAGAGATTCGAGGAATTTGTCACATGGCTGAATATGAGAACAGAGGACATTAAATTTAGTCACACTGCATCCAATAAAAGCATCACCTTTCTGGATGTTCAAGTTTACGTAACTGAAGGTACACTGGGGACAACCTTATTTCAGAAACCGACGGATAGGAACAAAGCATTGCATTATACAAGTCACCACCCAAGAAGCCTCAAGCAAAACTTGCCTTATGGCCAGTTTTTAAGAATACGGAGGAATTGCTCCAATAAGGATGAATATTTCTTACATGCAAATGGCTTAATGGAACAGCTACTTGAAAGAGGCTACCCCAAAAAACTTCTAAAACATTCTCTAAGAAGGGCATGGTGGGTCCCGAGGGAAACATTGCTACAAAAGAAAATACGTCAGGAACAAAAAAGGATTGTCTATGTCACCACCTATGGCCCTAACACACATCAATTGCGCAGGATGGTAATGCAAAATTGGCATTTGGTTAAGGATCTACACTGTGACTTTCAGGAATTACCCCTTTTCGCATTCAAAAAAGAGAAAAGTATGGCAAACCATATCGTGCGGGCAGCTTTGCCCAGGGAACCTAAATTGAGACTAAGAGGAATGATGGGACTACCACCAGTGGTTGGACACCACAAATGTGGTAATTGCACTTGTTGTGCTTCAACAGAGGAAGGGACAGTTTTTACTTTTGAAAGAACACACTGGAAACAATTGACTTTTACCAATTGCCTAACACGGAATATAATTTATGGGATTTGGTGCCCATGTCCGAAATTATATATCGGAAAAACCACGCAGGAAGCAAGACAGAGAATTACTCAGCATAAGTCAAGAATACGACGACAGGTACCCAATGCGCCATTGGTCCAACATTGGGGTTCGCATGAACACAAAGAAGAAGATCTACGTTGGACAATCATTTCGAAAATTGAACACGACCCACGAGGAGGGGACGTTGAGTCCAAACTAGCACAACGGGAAGCCTTCCTATTAATGAAATACAATACTGCCACGACGGGTCTAAATGAAGTTTCAGAAATCTTCAAAGGTACCCCCTGAGAAAGATGATAAACTATGTTCCCGCACCCCTGATATGCTATCAAACTTTTGGGACTATTCTTCATTATGGCAAGACTTCAGTGACAACAACACCTTCGAGTTGTAGAACTATTTTAATCGTGCCTATAGGTTTTGACTTACTCCATTGTCCCACTACCTCTTCAACGTAGTCACTATTATAAGTTGAGGACTACTAGTACCATAATGCTTCACACTTGTTCAAGCTCTGTGATCAGAGCACATACGTCCACCTATAAGAAGAGATACCAACTTTGTTGATCGTTGATGCAAGAATAATAAGACATTTCCAATAGAGCAGGGAAATGTTTCCACAAAATATATTCATACCATTCCTCTTGGAATCAGAATTGACAATATAGGGTGCCCGTCACGCGGAACCACTAATAAAGTTAGAATACATTCAATGGTACGCTTTTCCTTTAAGAACGAGCATGGTCACATGACCACGCAAGGTCTCAGACAGAAGGGCTTGTCGGAAGGATCGTTAACACGCCACATTTATTGTGCGGAAAAGTAAGGATGCGTTTTCATACACAGATGGCCTTTCTCTTTGAGTAATATTGTGAAACGGGTTTCTCATTGGTCTCCGCTTCAACTTTCCAAGGACGAAGTGTTTGGATGAAGGAATACCGTTTTTCGGGGGCTGATTGAAGGACACGCCCTGTTTAGCAGCAAGCCCGGCTAAGCGAATACAATGCCAAGACCGGGTAAGTCTCATGCAGTTAAGGCTTGACACTGGAGTCATATCGCTATGTGGAGATACCGACCATATTGTCGTTTTGCTTCTTTTGTAGGCACCTCAAGCGAATACACCTTGCTTTTAAGGTGAGTACATGTTCGTATATTCAGCCCATTTCGGGAGCATTATATTGACAGGAACAGTGTGTCATAAGTACGTCTTTCTCTGTCTTCAATGTGTAGATAACAAAACCCACACCCATCGAGAGAGACACTTCACAGGATTTATAAGGTAGGCGGTGTTGAGCAGGCAGGTGGCTGTGTTTGAGAGTGAATACCTGCTCTGATGGAATAGGGAATCTAATTGGGTTTATATGTTTTTTGTCTTGTAGAAGTCTGGTTGGTCCTGAGGAGAACCCAGCAGTAGGGGGTTCGAAACGCGTCGACCTCTTTTGGTCCATTGTCAACAATAAAAAGATTAGAAGGACTTGATTAGGACATAATAAAATACATTCTAACTGATCTGGTTATTCGAATATATAAGCTATGTGAAAAAATGTAGGGTACATCTAATTACTTTGTTTTACGAAACACTTTTGTTGACATTGGCCTGTACCTCAAAGGCTATATGTTGTTTGTTTCTCGAATGTGAGTTGTATGTATGTAGTGAGGAAGATTTGATGTGGATGTAGTGTATATTTATAAAGAAATTATGTTATTGTAAAACTTGTATATTTTGTATATATTTTGTATATGCACAAGAAATGTCCTTTGAAAAAAATGAAAAAGATTTTTGACTAGTGAAAAATGACTAAAATAAACTAGTGACGTATGTGACAACAGACTGCTATGCTTTGTTCATAACAGTTTTTTAGTAAATAGAAATTAAGTCAGCCCAGTACTGGCAGTTGTGTTGAGGCTTTAACCAAGTCATTGCTTCAGGACAACTGGCTGGACATTATCAAACCAGGCATCTTAATGGTTTTCTACTCTTTGGTTAGCTAAATAATTTTTTTTGCAAGGTGTCCTCTTGCATCTTTGTTCCCAGATCATGATTATAGATTTTGATGTACAGAAATTTCTTGGGGCATCTGCAAACAAACAGCAAAATGCTTGTGTTGCTTATTCTCTGGGACATCAGAAAATGCAGTAAGTAGTTTGCTATGCCTATAGAAATTGAACAAAAGAGATTCAAGATGCAACCTTGGTTGAGTACTTTTGTCTGTGGCAAATGTCGTGCATCGTGTGCCATTTAGGCCTATCCTGAAGGTGCTTTAGAATCTGTTTATAATCTGGCTGTTATTTCTAAGCGTGGATGTGGAAGACCGGACTAAATCTCTGTGAAAAGTCCCAAAAAGCACTATACAAGGTTATTTATCTCTAGGTGGAAAACTCCTAGTCAGAATGTTGGAGATTGAAATTCTGACCTATTTTCAATAGACCACCTCTGAGACTGCCTTGCATTAGGTTTAAAACATTTTTTCTTCTGGCAAATCATTTATATGATCTAAATGTTGTGTTTTATTTTTCATCTATATCAATGAAACTGATTGGTTGTGTGAGCTTGCTTCTGAGATCTCACCTTTACTCTTTAGAGGTATGACCAAGCGTGTTTTTCACAATTCTGGTAAGCATACTATACTTTATCAAGTGTAAACTAGCCTGCCAGGATGATTGAATTTGCGTCCTCAGGTCTTTGGTGTTTAGTGTCTGCACTATGGCCGTGGCTATCATTGTAGAACATTGTTTCAAAATATCCTGCTCCTTTTTAAACTGGTACAGTTGAGTTTATATTATTTTGCAAGTACCCTATACGTTGACACCAATAACCAGAATGACTTACTGACAACTGCTTCCTCGATAAAGAGATAACATTTCTGCTTTTCACATTGAGTTTTATTAGTTGATTAAGCTTTTTGTACCCTGTTATTGAAGGTTTCAATGTAATTTTGCCTAAAGGCATAAAGAAGCTCTGATGTTCTTTTTTTGGCTTCATCATCATCAAACCGGGTTGATTTTCTGTTTTTCCTTTTTAAGATTGTTGGTCGTAATATGACGTGATAGCCATGACACAACATTTTCTATGGGTTCCTCATAGGTTCCAATAAAATGTACCAGATTTGATGAGGTGTTTTACTTTGCACAAACTCCTCTACTGTCGCTTGATCGATTGATAATATTGAGACATGAAGAATGACAGTTGATCTGTGTTGACCATTCCCTAACGTATCCTCCTTTTGATTCCTAAGTTCCAATTCTACATTGGGATATGCACACCAGCTGTATGTTTTATGTTGAGCAGAATATTTTAACTTATTGGAGTAAGATCTCTCTCTATGCTCCATGGTATTGCTGTTACCTCCAGGTGTTTGTGCTGGTATAATTGAGCAACAATGTAATCGCTTATCTATTGTCTGGGTGACAGTTGCTTGACAAGCTTGCGAGTTTGGAGTCGAGATTGTCTCTAGATGGAGGAATGGTAACACAGTGGCTCTTATTTATTTGTGTTGACAGTTTGAATATGAACTTGGACCACTATCTGTGATTTTGAGAACTGTACATTCTCGCTTACATTTCCCGGTTCTCTGATCTGACTCTATATCGGAGAAATAGGTGAGAAAGTATATAGCTAGGATGTGGAGTAATCTCTTGCACATCAACACTGGTTGGTCTTTTATTCAAATGCTTTTTCTGTCTGATAGCTGTAATATGAACCTTTTGCTGTACACTTACATTTGCTTTTGTTCATTATTTTCTATTAATAAGTGTTTGGTTCTTTCGTTGTTTTTAAAAATAGTAGGACCCCTTTAACAGTAGGACTTTATCATTTGACTTTCGAAAAAGGAGACTGTTTTCGGAAACTTCACTTGTGCTGATTCCAGTGACTAGTTGTGAGGTATATATACATTCTGTCAATAATAGATAGGAGACTGTTCTAATACACTGTGAGTGCGTCATCCTATTGATTGATATATATAGTCAATTTGTTCTTACATTAACCTAATATCTTCTCATTTCCTACATTTTTTATTTTTTCTGTATGTACTTATAAGTGGCAATATTGTCAATCTCATGTTTTCCGATTTCCTGTTGCACTGCTGCTTGGATATTTTCCCAATACTAGAACTTAAATACCTGGGATGACCTAACCTTGGTGACTTGGTTTAGAGAGGACATTTGTATTTCTGTCACAGCTCACTAGCAGCCGCGGTGCGTCCATTGGGGCGTAGGGGCGTAGCCCCACTAGCCCATGGACCCGCGGCTGGGCAAGGAAATTATAAATATTTCATTTTCATCATCCTCATGTCCAGGCCGTCAGGAATCCGGGCAGCACCCGGCGTATCCGGGAGTCGGGGGAGTGCTCCACGGCCGGGGGCTGGTCCGGACTTCTGTGCAGCTTGAGTTGAGTGACAGTCCACGTCACTGACTCAGCTGCAGCAGCAGAGGTGTCCCGAGGCTCGAGTGCGCAAGTGAAGCTTGGGGCTGAAACTAGCCCAAGCATGCGCATTGTTGTTCTCCTGCGTAGCGAGTGGCCAGGGGGGTGCTGGGTTTAACCAGGCGACAGCCCCGGCGATAGAAAGGGCGACAGGGCGAGCACTCAATGTGCCCCCCTAGCCAATCCTGGCGCTGCATGTAGCGCCAGGATTGGCCAGTCACCGCACGCAGGGGAGGGGAATCCATTATTGGATGCCGCGCGTGGGTGGCTCAGCCGCACCACTGCCTAATGGCCAATCACTGTGTCCGACTTCAGTCATGCAGTGATTGGCCATTTCGCGGCGCTGCTGACGTCACGATCCTGTTCTCTACTCTCTCTCTCTGGGTGGGTGGTGACTCTCGCCTCCTGTGTGCATCAGACAGCCTCTGTGCTCTCGAGTCCGTCCGTCGACCTGTCATGTGAAGTACTGACCACCACCACTACTTCAACTTCGTCAACTTCAGTAGTTCTCCAGCACTAGTAGTCTCTTTTTTTAGTGAGTATATAAAGTGATATGTAGACTAATTGTTTTAATCTCCTCTTCAGTCAACGATAATAATTTAGAAGTACGACCGCGCTGCCACACTACTTGGCCTTGTGCTGCAGCCAGAGAGGCCTAGGCCCTAGGGCTCACAACTTAAGTTCAACTACGGACTCATTTCCTTTTCCGATCAAAACGGTGTTATGTTATGTGCCACGCGCTGGCAAATTGTACCTCAGTATATCACCCATCAGTACTTCAGTCATCCCGCCCACTGTCGACACCATGATATATTCAATGAACTTGAACTGTCTGTGCACGTTCCTGAAACAACCCACTTGCCGCCCTCACAGGCCTGTACGCCTCATTCCCACCCCCACACAGACGTACACGACACAAATGCCCGCCGTTACTAATCCGACCAGCCGTACAAGGCATCCCGTCATCAATTCAAATGACTGAGTTCGCTCGCGCTTGACATCCAGTCAGTCAAGTGTGTCAGTCACGCGGCCCCCTCTTTCACGATCAGTTGTCGCTGCTCAGAGCGATTATCCAATGTTCAGAAACACCAGCGTGCACTGAATCTTGCAGGTGACTCCGGCGTGTTAGGTCTTTGTCTTTTCCCTGCCCTCCCTGAGTCCCTTCATTCTGCTAATTCTCGCCTCATTATTCATGTAATACAATACATGATTTATGCCTCTTTTATTTGCTCTTCTTTTCTCACTGTCTCAATCTATCTCTTTACCCTAGGTGGTATATTAGCATTTTTGGCTGTCTTGAAAGCTAAATAAGCCCTACTGTCCACTGCTTATGACAATAACAGAGGTTAATGCCGTGTCCATGCAGTGTTAACTGATGTTAATTACGCACGCCGCAATTATGGGCCTAAAACCAAGGAGTGGGTGCTGAAGGAAGAGAAGCGCAATTAACAGCTCTTAACCTCAAATTAGCATTAGCACCAACTCCCCCCAATCTTACTCAAAATAGGGAGACAAAGAGGCCAATCATTCTTTGTCATGTATGTCCTACAGAAGCAGCGCAACACGATGCGACACACAATGATGAACATGTTTTGACGGAAATAATGGGAACTGAGTGCGGGAGTTAGGGCAGGTCCGGACCTACAGGCAAAGTGAGCACCCCGAGAGCCCATGAAACTGACACAGGTGGAGGGGGGTGGGCGAGTGCCGGAGCCTTGATGATGGGAATGATGGATAGATTGAGGGGGTATGGAAATAACGCCGAAGGTAGCGAGAAAACTGCTGAGACATCCGTAATGCTATCCAAGAAGAGGACTCCCCTTTTTTGTAATAATGTTGGTGATATTGACATAATGCACGGTGCATCGCCTGCCCCATACGGGGTTGTTGGCTTTACAGCTGTGAAACTTTTGAGATGGAGCTGTATGGCTGCCTATTATGTTTTCAAGTGTCTTGCTCTGTATGACTGTATGCTTTTGGTTTTGTTACGTAATAAAATCTAAAAATAAAATAAAAAATTAAAAAAACAATTTGCATGCAGTTTCCCATCCTGGGAAAGCTAACACATGTACTCCTGGTACAGGCAGGAGTAAACGTATTTTGAGGGTAGAAGTGCATAGGAAGCACCGACAAAAAAAATCGGTGGGTTTAGGTGGAGGAGTTTCTACATTTGGGAAGACTGAAGAGGTAAAAAGTTTGAATGTAGTGCCACACTTCTGCACGTCCCGTTGGTGTCTCCGTTCACCCCCACTCTCCCCCCCCCCCCCCCCCCACCTGCTGCCATGAATCAGAGTTAATGGCCCATCAGCGGGAGGCGAGAGTCTTCGCACAATGTGTACAAACGGAAAACCTCCCTTTGTATAGGTAGGCGAGTGCCCGGGGGGAGGGTTAGGGGGGGCAGCTTCACACATACCTACCGGATGTCATGTTCAGAGCCTGCTGGGGGTCGGGTGGTATCAGGTGTGCATACCTTCATTCTGTTTTTTGTGCAGCTGCTAGCAACACAGGTGGGCCTTGATTGCATCCACATGCATGGAAGTCCAGAGAGCCCTTGGAAGCAGCAGTAAGGCATGTGCTTCCAGATAATGACGTCCTCGCGACTATTTTGACTACGCTTAGCTTGCAGCCACCAGTTATCTAGGCCAAATTACCTCATACCCGGATGCAACTAAATTGGTTTCTCCTCATGAGAATATTGTAGTACCGATCTGCCTAGTTTATGCAATTTTTAGAGCACACAGCTCCGTGGGGGTAGAATAATATTTGTGTACATTTCTGAACCTAAAGATATGGGCATTTTTAAAAGGCAGGAGGCCATGTGCACATTCTGCCGACATGCTGGCACAGATGCCCACCAGGCAGATTGGCAGAATGGTGACAAACCTGGGCAAGGGGTTTTCAGATTGTGTCGATTTGCAGCTTTATTATATAGTGCGAGATCGACCCAAAGATATCAGAGCACTTCACATGAGCACCAGGGACCTTACACAAGGACACATTCATTATTTTGGTAGGCTCTGGAGATTTGGGCCTAGATGTATCAAGATTCCATTTTGCGAATCTTAAATAGCGATTTTTTGCGAATCGCTATTTAGAATTCGCAAAATGGAATGTATGAAAAAAATTGCATTTTTTTTGCGATTCTTTATTTATCTTTATTTGCGAATTCGCATTTTGCGAATTCGAAAATAAGGAATAATTCCCCATGCATTCCTATGGGCCAGGAGGCCCATAGGAATGATTGTGCAGTAATTCTCAAATTGCGAATTCGCAATTTGCTAATCGCAATTTGAGAATTATTTCAAGGGTGCAGGGGTGTCTCATGGACACCCTGCTGCACCCCTGAAACTTACATGTGTGTGCATATGGCACACATACATGCCCTATGGGCATGTATATGTGTCACATGCCACCTTCAAAATAGTCATATTTTGTTTTTTAAAAGGATTTCGCAAATTAACACGAACCTCAAATTCGTGTTAATTTGCAATTCCTTAACCCAAATTCGCAATTTAAGAAAGTTTCATACATGCCATTTAAAGAATCGCAAAATTGCGATTCCTTAAATGCATAAGCAAAATAAGGAATCGCAATTTTATGCGATTCTTTATTTTGCTAATTTCTGATACATCTCAAAAGATGCTAAATGTCCGTTTGCGATTCCTTAAGGCCGAAATTCTGCGAATTTCGGCCTTAACGAATCGCAAAAGGCTTGATTCATCTAGGCCTAAGTGATTTGTCCAAAATTCCAGAACGGTGAGGCCACACATAGGCTCGAACCCTGTTCCCCAGCGCTAAAGTCAGAAGCTTTAGAATAAAGGCTAGAGGCTACATCCACAGATGAGCTGTAGATGCTCTCTCTACATACTTTCTTTGTTGTCAATACCACAGTCAAAGTGATCCCGGCAGAATCTGGTGGACGTGAACGTGCAGATAACGCAAGCATGACATTGATTGAATTGGGATATTTCAGGCAGCACTTTAAGCTTGAGTGCACATGGTTATTGTTTGTTTTGTTTACCAGACTCATCATCAGTGACTAAACAGAGCTTCACAAAATGCTTTGAGGTAATGCTTTACCATGCTTGGCATAGTGTTTCAGTAACACTTCGTGAAAGCTAAACTGTTGCTCTGGCATCCTCCAATTTATGCTTAATGTCAGGTTACGTTAATAGGGAACATGTGGTTGGAGTGAAATTAATGTAAGTCTATTACTGTGTTAGACTGGGTGCAGTCGTTTTACTATATTAAAAGAGCAAAATCAATGCACTTTGCACAGTATGACGAACAAAACACAGAGACACAGGTCTGTAAAATAAAAGGCAGGGAAATTGACAATTGTGCTCCAAAAGCGCATGCAAATGGCTGCTTCACCTCAACCTGCCTGATTGTGTCTCTGGTCTATGATCTATGAGATGCAGGCTCGCATGTGGTAGGAATCATGAAAAAACACTTTCTTCCTTTGATTTTCTTAATAACACCACATAGCGCCATTAGACCATCACGAGTTTCAATGTTCCCCGGGGTAGAAAACACCTGACTAGCTGCATGTGATGTAAATAGGTCAGTGAGTCACTGCTTTTGTCAGAGAGACCCTTTTGTTACTTGCAGTTCCTAAGTTAAAACCCTAACATACATCTCTGTTTTTAAAAGTTTTGTAGTGTTTGTTCTATTTGGAGACTACACAGATTTGCTCACCTTTGTTCACTGGCTGGAGCTTTCTCCCGCAGGTTGAACGATTCGTTGCTTGTGTTGCCTATCAAACCTTTCCCCTTGGCAACTTGCGAAAACCTTGATACCATATAGTGCTCATAATCTTATCCTTCTGTTGCACAGGGGTACAACCTATGTTAACCTGCCATTTGTCTACTAGAACCAAGACTGAAAGCTGTGTAGGTTGTATATACAAGTGTGTTCATACTCTCTGTAGTATAGATAAGAATAGAGTGTAACATCTTCCTTCCTTTACAGCCGGCCTAATCTTCAAGAATTCACGAAGAGGTTATGTTTGGGGTACTTGCTTGGACATATGTGAAGTGTGTGTATAAAGCTCAGCTCAACCAGAATCACGTTAACAGCGCGTTGCGCTACCTCTTTTATATTCAGTATATTGTAAGACTTTCATGTGACCTTTATGACTTCTCTCGCCTGGCAGATTTTTCTTCGAATGTATAACCTACAGAAGAATATGCACTCCTCTTACTCCTCTCTGGGAATAGAGTGGTGAGCCATACATACCTTATCATTGTATATACTGACATTGTGTTGGACGATAGTGCTCATAATCTTATCCTTCTGTTGCACAGGGGTACAACCTATGTTAACCTGCCATTTGTCTACTAGAACCAAGACTGAAAGCTGTGTAGGTTGTATATACAAGTGTGTTCATACTCTCTCTGGTATAGATAAGAATAGAGCGTAACATCTTCCTTTACAGCCTGCCAGTGCCTATTCTTCAAGAATTCACGAAGAGGTTCCCACGCTCAAGACC
This sequence comes from Lissotriton vulgaris, assembly GCF_964263255.1. Classification (NCBI taxonomy): domain Eukaryota; kingdom Metazoa; phylum Chordata; class Amphibia; order Caudata; family Salamandridae; genus Lissotriton; species Lissotriton vulgaris. The sequence goes on from NW_028255828.1 coordinate 559,176, forward strand.
TGTTTTTCTTCCCCCGCCTTTCCTTGTTTTGTTTCCCTGTTTTCCCCTTGTGTGCCATTCATTACTCTAGGGTCTAATAGAGTCGGAAGCCCGTAGGGGAAGACTGTGGACTTTTCTTCAAGTTCCTGACGCTCCGGCGGAACGAGCCTGGCAACCATTACACTGCTGTGCAACTTCTTCTACTCTTAGAGCTGAGATTTCCATGAAAGTCTTATAGTCTGAATTCAGCACCTGAGCATAATAGGACGGAAAATTATGAAGCTCTGTGGTTATACTGAATAAGCATCTACCTATGTTATGCCATCTATTAATGTAATAACTGCACTTTCACAATTGCTTTATTAACCTTCCTGCTTTCTCAAATTTGCTTGAAAATGCACGATTTTTCTTCTTTTTTTCCAAAATTTTCTTGGTGGGGTAACTCCCCCACCCCCCCTTTTGGGGTTCGGGCTCGCTCGCTACGCTCGTTCACTGCGGTGCTGTATGCAAAACACTTTGCGCCACACCACTTTAAAATGTCACCCACCGCCCCTGCTCACTAGTACCCAGGTGTTTTCTGTGTAAGGTGAGATGTCACTATTTGGCCGAGGTATCCACTTCCTGACCCTTAATTTGTTCCTCACCTTCCACTGTGATACTTTCAATTATGAATCAATTTCCCCTCAATTTACATATCTGAACTTTGTCTCTATCCCCCTTTTTCTTGTCCTCTCTCTTCTTTCTTTCTCCTTACGGTCTACTTATTTAGACGGTTAATACTGTTTGTGAAACAGTGCAGGTTCTAACAACAATGCTGACTTTGTGCACCGCAGCACAAAGGAAACAACAGGTTTTTTAGTGAGATTTGTAATATCGTTTATACTATAGGGTAATTTTCTCTTTTTTCCTGGATTTAACAATTTAAATGTAATTCATGGTATGTTGTGTGTAAATTCTCACTTTGCTTTGGGTCTATATGTATGTTGTGTAAGGTCTAGTTGTAATGTGTCACTTGATTGTATCCTGTATTATGTATATATGTTCTATATATGTATATTTATGTTTGTGTATATTATGATTGTTACAGCCCTGACGAAGTTCCCGTGGCACTAGGGGAACGAAACGCATTGGCTGTGCCGTTTTTATCAGAAGAACGAACCTGAATAAAGAGAAGAACTTTTGAGTGCACCTTCCTTTTTTTGGGATATTCTGTACTTTATGCATCTCTTGGCAGCGGGTGTCGGGTGTAGTTGCACCACTGTATAATTGAAACTAACAGAACCTATGTGCTTGACCTTGGTCTGCTGCTGTGCCTTTAGTACCATAAGTAAAGTAGTGTGAGGCTGGCTCACTCGACCTCCTCAAACATGGGGACGAGGGGTGGCATCGCAGCTCGTCTTCAGATGTCTTCTCCATGCATGACACAAGGGATGTGGTCCCCCAGATGCTGTGCAGAGTCCTCGGGGATGGGGCCAAATGTTGATCTGTTGAGCTGAGATTTCTGGCTCCCTGCACCAGTCTTCTCATTTGCGTGGTTCCTGGTATTCTTCACCCAGGTTTGTCATCTTGTGCAGCCCTTCCAGAACCAGCCAGCAGAACAACCTTCGCCTGCATGCCCCAGCCACCAGATGCTCTTGCTGTCTTTCAGGGCATCTGTATGGGGTACTGGTGCTAGGCTTTTTCCCCAACTGGTCTTCATGGGGTATAACGGGGCCAGTGTCACTACAGGTCAGCTGGAGTCAAAGTCCTCAGTCCATCTTTGCAGGGCATTAGATGTTTTTTTCTTTTCATCTGGGCATCCTTTCTGCTGCTGTTGGCTCCCAGGTCTAGGGTCGTCACAATTGTCTTTACCTTGTGCAGGAGTTTCTTGGTAGCGGTGGAAAGTTTTAGGGGCCAGTCAGCCCTGGCCAATCCTATGAAGCCACATCATTCCTCTAGCCCTGTCCATACCCTCCTGCACAGCATTCTGAGAAAACCTAAAATGGGGACTTTATAATTTCTCTGATAACTCCCGTGAGGGGCTCAGCTCTGCCCATAGTTGACATCATTGCTTGACTCCTTCCCGCCAAAACTTCAAAGGTGAGCCCCACCTGTGATGGCTGCAATCTGGCCCTCCTCCTCTGTTCTAATGGGCCTCTACTAGCCTAGGTGCAGTGTGACAAGTTAATTATCAGCTGCAGATTTCCTCTTCACTTCTTCCTTTCCCAGTAGCTGAGTCAGTCGCTCTTGATTGCTCTTTTAGCAGGGGCAGCTAATGTTAATGGGCATAATGGGCGTCGCCCTGCCCCTACCACTCTGAGGGGGGAGGCAAAAAGAGAATTTAGAAAATCGTCACGCAGCTGAAAATAAAAGACGACTTGCTGCTCTCCTTATATTTTTTATGTGCAGCTGTGATGAACTTTGCAGATGTCCTGCTCCTGCTGTGTATGTGCCTGCTGGGCGAGCCACAAGGTACAGCTGTGAGATCAGGGCAAAGGGCGTGCCGATTTTCAATGCCCTGAATAAGGTTGGATTCCGGGCGCTGAGAAGCAGAACGAGGTAATGAGGGGGTAACAATTTAAACTCATCACGAGGGCAGGTGGGCCGTAGGAGGGGTGCAGCTGGATTCTCTCTTCGTTCCTGGTGCGCCATGTGCTTTCACTTTTGGAAAGTTACTTATCAAGCTGAGCCTGAGGCACACCTCTCATCTTGTTCAACCCAACACAGGCCCAAAAGAATGCAGGTTAGCACCTATGTTTTATTTAATCTGCTATTACATGAGCCCCCTGGCTACACTAGAGAGTTCAGCTACTTTTTAGCTCCATAGATACGGCACCAAGACTCAACAGCCCGTTGTGCTTTTTTTTTCCTCTTTCAAAGCTTTCCGTCCCTGCCTTCCTTGTGAGCTAGGGATCCGGAATCAGGTTGATGGGTTTGTGCTCAGCTGTGGTTGTTCGTCGGGGTGTGTCACTGCCGAGTGGAGCTTCAGTATGGAGGATGCACACGTGTCTGTGAGCCAGGGCTATGTTGTGAATTTAAGACTCAAGAGAAGGGGTGGCACATGTGGAGTGATAGAAAAAAGCAGCACAGCCTTTATGCTAATGGTTAAGTAATTAGTATTATCTTGTAGCTTCATAACCCAGATTCATATAGTTCAATGTATGGGATAGGGGCCATAAGTGCATCATGGGATTTGTGGTTTTGTGCTTTCCACAGTATCTTTTCCTCCCAAACCCCCTTACTATGTGTTCATTTACATGCACTGAACTCTAATGTAACAAGTAGAGATTTGTAAGTATATTCCCTAATTTCCAATTTAGTAGTTCCACTTTCTGTCCATCTAATTTCCCTTGCAACTCAATTGTGTTGAAAGCCATCAGTGGGGGAATGGGGTGTTGTGAATTTGACAACACCCCATGGATGAATGGATGAGATGCTATTCTCAAGTTCGGTCTTAGTACCCCAATATAATTAGAATAATATTTGTGTATCAACTCAGACAAAATCACTAAAGCCATCAAACATAAAATTAGACATTCAGTAAAAAAATTAAAAAAGAATACCATGTTTCTTTTGCCACCTAGGTACAATTTCAGTTTCATTTAGGAAAGTTCCTTTCAGGCTACTTCATCTGTTTCACTCGAACCTCTGTTTCACCTCATGCACAGTCTTTTTTCTCTTTCGGCAGTGCACATCCTATGCCTGTGTCTTTTTGTAGTGTTCCCCCGATGTATGTCTCTGCAGAGCACATTGCGCGCCTTTCTGTAGCTTGGCAGCCGGTACCTTTCTCTTAAGACTTGTATTGTTAGAAGGGGCTTAAAAATTCCAGGCTGCAAAGTGATGATATTAAATAAAACCGAGAGGAGGAATCACAAGTAGGGCCTTTGTGGATCACAGGAGTGCACAAACAAACACTGAACATGGCAAAGATTCACCCCAGGGCAGCACAATCCGCAGATCAGCACTGAGGCAGCTGAAATAGCTTTCAAATAACAATGAGGGTAAGGAAATATGGCAATTGAAAGTAAAAGCAGGTTCTAATTTAAAAAAAAAAGTGAAATTCAAACCTAGAACAGGTGCATTAGGTACATGGTTTACTGTGAGCTAACAGATATTTTGACCCCTCTCCCACAGGCGTATTTTTAAACCAAGTCACATTTTAGCTATATTTCCGTAAAACCTTTAAAAAAAAAATGCTTACAAATAAAAGCAGAGCTAAACATGTTTTTTTCAAATGAATTAGTTAGTGGCTGAAAATTTCGAACAGAATTATTCTGTGGTTTCCTGTTAAGATTTACATCTCAAGCAATAACGCTACATAGAGATTCAAATTGACTGCAGATGCCCCTGTGGCTCTGAAAAAAAAAATCAGTCCATCTGCCTGGGCATTGAATAAAGGAATCACTACTTGTCTGAAGTGAAACACCAGGGTGAAGCAGGCGGCGGTTTGATAAGCAGCATGAAAGTAATAGCAGCATGTCTAAAATAACGTTCACCGACCTAATCATGTTCTCAAATGTGTGCATCCGCAGAGGCAGACCCTGAAGCAGAGGTCAGACCCGGGACCAGGGTTCAATTCCCGACGCGGCAGGGTCTTGAGCCCAAAATGTCCACGGACTCGATAATTCTCGCTTCGGTGCCTACTCGAATCACGGGTTCACACTCTGCAACTCTGGGCAATAGCTTGCTTAATCTCCACTACAGCCCCCCCGCGGCGGGATGCCTGGCTTTCACCTTGGGGATGCCCAGTACGGGTTATCTCACAGGGAAAAAGCCAGGACGGGTTCCCAAAGCAAGTGCCTTGAGACCTTGCGGTGATAAGGCGCTATATAAGAACATTTGACTTAATATTGCTGTAAATTGTCTTGCAATCCTACTTTCATTCTGCTACTTCTGCGCACTTGGCCAATTCTAGATTATTAGCAATTATAAGCTTGCTTCTAGTTTCAGATGGTTCACGAACACATACCTGATAGAGCAATAAGGTGTATGCTCATTTTAATAGCGATACAAAATGGACGGAGCATCTGTACCAATCAAACACTCACACCCAGTCAACAGATCTGGGTTTAATCCATCACCGTTCTTTAGCCCACTCTGCCACCCCAGTTCAGACATGGCCATATGCAAATCAGTCTGACCATGTGCCTCATGGGAACAGTCCAGCCCGAACTGCCAAGCCAGGTGAGTGTTTGATTGTTTCAGATTCTCCGTCCATCACCACCCCTTTTGTACCGCTTTGTTCGCCATAAGTTGGCAGGGTATGCTCAGACATGAGTCCCTTGCTTACTTTGGCACTGGATTAAAGCAAGCCTGGCTGAAGATGGCTGTACTGCCAGAAACCGGTCCTAGGAAGCTTGTTACCGGTCGGGGAAGGCATGGCTTGGCAGTCTGGGTGTGAGTGTTTGATTGGTTCAGATGCTCCGTCTATCACCACCCCTTTTGTACCGCATTTTAATAGCGAGCCTGTTATCCTCATCCCACAAGGACAACTGTACGTGATAAGCACAGAAGGTGAAGGCCAATTGCCTTTCCCAGTAGCCTTCTGTTACAGTGGTTGGCGACATTGTTCACGGCTTGTTCATCTGTCACCTGAGTGAGGGTGCCCTCTTTTCTTAGCAAGCTGTGTCTAGCTTTTATGAGGTTATTCAGTAGTTGTTGCAAACTTTCAGAACAAGCAGTGAACAGGCAGTGGCATGATGCCATTCCTAATCCTTGCTCATGATTTTAAAACAAGTCAGGTTAGATTAAATATTTTCACGCAATCTTGAGTATCACATTGCCGAACATCATAACATTAATTAAATGTGCATTGAATTAGCCACACATACTCACCTTTGATTGATAGATAGGCATATGTAAATCTAAGAGGGAGAATGCCCAAGAAAAGAAGGCATAATTATCAATCTGAGTGGAGAAGGTTTAAGCTTTCATAATCTTAAATCAAAGATTGGCCCGAAGGGGGATTTGTTGCATGTACGTCCATGTGTGCAGTTTGTAATGCTTGATCTGCTGTGCTCCCGAATTTCCTTTTCTGATACAGGGGCCCAGTTCTGTTCTTATTTTGCATGATTTGTTGCCTGGTTTCTGGAATATTGTTAGAAATCTGTAGTGTGTGTATATTCCAACCTATGTCTGCCACCTTTTTGCTGCTGATATCTTTTGTGAGCGATGGCTGCTCCAAAGAGGCAACCGTTGTTAATGCACTAAGGGCCGGATGTAGGTAATCCCAGATTACCAATTCTTAAATACCGAATCATACCGAATTTGGTATTTAAGAACAGGCAAATGGGATGTAGGTAATTTTTCTTAAATAATTACCGAATCGGTATTTACTGATTCGGTAATTGCCATTCATTCCTATGGGCCTGGTGGCCCATAGGAATGAATGTCAATTACCGAATCGGTAAATACCGATTCAGTAAATGGGGGAAACATTGAAGGGTGGCAGGGTGTCACTTTGACACCCTGTTGCACCACTCAAATGTGTATGGGTGCACATGTTGCAGACATACATGCCCTAACGGCATGTATGTCTGCAACATGGCACTGTTGGAAAAGCAAAAAAAAATGCTTTTTCTAAGGTTTTCATTATTTACCACCAACTTCTAGTTAGTGGTAAATAACGAATCCTAAGATGGGAAAAGCACTCATTTGAGTGCTCCTACATTTCAGATTCGGTAATTTACAGATTCGGTATTTTTAAAAATCGGTAATTTACCGGATTCTTAAATACCAATTCGGTAAATCTGAAATGAAGCCACCTACATACCGTTACCGACCGGAATTACGCTTCCTACATCTGGCCCTAGATGTTGAAGCACAAATAAGTGCTCTGGCAGATAAAGTAGCTGTAATGATTGTCGCTGCTATGACTAGAGGGCTGTGAGACTAGAGCATTGGATCTAGGAGATGCAATGGACATAGTGAAGACTATTATTTCATTTGCTGAGCTTGCTGTATCTGGTCTAGAAGATGGATTTGTAATACTCACATTTGTGCACGCACTGTACAGTGCCAATGTCACTATTTTAGTGTCCATTGTCTGCATCTGTGCCTTTCTTGTTTCTTTCTAAACCACTGTTTACCACAAATGTAATATAATACCCGACATTGTAGGATTCACAAATTGTCTCAGATGCAGGTCTCAATCACAGAGGACTCTAGCCACTCAGACTGCATCATGTCGGTCACGGAAGGCCTCATAGGCCCTGGCGCAGCAATTCATGGAAGGACCCTTACACATCTGTATGTTTATCACCCTGTACCTCCCAAGGTGTTTACGCTTATATTGTCAACTTGCTGGGTGAATTCTCTTACCATCCTAATGGCTACATTCAGAAGGTCAAACCAGTTGTCAGGGTAATCTGGTCTGCGTTTATTCCTGTGACGAGGGGCGAGGGGCGAGGCCTGACGTGATGGGGTGAGAAACTCAATGAGGAGCTCCTCGCGCCCGGACCCATCTGGCAGCATCCTGCCCCTTACATACCTGCGAGGGCCCACTTTTTTAGTTGAACACTGCTGAGAGGGGCAGACACTACTGTACGGAAATGCCAAAGCTATACGGCCCTGCATGGTTGCCGGAATCTGAGTCAAGATGGTGACGTTGGAGGCCACGACCCAAAGCAGAGGCCCATCAGGGGTGGCTCTAGGCTCATGGCGGCCCTGGGCAGGGAGCGTAGGTAGGGGGCCCCGGAAGAGGTGGTCCGGGCAGGGCGGAGCGCAGTGGCCAGTGAAGAGGGGGGGGGGTCAGGGTGTTTGGAAGTGGAACAGAGCTGGAGGCCACCAAATCCCTGCCAGGGGCCGCCACACAAATATGTATCCATCCTCAGAGGATTAGTATATTAAGGATATATATTGGCGTGGTGGCCCCTAGGGTTTGGAGGTCCTGTGCAGGTGCACAGCTTGCACATGCCTAAGGCCGCCCCTGGGCCCATGTCCCAACAGCGCCCTCGCCCTGGACTGACCAGCTGCCACTGATGAGAACCGGAGAAGGCCGAGGAGGGCGCGATTGGACCTACCCCTGGAACTGCGAAGACGGAGGAGGTGAGGAGAATGGTGAATGCTGCTGAGGTGGTAGCTGCAGCTGGGGAGCACTGACTCCATGCAATAACAAAGACTGCAAGGCGAAATGAGCCTGGCTGCGCTGGACGTTCCCCGCTGCCACTGAGAGCATGGTGACACAGCCCATACCCAGGGCTTTAAGAGGGATGAAAAAACTGAGGGGTCTCTCAAGGGGGCGTGGTCAATGTAATTAGGGGCGTGGCTTAAAAACATGCAGGCTAAAAATCTGTGTTTAGCATAGTGTGCCGCCCGACTTGTATTTTGCTGTTCCTGTCATTGCGTCCAGATATATGATACAACAAGTAACATCATACCTACAACAAGGCAGGACTATTGGCTTTGTCAATGGTTGTTAGTTGCATAAGATAAATAAGCAGCTACTGTGGCTTGTATAGAATATTGAAAAAGCTTCCACATAAAGCCCTGGTGACACCACGACAATGTTGCTGCTCCTGAGTTCCAAAAAGAGAAGAGAAATCCAGAGAGAAAATGACTCTTTTTAAAGGATTTCCCTTCCCCTATAACGCTCCAAAAAAAACTGATCGCCTGTGCCAGGGCACAAAACAGGGCCCGATAGAGACCCGTTTCGAGGCCTCCTTAAAAAAACTGCTGGTGATCAGACCCGGTGAGACCCGGCACACTTAAAGCCCTGCCCAAACCGCCGGAGAGGGATGCAGATTGAGGTAACACAGCGGACCTCGGTGGAAGAGAGGAGCGATTTGACCCCAGACCCGGCACTGAGCTGAGCGTCCACGAAGGTAGGAGCGAGGGGCGTAAACAGTGGGTCTGGAAATAGGGCGGCACAGAGCTGTGCAGAACTGAAAGTGAAGGTCCCCAACCCTATAGGTGGAAATGCGAGCCTGGACTGCCTGATTAGAGAGCTGAGGCCCACCCTGTGCCGCCCTCATAGCTCCCTGCTTCTGTGAAGCACCACGGAGAGGCAGGGTCATTTCTAGGTGTTTTGCCGCCCTAGGCGAGAATTGAAAAATGCCACCGCCACCCTCAGCTGATGTACAGTTCTCAGTGCAGAACAGGTCACAGTGGGACTGCTATGCATGTATGCAAGAGGTGTGCGTACCCTAAACACCACATGCTCAGCCTCTAGTCCCGGACTCAGAGCAGGTGTTCATGAGGAGTTTTATTGTTGTCAGGAGACCGCAACAATAACTGGGGGCCCAGGCTGGGGCACAGGTTAAGGGTGGCTGGATATACTGTGCTATACATAAGTTATAATGCACTTTCGGGAAGGGCCAGAATGCCTTTCAAATTCAACAGCATGGTATTATGTCTGTTTATCTAGGAGAAGTGTGTACAACAAAAAATGTGCAATATTTTCATTCAAACATGCATAGTTTAAAGCTGTTACCAGTTATTTAATCGTAATTTGCAAAACACTGTGTTTGGCTGGATGATCAGAATGGCTTAAAAACGAGAAGCTTTATTTTTTAAGCACATGCTCGCAAAAAAACAGCAAGATTGCATGTAAGGATGCGAGAGAAAATTAAATAGTGAATACGCAATGATGTGGGGAAGAGAAAGGCTGCTTCACAATAGTTTAAAAGCGCATCACAATTAACACCGACCTCTGCAAACACGGCTCCACTTCATCAATTCAGCTGTCGTGATTTACAAGCCAGGAACGAGAACCTTCCATTTTTGGACAATGGAAGCACTAAGCACACATTCATTTATATTGCTGCAGAGTGATAAGCATCACTCTAACGGACTTTAAAATAGAAAGCTTTTCAAAATGCACGCCTCAAGCTACGGAACCCCGGGATCAAGTGTGCTGCCGCCTGCTATCATTAATGACTTGCGCGGGTCTGTACACACCCGGACGTGCTGCGCAGTCAAAAATCGGGCACTTCAGAAAACTGACTGGCAACTTTCCTTTCCAGCGACTCCAGCAGATGAGCTGGGCAAAACCACGGGGGGGGAAAGAGAGGGCCAGGGAACAGCAGCACAGCGGGAGGAGGAGCAGAAAATAAACACTCCTGCGGCTCCTTGCTACCGCTGAATTGCAAGGCAAACTTGCCAAAAACTACTACTGCAATTACTTTTGGATAAAGGCAGTCTGCCGCTCACTTTGGCATTTACTGGTGATCATGCAGGTGCCGCGGCCCTGTGGGCTGGGGTCAAGCCGTGCGGCCAGGGCAAAATCCGATCCACATGACTGTTCCAACTGAGAGGAACCTCGGGCCCTGAGGCAGCATCAGTTTGCAGCCTTCTCACAGGAGATGATTCCCCTAGGGTCTGTCCGTGTGCTGCCTTCTGCTTATATATTCATTCCCCTGCTCTGCCCACGACGCATGTTCACTCACGTGATGTCACTTCCAAGCAGTCTGGCGGGGGCCCCCTCACCCCCCATCCAACCTCATGGCCTGATGCCCCCATGCCTTAGCTCAGCCGCTCTGACCACACCTTGTTTCCTCGTCTGATTTCTGCTCGGAGGACAACTTTCAACCTCTGACATCTACCTTAATAAACGTGCCCAAGTTTTGAGGCGCTGTGCTTTGCGCTCACAAACAAATCATATCTTTTCTATTATTCACAGGTAAGTTGAGTCAGTGGGGAGAGCTGGGTCTGTTTCTCAAACTTCTATGTACTACTACATGATAACAGCGAGTGACAAGACGTTTTTTCGTTTTCCGACGGCTCTTCCTTCATATGCGTATTTTCCATGTGCAACAAATATAGAAATACAACTCATATCAAGCAGAGTGAAATGGCATTAGCTCCTGAAAAACCTGCTCTGATCCCAGGCAGGGAGTTCGGTGATTGAGTCCCAGGATACCAGGCCTTATAATGCGCATTCAGTGCTGTGATGCGGATCACCACACTGAAATGTGCTAGACTTACGCCCTGGGGCCCTGATGCATGGTACTTGCCAGGACTGTTTGCCGCCCTCCCCCTTTTGCCGTCCTCGGCGATCGCCTAGTCTTGCCTAATGATCATGATATCGTTACCAACATTGTCCTACACAGTAAATAACCAGCAACAATTCTGTAGATGTCATTATCTCGTTAGCCCCTTCTCTGTAAACTAGGACCTACACTCCGCTCCCAAGGAGGAGGTATGTACAGAGTACAAAACATATCGGCACACAAATTCATCCTCAGCTAGGCCCCAGTTTACATTAAGGATCGCCTTGGTAACTATGTGCTGGGCCGTACACTTCGGTCATCCGAGGCCTGCCTCTTGACAGTCCCACAGCTCAAAACAGTATCCAAGGGTGGCAGAGCTTTCTCTGTCCTGCTCCCACAACTCTGGAATCTACTGCCTGATTGCCTCCGCAAGGAACTCGCGCTCCTCTCCTTCAGGAAATGTCTCAAAATGCCCCTGTTCAGAGAGGTTTTGGACATAGTCTAACCATCTACCACGCGTGTTCTGGTGACTGCCGGTGGTATTGGCCACTCTCTCCAAGTGCTAAGAGACCTGCTGTTGATTATGCGCTATAGAAATAACAGTTAACATAACATAACATATCAGGACAAGGATCTTGCTATGCATCTGAGGCTGCTTTAAGTATTACTGCCATCTTGCCACGCTCCTTGAGATGGGCTGTTCAATTTCACCACACTAACCACATCTAACCCAAAGACAGAAGTGAAAAACGTGGGAGTCTGGATAGATTCCACACTCACCTTTGAGACCCACATAAAGAAAGTTGCAGGCAGGTGCTTTGGAGTCCTGCTCTAAATAAAACTCTTGACATTCTCCCTATGTCAGCTAGAAAAACACAGACTCATAATTTTGTTACCACAAGACTAGACTATGTAAATGTGCTGTATGTGGGTGCTAGCAAAAAGGGAATTCATAAATTGCAATGGATCCAGAAAGCAGCAGCTCTCTTGGTCTTGAGTCTGCCAAGAAGGGCATCCACAAAGAAAGCACTAAATTCTCTACACTGGCTGCCTATTCAGAAACGGATCTAATTCAAGGCTCTATATTTCTGCCACAGCATCTTGCAGGGCAAAGGCCCAGTCTACCTGCAAGATCTCCTATCTCTCTATAAACCTGAATGGCATCTCAGATCCACCGGGGCTCACCTGGTGAAAGTTTCCAGGATAAACAAAGCACGAATGGATGCGCGCTCTTTTGGCTACTTGGCAGTATAAAGTTGGAACACCCTATCGTTGGCCCTCCGGGAGGAACCATCAAAGAGCCTCTTCCGGAAAAAATGTAAAAACATGTTTTTTTCCAAATGTGAGGTGCCTGGGCTCCCCACGTTCTTTGATGGGCTGATTTCTGGAGAGCAATTAGCACGGGGACACACCAGTGGTTTAACCAGGAGCTCTATAAAAGCAGAAATAATTAAAGGCAGCAACTCACAAGTATTCAGAAGAGAGCTGGTCTTTTTGTGATTATCTAAATGGCAGATCTTGAGAGAAACAATTGTGAAAATGCAGTGATGCAATAAATAACAACAAGCACACTCAGTCAGGGTGAATGGAGGGAATTACTCATTTAAAATTAATTTCCAGGAACAAATCTGTCCCTTTCTTTCAGATTTCTTTGTCCTAGATATCTTTCCTCGGTGTGTGCCTCAGACCCAGAAGTGGCCTAGCAAACGAAGTACTCTAAAGAAAGGAGTCACTTCATCAGTGCACTGACTGATTTTCAGATCCAATGAAAGGCTTCTTTTAATTCAATAATGTCTCTAAAATTGATTCATGTTCACAAATATATATGTAGCACCTTGAAGTGAAAACCTCAGTTTCAAGCATTCTTAAGGTAGAGAGATGCATTATGTAATATATTTGACTTCGCTCGACTACAGAATGTGGTGGTTAAACAGCAGTTTAGAAATAATTGTAATTTTGTAATTTTCTCAAGCTTGTGGTCCCAGTCTTTCTGTCATACTGTAAAATTTAAAGATACTGGAATCTGGTAAAGCGACCCCCGTCTGCTGTACCTTTCTTGTATTGCAGATTAGGCATCTGTCTGATTGTTCAGTTTTTCTCTACACGCTTGGTAAGTCATGTAGTAAGATGTCAACTAACCTGGTATTGTTGCAGGGATTCTGCACATACACAGAACTATGCCAGGAAACCAAGACCTCTGTGTATAGGGGCTAAGTCTTCCTATCGCCTTAGTAACCAAAATACCAAAAGCAACTAGCAATAGTGTCTCATTCATTCTCCTATATAATCACAAAGCTATAAATTATTAGACAACCCAGAACACAACACTCCCAACTCTTGCGGTAGCATGACGTACCCTTTCGCTCACTCACACTTGTTCACAATAAGAGTTGACAGAGTCACTGTTATAGTTAAAAAATATTTATTTTAACTATAGAGCTCCATAACGCAGTATATGAGCCACTACCAGCAGCACAACGCATATACCTAAAACAGTTAGCATTGTTGGAATTCCATAGATTATGAAGCGCGATGTCATCATATACAGACAGTGGATAAAGAGCTATAATGCCTAACCACCCTCCCCTTGGTAAGAAGGAATTTTATTATATAAAGGAAAATCTCTGGGCTTTGTCAGCAGACCCCCTACCTTAGTGACTAGATGGTATTACATCATAGGAACAGCATAGCTCTTCTTACTGGAAAGGTCTCTCTCTAAAAGTTAATTAGTACAGTATGCATCCCTGTAATATCAAAGCACGAATTTCCAGCAATAGCAGCTGTGTTTGAAAGTTTTGACTAGGTGCTAGGGACTGACCAGAACAGAATAACAGGGGGCATTGTTTATCGACCATGCACATCGTGTTCAGACAAAACTCCAGGAACAGGCAGAGAATGCAGAAAGTTCTCATGTGAAAGGCACATACAGTGTCTTGCAAAATTCAGAGCATGTATATGGTTTTTCTCCAGTGTGATCCTTCTGATGTCGCATTAGTTGAGGTTTGGTTCTGAAACCTTTATCACACTCAGAACACTTGTATGGCGTCTCACCCCTGTGAGACATGTGATGTATCCATAACAATCTTTTAGTATTAAAAGCCCTCTGACATTCAGAACATCCGTAAGGTTTTGTCCCAGTGTGAACTCTCTGATGTATTATCAGCTGTGACTTTGAACTGAAAGCCTTCTCACACTGACATTTATATGGTTTCTCACCGGTGTGAATTCTCTTGTGTTTGGATAGGTCATCTGTTCTGCTAAAATGTTTTTCACATTCAGAACATTTATATGGTTTCTCGCCGGTGTGTATTCTTTGATGTTTTATTAGCTGGTCCTTCGTGATGAAACACTTGGCACACTCAGAACATTTATGTGGTTTCTCGCCAGTGTGTGTTCCCTGATGTCTTCTCAGGCATTTCTTTTCACTGAACGCCTTATTACATTCAAAACATTTATATGGTTTTTCCCCAGTGTGAATTCTCTCATGTGATGATAAATCTCTTTTTTGCTTGTACGTCTTGTCACATTCAGAACATTGATATGGTTTTTCTCCAGTGTGACAATTCTGATGTCGCATTAGTTGTTGTTTAGTTCTGAAACCCTTGTCACACTCAGAACATTTATAAGGAGTCTCACCGCTGTGAGACATGTGATGCAGCCTTAAATTTCCTTTTGTAATGAAGGCCTTTTCACATTCAAAACATCTGTATGGTTTCTCCCCTGTGTGGATTTTTTGATGAACTGAAAGACCACTCTTCTCCTTGAAAGCCTTGTCACATTCAGTGCATTTATATGGTTTCTCCCCTGTGTGGATTCTCTGATGTATATACAGATAATGATTTCGCCTGAAAGTCTTATCACATTCAGAACATTTATACGGTTTGGCTTCAGTGTGTGTTCTCTGATGTCTTCTCAGGCGTGCTTTTTCACTGAACGCCTTATTACATTCAGAACATTTATATGGTTTCTCCCCAGTGTGAATTCTCTCATGTGATGATAAATCTCTTTTTTGCCTGTACGTATTGTCACATTCAGAACATTTATATGGTTTTGCTTCAGTGTGTGTTCTCTGATGTTTTATCAGATTTGCATTTTGACTGAAAGTCTTATTACATTCTGAACATCTATATATATTTTTCCCAGCGTGAATTCTCTCATGTGATGATATATCACTAGTTTCCTTGAAAGTCTTCTCACATTCAGAACATTTATATGGTTTCTCCGTAGTGTTATTTCTGTGATGTAGTATTAGTTCACCCTTTTGATTGAAAGCCTTATCGCATTCAGAACATTCACATGGTTTCTCACCAGTATGCGCTTGTAGATTTATCTTCAGCTGTGCCTTTGTAATGAATGTCTGGTCACACTGAGTGCATTTATATGGTATTGGTTCAGTTTTGCCTGACTTTTGTACAATGAGAGAACCATCTGTGAAAAAACCTTTACATTTGATGCAGTGAAATATTTTTTCTTCAATAAGATTTTGCTTGCCTGCCATCAAACAGCTTTCTCTAACAGACGGCTTGGTAAACATTGTAGATTTATTTTGTCTTATTAGGCTGAGATCTACTTAATGTTTTCCTAATGGGTATTTATATAGAAATCTCAGTCACATTTAGAGCATTCGTGCGCCTCCTCCATAATGCACACATTATGTTTAAATAATTAATTTTGTAATAAAATCCTAGAGATACTGGGTAAATGTATGTAGTTTCTCCTGTATCTGTCCAAGTTAGTACTTCCAAGTTAGGTGCAGTTTACTTACACATATAGAAAAAATAACCTCTCTACATTCTTAATTCTTAGCAATACTATTAGTACTGCAAAGTTGTTTTCCTGGAAAGATCTGTTACATGCTATACATTTGTGTGGCCTTTTTCCTTTGTAGTCCCCTTGATGGATTAGAGTTCCTTGGAATGTTCATTTGTAGTCATACTCATGAGATACTCCTTTGTTGTGACGTACTGTCACATTCATGAGGCATTCATTGGTGTCTGCTACCAATTTAACACAGAAAATGCTGTTTACGCAAGGAGCGCACATGGCTAACAATTATGAAGAGATTCTTTAGTGAAATAAAATCTCCCAAAACTGTTTTGTACATTTCAGGGGGCTAGTGTCTCAAAAGTTGAATTGCAGTTCCTGGTGTCCTCGATATTCCTCCGACTATTGTTTTTTTTTTGGATTTCTTTTACCTACGGGACAAAAAAAGATATATAGGCATTAGCATTTTATGAGTCACAAAATACAACTATCAGCAATAAAAATATCAATTTGTTTTCTTATATGGATATGAAGTAACAAAAGCCAGGAATGCTTCTGTAAGGTATAGTCACAATGCATTAGCATAGAAATAGTATTAACAATCTGGTGACCAAGGTACTTTACTCATTTATGAACCAAAAGACTTGCTAATTTGTAATGAGATTCAAAGCATATTGTTAGTCATCCACTAACAATGTTCACAACACAAATTATAATGGACACAGAGATATGTGTAATCCAATTACCAAACACATAATAAGAAATATAGGTAAAATTAGTAAACATGACTGCTGACAAAATAGATTAAAACAAAAACCTCGATGTCTAATCCAATAATTACGGCATGAATTGACATTAACATAAAGCCATTGTCATTAATATCCACAGAATGTATTGGGATGAAAAAGAAAGCTTCTAAGACATGTATTTATTCCAGTTATTTGAGGAGCACAGCAATACCAACTACAGTTTTCTAGTGCTAAAGAAGAGAACACTGAAGCTAGAGGTTAAGGTTTTATTGAGAAGCTTTGTACAAACAAGCTTATCAGGCATCGATCAGAGATATAAAGGAAGAGAATACCACAGTTTGACAACAGTGACTGAAAGGCACACACACTTTTCTGGGATTTGCAATTGGAAGGCTGAAGTGGAACGAAGAGTTCAGGTTAGAGAGTACGAACACAACTCCTTGATAAATGTTTCCATGTATATTTTTGTGACAGATCGAAGGTCCCAAAAGCACAGTATAAATTTCAAACAATGATAAATGTGATCTAAATTGCTGAGCGTGGATATTCTAAAAACAAAGATACCTTCTAATCCACTGATCAGAGCTTTAATTAACACAGAAACTAAGGGCCTGATCTAATGTTTGGCAGTCGAACCACCATCTGCCAAACTGAGAGATCACTGCCGGCCACACAGTTACAGTCAACATACTAAACGTTCGGTGGACAGCCGTTGTTGGTTCTGACTTTCATTCACCAAAATGTATTTACGTTTTTATTTTTCAAAAAGTGGGAATATGTAATTGAAAACAAAAAACTATTCACCGCCGTACGCAGGAAGTTTTTTTTCTCCTCTGTGAGGGTGTCATGTGTTTTTTTGTCCTTTCATCAGCAGGTTATACTGCCAGGTAACAAAAACACATCCCATCGCATTGTTTACCCTAAATAGAATGGGTGGTGCTATGTGCTTTGTTAGACGGCCCCTTCATTCAAACAATAAATCAGGGGATTGTGAAGCATCTACTCACCTGCACGGAGAGGGAGGGTGGGGGTTTGCAGCTCCGTTCAGTCGAAGAGCCAGGTATTGAGTGTCTTCTTGAAGATGTTCAGGGAGGAAGCGCGTCTGATGTTGATCAGGAGCTCGTTCCAGGTCTTGGCTGCTATGTGAAAGAAGGTTCTTCCACCTGGTCTGGCTTTGCGGATGCGCGGGCCTTCAGCGAGGTCGGCGGATCGGAGGTTTCTCTTAGGTACGTGGAAGGAGATTCTCTCGTTGAAGTATTGGGGTCTGATGTTGTGGAGGCATTTGTAGGCTTGTGTCAGTATCTTGAAATTGACTCTTCTCTACTGGGAGCCAGTGGAGGTGGCGCAGGTGTTGTGTGATGTGTTCCTGTCGAGGGATGCCTAGGACGAGTCTGGCTGCGGTGTTCTGTATGGTTTGTAGTTTGTGGATGAGAGTCATGTTGATCCTGGCGTAGAGGGCATTTCCAAAGTCCAGTCTAATGGTTATGAGTGCGTGGGTGGCAGTCTTCCTTGATTCGGGAAAGAGGATCCACTTGAAGGTCTTTCGAAGGATGTGGAGGGTGTTGAAGCAGCTGGAGGCAACAGCGTTGACCTGTTGGGTCATGGAGAGGGAGGAGTCGAGTATGATGCAGAGGTTTCGGGCATGGTCCGTGGGTGTGGGAAGGGTGTAGAGGGCGATGGGCCACCAGGTGTTGTCCCATGCGGACAGGGAGGGTCCGAGGATGAGGAGTTCTGTCTTCTCCGACTTGAGCTTCAAGCAGCTGTTACTCATCCATGGTACTTCATTGCTTCCTAGAAATTGAGTCTGGTGGTGATGGGGTCCTTGGTGAGGGAGAGGATTAGCTGTGTGTCGTCGGCGTAGGTTATTCGTGGTGTCTGACTATGGCGGCGAGGAGGGTCATGTAGATGTTGAAGAGTGTGGGGCTGAGTGACGATCCTTGGGGCACTCCGCAGTTGATTTCCGTGGGTTCGGAGAGGCAGGGTGGCAGTCGGATTCTTTGGGTTCTGATGATGAGGAAGGAGCTGATCCATTTGAGGGTGGTTCCCTGTGTGACTGCCTCGTGGAGTCTGGCTGTGAGTGTGCGTTGGGAGATGGTGTCGAACGCTGCCGAGAGGTCGAGTAGAATCAGGGCTGCGGTGTGTTCTTTATCGAGGAGGGTGCAGATGTTGTCTGTGGCGGTGAGTAGGGCAGTATCAGTGCTGTGGTTGCTTCAGAATCCGGATTGGGAGGCGTCGAGGATGGAGTTTTCTTCGAAGAATGTTGTTAGCTGGGCATTGACAATCTTCTCTATGACTTTGGCCACGAAAGGAAGGAGGGAGATGGGTCAGTAGTTCTTGAGGTCTGTGGGGTCTGCTGAAGGTTTCTTGAGCAGGGGTCCGACTTCTGCTCATTTCCAGTCATCGGGGAAGATGCCGGTTTTGAAAGTGGCGTTGATGGTGTGTCGTAGTTCGGGAGAGAACGCGGTGGCGGCTCTGTGGTAGATTTGCGTTGGGCAGGGGTCCATGGGGGCTCCTGAGTGGACGCCTTTCATGGTCGAGGTGGTGTCCTCGGTGGTCGCTGGGGTCCAGGAGATGGTAGACCCATTGGTGTTGCTGGAGAGGGCAATGGTTTCGGTGTCAGGTGTTTGGTCGCTGAAGTGGTCGTAGAGGCCCTTGATTTTTAGAGGGAAGAAGGACCAGAGTTTGTCGCAGAGGTCCTGGGAGGGGGTGATGTTCATGGTTTCGCTGGGAGGTTTCATGAACTCCTGGATGATGCTGAAAAGTTGCTTTGAGGTGATGACCTTGTTATGGATGTAGGTTCTTTTGGTGGATCTGATGCGTTAGTGGTATTCTGTGATGGCGGTCTTGTAGGTGATGTGATCGTCCGGGGTCCAGTTCTTCTTGAGACATCTGCAAGTGTGTCTGTGTTCTTGGAGGTCGGTGGTGAACTTGTTGGCTTTTCTGGGGCGCGGTCTGTTGGAGTTGCGTAGGGGTGCAAGTTAGTCTGCACAATTGGAGATCCATGTGGGGAGTTCTTTGGCTGCGAGGTTGGCGTCGGTCGATGAGGGGGGGGCGCCGCGGTTGAGTGTCGAGTCGAGCTGCTACTCAGTTACTTTGCTCCAGTTCCTTCGTGGGGGCGTGTTGAAGGTTTGGGGCGGTGGGTTTGTCGTCATTGAAGTGTACGCAGTGGTGATCCGTCCAGGGGCGTGGCGTGGTGTGGCTGAAGTGTATGTTGTTACCTCCTGCAAAGATGGGGTCGAGGGTGTGTCCTGCCTTGTGGGTGGGTGTGATGATGAGCTGTTTCTGACCCTTGGTCTGCGAAGGTCGCTCCACCCGCCACGCGGCTCCCCCAGAGTGCGCCCAGTCTCCCTGCCTGCCCCGCTCAGGTCACCACTGCCCTTGTGGCATAGATTGTTGTCTTCTTCCCTGTGTCTGCCATTCCCTGTGCTATTCTGCCATCTGCCATGTGCCCTATTCTACATTCTTTGTTTCTGCGCTCTTAGCCCTCTCTCGACCGCTTTCCCGCCTTTACCCCTTCCCTGCTCCCTGCCACTGCTCACCTGCGGCCCCGCCCCCTTCCTTCTCGGTACCCGATCCCCGCGCGACCCCGCTCCCGCCTCCCAGCTGCTGCTCCTCCCTCCCACCAGCTATTTAGGGTGACCCCGCGCGACGGTGAGCGCGATCTGACCCCTGGTCTGCGAAGGTCGCTCCACCCACCGCGCGGCTCCCCCAGAGTGCGCCCGGTCTCCCTGCCTGCCCCGCTCAGGTCACCACTGCCCTTGTGGCATAGATTGTTGTCTTCTTCCATGTGTCTGCCATTCCCTGTGCTATTCTGCCATCTGCCCTGTGCCCTGTTCTACGTTCTTCGTTTCTGCGCTCTTAGCCCTCTCTCAACCGCTTTCCCGCCTTTACCCCCTCCCCGCTCCCTGCCGCTGCTCCTCTGCAGACCCGCCCCCTTCCTCCTCGGTACCCGATCCCCGCGCCACCCCGCTCCCGCCTCCCAGAACACCATCCGCATCACGACCAGCTCCGATGACACTTTCACCGCCGCCGAACACCTCTACTTCCAGATACACACCGACCCGAAGACCACCCTCAGAGGCACCCTCATCTACAGACCCCCGGGACCACGCACACAATTCAGCGAAGACATCACAGACTTCGTCAGCCCGCACGCCCTCTCCTCCGGTGACTACATCCTCCTAGGGGACTTCAACTTCCACCTGGAGAACAACAAGGACAACACCACCACCACCCTGCTGGACAACCTCGCCAACCTCGGACTCAAGCAACTGGTGAACACCCCCACCCACTACGCCAGCCACACGCTTGACCCAGTCTTCTCCTCCAGCAAGTACATCTCCTTCAGCCATTCCACCGGACTTCATTGGACTGACCACAGCTGCTTCCACTTCAGCTTCAGAAAAACCATGACCCACCACCACCCGCAACAGATTCCTCGCAGGAACTGGAACAAGATCACCGCCGACCAGCTCACCACCTCCCTCAGCCAGAACCCTCCCGCCAGCACAACGGACCCCAACGAAGCAGCCAACAACCTCACACAGTGGATCAGCAACTGCGCAGACGACCTCGCACCACTGAAGACCCCTCCCAGCGGACACGGCAGAAAGAAAGCCTCTTGGTTCACAGACGATCTCAAGGACTCCAAGAAGAACTGCCGCACCCTCGAGAAAGCCTGGCGCAACGACCAGACCACAAACAACATGACTGCCCTGAAGCACGCCACCCGCAAACACCACCAGCTGATCCGGACCAACAAGAAGACAGCTTTCCAGGAACGACTGTACAACAACGCCCACAACAGCAAGGAACTCTTCAGCATCGTCAAAGAGCTCTCCAACCCCAGCGCCGGAAACAACGACTTTGCTCCCTCGCAAGACCTCTGCGACTCACTGGCTTCGTTCTTCCACCGCAAGATAGCCGAAATACACAACAGCTTCGACGCACCAACCACGCACCCAACCACCGAACCAACGCCCCCCACCACACCCTCTGCGCCTGGACTCCGGTCAGCACCGAAGACACCACCCGCACGATGAACACCATCCACTCCGGATCACCAACCGACCCCTGCCCCCACCACGTCTTCAACAAGGCCGTCTCCATCATCGCACCCCAACTCCGGGACGTCATCAACGCCTCCTTCAACACCGCCACCTTCCTGGAAAGCTGGAAGCACGCCGAGCTCAGCGCCCTCCTGAAAAAACCAACAGCGGACCCCACCGACCTCAAGAACTTCCGCCCCATCTCGCTCCTCCCTTTTCCGGCCAAAGTCATCGAGAAGACCGTCAACAGACAACTGGCTGCCTTCCTCGAGACGAATGGATCCCTCGACCACTCGCAGTCCGGCTTCCGAGCCAACCACAGCACCGAGACCGCCCTCATCGCAGCCACTGACGACATCAGATCCCTGCTCGACAACAAGTAACAGCGGCCCTCATCCTCCTGGACCTCTCCGCAGTGTTCGACACTGTCTGCCACCGCATCCTAGTGCATCGCCTCAACAACATCTGAATCCAAGAGAAGGCACTGAAGTGGATCATCTCGTTCCTCGAGGGAAGAACCCAGAGAGTCCGCTTCCCCCGTTCAGATCCGAGGCCACAGAAGTCATCTGCAGAGTACCACAGGAATCATCGCTCAGCCCCACCCTCTTCAACGTCTACATGAGCCCCCCTCGCAGCCGTCGCACGCCAACACAACCTCAACATCATCTCCTACGCCGACGACACCCAGCTGATCCTCTCCCTCACCAACGACCCAGCCACCGCCAGAACCAGCCTACACGAAGGAATGAGAGACGTCGCAGAGTGGATGAAGAACAGCCGCCTGAAACTGAACTCAGACAAGACGGAAGTCCTCATCCTGGGGTCATCGCCCTCCGCCTGGGACGACTCCTGGTGGCCTCTGGCCCTGGGCACCGCACCCAAGCCAACGGAACACACACGTAACCTAGGCTTCATCCTGGACTGCTCCCTCTCGATGACCAGGCAAGTCAACGCCGTCTCATCATCATGCTTCAACACCCTGCGCATGCTCCGAAAGATCTTCCGATGGATCCCCACCGAAACCAGGAAGACGGTCACCCAGGCATTCGTCACCAGCCGACTGGACTAAGGAAACTCCCTCTACGCTAGAACCACAGCAAAACTCCAGGAAAGACTCCAACGCATCCAGAACGCCTCTGCACGACTCATCATGGACATCCCCCGACACAGCCACATCTCCGGCCACCTGAGAGACCTGCACTGGCTCCCCGTCAGCAAGAGGATCACGTTCAGACTCCTTAACCACGCACACAAGGCTCTCCACGACCAAGGCCCCAAGTACCTCAACAACCGCCTGACCTTCTACACACCCACCAGCCAGCTAAGGTCGACCAGCCTCGCCCTCGCCGCCGTTCCACGCATCCGCAGAGCCACCGCCGGAGGAAGATCCTTCTCCTACCTGGCAGCCAAGACATGGAACTCCCTCCCCATCCACCTTCGACTAACCCAGAACCATCTCACCTTCAGGAAGCTACTCAAGACCTGGCTTTTCGAGCAGTAGCGGACCCCTCCCCCCAGCGCCTTGAGACCCTGACGGGTGAGTAGCGCGCTTTATAAATGTCATGATTGATTGATTGATTGGTTTCAGGCCGATGTTGGTGAGATTGTCCAGGAGGGTTGTGGAGTTGGGGCCAGTGGGGTTGTTGAGGTGGAAGTTCAGGTCTCCGATGAGTATGTAGTCCGTGGAAGTGATGGCATTGGGTGCGATGAGGTCGGTAATGGTCATGGCCAACGAGTTTGTAGGCGAGAGTGCCGCGAAAAGTTGTTCTTGGGCTTGTCTGTATCTTGCAGTGATGGTGCTTGGTGGTGGAGAGGGTATCATTTGTGATGGAGGTGGAGAGTCGGAGGGACCTCTTGTGTGCGATGGCGAGTCTTCCTCCTGGGTTGGTTGGGCTGGTCTTTTCTCTGGATTTTGTATCCGTCTGTGATGGCGGTGACAATGTCAGGTGCGAAGGAGGTGTTGGCCAAGGTCTCTGTAAAGAAGGCAATGTCCGGCGAGAGGGTGTCAAGGAGGTCCCAGATTTCAATGGCGTGTCTCTGCAGGGAGAGCACATTGAGAAGGATGCACCTCAGATTTTCGGCAGCGTTGACGTTCGGTGCAGGGGTGTTGAATGTCTGGCAAGAGTGGCGGCAGGAAAACTGTCCGCGGGTGATACTCCGCGTGGACAGCTGGCAGTTGTTGTTCCTCCCGGAGTTGAGAGCGATGGCAGTTGTTGGTCCTTCCGGGGTTGAGAGCGAGGAGCGGTGGGTGGGTGGAGATCCAGGGTTCCTGGCGGTGGTCGCGGATGGGCTTGCCTTTGGCGCACCAGTGGGCTCCATTAAATAGGGGAGAGTGGAGGGAAAGTGCAGTTGGTAGGCGGGACGGCGGGAAGTGTCAAGCGGGCATGGTCACCAGGCGGCGTGAATCAACAGTGGGGAGAAAGGCAAGAAAAGTGACAAAATTAACAAAAATGCAAGAGAGCTACCACAAAATTTAATAATCAGCAAGTATTAAAGGAAGGCACACGCAAAGCAGATAGCGGGTCGAGAGCGGACTCGAACCCTGCTCTTCCAGCCAGCGGTGGCGAGCTGCCAGGCGGAGCTGCGGGGAGGGAGAGCGGGACCCAGGCCAGAAGGTTAGGGCACTCGCGCCCTTCTCTGTTGTGCTGCCCAGAGTGCTTTCCGTCAACAGAGCCAACGGGGGCTTTGTTCATAGAAATTTGTCGTTTCTACTGACTCTATTTAGGGTGGGAAGACGGTTGGGTTTTGGGAAAAGCGTACTCTGTCACTTTTGTGACTAAATACCTTTCTTCACCAAACTCTAAATCGGGACACAAGATGCCTGTGATCAGATTCGCACAGAACTGAATTAAACAGAAACCAAGATATCTGTAATGTAATCTCGGTGTCAACAGCAATTACTCCTAACGTGAAGAACTTAGGACTCAGTAGCATAGAAACTGAATTAAAATGTTATTTATTAATAGTTATATGAATGCTATAACTATGCTTTTAAGGTTTCAACTTGAATAAAGTATTTAATTAAATGCTATAAAAAAGCTGTAAACAGATTAGCACAAATTCAAGTCTAACAAACAAATCCAGCAACATTGTACAAATAAAAAAATTAAAAAAGCATAGCCTTAGTAGTTGCCTCTACAGTAGCTTTCATCCTATACTGCAACACTCTGTGGGATCCATAATTGTATTCCTTCCTTGGGTTGGTGAAATATGGTTAGTATTTTTGAAGGTGTTTACACTCTAAAATGGCATGCTGCTCATGATACAACTAGTAGTGACTCACTTCCTTTCAATTCCTCTAATATACCAGAAACGTCAATAAAGGGTGCTAAACCATGTACTGAGCATGTGCAGGAGTCCCTTAACACATATTAGGCCATAAGCTGCAAGGGAGTACCTCAAGTGTGGCATAGGCAAGCATGTCTGTGCTTGTATGCCCCTAACCACCGCCTGAAATGCTGTCTCTTTCCTATAAGGTATGCTCGCTTTTCTTACTTAAAGGATTACCCAGCGTGAAATAGTCCTTTTCTGAACTGCCCACTCCTTCTTTGCTCTCATATACCCTATGAAGAGTTGGTCGTCGACCCGGGTCCAGACAGTGGAGATGCTTTTCTTCCTTGGAAGGATGCAGAGGCACATAGAAAGTGGGCAGAGAAACAGATTGGGCCAGATGGAAAGGTGTTACCCCCTTTGGCAGAAAGATGCCCTTGTGCTGAGCATTACTTTGTATGGAAACATGGTCAGGGAAGGAGGCTGAGATGACAGTGCTTATAGTTCACTCACCCTCCTGGCAGAAGTAATTGCCACTAAAAAAGGCTGTTTTAATAGTGAGCAGCGAGAGGGGACAATTGTGCAGAAGTTCAACTGGTGCACACATGAAAAAAGGACTAAATTAATGTCCCATTGGGGGCATAATAAAAGGCATGGGGGTGAACATATGGGTAAACCCATTTAAAAATCTCTAAACAAGAGGAGATTTGAAAAGAGATGGCTGATCTGGCAGCCAATGAAAAGCAGACATGACTGAAAGGAAGCCCTTCAGAGTGCCCAAAGCAGAGCCCTGCTGGGCCAATTAGAGAATAAACAGAAGGACACCTGACAGGGAAACACACAAAGGGTCAATAGACCATTTTGTACAGTATTTACAAAAATGTTGCTATAAACAGGCATATACCGACTTCGTGGAGGGCGCCTGGAAGTCGGAATAACCTCACAGACTTCGGCAGGAAGGTCAAAAGCTGTCAACTGACGCCACTCAATCACCACGCAAGGAGGCGGAGTGGACAGGTTCGGGCAGAGGATCCTCCATTGCTGCTGTGACAGAAGATCCTCCCGAAGAGGCAGCCTGACCGAAAGATCGATGCTCATCTGTAGAAGCTTAGGATACCAGACTCTCCGTGCCCAATCCGGAGCCACAAGGATGACTTGGACCTGTTTGCTTCCGATCTTCCTGAGCACTCAGGGTAGGAGTGGTATGGGCGGAAAGGCGTATAGGAGGCCCCTGTGCTCCACATGCTACAAAAGCGTTGCATAGAGAGAGTCTCCTTGGAAACTTAAACATGCAAAACTGCTGACATTGCACATTCTCTTCCAAGGCAAACAGATCTAACCAAGGCTCTCCCCGCTGTAGAAAGACACCTTGCACCACCTCCGGAGGGAGACACCGTTTGTGATCCGCAAGGCACTGGTGGCTGAGTTTGTCCGCTCTGGCATTCAGAGAACTGACCAGATGTTGAACCACCAGGGAAATGCCCTGTTCCAGACAAGTCCAGAGACACAGGGCTTCTTATTACAGTACCACATGGCGGTAGTATTGTCCGTGAACACTTGAACTAGCTTTACCTTGTGGGATGGTACAAAGGCTTTCAGTACCAACTGGATCGCACAAAGCTCCAACAGATTGCTATGGAGCTTGGCTTCCGCCGTAGACCAGAGTCCTTTGATCTCCACCTCTCCCAGATGGCCTCGGCAAACCCAGGGGAACGCATCCGTCACTACCGTGAGATCTGGGTGAGGAAGGGAGAGGGGTCTGCCTGTGACCCAATTGTGGTTTGTCAGCCACCACCGCTGGTAGTTTGTGGTGCCCTCAGATATCTGAACTAGGTCACTGAGAATTGCTCAATGCGCGGCCCCTTGGAACTTCAAGTCCCACTGCAGATCCTGCATGTGCCATCTGGCATGATCCACTAGCTGGATGCAGGCTGCCATGAGGCCCAACAGCCTCAGAGTCATTCTCAAGGAAATCCAGGATATCCTGGACTCGCCATTCAGGAGGATAGGCCCAAAACTGCACTGTGCTCAGAACCGCTCCGATGAAAGGGAGCGTCTGAGAGGGAGTGAGGTGGAACTTCGGCACATTGATAGTGAGCCCCAGAAAATGAAGGTTTGCCATAGTCTGGAGGTGGGAGACAACTGCTTGGCACAAGCCCACCTTCAACAATCAGTCGTCGAGATAGGGGAAGACTGGAACCCCTGATCTCCTCAGATGGGCTGCGACCACCGTCATCACCTTGGTGAACACCAGAGGGGCACTGGTGAGGCTGCTGAAGGGGAACACGGCAAACTGAAAGTTCTCCTTTTTTGAGGAAGTAGTTGACGTCTTTGAGGTCTAGGATAGGACGAAGGCCTCTGTCCTGCTTCGGAACCAGAAAATAGAGGGAATAGCAACCACAGCCTATCTCTGGTCTGGGTACCCTCTCTATGGCTCACCTGGCCTAGAGAGTCTGGACTTCCTTGCAGAGTAAGGCAAGGTGATCCTCCGTCCACTGATCATAAATGAAGGCATGGAGGGAAGAGTAGTTTGAAGGGGAGGGAGTAGCCCCTTCTGACTATTTGCTGCACCCACTCGTTCGAGGTGATATCTCACCAGTGGTAGAGGTGATGGTGTATCCTGCCACCAACTGGACATCCATGATCCAGAAGGTTCATACTAGGCGGGTTTTGCGGTGGAGGACGGGGCTGTCGCTTGACCTCACTTCTGGCTACCCAACCCAAGAGGTCGGGGTGAACCCAGTCAGCGGCCAAGCAAAGTTTGCTGGACTTGTGGGATCCTCTGGCTGCAATAGGGTTGGCGCGGTTGGAAGCTCCTCGAAAGGGGCGAAAAGCAGACACTAGCCGGGATTATGTGGAGAGGCTTAAGGTCTTGGCCGTAGCCCATGTATTCTTCAAATGCTCAAGCGCTAAGTCCGCCTTGTCCACAAAGAGACGGGAGCCATCAAAGAGCTTGTCCATAAGGTTAGCATGGAAATCCCCAGAAAAGCAAGAAGGCCTCAGCCACCGTCGAGGACAATCGCTCTGCCTAGCAAGTCTGTTGTATCTAAGCCACATCGTATGGCAAACTTAGCTGCATCTCTCCCGTCTGTAATGGCTTGGGAGAGGAGAGCTCGGTCCTCCCTCGAGACTCTGGGAAGCATTTGCGCAACCGTTTCTCATAGAGAATGGGACTAATGGCCCAAGAGGCAATGCTAGGCTGTTAGAAGAAAAGATTTTTTTACCAAAGCTGTCCAGCCTTTTGGATTGCCTGTCCAGAGGGTGAGGAAGGGAACACGCCATGGGAAGTAGAGGCTTGAACCACCAAGCTCTGTGGGGTGGGGTGGGTAGAGAGGAAAGCGGAGTCGCCCGGTGCAGGGTGGTGGCAGCAGGCAATGGTTCTATTCGCAGGAGCCCCTGTGCTGGGCTTAGACCAGGGGCCCTGTAGAACACCTGTTAAAGCCTCACTAAAAGGCAGTACGGGTTCCGGGGAAAGGAAGAGATGCCAGGCTGCAGGACCTCCATCAGGACATTAGTTTTGACTCCCACGGTAGGAAGCTGCATGTCCAAGACCTGCGCAGCCCTACGCAGCACCACTGCAAATGAAGCTCACTCATCCATAGCCAGGTTAGGGGTAGACAGTATGCTAGAATCTGGAGAGATGTCCAGGCAGCTGGCATCACCCAGGTCCTAATTGGGTTGCAGGATTTCTAAGGGATCCTCTGCCCTTCCCAATCTTCATCCTCCATGCATAACCCTTCAGAATGGGGCAGGTTGAATGGCGTGTTATCGGAATGAAGATAGGGGGGGCGCTGCCAGTGGGCGCTGGCGAAGCCGAGGGCCTCAGCAACAGACGCCGT
This sequence comes from Lissotriton vulgaris, assembly GCF_964263255.1. Taxonomy (NCBI): domain Eukaryota; kingdom Metazoa; phylum Chordata; class Amphibia; order Caudata; family Salamandridae; genus Lissotriton; species Lissotriton vulgaris. The sequence goes on from NW_028255828.1 coordinate 587,732, forward strand.
GCCGGGGAAGGTCACAGGGGTACGACTGGCACAGGTCTGGATCTGGGAACAGATCCTAGAGGGGCATGATCCGAAGGCACGGAACACACAGGCCTCCTTCAGCTGAACCTGCGGGGCCAGCAGGTGCACCAGCAGGAGCTGGCCATCCAAATATGGCGCACATGACATCATAAAATTCTTTTAGTTGGGCGAGGGTCGCTCCCGGCACTGGAAAAGAAGGGGAAACGAGTAGAGGGGATGCAAAAGTCGAGGCTCCGCCATCTCCTGCGAAGGACAGGGCGAAGGGGAGGTTGACGGGCTAGTCTCCACCCTGGCCTAATCTATATGACCTCTTCCTATCCCGCGCAGCGGTGACGCGCTGCGGTAGCGCCGTATACGCGCCGAAGAGGCGCCAAAGAGAAGCCAGTCTGCGCCAGTCCGCGTCCAGACGCTTCTCGCTGGTCCTGGGTTGTTACCGGCATCATGGTCGGTAATCAAGTTGTCTACAACTCTTTGTGGTTACACTCCTTACGCCCCCCTGTCAGTCCTTCCTGCTCCCATTCCGTCTCTCCAGCTAATACCGACCATCACTGCAAGCACTGTACATGGAGCACCTCCCGCCCATGTAGCGGCTCCCTCCCGTTGGGAGAGTTTTGGAGATTGTATCTCCTTAATTGCCGGTCGCTACCTAAACACTCCACAGAGTTGCATCTGTTGATTGATGAGCTTAATCCTGACGCCCTATTTTTAACGGAAACTTGGCTTCAGATTGACAACGACCCGTCCTTATTATGGGCCGCTCCTCCAGGCTACACCCTTAAGCACCTCGACCGCCAATCGGGGAGAGGCGGGGGCTTAGCTATTATATATAGGGACACCTTTAAGTGTCGGGTCACTTCTAATTCCTTGCTGACCTGTGAGAGCTTACACTTTGCACTTGATCTCTCCCCTACCACCACTTTTTCTGGTATTCTACTCTATCGACCACCAGGCTCCCTCAACAATTTTATCACTCAAATTACTGATCTCACCGCTAACGCAGCCGTGACCTCATCTAACCTCACTCTGCTTGGGGATTTTAATATCCATTCAGATGACCCCCAGGATACCCCCAGGATGGAGTCAAGCTAGCCGGGCTGATGAGAGGTGTTACCTCGAAACCGGTCCGGTCCTCGGATGCTTGATTCCGTTCTGGGAAGGACATGGCTTTTGTAGTTCAGACTGGACTGTTTCCATGGGGCACAGGGTCAGAGCTGATTTGCATTTCGCCATTGTCTAACCCAGGGTGGTGTGGAGTGCAAAAAAACGATGGATTTGGGCCCAGATCTTTGGACTGGGGGGAGTGTGTGACATTGATCCACATTCTGTCCATCACCTGTTGTGTTTGCATATTCCGCCCTAAGTGCGCTGGGGATGCCCAGACGTGGGTCCCAGGCACTCCACACCACTGGAGTCAAGCTAGCCGGGCTGATGAGAGGTGTTACCTCGAAACCGGTCCGGTCCTCGGATGCTTGATTCCGTTCTGGGAAGGACATGGCTTTTGTAGTTCAGACTGGACTGTTTCCATGGGGCACAGGGTCAGAGCTGATTTGCATTTCGCCATTGTCTAACCCAGGGTGGTGTGGAGTGCAAAAAAACGATGGATTTGGGCCCAGATCTTTGGACTGGGGGGAGTGTGTGACATTGATCCACATTCTGTCCATCACCTGTTGTGTTTGCATATTCCGCCCTAAGTGCGCTGGGGATGCCCAGACGTGGGTCCCAGGCACTCCACACCACTGGAGTCAAGCTAGCCGGGCTGATGAGAGGTGTTACCTCGAAACCGGTCCGGTCCTCGGATGCTTGATTCCGTTCTGGGAAGGACATGGCTTTTGTAGTTCAGACTGGACTGTTTCCATGGGGCACAGGGTCAGAGCTGATTTGCATTTCGCCATTGTCTAACCCAGGGTGGTGTGGAGTGCAAAAAAACGATGGATTTGGGCCCAGATCTTTGGACTGGGGGGAGTGTGTGACATTGATCCACATTCTGTCCATCACCTGTTGTGTTTGCATATTCCCCCCAGGATACGGCAGCTAATATCTTGCGGGCCAACATGCAAGCGTTAGACCTCTGTCAGAGAGGCTATCAGGCGACCCATAAGAAGGGACATCTTCTCGATCACATATACAGTAATATCAACCTTAATGTAGAGTCCCCTGTTCCTCTGCCTTGGACCGATCATTTTTTGATACCGTTCACCTGGCTTTCTAACTCTTGTCCCCCTCCTGAAGCCTCTATAAAGTACATGGGCAGGAAATGGTCCTCACTTCCCCTCACCGATTGGACAACGGCCCTTACTCAAGACCCCCCGAGAAAGGCCTTGAACCCTGCCTCAGCTTCTAGCAACTTTGATCACTGGATCTCCAGCACTTTAGACCAAGTTCTTCCCAAACGCCCTTGTAATCTCATCAGAAGACCTAAAGTTGCACCCTGGTACACTCCTGCTCTGAGGTTATTAAAGCTTGACTGCCGCAAACTAGAGAGAGCGTGGAGGAAGGACCATTCTCAGTCTAGGAAAGACGAATACAGGTCCGCAATGAGGCTCTATAAATCAGAGATTAAAATGGCGCAAACCTCCTTCTATGAAGGTAAAATTAGTGCTGCAGCAAATGCGCCTAGAGAAATCTTTAGGATAGCTAAGTCCCTCATTTCAGCTCCGGCCTAGCGTCCTTCTGTTGAAGGGGCACAAGACCGCTGTAATGAGCTAGCTGCCTTTTTTTCCAAGAAAATCTCGACCATATATTCATCTTTTAGTAATCCTACAGTCAATACCCCCTCCGTCCCTCCTAGGCCAGCTGACTCCTCGGCTCCCTGCAAACTGGACACAATTCCGCTTCTTGATGCCGCCAGCCTGGATAGATTAATCTCCAAGGTTTCTTCTGGCTCCCCCAATGACCCGGCACCCCCCCGGATCCTTGTCAAGGCACTGGACGTTATTCGTCCTGTGATCCTGGAAGCTTTAAACACCTCCATTGTGTCCAGGTCGGTCCCACTCGCTTGGAAGTGTGCCATGGTGAGGGCGCTTCTCAAGAAACCCTCCCTGGACCAGAACAACCTGTCCAACTACCGCCCCATTTCGTTGCTTCCCTGGTTGAGTAAACTGCTGGAGAGGCACACCAACAATATCTTAACAGACTATCTGGAGTCCAACTGTCTGTTGCGTGCCTCCCAGACAGGTTTTCGCCCTCAACATGGCACAGAAACTGCCATGTTGGCGGTCACAGAGGAAGCAAGAACGACTTTGGATCGGGGAGGAAAGGTGGCCATTATCCTGTTAGACCTTAGTGCCTGTCCTGGGGGACACGGTGAACCATGCCACGCTAGTATACCGACTGGCGGGCATGGGCGTGTCGGGCGCGGCTCTGGACTGGCTCACCTCCTTTCTGAGTGAGCGCTTTTTCCGGGTCTTTGAGGGTGAGACAGTCTCTCCTAAACATCCTCTCAGGTGTGGGGTCCCTCAGGGCTCCTCCCTGAGCCCGACCCTCTTTAACGCCTACATGGAACCTCTGGACAGGATAGTCCATCCCTTTGGTGTGCGTATAGTCACCTACGCGGATGATACGCAGCTGGTGGTCTCGTTAGACCACGCAGATGGATCATCCAACACCTTAGGCCCCTGTCTAGAGGCTGTTGCCAGTTGGATGCAAGCCTCCTGTCTCAAGCTTAACGGGGAGAAGACAGACATCATTCTCCTTGGAAATCCCTCCCCGTCTGCTCTTGCACCCGTCTGGCCACCATGTCTTGGCGCTCCTCCTGAGCCCAAGTCCCAGATAAAGAGCCTCGGGATCTGGTTTGACACTGCCCTTGATTTCTCTGTCCAGGCTACTAAGACTGCTGCCACTTGCTTCGGACTAATGAGGATGCTCCGGCGGGTGCTCCCTTTGCTCCCTTTCCAGGCGAGGAGGATCATGGTCCAGGCCCTCATTCTCTCTCGCCTGGATTACGGGAACGCTCTCTACCTGGGAGCACCGGCTTCGGTCCTTCAGAGGCTCCAGGTCACACAAAACAGTGCGGCCCGCCTATTGTTCAATCTGTCCCGTCGGCAGTCGGCGAGGAAGGCTCTGAAGGACCTTCATTGGCTCCCAATGGCTGCCAGAGTGCAGTTCAAAGCTCTGTGCATCATGCACAAATCCTTCCACCGTGTAGGCCCAGCGATTCTGCACCCTCTGGTTACGCCTTATGTTCCAACACGCCCCCTTCGGTCTGGTACCCTGCAGCTGGCCACCTCCTCTAAAATTAACAAAGCCCGTTGGGGTGGCCGCTCTTTTTCCCATTCGGCGACCAGACTCTGGAATGCCCTCCCCTTTGCCATCCGGGGTAACAGCAACCTCTTCTCGTTCAGAAAGGCCCTAAAAACGCATTTGTTTGCTAAATCTCTCTGATCTGCCCCGAGCCTGCGCTAAAACCATTTTATCTTCAAGCGCTGCGAGGCCCCAGGGCGGTTATGCGCTATACAAATGCAATTTTTCATTTCATTTCATTTCAAGTCAAAGCACGCTTCGACTTCTTGTGCTTTGGTGGGGCTTCTTACCTGTCTGCGAGGACTTCAAGAAAGAAAACTTCAAACCCCTGGAACGGTGCTCAGACCTTCCCTTCGAACGAGACTGGGAGCGAGATCAAGGAGGTGACATCAAAAGCGCCAACGCCGGGCAGTGATCAGCTTAAGGGACCGAGCCCTCAAAGCCTTCCGCACCATGGCCCTGCAATTGGAGCACAACTTTGTGTCGTGGTCGAGCTCCAGGCACCAGATATATACTAAATGGGGGTCCATGACTGATGTGGTGTGGTGACCAGCGCTGCACGGCTTAAACCCAGAGGCTTTCTTACTCGAAATACCTAGGACACCAAAAAGAGGCAGCAAAAAGTTTAAGAAGTCTGCCAAAAAGTGAAGGGGTAGCTCTCTTCAATGGATCTGCGAATGGAATATGTGACTAGATGTCTATCAGATGTATTATTACATACAGCGCAACTCTTGTTTAAAGGTTTTATATCACTTATTATTTATTTAATAGCAATACATTACAAAAATGTAAGTCAATTGAAACTGAGGCAAAGGGGTGTGTCTGGCAATTACATCTACCATGAATCTACTTGATATATAAAAGAAAAGTGTACAGGAGGACCACAGCGGCACAGGTAAAATTACGTCCAATCATGACGAGCAGTCCATGCACTCCAGATCTTTTTATATTTCTTTTTGCAGAGTTGTACTATAAATTGCTTGATCTGTGGGAGCACAATAGTCAATGCCTCTCTGCCATTCACACGCAGAGGGAGCTTCTGCCTGTGATCAGTGGTGCGCAATATCATGCTTGGCTATCAAGAATCCCATCCCCGCATGCAATATTTGTGTGAAGGAAAAGGACCAGCCTCACTTATGCCCAGAACGGCAACTTTAGGCTCAAGAATTGTATGTGATTCTGTCCAAGGTATACATGGATAGTCTCAGATCACATGGTAAAATGTAGCGGGGTCTGGTATTGGGTACAAGCCGGGCTACTGCTGCTGCCCATCCTCCACACCCGTTGGGGCAGTAGGACATCGTGTGCAGGTAACTGCACTGTATTTCTCTGTGATTCGAGGGATGGGCTAGAACTGTGCTGCCATCTTTGCCGCCTGATAATCCTGGTCATCCAGCTCATCTAAGTTCCGCTCCCAAACTGCCCTCATCTTGCCCATTAGTGAAGTTAAGGAGTGGGGATCTACATAGTCGAAAAATGTCCTCGTGTCCAAGGGTTTTAACACATAGTTGGCCTCCAGATAGTTAAACTCTGGGACATTCTTCAGAGCCTCATTATGTGCAGAGAATGTGTGGCGGAGATGGAGGTATCTGAAAAAACTGGAATCAGTGAAGGTTGTACGTCTGTGTGAGTTGCTCAACAGATTTTATGTGGTCATTTTATCAGGTCACTAGTGAGCCATCCAAATGAGATCCCAGAATTAAAATCTTACCAGTCTAGTGACCTGATGCAACTGAGTCACATACCACAAAAAAGTCAAAATTGTGCTTTGCCCAGTCATTTATTGTACTTTTGCAACTCACGCTAGCACAGCAAATGAAAATGAGTTATTGGAGTGCGAGAATAGGAAGGGCAGCTCTATAGTAAGTGTAAAGTTCCATGCAGCAGCCCGTGCAGGTAAGAGCGGTGGCGGGAGGGATTTCAACAGACGACGTCTGGGGAAAATGAATCATTAATTTAATTTCCCCTCGTGGTCGTCTGTCGAATCCTCCCCTCCGATCCGGCCCCACTGCCCTTAGCTGCATGGGCAGCTGGGGGTTCCATGCTGTTCTGAGGTGTTAAGTTGAAGTTGCAATGCCAGATCTTTGCTATCCCTGAACAACCAGTCTTCTATTACCATCATCAGCACTGCCCAGTAGAAAATGTTTAAGTCATGGACATCCGAGCTCCTTCAAATATAGTACAGTGTACTTGTATGAGACCCTAGGTAGTATACAGCTCCAAATGTTTATAGTGACTATGGCCTGTGAGTAGGAAAAAAAGACTGACTGGAAGATGAAGGGATAATTCTGCAGGATGTACCGATAATGAGTAGAAAGCCATCTCTCCCACCTTAGAGATGGGTAAGGAGGACCACATGTCCATATTCCCACACCAACGTTGCAGCACAGCACTATTATTAAGGTCCCAGGTCTTCGCTGGTCCAGGGTGACTGCTGTACTCATGTATTTAAACTGATCTTCCGCTATCTGAGAGAAGCACAGGGAGGGTGGTGTGCATTGGCACCCTGCACCTGTCTAAAGGTGGATTTTTGCCAGTTAAACATCAATCCAGAGGCATCTGTATACACCTGTAGCATCTGTCACCGTCTCCATAGAGAGCCCTCTGGTTGTTGTAGGAACGGTATGATGTCTGCGTAGAGCAGAGGTCTTCAAACTTTAGGATGCCAAGAACCCCCGTCAACATTTTCAGGTGTAAGGACCCCTCCTGACAAAATGTCTAAACCTGTAGGCATGGCTACTGGAATTATGAGGCAGGTGAGCATCAAATTACGTGACAGGCTTGACCAAATTGTGTGGGAAGAAAATGTAAATAATGTTATGTGATGACGCGTATTTTGGGTTAGCATTGCTCCATTATTTTTACACACAGTAACACTGAGAAGCAATTTCACCCTATCAGTACCAGTTTATAACCAAAATACAGCAATTAACATCAGAAAGATGTCTATTTAACCTTTGTCGATGGCCTTCCACTCCACAGGAATACGTGCTGCCACATTAGAAGCTCACCTGGCCCTGGCCGGGACCAGCAAGGGTCCCTTAAAACCCTGGCGGTCTTGTGCAGAATTACGCAGTTTACCTATGCCGCTTTCCTCTCACCCCCTCTCCTCTCCTAATCCCGGATCCCTCTCTCAATTTGCATGCCACTTCTATAACCCCTTTATACAATTTCTGAACTCTTCCCATTCAAGCTCTCACCTCACCTTCAAACACCTTCTGCCATTCCACTGCCCTCATCTCTACCAGTCTCTGTGTTGGACCTGGGCCTCTTGGCAGGGTCATCCCTAAACTTTTTGCCTTCCTCCAATACTCTCTCTGACCTATTTTGTTTGGTTTAATGACTCTGGGCACTTTACCACTGCTGACCAGTGCTAAAGTGCATATGCTCTCCCTACTGAAAAGTGTACATGTGATTGATGTCCATGATTGGTTCATTGGATTTACTGTTAGTCCCCAGTAAAGTGCACCAGGAGTGCCAGGGCTTGTAAATGCCAATACTGCTAGTGGGCCTGCAGCGCTGGTTGCGCCACCCACAGAAGCAGCCTTAAAATGTGTCTAGGGTCTGCCTTTACAGAACCTGCATGCAGTCTGGTACTGTCATGCTAGCTGGGCAAGTGCACCCACTTGCCAGCCCCTAAACCTTCCCTTAACTTCATATTAGTCACCCCTATGGTAGGCCCTAGGGCAGGGTGCATTGTAAGTGTAAGGTAGGACATGCCCTGATGTGTGTGGCATGTTCTAATAGTGAATTACTGCCAAATTCGTTTTTCACTATTGCAAGGCTACCTGCTCCCTTTAGGCCAGAATGGGCTGCTGGAATTATTACACTCTATAATCCCAGCAGGCTCAGGGAACATGGTAGAAATTAATGTTTAGTATGCCTGAACTCAGAATAATAAAATACTTCTTTTAGTAAAGTTTATTTTAATATCCTGGGTTTACAAATGCTACTTTTAGAAAGTTAGCATTTGCTTGCCTAACCATTTCAGTCCGCCTCTGCTCTTGTGTGTATCTAACTGTCTGAGTGTGTGAGTGACAGGGCTGGGAGTTGACAGGTTGTGAATAGCAGGATGACACCTTAGTGGGTGGTGGGAGTTTCCCCTGAATGATGCATCAGGATGTGCTCTGCCTCCACAATGCTGGCTCCGCCCCCCTGGGGAGCGACTGATGACTCAGCCTGCACCTGGCCCAGGAAGGCCCGAAGCTTGTCAACAAAGTGCTCAGGCTGCCCCTGTCTTCACAATGCCGGCTCCGCCCCCCTGGGGAGCGGCTGATGTGCCTGCCCTCACACTGAATGCAGAAGCAGAAGTACCCACCACAAGTGCTCAGGGACTGAGAACAGTTATGCAAAGGCCCCCCCTGGCCTGTAAGAACAAAAGAAACTGGGTATAAAAGTAGGAGCCCTGCTCCTTGTAAATTAGATCCAGTTTGCGCAAAGAAGAAGCTCTGCCTGAAGAGAAGGACCCTGGAAGCTGCAAGGAGAAGTACTGACTCTGACCCCAAGAGACTGGCCTGTGGTGGGTGCCTTGCTGCTGAAGGAGAGCAGGAGAAGAAAGACTGAAAGACTTTGCTTTTATTCAACTTGTGCCAAACTTTTACCAAGATCTCCAAGGGCTTGCTGTGGAACTTGCCCCCTGAACTGCGCCCCAGGAACAGTGGGCGCTACCCCCCCCTGGAAAGAGAAGCTGCCGTGAGATCTGCATCTGCCTGGTAAACCCTCCTGAGGAAAAGCGGAGGGCGCTGTGAAGGAATCACTGCGCCCCCTGAGAGGCCCTTGGCACCCCCGTCCCGCCGAGCAACGCATCTGCTTCCTGGCAGGCCTCAGATAACATCGCCAGGACCAGCCTCGCTGGCCCCAGCACCGTGCCTGTCGCCTGCCTAACTGCGGACTGCACCGCAAGACCGGACTCTGCCTTTTGCCCACCTGCTCCTAAGGAGAAAGTGCCTTGAAGCCCCAGCCGCCGCTGTTCGTGTGCAGCAGCGGCGTGGGGAGAGAAGGAGCACTCCCTGTGCTTTGCCAAGGCTTGTTTTGTGCCTCACTTTGCTGCCCGGGGCGCCGCCCCCTCTTTCCAGGACTCGAGGCGCTTTGTCTCTCTGGCCCGGCCCGCGCCGCAACGCCAACCTTCAAGCCCGAGCCGAGCCGCCGCTCTGACTGGCCCAGGAAGGAAGACACCGCGACGCAGGACACCGAGCTGACCCCTGACATTGCCGCCTCAACCTTCGCCTAATCTTTAAAGGTACTGTGTGTCCCCTCGCGGTGCGAGCATCCTGCCCTTTGCAGCTCGCACCGCCCTCTGTGACCTTCCGTGCCCTGGGAGCCCCGCAGCTGCAGTCTGCACCTCGGCACGAGCCTCCCCTCTCCAGAGAGGCTCGCACCGCTCCTGGCCCCCCGAGGCCCCCCCTGACACTCCCTGTGGCCGGCGCCCCCTCCGCAGCGAGTCCCACACAGCTGTGACTCATTCTGAGAGCCAGACCCGGTCGTGCCTTTCGCCGCTCACGCGAGAAGCGTGAGCATTGGCAGGCCAGGCCCGATTTTCAAGCAGGAGCTGCACAGAGGCGCTGGGAAGCACACAGAAGCGCCAGAAAGCACTATACTTGGCAGGAACTGGGCAAAAGGCCCTAAAAGAATACCTTTGAAAGACTAGAAGAAGTAGAATAAGAACTGTGGCATATTTACAAGTTGCTGGAACCATTTTTTTAAACTACGCAAAGACTGTATTTACAAGCCTGATCTAAAGATATATATAAAGAAGATATTTTTACAGAAATACAGTTTGGTGTCATTGTGTGGTGGGTTGGTGGTGATGGTGTAATATTGCAAATGTTTAACCCTATGTGCCCCAGAGATTAGCCTAGACTGCTTGTGCCACACTACCTAGAGGGTAAGCAGAGGTTGTTCTTGTAGGTAACCCTCAGCCCTGACGAGGAAGAGAGAGTCCCTGCTTGTCGCCAGTGCTGCACTGCGCCAACTAGAGACTCCCCCTTCCTACATTGGTGGCAGCGGTGGGATCGCGAATTTACATTTGCAGTGTTTTACCTTAACTACTGACCATTGCATAGTGATTACAGTCCAGTAACCTAAGCCACAGACTTTTTTTGATTTATGTTTTGCTAGAAGAGATCTCCATGTGTTTTTGAAGTCATGCCTGTGTCAGTGAAAATGGAAAAGGCACCATCCATTTCTTCTATTGACTGTGATTGGGAGAAACTAGAAAACTATACCGGGAAACAGCTCAAGAGCTTCTGCAAAAATTTGAACATTTCCATGACCGGACTCTCCAGAAGGGAGCAGTTCCAAAAGGCGCTGAGGGCCTGGGTCAAGGCAAGGAATGCCCCTGGAAAGGATTTTGAATTTGAGGATGCAGAACAGCAGCTGGAGGGACCCCTGACTCCAGAGTGGAGGGGTGCAACCTCCCCATTGGGTAGCAGTGTTTCTGGCCGAGGTCTGTCACCAGAGGAGCTGGTGGACAGACAGGCCACCCGAGAACATGAAATGAAGTTGGCGGAGCTGAAATTGAATTGCCAACTGGAGCTAGAATCTAGGAAGTTAGCCCTGGAAGAAATGAAAATGGAGCTTGCGCATGACTTAAGAATGAGGAAACTTGACTTGGAGCTCGAGGGGCTTGAGGCCAGGAGGGCTTCAGCCCAGCAACAAGAAATATGTGTAGCTCAGAGATTGAGCTTTGCTGAGTTGGAGGTGGAGTCCAGCTCAGATGGTGGCAGCAACATTAAGGTATCTAGTGCTGACAGCATAGTGCGCGCACCTAGAGATAAGGCACCTGACTTGGAGGGGGTTAACATACATCAGGAGGTTCAAGGGCATGAGGTAGCTCCAGTAGTGCGCAGCGTCCCTGAAGGGAATAGGGTGGCTGGCATAGGAGTTCATGGTCCTAGTGGTGGGAGGGATTCCCCCATGGTTGAGGTCCTGGTGGGTGAGTGTAAGGACCGCCCAGAAGAGTGTGGGTTGTGTGACAGAGACAGTCCGCTACTGTCTGGCCAGTCTCAGAAGGATGGTGTGGAGTATGTGTGTGAGGCGCTGGATGGTGAGGTGAAGGATAGTTTGGTTAACCCTGCTAGGGGGCTGTGTAATCCAATTGTGGGAGAGCATACTTTAAGTCCCAGTTTTCCAGAGCTATGCCAACACCTGTTTGAGAGTGAGTTCTCTGACCCCAGGGAGCTCACATTGGAGGCAGACCTTGTGGTGGATTCCAGAGGGTCTGGAGAGGCATTGGGGTGTGATCCGGTGGGGAGTGGCTCAGGTATCTTCCAGCCCAGAGTGGTGGGAGTGGCGCAGAGTAGCCCAGCTAGGTCCTGTAGTAGTGAGAGGGGTGTAGGGCCTCACGTCCTGTCCTTGAGGGGAAGGAGTGAGAATGGGTTTTGTCCCGGTAGTGCCCAACCTCAGTCTCAGAGCCTGGATGGTTCTTTAAGGGAACACCAGGTGGGGAGCCTAGGCTGTCCAGATGAGTCACCCGCTGAGGGGGATCCCCCAGTGGCTAGAGAACGTGGAGGCTCTGTAAATAGAGCTCCAGTAGTTCTGGTGTCTGGCAGTACCACTCCAGTTGGGAGGGTGCAGAAGTCCAGAAGGAGGGGCGAGAGGGGGAAACAGTCCCCAGTGGAAGAACCAGTGGGTCAGGGGCCAGCCAGCAGGGCTGCGTCCCCAGTGAATGACCATGGGGACACCACTTCTGTCCTGGGGGATCTTCCCGCACTGTCAGATGGACAGGGGTTGGGAGATCTGCGCCAGGCAGACTGTCGCACGGCACATGAGCTATGTGCCACCCTCAGGGGGGGCATGCGTGCTCCCCGGGAAGTCCTGGTGCGCCAGGCAAGAGTTCAACTGCAGGGCTGGGTCCCTGAGTTGGAGAGCCAGGTTCAGGTGTTGTCTGATCTGGAGGGCAGGGCCACTGTAATCAGTGTCCTGACCCATGTCACTTCTAGGGGTACCACTCCAGTTAGGAGTGGGCAGTACTCTGGAAGGGGGTGCAGAGGGAGGAAGTCATCGCCTCTGACCCCGGTTCAACTAGAGGGTCTAGACCCTAGGTTTAAGGGCCAGGTGCAGGGTGTCCCCCCTGACCTGGTGCCCCAGTTGCAGGATAGCACCCCTGAACTGGTGGGCGGATTGTGCAGGTCACCTGCCACAGGTGCCCTGACAATTCTGGAAGGGGGTACCACTCCAGGTGGGAGGGTACAGAGCCCCAAGGAGGAGGACCGGGTGTGGGGGAGGCTACCCCAGTCTTGGGTCCAGCTGCCAGGTAGAGGCCTGGAGCTGGTGGGTCAGTGCCAGGATGTCATACCTGACCTGACAGGAGAGAGAGTGGACAAAGGGTGCCAAGCACCTGGGGCTACTGCCCCCCGCTCTTTAAGGCCACAGAGGTTTGAGAGCCCTGAGAGGCATAAGGCCTGGGTCTCATTCCTGACTACTGTCAGTGGCCACTGTGATTTGATGACTGTCTGTTGGGACACACCTGGGAGCGAATTAAGACTAGGTGCTGCCAAGGTGGTGTCCACAGAGGAAGAGAAGGGTGCCCCATGGAGTAGCTGGGTGGACCCTGAGAGTATGTACAGAGGATTTAAAATAGGTTCTGATTGGCGTTGAACTGGAATGTGCCCCTGCTGTTGCGGGCCAGGTCCATGTTCTATCGCCCCAAGCAGGGAAGCCCATCACAGTGGTGATTGGTCTACCCTGCGTTTTGGCTGGAAGGGGGTTGTGTTGGACCTGGGCCTCTTGGCAGGGTCATCCCTAAACTTTTTGCCTTCCACCAATACTCTCTCTGACCTATTTTGTTTGGTTTAATGACTCTGGGCACTTTACCACTGCTGACCAGTGCTAAAGTGCATATGCTCTCCCTACTGAAAAGTGTACATGTGATTGATGTCCATGATTGGTTCATTGGATTTACTGTTAGTCCCCAGTAAAGTGCACCAGGAGTGCCAGGGCTTGTAAATGCCAATACTGCTAGTGGGCCTGCAGCGCTGGTTGCGCCACCCACAGAAGCAGCCTTAAAATGTGTCTAGGGTCTGCCATTACAGAACCTGCGTGCAGTCTGGTACTGTCATGCTAGCTGGGCAAGTGCACCCACTTGCCAGCCCCTAAACCTTCCCTTAACTTCATATTAGTCACCCCTATGGTAGGCCCTAGGGCAGGGTGCATTGTAAGTGTAAGGTAGGACATGCCCTGATGTGTGTGGCATGTTCTAATAGTGAATTACTGCCAAATTCGTTTTTAGGTCTCGCCTGTCGATGCGCATGCGCATCGAGCAAGCGAGAGTATTGGGACTTATCCACTCTTTATCCACACTGCAAGGAATCGTGGCGATTCCTTGCAGTGCCCGTGACTTTTAAGCTCAATGCGCATGCGCATTGAGCTTAAAAGCGCGTGCACGTCCGTCTTTGTTTACCCGCTCCGCCCCCTCCCCTTCCCGCCGTGTCGCATTTCTCCTCCCCCCTCCCCTCTCTTCCCTCCGTCTCGTTTGTTTATTTTACCCGCTCCGCCCCCTCCCCTTCCCGCCGTGTCGCATTTCTCCTCCCCCCTCCCCTTATCTGCTTTCCCTCCGTCTTTTTTTTTTTTTACCCGCTCCGCCCCATCCCCCAGCTCAACTCGTAAATGCTGTTACATCAGATTATGTGGGGTTTTTGTTGTTGTTTTTTTGTTAAAGTACCCATGTCACGTCCCTTACATTTGGTTAATAGTTTACTTTTGTATACTTCTAACGTGTATTGTTTATCGGGTAATGCCGTTAAAATATTTCAGAAGCCGCATTTTCATTCATCAACAAAATTGCTAATTGTGGTGCCTGGTTTTGCTCTTTACAAAATAGCTATCTCCCTGTACCTTAAACATGTATGTATAAAAATGGAATAGGATTATATGTTTCTGAAATGTAAGGTTAACGGCTAAAACACCGTTTGATGTACGCAAACGTGCATCGGCCCTTTAATATACACCACATCCTGCCCACATCTCTGGCATCTAGGGTCCTCTCGCAGCCCAAACTTTCTCAATTGTGCTGGGATATAGTAAACTTGGTGCAGATATTTAAAATGAATAATACGAAGATTGCAGTTAGTCAAATTCCCAGTTAGCTTACAGCAGACCTCCCAGCTTGCCTGGGGAGCACAAGCACAGAGTTCCATTTATCTAATGCAGAAGAACCCGACCATTCATTCTCACTTTGAGAAGCGTTATACATTCAAGTGATTAGTCCCCTACTTTCACCACCACTCAACACAGCCTGTAGCGCCTTTAACCCAATTGGTTCCTGCGGGAAATTCGGGCTTAAAAAGTGCACCGCCGCACGCAGCCTGGCATATATAACCCATACATTGCTTAGTATGGCTGTTCTGCTTGAAATTCATTTAGAGTTATAAAAGGGCCATTTCTGTACATATCCCCTAGCTTGATAATCCCTACTGACTGCATCTCCAATGCCCCGCGCTCCGAGATTCCCGGGTGGGAACCAATACGGAGGGTCTGATGCATATACGAGGTCTCTCCCAGCTCGAGAGGCAAGGGCGCTCCACGCGCAGACAATGCAACTGACTGGATTAATTTCCTTCCTATGGCTTCCCTCACAATAATATAATATTCTAGCTGCCAGGGGTGTTGGATGTGCCATGCCCTCCACCGCCAGATGTGGCAGATATTTTAGTGGGAAAAACTAGAAATGCACAAACTGTGCCTGAGCGCACCGATAATACAGACTTATATCTGTTTCTTCAAACCCCCCAAGTTGGAATGGGAAGGTCAGCGCGCTCCAGCTACAGCTCAGTTGTTTACCAGCCCATACCAATGACAGCAGCTACTGCACCACGCGGTGCACGCATGCCGGAAAAACTCACTACATTAGGCGTGAGCTCTGCCCGCCGGCTCACTTTCAGAGCCGCACGGACATTGAGAGGAGGTAAGCTCCAGGGACTGACACGCTTGACCCGCTGCCTTTAGTTAGACAGTTGTTTGGTTTTAAAAAAATATCCACTTCAATGAGACTTTTCACTTTCCTGCCACGCTGTCACCACGCCGTAATCAGTTATTTGATTTTAAAATTAAATCGCACTTTCCTTTGGCTTTGACGTTTTTAAACATGAGCATTTGCACTATTTTTATGATAGAACACGTAGCCATGAACCGGCCCACTATGGCATTGTTGAACACCCGATTGCGCTTGTACAAGAGAACATGGCATGCCGGTATCTCACTCACGTTTTCACAGGTCACACGTAATTTTAATATGAGACATCCCATACCGTAGCCACCCTCACTCACCCTCACCCTCACTCACCCTCAACCCCTCACCCTCAACCCCTCACTCTCATTCATCCTCACTCACCCTCAACCCCTCACCCTCACTCACCCTCAACCCCTCACCCCCTCACCCTCACCCTCACCCCCACCCCCTCACCCTCCACCCTCACTCACCCTCAACCCCTCACCCTCCACCCTCACTCACCCTCAACCCCTCACCCTCCACCCTAACTCACCCTCAACCCTTCGCCCTCAACCTCTCACTCACCCTCACTCACCCTCAACACCTCAGCCTCACCCTCACTCACCCTCACTCACCCTCAACCCCTCACCCTCACTCACCCTCACCCTCAACTCCTCACCCTCACTCACCCTCACTCACCCTCACCCTCACTCACACTCACCCTCCCTCAACCCCTCACCCTCACTCACCCTCAACCTCACCCTCAAACCTTCACCCTCAACCCCTCACTCACCCTCGCTCTCACTCACCCTCACTCAGCCTCAACTACTCTCACTCACCCTCAACCCCTCACCCTAACTCACCCTCACCCTCACTCACCCTCAACACCTCACTCACCCTCAACACCTCACCCTCAACCTCAACCCCTCACCCTCACCCTCACTCACCCTCACTCTCACTCACCCTCACTCACCCTCACTCACCCTCACCCTCAACCACTCACCCTCAACCACTCACCCTCAACCACTCACCCTCAACCACTCACCCTCAATCAACCACCCTCACTCACCCTCACTCACCCTCACTCACCCTCACTCACCCTCACCCTCACTCACCCTCACCCTCACTCACCCTCACTCAACCTCACCCTCACTCACCCTCACTCACCCTCACCCTCACTCACCCTCACCCACCCTCACTCACCCTCACCCTCACTCACCCTCACCCTCACTCACTCACCCTCAACCCCTCACCTTCACTCACCCTCACTCACCCTCACTCACTCACCCTCAACCCCTCACCCTCACTCACCCTCACTCACTCACCCTCAACCCCTCACCCTCACTCACCCTCACTCACCCTCACTCACTCACCCTCAACCCCTCACCCTCACTCACCCTCACTCACTCACCCTCAACCCCTCACCCTCAACCACCCTCACTCACCCTCACTCACCCTCACTCACCCTCACCCTCACCCTCACTCACCCTCACCCTCACTCACCCTCACCCTCACTCACCCTCACCCTCACTCACCCTCACTCACCCTCACTCACCCTCACCCTCACTCACCCTCACCCACCCTCACTCACCCTCACCCTCACTCACCCTCACTCACTCACCCTCAACCCCTCACCCTCACTCACCCTCACTCACCCTCACTCACTCACCCTCAACCCCTCACCCTCACTCACCCTCACTCACTCACCCTCAACCCCTCACCCTCACTCACCCTCCCTCACCCTCACTCACCCTCACTCACTCACCCTCAACCCCTCACCCTCACTCACCCTCACTCACTCACCCTCAACCCCTCACCCTCACTCACTCACCCTCAACCCCTCACCCACCCTCAACCCCTCACCCTCACTCACCCTCAATCCCTCACCCTCACTCACCCTCAACCCCTCACCCTCACTCACCCTCAATCCCTCACCCCCTCACCCTCACTCACCCTCACCCACCCTCACTCACCCTCACCCACCCTCACTCACCCTCAACCCCTCACCCTCACTCACCCTCACTCTCACTCACCCTCACTCACCCTCACTCTCACTCACCCTCAACCCCTCACCCTCACTCACCCTCAACCCCTCACCCTCACTCACCCTCAACCCCTCACCCTCACTCACCCTCAAGCCCTCACCCTCACTCACCCTCAACCCCTCACCCTCACTCACCCTCAACCCCTCACCCTCACTCACCCTCAACCCCTCACCCTCACACAGTGCAATAGGTCTCAGACCATTTCAGTTACAGCTTTAAGAAATGTTTATGGCTTTTTTTATTTGTAATTCTTTAGCATTGGCTACAGGAAACAAAAATGCTAAACATTTACAAAAAAAACCCATAAACAATTCTAAAAGCACTAACTCTAATGGTGCGAGACCTATTGCATTTCCAATGCTTGTTCACTATTGCAAGGCTACCTGCTCCCTTTAGGCCAGAATGGGCTGCTGGAATTATTACACTCTATAATCCCAGCAGGCTCAGGGAACATGGTAGAAATTAATGTTTAGTATGCCTGAACTCAGAATAATAAAATACTTCTTTTAGTAAAGTTTATTTTAATATCCTGGGTTTGCAAATGCTACTTTTAGAAAGTTAGCATTTGCTTGCCTAACCATTTCAGTCCGCCTCTGCTCTTGTGTGTATCTGACTGTCTGAGTGTGTGAGTGACAGGGCTGGGAGTTGACAGGTTGTGAATAGCAGGATGACACCTTAGTGGGTGGTGGGAGTTTCCCCTGAATGATGCATCAGGATGTGCTCTGCCTCCACAATGCTGGCTCCGCCCCCCTGGGGAGCGACTGATGACTCAGCCTGCACCTGGCCCAGGAAGGCCCGAAGCTTGTCAACAGAGTGCTCAGGCTGCCCCTGTCTTCACAATGCCGGCTCCGCCCCCCTGGGGAGCGGCTGATGTGCCTGCCCTCACACTGAATGCAGAAGCAGAAGTACCCACCACAAGTGCTCAGGGACTGAGAACAGTTATGCAAAGGCCCCCCCTGGCCTGTAAGAACAAAAGAAACTGGGTATAAAAGTAGGAGCCCTGCTCCTTGTAAATTAGATCCAGTTTGCGCAAAGAAGAAGCTCTGCCTGAAGAGAAGGACCCTGGAAGCTGCAAGGAGAAGTACTGACTCTGACCCCAAGAGACTGGCCTGTGGTGGGTGCCTTGCTGCTGAAGGAGAGCAGGAGAAGAAAGACTGAAAGACTTTGCTTTTATTCAACTTGTGCCAAACTTTTACCAAGATCTCCAAGGGCTTGCTGTGGAACTTGCCCCCTGAACTGCGCCCCAGGAACAGTGGGCGCTACCCCCCCCTGGAAAGAGAAGCTGCCGTGAGATCTGCATCTGCCTGGTAAACCCTCCTGAGGAAAAGCGGAGGGCGCTGTGAAGGAATCACTGCGCCCCCTGAGAGGCCCTTGGCACCCCCGTCCCGCCGAGCAACGCATCTGCTTCCTGGCAGGCCTCAGATAACATCGCCAGGACCAGCCTCGCTGGCCCCAGCACCGTGCCTGTCGCCTGCCTAACTGCGGACTGCACCGCAAGACTGGACTCTGCCTTTTGCCCACCTGCTCCTAAGGAGAAAGTGCCTTGAAGCCCCAGCCGCCGCTGTTCGTGTGCAGCAGCGGCGTGGGGAGAGAAGGAGCACTCCCTGTGCTTTGCCAAGGCTTGTTTTGTGCCTCACTTTGCTGCCCGGGGCGCCGCCCCCTCTTTCCAGGACTCGAGGCGCTTTGTCTCTCTGGCCCGGCCCGCGCCGCAACGCCAACCTTCAAGCCCGAGCCGAGCCGCCGCTCTGACTGGCCCAGGAAGGAAGACACCGCGACGCAGGACACCGAGCTGACCCCTGACATTGCCGCCTCAACCTTCGCCTAATCTTTAAAGGTACTGTGTGTCCCCTCGCGGTGCGAGCATCCTGCCCTTTGCAGCTCGCACCGCCTTCTGTGACCTTCCGTGCCCTGGGAGCCCCGCAGCTGCAGTCTGCAACTCGGCACGAGCCTCCCCTCTCCAGAGAGGCTCGCACCGCTCCTGGCCCCCCGAGGCCCCCCCTGACACTCCCTGTGGCCGGCGCCCCCTCCGCAGCGAGTCCCACACAGCTGTGACTCATTCTGAGAGCCAGACCCGGTCGTGCCTTTCGCCGCTCACGCGAGAAGCGTGAGCATTGGCAGGCCAGGCCCGAATTTCAAGCAGGAGCTGCACAGAGGCGCTGGGAAGCACACAGAAGCGCCAGAAAGCACTATACTTGGCAGGAACTGGGCAAAAGGCCCTAAAAGAATACCTTTGAAAGACTAGAAGAAGTAGAATAAGAACTGTGGCATATTTACAAGTTGCTGGAACCATTTTTTTAAACTACGCAAAGACTGTATTTACAAGCCTGATCTAAAGATATATATAAAGAAGATATTTTTACAGAAATACAGTTTGGTGTCAATGTGTGGTGGGTTGGTGGTGATGGTGTAATATTGCAAATGTTTAACCCTATGTGCCCCAGAGATTAGCCTAGACTGCTTGTGCCACACTACCTAGAGGGTAAGCAGAGGTTGTTCTTGAAGGTAACCCTCAGCCCTGACGAGGAAGAGAGAGTCCCTGCTTGTCGCCAGTGCTGCACTGCGCCAACTAGAGACTCCCCCTTCCTACATTGGTGGCAGCGGTGGGATCGCGAATTTACATTTGCAGTGTTTTACCTTAACTACTGACCATTGCATAGTGATTACAGTCCAGTAACCTAAGCCACAGACTTTTTTTGATTTATGTTTTGCTAGAAGAGATCTCCATGTGTTTTTGAAGTCATGCCTGTGTCAGTGAAAATGGAAAAGGCACCATCCATTTCTTCTATTGACTGTGATTGGGAGAAACTAGAAAACTATACCGGGAAACAGCTCAAGAGCTTCTGCAAAAATTTGAACATTTCCATGACCGGACTCTCCAGAAGGGAGCAGTTATAAAAGGCGCTGAGGGCCTGGGTCAAGGCAAGGAATGCCCCTGGAAAGGATTTTGAATTTGAGGATGCAGAACAGCAGCTGGAGGGACCCCTGACTCCAGAGTGGAGGGGTGCAACCTCCCCATTGGGTAGCAGTGTTTCTGGCCGAGGTCTGTCACCAGAGGAGCTGGCGGACAGACAGGCCACCCGAGAACATGAAATGAAGTTGGCGGAGCTGAAATTGAATTGCCAACTGGAGCTAGAATCTAGGAAGTTAGCCCTGGAAGAAATGAAAATGGAGCTTGCGCATGACTTAAGAATGAGGAAACTTGACTTGGAGCTCGAGGGGCTTGAGGCCAGGAGGGCTTCAGCCCAGCAACAAGAAATATGTGTAGCTCAGAGATTGAGCTTTGCTGAGTTGGAGGTGGAGTCCAGCTCAGATGGTGGCAGCAACATTAAGGTATCTAGTGCTGACAGCATAGTGCGCGCATCTAGAGATAAGGCACCTGACTTGGAGGGGGTTAACATACATCAGGAGGTTCAAGGGCATGAGGTAGCTCCAGTAGTGCGCAGCGTCCCTGAAGGGAATAGGGTGGCTGGCGTAGGAGTTCATGGTCCTAGTGGTGGGAGGGATTCCCCCATGGTTGAGGTCCTGGTGGGTGAGTGTAAGGACCGCCCAGAAGAGTGTGGGTTGTGTGACAGAGACAGTCCGCTACTGTCTGGCCAGTCTCAGAAGGATGGTGTGGAGTATGTGTGTGAGGCGCTGGATGGTGAGGTGAAGGATAGTTTGGTTAACCCTGCTAGGGGGCTGTGTAATCCAATTGTGGGAGAGCATACTTTAAGTCCCAGTTTTCCAGAGCTATGCCAACACCTGTTTGAGAGTGAGTTCTCTGACCCCAGGGAGCTCACATTGGAGGCAGACCTTGTGGTGGATTCCAGAGGGTCTGGAGAGGCATTGGGGTGTGATCCGGTGGGGAGTGGCTCAGGTATCTTCCAGCCCAGAGTGGTGGGAGTGGCGCAGAGTAGCCCAGCTAGGTCCTGTAGTAGTGAGAGGGGTGTAGGGCCTCACGTCCTGTCCTTGAGGGGAAGGAGTGAGAATGGGTTTTGTCCCGGTAGTGCCCAACCTCAGTCTCAGAGCCTGGATGGTTCTTTAAGGGAACACCAGGTGGGGAGCCTAGGCTGTCCGGATGAGTCACCCGCTGAGGGGGATCCCCCAGTGGCTAGAGAACTTGGAGGCTCTGTAAATAGAGCTCCAGTAGTTCTGGTGTCTGGCAGTACCACTCCAGTTGGGAGGGTGCAGAAGTCCAGAAGGAGGGGCGAGAGGGGGAAACAGTCCCCAGTGGAAGAACCAGTGGGTCAGGGGCCAGCCAGCAGGGCTGCATCCCCAGTGAATGACCATGGGGACACCACTTCTGTCCTGGGGGATCTTCCCGCACTGTCAGATGGACAGGGGTTGGGAGATCTGCACCAGGCAGACTGTCGCACGGCACATGAGCTATGTGCCACCCTCAGGGGGGGCATGCGTGCTCCCCGGGAAGTCCTGGTGCGCCAGGCAAGAGTTCAACTGCAGGGTTGGGTCCCTGAGTTGGAGAGCCAGGTTCAGGTGTTGTCTGATCTGGAGGGCAGGACCACTGTAATCAGTGTCCTGACCCATGTCACTTCTAGGGGTACCACTCCAGTTGGGAGTGGGCAGTACTCTGGAAGGGGGTGCAGAGGGAGGAAGTCATCGCCTCTGACCCCGGTTCAACTAGAGGGTCTAGACCCTAGGTTTAAGGGCCAGGTGCAGGGTGTCCCCCCTGACCTGGTGCCCCAGTTGCAGGATAGCACCCCTGAACTGGTGGGCGGATTGTGCAGGTCACCTGCCACAGGTGCCCTAACAATTCTGGAAGGGGGTACCACTCCAGGTGGGAGGGTACAGAGCCCCAAGGAGGAGGACCGGGTGTGGGGGAGGCTACCCCAGTCTTGGGTCCAGCTGCCAGGTAGAGGCCTGGAGCTGGTGGGTCAGTGCCAGGATGTCATACCTGACCTGACAAGAGAGAGAGTGGACAAAGGGTGCCAAGCACCTGGGGCTACTGCCCCCCGCTCTTTAAGGCCACAGAGGTTTGAGAGCCCTGAGAGGCATAAGGGTTGGGTCTCATTCCTGACTACTGTCAGTGGCCACTGTGATTTGATGACTGTCTGTTGGGACACACCTGGGAGCGAATTAAGACTAGGTGCTGCCAAGGTGGTGTCCACAGAGGAAGAGAAGGGTGCCCCATGGAGTAGCTGGGTGGACCCTGAGAGTATGTACAGAGGATTTAAAATAGGTTCTGATTGGCGTAGAACTGGAATGTGCCCCTGCTGTTGCGGGCCAGGTCCATGTTCTATCGCCCCAAGCAGGGAAGCCCATCACAGTGGTGATTGGACTACCCTGCGTTTTGGCTGGAAGGGGGTTGTGTTGGACCTGGGCCTCTTGGCAGGGTCATCCCTAAACTTTTTGCCTTCCTCCAATACTCTCTCTGACCTATTTTGTTTGGTTTAATGACTCTGGGCACTTTACCACTGCTGACCAGTGCTAAAGTGCATATGCTCTCCCTACTGAAAAGTGTACATGTGATTGATGTCCATGATTGGTTCATTGGATTTACTGTTAGTCCCCAGTAAAGTGCACCAGGAGTGCCAGGGCTTGTAAATGCCAATACTGCTAGTGGGCCTGCAGCGCTGGTTGCGCCACCCACAGAAGCAGCCTTAAAATGTGTCTAGGGTCTGCCATTACAGAACCTGCGTGCAGTCTGGTACTGTCATGCTAGCTGGGCAAGTGCACCCACTTGCCAGCCCCTAAACCTTCCCTTAACTTCATATTAGTCACCCCTATGGTAGGCCCTAGGGCAGGGTGCATTGTAAGTGTAAGGTAGGACATGCCCTGATGTGTGTGGCATGTTCTAATAGTGAATTACTGCCAAATTCGTTTTTCACTATTGCAAGGCTACCTGCTCCCTTTAGGCCAGAATGGGCTGCTGGAATTATTACACTCTATAATCCCAGCAGGCTCAGGGAACATGGTGGAAATTAATGTTTAGTATGCCTGAACTCAGAATAATAAAATACTTCTTTTAGTAAAGTTTATTTTAATATCCTGGGTTTACAAATGCTACTTTTAGAAAGTTAGCATTTGCTTGCCTAACCATTTCGGTCCGCCTCTGCTCTTGTGTGTATCTGACTGTCTGAGTGTGTGAGTGACAGGGCTGGGAGTTGACAGGTTGTGAATAGCAGGATGACACCTTAGTGGGTGGTGGGAGTTTCCCCTGAATGATGCATCAGGATGTGCTCTGCCTCCACAATGCTGGCTCCGCCCCCCTGGGGAGCGACTGATGACTCAGCCTGCACCTGGCCCAGGAAGGCCCGAAGCTTGTCAACAAAGTGCTCAGGCTGCCCCTGTCTTCACAATGCCGGCTCCGCCCCCCTGGGGAGCGGCTGATGTGCCTGCCCTCACACTGAATGCAGAAGCAGAAGTACCCACCACAAGTGCTCAGGGACTGAGAACAGTTATGCAAAGGCCCCCCCCTGGCCTGTAAGAACAAAAGAAACTGGGTATAAAAGTAGGAGCCCTGCTCCTTGTAAATTAGATCCAGTTTGCGCAAAGAAGAAGCTCTGCCTGAAGAGAAGGACCCTGGAAGCTGCAAGGAGAAGTACTGACTCTGACCCCAAGAGACTGGCCTGTGGTGGGTGCCTTGCTGCTGAAGGAGAGCAGGAGAAGAAAGACTGAAAGACTTTGCTTTTATTCAACTTGTGCCAAACTTTTACCAAGATCTCCAAGGGCTTGCTGTGGAACTTGCCCCCTGAACTGCGCCCCAGGAACAGTGGGCACTACCCCCCCCTGGAAAGAGAAGCTGCCGTGAGATCTGCATCTGCCTGGTAAACCCTCCTGAGGAAAAGCGGAGGGCGCTGTGAAGGAATCACTGCGCCCCCTGAGAGGCCCTTGGCACCCCCGTCCCGCCGAGCAACGCATCTGCTTCCTGGCAGGCCTCAGATAACATCGCCAGGACCAGCCTCGCTGGCCCCAGCACCGTGCCTGTCGCCTGCCTAACTGCGGACTGCACCGCAAGACCGGACTCTGCCTTTTGCCCACCTGCTCCTAAGGAGAAAGTGCCTTGAAGCCCCAGCCGCCGCCGTTCGTGTGCAGCAGCGGCGTGGGGAGAGAAGGAGCACTCCCTGTGCTTTGCCAAGGCTTGTTTTGTGCCTCACTTTGCTGCCCGGGGCGCCGCCCCCTCTTTCCAGGACTCGAGGCGCTTTGTCTCTCTGGCCCGGCCCGCGCCGCAACGCCAACCTTCAAGCCCGAGCCGAGCCGCCGCTCTGACTGGCCCAGGAAGGAAGACACCGCTGACCCCTGACATTGCCGCCTCAACCTTCGCCTAATCTTTAAAGGTACTGTGTGTCCCCTCGCGGTGCGAGCATCCTGCCCTTTGCAGCTCGCACCGCCCTCTGTGACCTTCCGTGCCCTGGGAGCCCCGCAGATGCAGTCTGCACCTCGGCACGAGCCTCCCTTCTCCAGAGAGGCTCGCACCGCTCCTGGCCCCCCGAGGCCCCCCCTGACACTCCCTGTGGCCGGCGCCCCCTCCGCAGCGAGTCCCACACAGCTGTGACTCATTCTGAGAGCCAGACCCGGTCGTGCCTTTCGCCGCTCACGCGAGAAGCGTGAGCATTGGCAGGCCAGGCCCGATTTTCAAGCAGGAGCTGCACAGAGGCGCTGGGAAGCACACAGAAGCGCCAGAAAGCACTATACTTGGCAGGAACTGGGCAAAAGGCCCTAAAAGAATACCTTTGAAAGACTAGAAGAAGTAGAATAAGAACTGTGGCATATTTACAAGTTGCTGGAACCATTTTTTTAAACTACGCAAAGACTGTATTTACAAGCCTGATCTAAAGATATATATAAAGAAGATATTTTTACAGAAATACAGTTTGGTGTCATTGTGTGGTGGGTTGGTGGTGATGGTGTAATATTGCAAATGTTTAACCCTATGTGCCCCAGAGATTAGCCTAGACTGCTTGTGCCACACTACCTAGAGGGTAAGCAGAGGTTGTTCTTGAAGGTAACCCTCAGCCCTGACGAGGAAGAGAGAGTCCCTGCTTGTCGCCAGTGCTGCACTGCGCCAACTAGAGACTCCCCCTTCCTACACTCTCGCATTTATCTCATGGCCTCTCTGGCCCCGTCACCTCCTGTGCCCCTCAGCACTTCTCATTCACCTCACGTTTCTCCATTCAAATTTTTGTCTATTTGTATCTTACACCTATTCAGTCCCCCATTTATCTTCCACACCTTTGTTCTTCCACACCTTCTTGAACCAACGTCCCTATCCCCTGTTACCTCAGCACCAGTGCCTAATTTGAGCAGGTGGTTACCGGTGCTCGGCACTGGCACCTCATTGTGCACACTAGCACTATCAGAGTCTGCCACATGGTGGCTCGGTCTAATCTGTGTAATTTAGAGATGAGCAGAATAGCTATTTATTAATTCAATATACATTAAAAATGATAAACTCCTGACACCCATGCCATTTTTATAGCTTTGGAGGCTTGAAATAGTCACACTTGTACAAGTGTTCTGGTTCGTAGTTGCATAGGTATTGTCATTGGCCGGGCAATCAAGGCAATGGGTGGGTGGTTAAAGTTGCAGTGGTCTACTGGTGAGGGCCCTGACACATGTTTTATTACAAATTAATCACAGCTCAGCACCCACTCTAGTACTCCCTCTCTTCGACTATCACTGCTGTCCCGCACCCAGTCCTTTGATTAGGGTTGTCAGCTCATTACTTTGATATCCCAGATGGTACAAAAATAAGCAGACACCTAAAGCTGTATTTTCAGCACTTATCTGTGCATACTTAGAACAGCAAATATAAATAGAAAGCACGTTTAATTGTGTTCTAGGGCTGCCTCAATGATCAATGACTTATAATTAAAGGGAACAAAGGCAGAAAAGTCACATAACAAATGAATACATATTTTTTCATTTATAAATCTATTTAGTGTCAAGAGGACGTCTTGGCAGGCTCTTTAAACAACACAGGCCTGGAATTTTCTTTAGGCAACACTACTTTATATTCCTTTTCATGAAATGCATTCTCACACTACCCCAGTAAATGTAAAATGCAAATGTAAGGAATAGGCAGACTGGGGGCCCAGGGGGTACTGGAAATAAAACAAGAAACAAAGCCTCTGTAACCAGTTTACAAAAGGTATGTAAATATGGTAATGGTCTTTAATGACCTGTGAAAAACTCGGGCGTGCCGGAGATAAGACTCCAGACACTGCCCAGCCGAGCCCCCAGCAGCTCGAGCTGCACTGCAGCAGCCCAGGCTGAGACACACAAAGGGAAGGAGGGGGGCTAAAGTTATGGGCCTGGGCAGAAGTGTGACCGGGAATGCGCGACCCCCTTTCTATCACTCCACACCCCCCTGAGGGTCGTGCCCCACATTTTGAATGCCACTGGCGTAGAGGGATATCGTATCTTCTGACAAATCAGGCCAGCAGAACCCCATTAACTGTGCACTGCTTCTAACCACTCTGCCATGAGTTCAATGCCGAGTCCGAAGAGGAGTGGAGAGAGGGGATATCCCAGCCACATTAAAGAATAGCCCCTGATGCAGATTCTGGCTTTGCAATGCAGTTATAGGTCGCCGCTTGTGCCAACTCTAATCTTGTGGTACTCAGTCTTGCAGTGTGGGTTCCTTGAGCCAATGATCTTCAGCTTTGTTTCATCAATTCGATTTTTTTGCGTTGGCTCTTCCACCTCAAGTTCATGACAGTCAATCCTACCACCAACTTTCTTGCAATTTACTGTAGTGCAGAAACAAGATGTCTCCTGGAGCTCGTCACCCTTACCTTGGAACCTTCAAATTAACGTGTCAAGTGAGGGAACAGCATTCAGTGCTTAACGCAGCTTCATGCAAGAAGAAAAATGATTCCTTAACCCCTTCGGTGTGCAGGACGGCCGGGAGCCATCCTGCGCCACGGTACTCGTGTGCGCAGGACAGCTCCTGACCGTCCTGGAACAAGACATCGGAAATTCCTCTAGTGCATACACAAGAGGGATTTCTATTTCTCCCCGTAGCCTCGGGAGCTGAGGAAGAGCTTCCCTAGCTCCTGAGCCCCCCCGTTTCACTGAAATGTCAATCAGCGCGCACGTTGCACTGACGTTATTTCACTGAAACCGAAACTGAAATGTTTCACTTTCAGTATGCTCAGGGAGCTATCTCAGCCCCCTGAGCACGTAGAATGACAGGAGCGATATCATTGGAAAGGAAAGAATCTCCCCTTTCCAATGGATCCCTGCTTGGGGATCGCCCCAGGAGGGTGATCCCCAAGCAGGGATCCACCTACTAGACACCAGGGAGGGAGAGCGGCCCCTTGGGCAAGGGCCTTTGCTCCCCCCAAAACAAATTGGCAATATTCAGTCTTTCTGCACCCCCCCCCCCCGGGGGGGCAGTAGCCTCCAATCTCTCCCCTGAGGGGGCAGTAAGCCCACTTGACACCAGGGATTTTTTTTATTGCCATATGTAATTAGGGTGAGGGCATATGTAATTAGTGTGGGGCTGCCCAAAATCGGCACGCCAATGCCCCCACTCCTGCCACCATTACAGCCTTTCTGCCCCCCTGGGGACCAGATAGGGGCAGTAGCCCCCAACTTGCCCACCCAGGGGGGCAGCAAGCACACTTGACGCCAGGGATTTTTTGTTGCCATATGTAATTAGGGTGGGGGCTGCCCAAAATGGGCATGCCAATGCCCCCACCCTTGCCACCATTACTGCTCTTCTGCCACCCTGGGGGGAGATGGGGCAGTAGTCCTCAATCTGCCCCCCTCCCCACGGTGGGCAGAAAGCCTCCAATCTCTCCCCTGAGGGGGCAGAAAGCCCACTTGACGCAAGGGATTTTTTTTATTGGCATATATAATTAGGGTGGGGGCTGCCCAAAACAGGCATGCCAATGCCCCCACCCCTCCACCATTAGAGCCTTTATGCCCCCACCTGGGGGTTAGATGGGGACAGTAGTCCCCAATCTGCCCCCCCCTGGTGGGCAGAAAGCCCACTAGATGCCAGAGATTTTTTTGGGCAATTTTAATTAGGGTAGGGGTTTCACAAAACAGGCATACCAATGCCCCCCACCCCCGCCATAAATACAGTCTATCAGCCCCCATGGGGGCAGATGGGGCAGTAGCCCCCAAACTGCCCCCCGATAGAGGGCAAAAAGCCCACCAGATGCCAGGGATTTTTCTTTGGGCAATTTGAATTTGGCTGGGGGGTGCCCAAAACAGGCATGCCAATGCCCCCACCCTCCACAAAAATGACAGTCGTTCTGCCCCCCCAGGAGGCATGATGTGGGAGGCCCAAGTACCCGTGACAGGCAAAGGCCCCCTTTTTACAACACTCTGCAACGCAGCTCCGTGGCGCTTACTGGAGGTGCCTGTTGGACTATTTGGCCCCTATGGGATCACTGGATTGAAGAGGAATTAATTCCCCAACTTAAAACGTGCCACAGGCCATGTTTGCACTCATATCACCTCAAGCCCCGCCCCCTACCTTCACAACTGTGCAAAAACACCCCGTAGCATGTTCTAAGTTGGAGGATTAAGCCCCCTTGCATACTGGGGGTCCCTGGGGGCCAACTAGCCCACCAGGAACCTCCAGTATGTGCCAGGTGGCTGCGTTGCAGAGAGGTGTAAAAAGGGGTGTGGCCTCATTACACCTCTCTGCAACGCAAAACCATAGCAAACAGCAGTGTCCCGGAGGTAGGCACCACGGGACACTGCAGGGGCCGGCGCTGGGGGGTGGTGGTCCCCAGGGCCATCAAGAGCTCCAGGAGGGGGCCCCCCTCCCACCAGTTAAAAGCCCCAGGGGGGTGGTGGTCCCCGGGGCTGGGGGTCCGTCACGGACCGCCCCTATTTTAAATATTAGTGCACCGGGGAGGTGGCGGTCCCCGGGGCGTGTGGGGGGGCTTGAGCCCCACCACACAGGGTTTTTTTTATTAATAAAAAGAAGCCACAGGGGTGGCGGTCCCCGGGGCTGCGGGGGGCCGTGAACCCCCCGCATACATAATATTAAAGCCCCGGGAGGGGGCGGTCCGTGGGGCTGGGGGGGGCCTCAGAGCCCCCCACCCTATTAAAATAAGCCCCGGGGGTGGCGGTCCCCGGGGAGGGCCCCCCTTTAGAAAGAGTCAATTGCCCCCGGGATTTGGCCCCCCCACGGGGGCTAAAATTGCGTACCTATGCGCATCCCGTGATGCTATATGTGACGTCATCAGCAGTGCATTGCAGGCACGCGAGTAATAGTTAGCTGAACTAACTATTACGGGGGAATTTCTAAGGTTTTTTAAATGCTAATTCCTGACTATAGCGTGTGTGAAACCTATGGTTTTTTCAGTGAATATATATATATATATATATATATATATATATATATATATATATATATATATATATATATATATATATATATATATATATATATCAAAGAAAGAATCGTCCCAAACTCCAACACTGCCAGATATCGCGCAGTCCTGAACAAACGAAGAGAGGAACCCAGAGATGGTGCCAAACAAGTGTGTTTATTGAAGCTCAATCTCGCTCAGCATGCCCGCCATTACGCGTTTCGACAGTATCCACTGTCTTGATCACATGATGTGATCGCAAAGTCACATGGGAATTTATCCTCCTTTACAATGACACAAAAGGTGGACTAAGTTTCAACCACCGTATTCAAAAAGTGCTATCAAAAGGGTACATGGAAACAAACAAAGGACTATAACATTAATGTATAGCCCCACTCTGTCTTAAATACAACCCAAAGTGGGTGAATAAACTGAAGTATATACATATATGTGCAAATACGCAAATAAATAAACATGTACAAAAACTTCATAAATATATACATATAAATATATAAATATGTAGATCATAAAAACCAGATGTAAATTTCATGATTATTGGAGGACTTTGTTTCCTGACCCTTTTAAAAAGAACATTTAGAAAATATATCCCAAGTGGGAATTTCCAATAAAGTGTCAAGTGCTATATGTAAACAGAATCCTATGTAAACATACACAATTCATATCATTAGATTCCCATAATGCAACAAGGAGCAGCCATCATCGCAAAAGTGCAAATAAAGAATATCCAAAGTGTTAAGTGCAAATAAATTATATCAAAATGTTTAAAAAGGGAAGAGCCCCTCCCTTTTAGGTTCATTAGACTGACAGATGTTAACACACAGCTCTAACCGGAAATGCAAAACAATTCTATTGACTTATTATCCTTCCTTCTAATTTTCCAAACAGTGCTATGCAATTACTAAACAGTATATTCAATTATAAGTCGGGTACAGCCACAGATCATATGAACTATAGACAGGTGTATAAGTCCTCACTGGCGTTAAGACCTCCAGGAGTGCGACTATTAAGTTCTAAAATGTACCGAGTCTCAAGGACCCTGAGTAGCCCATCCCTATTCCCACCTCTTTTGAGGGGTGGCACACAGTCTATAACAAAATAGGTGAGGTGCTTGGGATCACTCCCATTCACCGCCTGAAAATGACGTGCCACCGGTAGGATTGTTCGTTATTAGAGATTGCCCTCAAGTGCTGCAGTATTCTCCTGTGAACCGGAAGCCGGGTACTCCCTACATGCCTAAGTTCACAGGGGCACTGCAGCACGTAAACGGCAAACTCCGTTATGCAGGATAACTGTTTAGTTATTAATACAGGTTCTTCCTTGAAAGGAATGCTATAGCGTGTTTTATTGCATCCATTCTTGCAGGCCTTACAACTGGAACATTTCAAAAAAACTTTTTTCAAATTCATGAAGGTTTTTGATATTGGAAGTTCCAAGTGATTCTTCACCAGCCTATCTGACATAGAGGTGGATTTCCTGAAAGAAAATTCTGGCCTTCTGCCCACTGAACCCCCAATGACGGGATCCCCCGTCACTAGGTTCCAGTTACGGCTGAAAATCCGCCTGATCTCATTATGTTGTTGGTTATATGTAACCACTACCCTAGAGCTTTCTTTGGAAGTTTCATTTAAGACAGCATCACATTTTGGTTTGGGCGCCAGAACCTGTGCCCTTGTCATGTTATTGGCACGCTCCATGGCCCTGGTGATAGTTCTTACTGAATATCCACGTGCCAGGAAACGCAATCTGCTTTCATCCATAGCTCTTAAGCATTCTCTGTCATCACTGCAAATTCTTTTAATACGAAGCATCTCCCCGAAGGGGATGCTTTGTATCAAGTGATGCGGGTGTTGGCTTGCCGCGTGCAGGATGGTGTTACCTGCAGTTGGCTTCCTATATAACCGTGTGGCTAGATTACCTTCATGTATATAGACCTCTATGTCAAGGAAACAAAGCTGCGTTTTACTCATGGTGGAAGTAAATTCCAAATTCAGATCATTGCAATTCAATTTCTCTACAGATTCCTGGGCTTCAAGCATAGTACCCTGCCAGATAAAGAAGAGGTCGTCTATATAGCTAAGATGTGTATGTGTATGTGTATGTGTATATATATATATATATATATATATATTGTTCCGGCGAAGAAGGAACTCAGACCACCACAGCAGATCAGGCAAGATGTGTTTTTATTCGCGTTACTTCCGCAGCCTGCAACGACGCGTTTCGGGCTTCACGAGCCCTTGATCCCATTCAAAATATATATATATATATATATATATATATATATATATATATATATATATATATATATATATATATATATATATATATATATATATATATATATATATATATATATATATATATAAAACCAGTCCAAACTTTCAATCAAGAAAGGCGCTGACTCCGTGAATCATAATCCAAAGACATGTATTCACTCAGTTGCTGCTTAATTACATATATACATATATACATACACACACACACACACACACACACACAGGAAAACTAAACAGCCACTTCCCTTACAAAGAAGTACAAAGTTTGCAAGTCTGCAGCCTTTCTTATTTTTCACCTTATTCATCTTCTGCTCAATCGATAAAGTGCAGGCCCTTTATCAACGCTTTTTATTATAACAACTACCCCGGCCGAAGGCACTATGAAATTTGCACACTTGCTCCTTTTCTTGGCTGCACTTATCAATTATTCTTCAATTTCATATTTTGATTCAAACTCAAGGCCCTTTATCGAGCCTTTTTGTTGTAACTACTGTTGCAGTGATTCTGCTCCTACACACAACTGTGCATAAAGACTTACGACCTCAATGAATTACGGTGTTCCAAACCCCACCTTAGTACCCAAACCCCTAACAGACTAGTAATCAGTGACTCATTGGTTCTTCGTCCTATAGCAAAAACACCAATTATTAGTCAACCCACAACATGCGACTTAGGTTACCTAAGGTAGATAATAATAGCACTCTTTCGTTACAGTCTTACACCAGTCCAAAATAAGCACTAAATAAAGACAACTGCAACTTTGAAATGTTTATTTCTAACACCGTAATCTCATGCCCAGTACCTTAGATAATACAAGCAAACATATTATCAGAAACAAAGTTGTCAGCATTGTTACTATTCCATAAAATACAAAGGGAGAAAGCATCCTATAATGCAAAAGGGAAACAGATTTAAAATATACCTAGATTTCACCCTCCCTACTTAGCAGGTTAATTTATAACTACAGAAGATCTCATACGACTACATAGGCAGACCCATACCTATGTTACTCAGCAGTGGTGGATCACATTGAGTTCTACACAAACTGTCAAGATACGAATGTTCTCCAACTGTGTGTAATCATGCCTGCACAGTGCATTACTAAACGCGCCAGTATCAGAGATGCCACAACTGCACATCTCTTATGGATCGAACGTGTGAAGATCATTCCGAATAACACACACAGTATCCAAGATAACATTTATATTTCATGCTCTCACTATACACACTAAAGTAGCGAGGCAGTCTACAAATGTGGTATATCAAATTATTCTCATATGAAGCAAAATACTTACCCTTCTCTAAACAATATTGCAAGTGCGTGTTGTGTGCAAAGCAGAGCAGGAAAACAAAAATGGCGTTTAAGTTTCTAATAAACCCATGCTAACTTAACACGGTCCAGGCCTAAAAAGCAGAGTCAAGTTCAATTTTGCAAAAAAAATTATTCGATCTTTGATAAAAAGCAGTAACTAACTAATAAAGAATAGGAAGAAAAATCAAACAGTCTTATTCCACCAGCGTATAAGCACAGTATGTAGCAACAGCCTCCAAGAGAAAGTCATTGTTCTCATCTGAAAACATTTCAGCCATCCAATTCAATAGTGGGAATGAACATACATGTTCCTCAACGACCGGAGCCTCTATCACCATCGGAGGAAAACTCAGGTCATCTTCAATGTAACTGCATGCAAAGAAGTCATGCGCCGCTGCAAAAACATTCCAACGTCCCATTATTCCATGTATCGCTGCTAAGGCCATAATTCCGCCGCCAGAACAGAGCAAGTCATAAACCACTAAGGGGCTCATCAGCTGGTCATAATCCGCGTTGGGAGACACCGTTCTGCAGAGACACAAATCCAGGGCCCAGTCGAAATCACAGCTCAGGCAATGAAAGACAGGTTGAACGCATGTGAAAAAGGAGTATCGAAACGATAATCCATAAACTGCGCTCAATGTAGCCAGAGGCAACGCTCTGTAATAGCTAAACATTCGGTTGCGCAGCAGCAACAGTCGGGACATATTGTCGTCTTACAAGCACACCGGCAACTAATGTGAGCATTAAGGACAATCCACCAAAGATGCTGGAAAAAAATCGAATGAAAAAACACAGACAAGACACCAAATATAGTTTCTACAGAAGTCACAAGGCCACTGCTTATAACTTTAAAAAAGTAAGCTAACCCCCTACTCGAGGACGCATTAAAGATAGTCTAAATTAACTCCCTAAAATCCCAGGGCATGTCTGTATTTAATAAAGCATGCACTTCTGTGCGGGTGTTTGCTACATGAAGGACAAATGTTTCTGTAGCAGATGTAAGAGCGACCTCTTTTTGAGACAATAGCGCTCTTATATGGCTCATTTTGGTCGGAAATGACGGCCAGAGGGAAACATCCAGCTTCCCATGCAGAGGAGTCAACACAACTTTTTTATAGCAAACCACGCACTCAGTTACCGTAATCATGTAACCAATGCCTGCTAACATCGCACAACAATCTGCATAACTTCAAAGTAAATAACTTCCGTTTGCCAGTAAACTGAACGTTGTTATGATAGCAGGTGTCGGAGTGCCTTTCAAAACTCAGGCCAAATTAGCCGCATCTTGATTACAAGAGACATACAATTGTATGTGTCCACAAAGTAAGGAGTGATCTGGTGCTATTGAGCAATCCTCGCCATTCTGACAAACTTCTTTTCCCTCCCTCAAGCACCTATATATAAATGGTAATAACCAACCTTCATGGAGATAAGGGCTCCCTAAAGATCCATATCTGCCTATAGCATAGTATTTCATACAAACCTCAAACTTAAACAGTCTTAAAAAGTAACATTATGATACCGTGGATAAGCCACACAGCTGAATCGGATCTCCAATGAGTGACCACTCGTAACAAATCTCATAGCGCGCCTTGTTCTCTGATTTGACATTTAGAGAGTGATCGCACCATAGTTTGTCTGCTAATCATTCTCAGCATACGCTACGAATATGCTTTCACGTTACACGTCGCATCAAAGCTTACGTATGACGTCACGTACTGCGCCCCCGTACGCGAAAGACGAAAATGTTTTTAATTGTTTAAAAACATATATTTATGTCTTTAATGAACATACTAATAGAATACATTATGTAGGATACTTATGAAAATAGTTTTTTTAATTTGAACAATCGTATATTACTTTTAAAAGCAATTACACAAATCACGCTGGAACGTCATACGAACCCACATCGTAAGTGTACGCAAAGCCATGAGACTGCAGTGTCCCGGGGTGCCTACTCCAGGGACACTGCCGATTGCTATGGTAGGGCAGGAGGGTCCTGGCTTCCACTTTACTACAGCAAACCGCTTTCCTTTTTGAAAGAGAGAGCAAGTTAATATGCTGTCTTTTTTAAGTAGGAAAGCAGATTGCTTTTTGTTAGAGAGAGGAGCATATAAACTGGTCTCTCTGACAAAGCAATGCCGGCTTTCGAATGACGTGGGGAGCTGGCTGGGACCGTGGGGATATTGGGGTTCCCCACACGCTCCCAAACGTTTTATTTAGTCCCGGGGATGGGGTCCCTTTGTAGCTCCTTAAACATTCGTGTGGCGACGCGCTCTAGTTTACCAGAGCCTGCGGCCACTGCATTCTGGGAACGTAGGCGGGCACGGGAGTTGCCACGAGTTTAGCAGGGACATTAAATCCTCATATTCTTATCTCTGTGTCCGTGTGGTTATTAGGAGGAGATTGTTATAAGTCTGTTTTTTTTGTGTTTTTAGTTTTCTATATTTATTGTGTGTGTTGTGAACAAGTTTTTTTTTTTTAAAGCAAAAAAATTGAACTGGAACTCCAAAAATGTCCAACAGAACAAAAAAAAGGAAAAAAAAAAATAATGTCGAGGACAGCGATGCTCCTGCTTCCTGCTTTTTATCAGGTCAATAGACTGTTCCCCATAACACAAAAGTTTATTGCAATAAATTCATAGAATTTTAAGTTTAGCAAAATCAGGATCAATTTGTTGGTGTGGACTGCTTGCTGAAAATATATATATATGCTGTTTTATCTACCATCCGTATGCTGCAGTAAAGAAAATTGCTACCTAAATTGTGGTCTGTCTCTGTCTTCGCTTCGCCGGTCCGAGGGGATTGGAGGTAGCGACTGGGATCTTCTCTTCGTGTGTGTATATATATATATATATATATATATATATATATATATATATATATATATATATTACCTACTGGCGATAGCCAGTAGGTATATATAGTTAGGATTTTTTCCCTATGGGACTTCTGAAAATTCTATGTCTAATAACTTTGGCGTTTGTGGACGGAATTGGCTGAAATTTTCAGGAAAATGGCACATTTTGTTTCTGAGCAGCTCCTGAAAATTTGGGGGGGGTTCGTCAAGGGGGGGCCGAGAAAAAAGGGGGGTCCCAAAACGCATTTTTCCCATGTTAATTTCCATAGGGCGGTTGGACTCACTTTTAGCCCGAACGGCTGAATGGATTTCCACGAAACTTGGCAAAATTGTAGGGACTGTTAGCCCGATGTGCCTTTGCTAGGTCTCAATATATGTGCTTCAGTGGATTTTGAGAAATTAACGTTTAAATCAAGATATATATCTGTAACAGCGCTCTGGGCAGCGATCCGGTTAGCGAACTTTTCGCGTATCGGAACTTTGCGATGCGAAGCTGATTGGCCCTCCGGTGTCTGTCAACATTCTAAACAGTCCGGAGCGGCCGCCATCTTGTCTCTCGGTAGGATCGAGAGACAAGAGGAGGCCAAAACAAAGGGGGAAATGAAGGAAAGGGGGCAAGGTAGACCCCTTCTGACCCCCTAGGATTGATGAGGGGGATATTATTGAGCCACGCGGGGCCCCAAAAAAAAAAAAAAAAAAAATCCGATTTTTTCTCCGTAGAGACGCGTCTTGGTAAGCGAACCGGGCAGCTAACCGGGCAGCTAACCGGGAAGCTAACCGGCAGTGTAACGGGAGTCTGAGGAGTAGCTGATTGGCTGTCAACATTGTAAACAGTCCGGAGCGGCCGCCATCTTGTCTCTCGGTAGGATCGAGAGACAAGAGGAGGCCAAAACAAAGGGGGAAATGAAGGAAAGGGGGCAAGGTAGACCCCTTCTGACCCCCTAGGATTGATGAGGGGGATATTATTGAGCCACGCGGGGCCCCAAAAAAAAAGAAATCCGATTTTTTCGCCGTAGAGACGCGTCTTGGTAAGCGAACCGGGCAGCTAACCGGGCAGCTAACCGGGAAGCTAACCGGCAGTGTAACGGGAGTCTGAGGAGTAGCTGATTGGCTGTCAACATTGTAAACAGTCCGGAGCGGCCGCCATCTTGTCTCTCGGTAGGATCGAGAGACAAGAGGAGACCAAAACAAAGGGGGAAATGAAGGAAAGAGGGCAAGGTAGACCCCTTCTGACCCCATAGGATTGATGAGGGGGATATTATAAAGCCACGCGGGGCCAAAAAAAAAAAAAAAAAAAAATCCGATTTTTTCGCCGTAGAGACGCGTCTTGGTACGCGAACCGGGCAGCTAACCGGACAGCTAACCGGGAAGCTAACCGGCAGTGTAACGGGAGTCTGAGGAGTAGCTGATTGGCTGTCAACATTGTAAACAGTCCGGAGCGGCCGCCATCTTGTCTCTCGGTAGGATCGAGAGACAAGAGGTGGAAAAAAAAAGGTGTAAATGAATGAAAGGGGTAAGGCAGACCCCTCCTGAACCCCTAGGATTGATGAGGGGGCTATTAAAGTTCCCTGCGGGGCAAAAGAAAAAAAATTGCGATTTTTCGCGGTAAAGGTGCTTCCTGATACGTTAACCGGGCAGCTAACCGGCAGCGTAACGGGAGTCCGACATATTGTGTTTTTTGAACGTTTGTGATATGTGCACGTGTGGATTTTGTCTAATTAAGGTTAAAAAAATATATATATATCTTTAAGCGTGTTCTGGCACGCTTACGTTTTGGGTTTGGTTTGCGCTGCAGAGACGATACGTCACGGTTATGCGATGCATCATGAGGCGTCTCACGGGCTACGTGATACGTCACTTAATAAAGAATATATTTTACAGCTATAGATATTAGCTTTTAAAAAACCAATGAAATTCACAGAAAAAACCATAGGTTATAGACCATATATAGTTAGGAATTTGCATTTACAAAACCTTGAAAATTCACTGAAAAAACCATAGGTTATAGACCATATATAGTTAGGGATTAGCATTTAAAAAACCTTATTTTATTTGCACAAAACCATTGAAATTCCATATATAGTTAGTTGCACTAACTATATATCGCGGACCCGCAATCCACTGCTAATGATGTCACATATTACATCATTCATGACATGGTCAGTGACATCACTGA
This sequence comes from Lissotriton vulgaris, assembly GCF_964263255.1. NCBI lineage: Eukaryota > Metazoa > Chordata > Amphibia > Caudata > Salamandridae > Lissotriton > Lissotriton vulgaris. The sequence continues at coordinate 625,886 of NW_028255828.1, forward strand.
TGACATCACTGATGACATCTCAAATGACATCACTGATGACATCACTGATGACATCTCAAATGACATCACTGATGACATCACTGACATCTCATTTGACATTACTGATTACATCACTGATGATATCATTTATGTGATAATACATCTTCAGACTCTAATATAACCTTAGATACACTCAGTGTAAACAGGCACTCACAGACTGTCACACATCCATGGAGTTACTCACACACCTAGTCAGTCATGCAAAGAATCAATCACATCTCCATTTCCTCAACTATACAGTTATACACACCTTACTTATTCAAACATATAGTAACACATATTTACTCTCTTATACAATCCTTGATACAAGTTCACAATGATTCATACAGCCATTCACACATTCACTGGCTCTTATGTTCAGTTATTTATATATGTCAACTCTCACATGGAATGTGTTTTACATATGTACTTACTTTGACCTGTAGCACTGAGATATCCATTCACTCACCAATATACTCATGCACACAGTCAACTGTCCATACAGCTGTTTCTACATGCACTTTTGAACCCATACACCTAGGGAATCAACTGCTCACACATCTATGCACAGAGTTATACACCTCCCAGCCACCCACACACATACTCAGTCTCCCATACAAATACTTGGGCAACCATTCAATAACCCATATAGTTACTGATATAGCTACTGATTTAAACATGCAGCAGTTTACAGAACAACATAAATAATGATTGCCAAATTAAGACACTTTAATCACTAACCCATACACTCAGTGAGACACATTTAATCATTCTCTCATACAGTCAGTCATGCACCTACTAAATCCTTCATCCAGACACTTATACATCCACTCATTCTTCAATATGTAAGACATATTCTAACTTTACAGAAACATACAGTCACTGGGTGTTGTCATCAGTGATGTCATCAGTGATGTCATTTGAGATGTCATCAGTGATGTCATCAGTGATGTCACTGACCATGTCATGAATGATGTAATATGTGACATCATTAGCAGTGGATTGCGGGTCCGCGATATATAGTTAGTGCAACTAACTATATATGGAATTTCAATGGTTTTGTGCAAATAAAATAAGGTTTTTTAAATGCTAATCCCTAACTATATATGGTCTATAACCTATGGTTTTTTCAGTGAATTTTCAAGGTTTTGTAAATGCAAATTCCTAACTATATATGGTCTATAACCTATGGTTTTTTCTGTGAATATATATATATATATATTTTTTTTTTTTTGGACCTTGAAATTTTCGTGCATAATAACACCCTTCACACACGCCTGTATAGGAAACCGACAGCGGGCAATGCGGTCCTGCATGCCAAGTCTTACCATCCGAAAAGCTTGGTTAAAAATGTACCTTACAGTGAATTTTTACGCCTGAAGAGAAATTGCTCTCTGGAGAAAGATTACAAAGTAGCAGAGAGGGAGGCGAATACCAGATTTGAGCGAAGGGGTTACAACACCACTACCCTAAAACAAGCCAGTGTGAAAGCCTCAGGAACTAACAGGGGACCTCCTGGTTCCTAAAACTAAAATGGAGGCTCCCGAAGAAGTACGTATGATCACTGAATTCAGTACCAAATCGGGGGACATAGTCAATATTTTCCAAAAACACTGGCATATACTCGCTGCAGACAAAGTCCTGAAAAAAGATCTGCCAAAGAGACCGCTGATAACCTATAGGAGATGTCCCTCTCTGGCAGATCATTTGGTCCATAGCCATTTTAAATCTCAGGCTAAATCCATCAAATTATCACAGTCAGTGGGGTTCTTCCCGTGTCTTAAATGTAAGGCATGTAAATTCAGCTGCAAAACAACAGAATACCCAAATCGCACAGGTGACAATAAACCGAATATTAAGATCAAACAGTTGTTTAACTGTAACTCGGAGTATACAGTATATTGTCTCACCTGTCCATGTAAGCTGCGATACATCGGCAGCACAATAAAACCGGTGAAACTTAAGAGTTCTCGAACATATGCGGGCTATTACCAATAATGACAAATCTTATCCAGTAGCCCGCCACTTTGCACAGGAACATCAGAGCAAGTGGGAGAAACTGAGTTTTTACTGTATAGATCAGGCCCCCAAATTGGAACGTGGAGGAGACAGAGACAAGTCTCTTAGGATTTTAGAATCCAAGCACATCATTGGCCTCAAAACCATTACCCCTTGGGGATTGAATAACAACGAAGAACTTTGGGTACACTTGTAAATAGCTGTAATATTGGGTAAATATAGTGGACGAAAAAAACTGAACAAAAGAACTTTGCCACTTTCCCAATCAGTATGTCTTCGATTTTCATGCCTTTTTTATGTCTTGCACTACGTTAAGTTTGCCCATTCAGGGCTAATTAATGAACTCAAAACAATGAACGAAAATTGAGCTAATGTAAATGCTTCATTTCTGTTTATTATAAATTTCACTGTGAATATGTATATGATACATAAAATGAATAACAACGTTAATTGTTTTTAAATGAGCACTAAGCACTTTCACGTTACCACCTTGGATAAGTCATGGTATATGTGGTATTTGCACGTTACAATATGGCGCCCACCACATTTTGAGAAAAATTGTCCTTTTTCTATTTTGATTGTAAATGCAATTGACCAATGACTTTAAATGGTGGTTTTTGATTCTGTCACCAACGTTGCACTGACGAAGCCTGCAAAGGCGAAACGCGTCTGCGAGGGGTGAAGGGGGGTTCTGGTAATTAAATTTTGGAAAACGGATACCAGTGTGCCGGCCTTTCTTTTTTCTGATACCGCATGGAGGCAGAAAACGTGTAGCTATATATATATATATATATATATATATTTTTTTTTTTTTATACACAAAACCGACCTCAAATATTATGTGATCACAGCGGTACCTAATCCTCATAGAGGTGGAAATAGGGAACGGTCTGTGCGCCAATTGGAGTCCCGCATGATCCTGGAACTTGATAGTAGATTCCCTAAAGGATTAAACAACACAGAGGATCTGCACAACTTCTTGTAACATGCATATGAAACATACAAGAAGTTCATGTATGATTTTTAAACCCGCATCCTCTTTTGCTCCAAGCACTTAAAAAATTTAAATGATAATTAGGTGAAGAATCTCTATATACATGAATGAATTAATTCAGATATGATGGGATCTTATATTTGTTCTCAGCTGCTAAATTTAATCTACTGTTTTTAAACCCACAGTCAAGTCATCTGATTCAGTTTTTGTAGTATTTTCACTTTATTAGATAGGTAAGGCGTCTGGCTTACCTTTTAGCACACAGCACTTTATATAGGTAATGCACCTTTGCACTTTATAGACAATAGGATCTGAGGTTCTAATCCATTTCTCAATCAGACATTCCCAACACATCTTTGCTGATATTGGTTTACATCTGTGGTAAAACCAGGATGCAATTATGGGGCTAAGTTAAAAAAATAAATTTAAAAAAAGCATTGGCATAGCCAATAGGTCTCGCTTTTGGGATCTTATAAGTATTTAGTTATGCAGCACAATATCTTTGGTGCAACAACATCAACTGCTGCATGGCTAAACACGTATAAGGTCCCAGAGGCGAGACCTATTGGCTATGCCAATGCTTGTGACTATTGTGTCAGTGCAGAATAAGTCAAATGCGCTCAACGACCTCACTACCGGATGTCTAGGTGGTTGAAAAACAGCATCCAGGTGTACCCTGCAGTGTTCTGCAAAACACACAAACTTGTATCAGCAGAAGCTGCCTGACGAGTCATGCTGGGAGCTTGTGATCCGCAGACCCACTGCCTGTCTCCTGTTCTGACAGCATCCAGAGGTGGCCAGGTTGACGGACACAAGGCCTCCTCTGGGGCCTGACAGCACGGCCGAGCATGCCTGATCGCCCACGCACACACACAGGCAGTACTTGTGTGCACTGACGGCCAAGCGTGATCACGTTACTGTCAGGACATCCTCTCCTGCGTGGGAGTAAATGGTTAACATTGTACGGTGCAGACAGTGGGCAATTGTTCTCCAGCCCTTGGAGTTCGGAAGATAGGATTTCTCAAAATTTTAAATAGTCCACACGAACAACTAGGATGTCAGTAATGAGAGGGTATGTCTGGTAGAAACTGTCTCCATCCTCAGCAGGACTGGAGTAGAGGGAGGCAGGACCCCCCCAACAGATGCCCCCGCCCCAGTGACTGCCTTATGCCCCTCCAGGCATGGGTGGGGTCAGCAGGGCGAGATCCTGACCCCTCAAAGTGCACCCACTAGGGCAGGAAGGAGAAATGTGTTAAGAAGCAGAAACCGTTGGGACGAGGAGCCTCAAATTAGATCAATAATGCACTTTTTATCGATTTACATTAGGAGTAAAGATGAGAATAAGAAAGATGGGGAGGGAGCGAGGGAAAGTGGATTCAGAGAAGGAAGAGGGGGCAATGGGACAGGAGAGGAGCAAGGGTAGAGAAGAGAAGCCAGGGGATGAGAGATGGAAATAAGGGGAGTGAGGATTGAGTGTGGGGGAGAAGGGACACACACACACACACACAGAGAGTGGAACCGAGGGGAGCAGAAACATGGAGCAGCCGGAAAGACCCAGAAACAAAGAGTAGAAGGAGAGACACGAAAAACAATCGGACAACTGGAAAAGAGTCAGCGATAGAGAGCAAGAAACAGAAGGAAAGTAAGAGGAAGAAAGAGTGACAAGGGAGGGGAAGAGACAGAGAGACAGAAGAGAGAGAGAGACAGGGGGAGAGAGAGACAGGGGGAGAGAGAGACAGGGGGAGAGAGAGACAGGGGGAGAGAGAGAGAGAGACAGGGGGAGAGAGAGAGAGAGACAGGGGGGGGAGAGAGTGACAAGGGAGGGACCACAGAAAAGTCAGAGTGATAGCTAGGGAGAGAGAGGGAATGAGTGACAAGGGACAGACCTTAGGAGGGGGCGTGAGGAGAGAGGGGGAAATGGTGAAAGAGGGAGGGTCTACAGAAGAAGAGAGGACCACGAGGCGGGGGGAGGAGTCTGGGTGGAGGGGGTTGTAAAGAGGCAGCAAAATTAAGAAATCGAGTGAAAGCAGAAATATTGAGAATAAACAAGAGAGTATACGCGTTGAGGGCGGGGCGAGAGGGATGAGAGAAAGACGCATAGACAGTGCAATGAGATGGGGAAACGCTGCCTGTAAAGCTCCAGCAGAATGTGTAAATAGATGAATAAGGCAGAACCACACTAAAGTGAATGAATCGAGATAATTTGTAAACAAGCCCAGATTTGAAAGTGGTGCGGGCGCCAGCACCCGCAGCAACAAAAGTGAAAGCACATATGTTTCAAATTAACGCAGACACGGCGGAGAAAGTGCGGAGGAGAGTTGAGAGAGAGCACTGAAACCTGCCCACCGAAAGTAAAATGAAGCTGACGAGGTGGGAGTGGGAGAAGGGAGGTGGTAGGAGGGGAGGGGATTCACGCACTGTAAGGCTTAATGAGTCATTACAGAAAGCCGGATGGCAGCTGTGCAAGTCCACACGCGCGTAACCGCACGATGGATGCCGGCAAAAGCCTTTGGTAGCACTTTGAAAACCCAGTTACTAAACGTCTCGCCAGAGAAGCTCATGCGCTGGCTCAGACGAGACTTAAAAATACAGCATTTAAGCAGTAATAAGAGGTGCACTCTACACCACAGTACCCATCCCTACATTCAGCAGCCCTACTTGGTCTTTCTAAAAGAACTAATTTGCGTGGTTTTATCTGCACAGTCCACACAGTAGAGTATGAGGAAGCATTTATGCAGCAATAATTACGTTTTTACATTGAATATTTAAATTTTAATACTTAAGGGGTAATTATGTACTAATCAATGCATTTTTAATATTTAAAACCGTCGTATATATTTGAATGGTTTATTGTATTCAAATTGATTTTGTTTTTAAATGCATTCTCTAAATTTACTATGACAATGTGCAATAAGATTGCATCCGTCATGATGCAATCTATACACCCGTTTTACCTGAAAAGACAATTTATCTAATATAACAACAATTTTTAATATCATCAATGTCTGAACAGAGTGAACTATCGGATCAGAAAACATACTATGTAAAAGTGTACAACACAGTATGCTGTTTGTTTTCATTATTCACGTGACAGAGGGGAAATGACACAATGGAGGATAAAAACTGTAGGCGAACTGCGTTTCCACATGTGAACAAGGGCACACTGTTGCCCGAAACACGTCATACGGCTTAGTTGAAATAAAGAACTGTTTCTGCCACGCTATTTCGGTGTCCGTGACTTTCTCGTCGTCGTCTGGAAGTGGGGAGAGCCAACACGTTGTTCGAGATATAGATATATATATATATACATACATATACATATAAGCCATTGCTTGCTTCAAGCCGTTCTGAGAATCCGGGAGGATTAATACTGGCGTCACCCCCCGATCAACTGAATAACAGCAGTGGTATACCCAGCAGCCATGAAGCCGCGGTCAGGTAGGCAACTACACGTCCGTAAGAAGGCTTGTCTGATAGCGTGCCGAGTACAAAGGGTGGATTCAGAAAAGGGGGTGGTGATGAACAGAGTGTCTGAATTAAGCAGACCACTCTTACCCAGTCCAAAGATCAGGGCTTGATCCATCACCGTTATTTATCTCACTGCACCATCCCAGCTCAGAACCTGGCTATATGCAAATCAGTCTGTCCCTGGCCCAGTGCATCATGGGAACAGGGCAGACTAAACTACCAAGCCAATTCTTCACCAGAAAGGAGACAAGCTACCGGGGACCGGTTTCTGGCATTTCAGCCGTCTTCGGCCCGACTTGCTTGAATCCTGATGGTGCAGTGAGAAAGGGACTCATGTCTGAGTATACCCTGCCACACCTATAGTGGCCAAAAACGATTCAGAAAAGGGGGTGGTGATGAACAGAGTGTCTGAATTAAGCAGACCACTCTTACCCAGTCCAAAGATCAGGGCTTGATCCATCACCGTTATTTATCTCACTGCACCATCCCAGCTCAGAACCTGGCTATATGCAAATCAGTCTGTCCCTGGCCCAGTGCATCATGGGAACAGGGCAGACTAAACTACCAAGCCAATTCTTCACCAGAAAGGAGACAAGCTACCGGGGACCGGTTTCTGTCATTTCAGCCGTCTTCGGCCCGACTTGCTTGAATCCTGATGGTGCAGTGAGAAAGGGACTCATGTCTGAGTATACCCTGCCACACCTATAGTGGCCAAAAACGATTCAGAAAAGGGGGTGGTGATGAACAGAGTGTCTGAATTAAGCAGACCACTCTTACCCAGTCCAAAGATCAGGGCTTGATCCATCACCGTTATTTATCTCACTGCACCATCCCAGCTCAGAACCTGGCTATATGCAAATCAGTCTGTCCCTGGCCCAGTGCATCATGGGAACAGGGCAGACTAAACTACCAAGCCAATTCTTCACCAGAAAGGAGACAAGCTACCGGGGACCGGTTTCTGGCATTTCAGCCGTCTTCGGCCCGACTTGCTTGAATCCTGATGGTGCAGTGAGAAAGGGACTCATGTCTGAGTATACCCCGCCACACCTATAGTGGCCAAAAACGATTCAGAAAAGGGGGTGGTGATGAACAGAGTGTCTGAATTAAGCAGACCACTCTTACCCAGTCCAAAGATCAGGGCTTGATCCATCACCGTTATTTATCTCACTGCACCATCCCAGCTCAGAACCTGGCTATATGCAAATCAGTCTGTCCCTGGCCCAGTGCATCATGGGAACAGGGCAGACTAAACTACCAAGCCAATTCTTCACCAGAAAGGAGACAAGCTACCGGGGACCGGTTTCTGGCATTTCAGCCGTCTTCGGCCCGACTTGCTTGAATCCTGATGGTGCAGTGAGAAAGGGACTCATGTCTGAGTATACCCTGCCACACCTATAGTGGCCAAAAACGAGTCAGAAAAGGGGGTGGTGATGAACAGAGTGTCTGAATTAAGCAGACCACTCTTACCCAGTCCAAAGATCAGGGCTTGATCCATCACCGTTATTTATCTCACTGCACCATCCCAGCTCAGAACCTGGCTATATGCAAATCAGTCTGTCCCTGGCCCAGTGCATCATGGGAACAGGGCAGACTAAACTACCAAGCCAATTCTTCACCAGAAAGGAGACAAGCTACCGGGGACCGGTTTCTGGCATAAATATTTTTGTCCACCCTAAGCGTGGAAGGGTATTCTCAGATGTGAGACCCTTGCTCATTGCACCATCAGGATTCAAGCAAACCGGGCCGAAGACGGCTGTAATGCCAGAAACCGGTCCCCGGGAGCTTGTTTCCTTCCCAGTGTAAGAATTGGCTTTTGTAGTTTGGTTTGCCCTGTTCCCATCATGCACTGGGACAGGAACAGACTAATTTGCATACAGCCAGGTTCTGAAACTGGGATGGTGCAGTGAGCTAAAAAACGGTGTTGGATCTAGCCCTGATCTCTTGACTGGGTGAGAGCTTTCTGCTTAATTCAGAGACTCTGTCCCTCACCACCCCTTGTTGTAAATATTTTTGTCCACCCTAAGCGTGGAAGGGTATTCTCAGATGTGAGACCCTTGCTCATTGCACCATCAGGATTCAAGCAAACCGGGCCGAAGACGGCTGTAATGCCAGAAACCGGTCCCCGGGAGCTTGTTTCCTTCCCAGTGTAAGAATTGGCTTTTGTAGTTTGGTTTGCCCTGTTCCCATCATGCACTGGGACAGGAACAGACTAATTTGCATACAGCCAGGTTCTGAAACTGGGATGGTGCAGTGAGCTAAAAAACGGTGTTGGATCTAGCCCTGATCTCTTGACTGGGTGAGAGCTTTCTGCTTAATTCAGAGACTCTGTCCCTCACCACCCCTTGTTGTAAATATTTCTGTCCACCCTAAGCGTGGAAGGGTATTCTCAGATGTGAGACCCTTGCTCATTGCACCATCAGGATTCAAGCAAACCGGGCCGAAGACGGCTGTAATGCCAGAAACCGGTCCCCGGGAGCTTGTTTCCTTCCCAGTGTAAGAATTGGCTTTTGTAGTTTGGTTTGCCCTGTTCCCATCATGCACTGGGACAGGAACAGACTAATTTGCATACAGCCAGGTTCTGAAACTGGGATGGTGCAGTGAGCTAAAAAACGGTGTTGGATCTAGCCCTGATCTCTTGACTGGGTGAGAGCTTTCTGCTTAATTCAGAGACTCTGTCCCTCACCACCCCTTGTTGTAAATATTTTTGTCCACCCTAAGCGTGGAAGGGTATTCTCAGATGTGAGACCCTTGCTCATTGCACCATCAGGATTCAAGCAAACCGGGCCGAAGACGGCTGTAATGCCAGAAACCGGTCCCCGGGAGCTTGTTTCCTTCCCAGTGTAAGAATTGGCTTTTGTAGTTTGGTTTGCCCTGTTCCCATCATGCACTGGGACAGGAACAGACTAATTTGCATACAGCCAGGTTCTGAAACTGGGATGGTGCAGTGAGCTAAAAAACGGTGTTGGATCTAGCTCTGATCTCTTGACTGGGTGAGAGCTTTCTGCTTAATTCAGAGACTCTGTCCCTCACCACCCCTTGTTGTAAATATTTTTGTCCACCCTAAGCGTGGAAGGGTATTCTCAGATGTGAGACCCTTGCTCATTGCACCATCAGGATTCAAGCAAACCGGGCCGAAGACGGCTGTAATGCCAGAAACCGGTCCCCGGGAGCTTGTTTCCTTCCCAGTGTAAGAATTGGCTTTTGTAGTTTGGTTTGCCCTGTTCCCATCATGCACTGGGACAGGAACAGACTAATTTGCATACAGCCAGGTTCTGAAACTGGGATGGTGCAGTGAGCTAAAAAACGGTGTTGGATCTAGCCCTGATCTCTTGACTGGGTGAGAGCTTTCTGCTTAATTCAGAGACTCTGTCCCTCACCACCCCTTGTTGTAAATATGAGTACAAAGGGTGGAGCCGGTGTCTACTCAATAGAGGTCAGTGCGGGGTAGTGCTTTTGATGTAAGTGTGGGGCAGGCAATCGCAAGTGTCTCACAGGCTACATCAAACAATCAATAAAATTCAAAATATGCTCTATTAGACCATGACAGCCGCGCGCTCCGTCGACGAGAAGCGGCGGCAGACGAGATGTTCGAAGACACCAAACGGCCAACATTGGACTCTATATCCCATATGCACCAGAGGGGCTCGCAATACAAGTTCCTCCTGTCTGTTCCTCCTCATTTTTTCCACGTGAACTGAGGCCCGAGAGCGGCTCCGAGGAAGGAGGAGAAACAGCACCAACAGCAGAGCAGAGACCTGGAAGTGAGCTGGCTACTGAAAATGACTCCCACGCGAGGTACCAAGGACGGATGACAAAGCTGTAAGTTTCATCGATCACCACTCTCAACACCACCCAGAAAGGCGTGTCTTCTAGTTCTATCAAAGTGAATGGACCTTATCTGAGCCGATTCACAAGGCCACAGTGCAGCATCTTTCCTTGACAGCAGACTTTTTCACAGACTTCCCATCTGCCTGAAGAGTGAGTGAGGTACAAGCTTTGTTGTCGACAGAGCTTTGCACTGTTGTTTGTTCTTTAGCAGGGCAGTGATGAGAACACACCCTGGCTTCACTGATAAACCACTGGCTTCAGCAGAGATGTGTTTAGGACATTCGTTTTTGTGGATGGGGAGACTGAGTGATTTGCCCAGAATCACAGGACCCTGAGCCTACATTTCCCCGGCTCTAAGATCGGCAGCTCTGGCCGTTACACCACATCCCCCGCTCTGCCCCCACCCTGGGGCTGCGGTGTGTTTCCGGAAGTGCCACAGTTAGTGCAAAAACAAACTGAAAACGCTTTCAACTCAGCAGGACAGCACTGAGAGTCTCTGCACACACCATCACTCACTTGTGGTTTCCTGCCCCTCATTCCTCCGGTCTTTTCTTCATTTTTTTTTCGCGTGAACCGAGACCCGAGAGCGGCTCCGATGAAGGAGGAGGAACAGCACCGACAGAAGAGCAGGATGAGACGGAGCCAATGCGCAGGCGCAGAAAAGGGATATTATAAGTGCGCATGCTCGAAGAACTAAACACTATCTTCCACGTATGCTCAGAGGGATCTGGTGTTCTGCGCATGCTCAGACAGAGTGATGTTCTGTATTACAGCTCCAGCAGGGGGCGGCTCCTACTGGACATTTTATGCTTTTTTGCAGTATTTAAGGACTCAAAGTTATCAGAGTGATTTATATGAACCCCAGTTACACTACAGACGGACACGTTCATTTTTAGGCAGGGAGAGATTGAGTGATTTGCCCAGAATCACTGGATATTTTTGAGCTGAGACTCCAATCCTGTTCATCAGCTTTTTGGTCGGCCAGTCTAGTCGTTAGGCTACATCCTCAGTCCTAACTCGGTTTGTTGGTGGTTCTGTAAGTGCTACAGTTTGTGTAAAACCCCTGAAAGCCATTTAAACTCGGACGTTTTGCTCTTGTTTCCTCAAAAGTATTTTAGAACTGACTTGCATTGGAATTTTTTAGGCAAGTTTATATTAGTTGCATTGAATTTATATTAAAAATGTACGGATTTAAATTACATTTTTATACCTGCTAACCAGTGGCGGGTGGTGACTTTTGAAATTGGTGAGGTGTAATGAGCGAGCATGACTGGAATAGATGGTCATGGGAGCCCCTCACTGAACAAAATTTGAAACAGAGGACAAAATGGTACATTTTACTGCAAATTTTAATAATAACACATTTGCTTTGCGGCATTTTGTTGTGCTGGTGACATCTACTGTTTTATTCATGCTGCTGTCTTGTGCTGCTTTATTTAAATGTGATTTTTATTTTGTTGTATTGTAGTTTTTGCGCTGTGTTCTGTTTTGACTGTCGTTGTGATGTGCGATGTCATGTTTTAATGGTGGTGTTATGTTGTTTTGTGTATGTTACTGTGTTATATTTTGTGGCTTACTATAGATAGGTCAACAAACGCTGCTATATTTGCAGCCTAAAGCAGCACATTCCTTCAAAGTTCCAGTCATAAACAACTATTTACCAGTTTCTAAGGTAGTAAAATAGTGCTGCTGCAGCTTATCAACCACTTAAGGCACTAGTCGGCCCTAAAGTGGTAAAATGGATTTGCCTTATTTGCCACATAATCAGTCATTTGATGCAAAATTTGCAGATTTCAACAAAAAAAAATATTTGTAGCTCAAAAGTTACAGAAAACACAGCAACATGTGTTGCTGCGCAGTGGAAAATTTGACTTGTCAACTTTCTTCATGTGAGTGTGAAACTGATACTAAAGTGGTGAAACCCTTGCCCACAGAGCGCCAACACGTAAAAATGACATAATAATGAAGCAAGACTTTCACTAAATTATGCTGCAAAATATGCCTCACAGGCCACATAATTTAGCCAACCCTACCGCATAATTTGGGTCTACATTGCAACACAATTCCAGTGACCCTGCAAATACTCAATAAAATAACTCAACTCCATTGCCTCGCAATAATTGGCAATCAGTGTGCCTACAGCTGTAAATTAAGTCAATATTAGTTACCCTGCTAGGAAACAATGGAACCTACTTGTAAAGAAAGCTCCTTAACTCCCTCCCTCCAACCGGCCCGTTTGTGAGGTTTGCAGCCACAAAGATATGTATTAGCATATATTAAATGTGTTCTGCTCTAAGTGTGCCCTAGCACCTTGTTTCAGTGGCGGCTTGAACGAAATTGTGCTGCGAGTCATCTTTTTTTAATGCAAGATTGGTGTGGCCGTAATCTACATGAAAAATCCCAAAAATATAAATGTGCAACTGCAGGGTCGATAGAAACAGAGGAGGATGAAGAGAGCCAGGGCTGGGTAGGTATGAAAATAAAATAAAGACTCATCTTCGGACGAAATATTTTGCGAAAAAAAGGTGCATCGCAACAAAATAGGAACACAATGTGCACACAGCAGAATATTCGAATTATTATGAATGCCTGATATCAAACAGCCAAACGGAGAGAGCGAGATTGTATTTACAGGGAACAGAGGAACGGCCTCCTTGAGACTGAGTTCACTCTCAGCGCCCGGCCCAAGAATATCCTGTGATTCTGGGCAAATCACTAAGCCTCCTGTTGCCTTAAAAAACATGACCTTAAGTAATGTAGCAGGCGCTCCTGTAATGCGCGCCCTTAGACCCCAGTTTTGCCAGTCACTGCCCAGGATCTGATTCGGAGAGTGCGAGGTTCGCTGTCCACTTTGCTCGCTGCATGATTCTGTTTCACGGATTTGCAGCTAGATCGCTTTTTGCTCCTAGTCCTATATTTCAGTGGCAAACCAGCAATGTCCCGATTCCTGTTTTGAATTTTTGTATATTATCTCGACTGGTGGGAGGTGTGTAGTCGAATGAAAACTAGAATGTACAACGTTACGCTGGAAGCGGGATTCTTGAAATGAGAATTAGTAACTTTAGCAATTAGTATGTGTGCAGTTAGAATCTCCTTGTTGTGCGCCTGGCCTGTCACATCAGATTCCATTTTAAGTGCAAGTGGACAATAACGGGAGGCGAGGCGGCAGGAACAACACTGCGACTGGTTTAACTTTCCAGCTCTGACTGAGATGTCGCCTAGCGCTTATACGTCCGAAGAGGCAACGTGGTCCTACTAGCAGTACATTACACCACCCAGTGCTTTAAGGGCCGGTACTGTCCGGTATGAGATGGTCTGGCCAGATGCTTACGTACGTGGTTATTTCTTATAGATCAAGTCAGATATGGTTGTGACTTTTCCTGAAGAATCTTAAATGCCTAACAGACAGTAACTTAAATGTTGCTGGCGTCTGGCGATAATCTTGCACCTAAGTATGCAATACGCTGCTGTGTGGGTACATGAAGGTTAAAATAACACATTCCAAAACTATTTATTCCACATTCATATATTTATTTGATTGATTTGGGTATATTATTGAAGTCAGGATCGTTCAGGGACTGCAGCTCACCATAATTTGCAAGAGCCTGGGGTTTACCACACACGCACACCGTGACCGTGCACTCCGCACACGAAAACGCATTCTAACTGTACCGTCTGTACACACACTACACACAGTCATCGATCAGTCACACTCACTGTAAAAAACTTACGTTTTATAACTTATTGTGTCAGACTCGTCACTCGCCGTTCAGCACAGCCACCCACCCATGGCGGCGGCGGCAATACCATCCTGAACTCAGTCTGTGCGTTAACTCAGCCAATCCTGGTGCAGCGCCACTGCGCCAGGATTGGCTAAGAGCAGGGCTAATACTGCCCATAATGAGACCCGGGAACCCGGGTCTCTGCCTGTCTGGGTGTTAGGGGAGGAGGAGGAGGAGGAGGAGGAGGGGGGAAGGGTCTACTCTCTACTGCGTGTGTGCGCATGCGTGGGCAAGTCATAAAACATGACTTGTCCAATATGCGCACACTGCTGCTGCCCTTCCTGCCACGCTGCTGCTGCCAGCCCGCCCCCCACACCTTCCGCGATGACGTCACCACTGCTGTGAGTGTGTAACTCCAATCATGATTCTGTCGGGCAGTGTTGGGCTGTTATATTGTAGACTGTGATTTTACTTTTTGACTGTTGCACGAATGCGTGACAGACAGTGACGGTCGTCCATGGCTAGTGGGGCAACGCCCTCAATGGACCAACCGCCACTGCTGCTAACCCTTGTGATCCTATTTTGGGTGGGACTCTGTGAACTATAATCTCAACCAACAGGCCTGGTCCAAACGCCATACTCGGTGCCAGAGCTTAAGAAACACTGTGACAGTAACACAAAGCGACAAGAAGGGTGAAGAAGAGAGGCTAGCACCTGGGTGAGTTTAGGACCCCTAGGACGTCACCTGTGAAGGGCCATGAGATGAGAGTTGTGAAATACCAAAGTACAATCCAGTGGTAGCACCTTTTAACCCCTGGGGAGGGTGAGTTTAAGAGGTCCTGGCGGATGAATCTATTTAAATTAATGTAAATGGCAATTTTATTTTGCTTTTTGGTATGTGGGCATGTTTTCAGGGTGGGTGGTCCCACTTAATTTTATGGGAGGCATTTCACTCGTTTGGAAGGTGCCATCCACTCCAGTTCGCCAGGCGATGACAGCATTTTAGCAATGAAGACGCGGCTGCTTGCACCACGGCGTGCCAGCACCGCGCGGGCACTGCATTTTACTTCGCACCGCAACCCTGGTCTCACCGAAGACGCCATCTGATTCAGCCACCGAGCCGCTAATGGCACTGCACGCTGCACTTTGCCCCCCCCCACACCCGATGCATGCCGACACCAGCGCTCCTGACCTCAACAGAGAGGAGTGTGATCTGCAACGCGTGTGACTTCGAGGGCCTCAACGACTCCTGCACCGACCTCTGGAACCGACGCCTGCGGACGCCATGCTTTCAGAAGCTCAACAAGAGGCCGCTGACGCCCGGCATTTCTAAAAGGTACTGCTTGTGGGTCTTCCCTGTTTGGATTTGTTTGTTCACGATACCGTGATAGCCATGGACAGAGCTATCAACTCCAAGGAACTTTTTTTCAAGGGTATTTTGATAATGGAAGATTTCGAAGTACTGTATTGTGGAATTTTTATAGTTTTTGGTCTTGTCTTAAGTATGTAAAAAATAAAATAATGCATATTTTTCTGAACTGGTGTGGTGTCCTTTTGTAGTACTTACACTGTATTACTGTTGGTTATGTGCAAATGCTTTACACACTGCCTCTAAGATAAGCCTGACTGCTTGTGCCAAGCTACCAAGGGGGTGAGCAGGGGTTATTTTAGGAGTGTAACTCCCTTATCCTGACTAGAGTGGTGGTTTCTGCCTGGCTTTGGCACATGCACTAGCCTACCAAAAATCCAATTTCTAACAAACAGCATAATTGATATGGGGAACTGTCCTGTCAAAAAGCTACAACGGAGGCAGGCAAGGTAGGAAACTCTTACTCACTTCAGTGAAAGTAAACAACTTAGCTAGACCTAGTCCAATTTCCATAGCAAAGAGACATGTCTCCTCACCCTGGCCTGGCTCATAAAAACTACTAGAGGTAGCACAGCAATCGTGCTGGCTGCTGAGTTTATCTAATACTGCAGTGCTACTGCGGCTAGTTGTGCATAAGGTAGATCTAATTATTTGTGACATTAGCATTTTAGTGCAGTGATGCAGACACCAGCACTAAAATGCATCACTAATACTAATCTTGCATGGTACTTCGCAGGGCTGCCAAACATATTCCTGGACAGATGTTTGTGTATTAAATACACCACCTAAACTATTTCAAGAAAAGTTATACTTTTCCGAAATATGGTACAACTGGAGTTAGAATATTCATTTAGCTGTCCCTGCATGGAGAATCGTACCTACTGACAATTAAAGGTAAAAAACCTCAAGCCAGTGCTCAAGAACCATACATTGGAGATAGAAAGATAGGACAACTGCAAACCGAAGAGAAGTGTCAAGTATGATAGTCGTGCTTTTTTACAGCCTCATCTGATGTCATGAGCAATAGTTGCAAAAAATGCATGTAGTTTACCTTCACAATCATATCGGAGTTGCTATGGTTTACGCTGGCAACAAGGTGATGGTTGGAAACTCTGCAGGTTTGGAAAAGGTGGTCTAGTTGCTGATGCGCTGATCCTGTGAAGATTTCCTGAAACTGATCCATGGAGATGTAGACTTCAGATGGAAAGGCAGACAGGAGTGGTGATCCCTCTTTGCTTCTGCCCTGAGTGGTCGCTCCCCTGTCTCTCCACCGAGAAGCGGTATCGTTGAACTGCGCTGCATTAATTGACTGTGCCATATTTAGAACTGCTAATTAATTGTATTGACCTCGCTTGCTTGCCGGTATCGTTGAACTGCGCTGCATTAATTGACTGTGCCATATTTAGAACTGCAAATTAATTGTATTGACCTCGCTTGCTTGCACCATATTTGTCTTGCCATTGAGTTAATTGCGCGATATCCCCCGGCGCCCTGCTCGACTCCCCCCTCCATTTTGTCTCTGTTGTTGTTGTGCTCCGTGTTGACCTGAGCCCGCCCCGCCTCCCAGCTGAGCCGCCCTCGCCCCTCCCCCCTCCCACCATCCATATATGACAGTAGCCCATGCGCGCAGCGTACACGCGCAGCGTTCGCGCCCAATCCGCGCCGAAGGTGCGCCAAAGGTAAGCCCGTCTACGCCCGTCCGCGCCTGGACCGCGCCCAGCGCCATACCCCCTGGCCCTCGCATTGCCCTGTCCTCCCGCATTACCTACGATGCCACCACCCTCCTAACCCTTAACCCCGGCCGCTCCCCCAACTGCGTTCAAGCCGCTCCTGGACACACCCATGGACCCTTCTCTTGCTACTCCTGCAAGTTCGACGGCACCAAGAACAACTCCTCATTTACGAACACACAACAGATATCCGACCCCAACCACCTAAAATGCATCCTGCTCAACACCCGCTCAGTCCACAGGCACGCCATCGACCTCTGGAATCTACTAGACACCATATCTCCGGACGTCGCCTTCCTAACAGAAACATGGATGAACGCCTCTTCCGCCCCAGACATCACCATTGCCATCCCAGAAGACTATAAGATCATACGCAAGGACCGTACCGGCCACACAGGAGGAGGAATCGCTATCGTCCACAAGAAATCCATCCACATCTCAACCAGCTCTGACGTCAATCTCGCCAACTCTGAACACCTTCACTTCCAAATCCACACCGACCCCAAAACCACACTCAGAGGCACCCTCCTTTACAGACCACCAGGACCCCGCGCACAATTCAGTGAGGACATCACGGATTTCATCACTCCACACGCCCTCCCATCCAAAGATTACATCCTTCTGGGAGACCTCAATTTTCACCTTGAAAAGAGCAACGACCATAACTCCACCACCCTTTTGGACAACCTCGCCAACCTCGGACTTAAACAACTGGTCACTTCCCCCACCCACATCGCAGGTCACACACTCGACCCTATCTTCACTTCCAGCAACCATGTATCCTTCAGCCACACTACGGCTCTCCTCTGGACTGACCACAGCTGCGTCCACTTTACCTACAACAAGCCCAAACCCAACAACCACCCCCAACCAACTCTGCAAAGAAACTGGAACAAAATCACCATCGACCAGATCTCCTCATCGCTTCTTCTAAACCCCCCAGCCCACTCCTCAAACCCCGACCAAGCCGCCACCAACCTCACCCTATGGTTATCCAACAGCGCGGACATCCTAGCACCACTGAAAAAACGACACATCAAACTTGGCAGCAAGAAAGCCTCCTGGTTCAACGATGATCTCAAGAAATCCAAGAAACTCTGCCGCTCCCTGGAGAAGGCCTGGAAAAAAGACCCAACCACCAGCACCAAGGAAGCCTTCAAAAACGCCACTCGCACACACCACCAACTGATCCGAAAAGCCAAGAAAACGGCCTTCAAGGACCGACTAGATAGCAACGCCCACAACAGTAAGGAACTTTTCAACATCGTCAAGGAATTCACCAATCCCTCGGCCAACTCCAACGACATCACCCCCTCTCAAGCCCTCTGCGACTCCCTAGCCTCATTCTTCCACAACAAAATTGCAGACATCCACAACAGCTTCGCCAACCAACCCGGAGACCAACCCACCCAACCATCTGCTGGACCTTCACCACCCTCGAACATCCTTAATGACTGGAATCCAATCTCCACTGAGGACACTATCCGCCTGATGAACTCCATCCACTCAGGATCCCCAACTGACCCTTGCCCTCACCACATCTTCAACAAAGCAGACTCCATCATAGCACCGCACCTCAGAGACGTCATCAACTGCTCCCTCAACTCCGCCACCTTCCCGGAAAGCTGGAAACACGCAGAACTCAGCGCCCTTCTGAAAAAACCCACAGCGGACCCCACCGAACTCAAAAACTATCGTCCCATTTCGCTCCTTCCATTCCCGGCCAAAGTCATCGAGAAAGCTGTCAACAACCAGCTCGCCGCCTTCCTCGAAGCCAACAACTCCCTCGACTCCTCACAGTCCGGCTTCCGAGCCAAACACAGCACTGAAACCGCCCTCACCGCAGCCACAGACGACATTCGAACCCTACTGGACAATGGAGACACAGTCGCCCTCATCCTCCTCGACCTCTCCGCAGCCTTCGACACAGTATGCCACAACACCCTTCTACAGCGCATCAGAAACATTGGAATCCAAGGAAAAGCACTAGAATGGATCACCTCGTTCCTCACCGGAAGAACCCAGAGAGTCCGCCTCCCACCATTCAAGTCAGAGGCCACTGAAGTCATCTGCGGCGTTCCACAAGGATCTTCACTCAGCCCCACCCTTTTCAACGTATACATGAGCCCCCTCGCGACCATCGCACGCCAACACAACCTCAACATCATCTCCTACGCGGACGACACTCAACTGATCCTATCACTCACCAACGACCCTCGCACCGCCAAAACTAACCTTCACGAAGGAATGAAAGAAGTTGCCGAATGGATGAAACATAGCCGTCTGAAACTGAACTCTGATAAAACAGAAGTCCTTATATTAGGTACCTCCCCCTCTGCATGGGACGATTCTTGGTGGCCAGAAGCCCTTGGAAAAGCACCCATCCCGACAGACCATGCACGGAACCTTGGCGTCATCCTGGATTCCTCACTTTCAATGTACAAACAAGTCAACGCCGTCTCTTCATCCTGCTTCAACATTCTTCGCATGCTCAAAAAAACATTTCGTTGGATCCCCACCGAAACTAGGAAAACGGTCACCCACGCCCTGGTCACGAGCCGACTGGACTACGGAAACACCCTCTACGCCGGTACTACCGCTAAACTCCAGAAAAAACTCCAACAAATTCAAAACGCCTCAGCCAGGCTCATATTAGACATCCCGCGTAAAGAACATATCTCTGGTCACCTGAAAAACCTCCACTGGCTTCCCGTCAATAAGAGGATCACCTTCCGGCTACTAACCCACGCACACAAAGCACTCTACGAAATCGGACCAGAATGCCTCAACACACGACTGTCCTTCTACTCCCCCTCCCGCCAGCTACGATCATCCAACCAAGCCCTTGCCACTGTACCTCGCATCAACAAAACCACCATGGGAGGTAGATCCTTCTCCTACCTGGCAGCTAAAACCTGGAACTCCCTCCCCACTCACCTTCGCCTTACCCAGAATCACCTAGCATTCAGAAAGCAACTTAAAACGTGGATATTTGACAAGTAATTCCCCTCCCCTCCTCAAGCGCCTTGAGACCCTCTGGGTATGTAGAGCGCTATATAAATTCTTTTGACTTGACTTGACTTGACTTGACTTGACTTGACAATATTGAATCCAAATCACTGTTTGGCCTTGTGAGAGTACTGATCTCCTATGCTGCTGCTTCTCAAGAGCAAAAGAATGATGGACTTAACCCAGATCTCTTTACTGGAGTGTATGTTTTGATTTGTTCTGCATTCCATCCATCAATTTTGTATTTTTTGCTTCTCATGCCATGGCCCCCCATCACTGCTTTTTGATTCAAATGAACGGAGGTATCTAGTGTAATGGTTGGCAATTCTGGCAGTCTAGTTGCTGGCCGAAACTTGTGCCCACGTCATCCGCAGGCCAGGCGTGGCCTGCGGGGCCAGAAAAAATGGGTAGCACCTGCACGTGGGTCATCTCCCAACATAGTGACACTGTGTGTGCCCACCTTATTCCTAGGCCCAGTGCAGTAAATCATAATTGGGCCATACCTGCATCGCCGTGTCTCCAGGCTGGCACACTGGCGACAAGGGGGGCCGTGAACCTCGTTCCGAACGGCTGCCCCATCTGCTGGAAGGAAGATCACCCAACACAAAGGGAGGATCTTGTTCAGGACGCAGAATGATGCCTAAGAGAGCAAGATCCTTGCATCTTATGATACCTCTTCCTCTGACTGCCACATAGATTTTGGTTTTGATAGATCTGCCTAAGCATTCAAGTTTGTCCCAAAAATAACCCAATAAATCAATAACTTGTTCCCCAAAAGCTTTGGGGTTAATATCGGGAGCAGTTAGTGGTGTACTATTTGGCCATAGTTTGTAAAAAGTAAGGTCAGCAAGGATGGTGATAGGAGCACCTGAGTCTGGCATTGCTAAAATAATCTTATCATCAATAGGAATATCAACTAACGGCCCTTTGATTGGCTTGTCATAACATTCAGGAACCTCAACAGTGACCACAATATTGGCAAATTAGGAAGTGCAATCTTGGATGTCAGGGGAATCTACAGAAACATTAGAAATTCTGATTCTACTGGAGTTGCCGTTAGGCACTTTGTTAATGTTTCGCCTCCAAACGCTTTGAAAGTGTCCTAATTCTTTACACTTAACGCATTTCTTCCCAAAAGCAGGGCAAGTAGGATTGTTTCCTATGTGTTTTCTTGAGCCACAATGGAAACAAACCAGTTGGGTTCTGGTAGATTGATTTTTAACATATTTTATTTCAGGATTTTGTTTCGAATTGATAGCGCAAACAACATTCTCGTCAAACAAAATTCATAGTTTGAGGGATTATAGAAAGCATATTGGGTTGTGTAGAAAGAGTAATGGATTGATTACTGGATAAGACTTTGGATGTAACAGTTGATCTCTCAATGCTCATAGCAATGTCAATTGTTTCAGACAGAGTAGGATTGCACGAGGTAAGAAGGTGTTCTTGGATCTTCTTGGAGTAACAATAAAAAACTAACTGATCTCTTATATGAACATCAACATTAGTACCAAAATCACATTTTTCTGCTAGGAACCTTAAAGTGGCTTTGTAATCTTCAACGGACTCTTCAGAGGATTGTTTACACATAGCAAAATGAAATCTCTCTAAGAGGACGCTCGTGGAATCTGAATATTGTTTCCCCATGCAAAGTTTTGCTTCTATAAAAATATTCCATACAGTATCTTCAGATGCTGGTGCAGGAAAACGTGGAAGGTGGTCAAAGACTCTAAGACCAGCTGCTCCCAAATGATTAAGTAGTAATGCCAATTTCCTTGTTGGAGAGTAGCCGTCGGCATCAATCGCAGTTAGGTAAAAATCTAAAAAAATCTAAAAATCTTTCAACCATTCTGCCCACTTTAGATCTGGTTTACGTGGTTTCTGTAGAAAAGGTGTAGGCTGGATAACACCTTGAGCTGTTGCCATAGTACAGAATAGTTAATGCAAAATCACACAAACGTAATATAAGGAAAGCCAGTAAGGAGAAGGTGTGTGAATCACCGAGAAAACCAGTGTCTCACGAAGATCGAAATGGTGCACAGACATAATATCGAGTCCAAAATATCGTTTGGACATAATATCGAGTAAATAATATAGACTGGACAAAATATCGACTGGACAGAATATCGACTACAAAAATATCATTTTTAAGGTAAGTGAAGTAATATCGACTGTATAAAATATAGATAGCAAAAATATCGAATTTTTAATAATATATAATATTTTATAGTGTATTTTTATGTAATAATATGTGTGAAAAGTGTATATTAATGTTATAAATAATTTTATTAAATGAATTTTGTTTTTATAATAATTGCGTAATGTAATTCTGTAGCGGGTTGTGGGTTTATAGGGGAATAGGGTGGGAAGTAATTTAATTATAATTAATTAAATATGTAAATTAATTAATTGATATTAATTTAAAAATAATTGTTAATTAATTTATATGTGTTAATTAATTTAATAGTAATTGCAAAATAATT
The DNA here is from genome assembly GCF_964263255.1 of Lissotriton vulgaris. Lineage (NCBI taxonomy): Eukaryota > Metazoa > Chordata > Amphibia > Caudata > Salamandridae > Lissotriton > Lissotriton vulgaris. The sequence goes on from NW_028255828.1 coordinate 648,526, forward strand.
AATAATAATTGATTAATTGGTAAATATGTAAATTTTACTAATTTAATACAGTAGCGGGTTGTGGGATTATAGGGGAATAGGGTGAGAAGTAATTTAATTAATAATAATTAAATATGTTAATATAATTATTGATAGTACTTAGTAAATAATTGATAATTAATTTATATGTGTTAATTAATTTAATAGTAATTGTTAATAATTTTATATTAATTGATTAATTGGTTAATATGTGATTTTTACTAATTTAATTATTACAACTACGCTTTCCAACGCTTTCCTTACTGTTGCACCCACTGGAGTGGGAATAGTAATTTTAACCCCTATGCTATCCAACGCTTTCCCTACGGTTGCACCCACTGGAGTGGGAATAGTAATTTTAACCCCTACGCTATCCAACTCTTTCCCTACTGTTGCACCCACTGGAGTGGGAATAGTAATTTTAACCCCTACGCTATCCAACGCTTTCCCTACTGTTGCACCCACTGGAGTGGGAATAGTAATTTTAACCCCTACGCTATCCAACGCTTTCCCTACTGTTGCACCCACTGGCGTGGGAATAGTAATTTTAATCCCTACGCTATCCAACGCTTTCCCTACTGTTGCACCCACTGGAGTTTGAATAGTAATTTTAACCCCTACGCTATCCAACGCTTTCCCTACTGTTGCACCCACTGGAGTGGGAATAGTAATTTTAACCCCTACGCTATCCAACGCTTTCCGTACTGTTGCACCCACTGGAGTTGGAATAGTAATTTTAACCCCTAAGCTATCCAACGCTTTCCCTACTGTTGCACCCACTGGAGTGGGAATAGTAATTTTTACTCTATTGTTATTGTACATTAATAATATTGGCTAATATTTAATTATATTTTGTTACTATATATATATGTTTTAAGAAATATGATAAAAAAAAATTTTTTTTGTACTTTCATTAATTATTTAATTATCATTAGTTAATTTAAGTATTCTTAAGTATATTTTAGTACTTAGTTTTTAATATTAATTTAATTTAATAGTGTTTTTAGTAAAGTCGATATTTTTTACAACTATATTTTAGTAAACGATATTTTAAACTCGATATTTTTGTACTTACCTGTTTGTAGATAGAAACTCGATATTTTGTCAGTCGATATTTTTGACACGATATTCTTGCAGGTCGATATTTTGGAATTCGATATTATTTCAGTGATCCGATCGAAATATCACTCACTAGCTTGTGGCAAGTGGAGATGTCGAGGATGAGGCAAAGATGTGTAGAATTCCTGTAAATATTTAACAAGCATTTACAATGCAACGGTCTCGCCTTTGCAAAGGTTAGAGCTATTGGCATTGTAAATGACAACATTTTTATTTATGTGTTGGTTTTGAAAACAGATAAATAAATGGCAGTCATTTACAATGCCAATAACTTAATCTCTCGCAAATGCGAGACCTAATGCATTTGCACCCACACACACACATAGAGAGCCACACACACACACACAGCCACATACACACACAGAGCCAAACACACACACACACAGAGCCACATACACACACAGAGCCACAAACACACACAGCCACACACACATATACAGAGCCCCAGAGCATAATTCTAAGAGCCAATGTAGTTTAAAAATTACTTGTGAAGAAGCATCCGGGGCATCGTGGAGGAGCCGACAGTCTGTGCGGAGAGTCGACCGAAGCAGTTCAGCAGCAGGCACAACCTGCACTAGTGTACTGAATGAAGCAGCAGGCACAATGTGTGGATGTGGGGGAGGGGTGACTTGAGAGCATTTTAGCACCAGGCACAGTTCGAACTTCATGGGGGAGCGGAGGCTGGAAATGCAGGCAGCAGGCATCTATTTTTTTCATGTTGGTATAATCGCGGCACCTGCGCATTACTTTTAAAATGTTATAAGTAATGCGCGGGTGCCGCAATTATGCCAACATGAAAGAAATAGAAAAAACACCTATTTCGTTCATGTTGGTATAATCGCTGGCAGGCAGGATGTTGCAAATATATTGTTTGTGTTCCGACTTCAAAAAAGGTCAACTACCCACTGGAAAAGCTATTTTTATTTACATTTTCATGAACAAGGCCGAACTGTTTATGGAGTATTCATTTACCAGAGAGCCAAAAATATTAAGAATATTCTGGAGACTGAACCCACAGACTCTTCCATCTACTACTCTGGTACAAAACCATGTCTGAACTGTAGTCATGTCATAACATCATCACAGGCAACACCATCAACCACCCATCATCAGGAAAAGTCATCAAACTGTCAATCAGCGCAACCTGCGATTCTAAGAACGTTGTTTACCTACTAAAATGCCCTTGCGGATTACCCTACGTAGGGAAAACTGAAAGAAAAATCAAAGTCCGTTTGACGGAACATAAGAGCACTATCAGAAACAAGACCAAAAAAGCACCACTTGCAGCTCACTTTACCTCACATCACCATAACGTGAGTCAATTGGGGTTCCTTGTTTTAGAGATTGTACCACTGAGACCAGGCATGGACAATAAAAAAAGACTCCTTCAAAGAGAAACGTTTTGGATAAAGAGACTTGACGCTTGCCAGCCTAAAGGTCTCAATGACAGGATTGAATATAGTTGTTTTCTCTAATCAACATGTTGTCTTACTTGCTGTAAGCTTTTTCCTTTTCTTTTTTAAACTTTATTGTGCATTTAAATACAATTATAACCATGGGCCTACAACCACAGGGGCCGGCCGCTAGAACAAGTAAAAGCAATCATTGTTCAGCACAAATCTGTGGCCGATCTCCTAGAGGTCCGGCAATAATACAGGATAAGATGTGTAGCAACACAGGATGAAATCAGGATATGATAGTGTTTTTTTTATTTTATAAAAAAGGAACAAAACAAAAAAAAAGGAACAAACAAGTCTCAAGGCCTAGGACATTGTATATGAAGTTGTGCTCATACGGGGGGACCCTCAGATGCAAGATGAACAAACTAGCAAGCGGTAGAGATGATCAGGGGGGGGTCAGTGGGGAAGTCAAAAATCAGGAAAGAAAGTAGACTACACAAGGAATGTCGGATCAGGGGGATAGGGAGATGTCTGGATGATCCTCAAACGGGGGTGCACATATGTTTCCTCGATAGGCGTTCCACTGGCCCCAGATTCTAGTCCACGCCCCAGGCTTGCCCCTAGCCAAATACACAGACTTCTCTCTAAACATACACCATTCCATATTCTCCTTCCATACTGACACGGTGTGCGGCCGTTGGGAAGCCCACAACTGCGCAATGTCTCTCTTTGCGATCATGTTCCCAAGGGCCGCCCACCGGGCCTGGGCGACGTTGTAATCATTAGGCTCCCGCACATTCAACAGACATCTCCGGGCCTCAGGCAGCAGAGCAACCCCAGTGACACACTCCATTACAGCATGCACCCGAGTCCAATACGCAGCCACCTCCCGGCATTCCCAGATGATATGCTGTAAGCTTTTTCTTGATTCTTTTGATCCCCTGTTCCACTATCTTTTCTGTCTACCACCACTTTTCCGTCCTGATTCCTTTTCTATTTTACTTTTTTAAGATGTCCATTTGGGTTGCTTAAGACCTTCTACACTTCTCTTTTTTTGATCCCCAACACAATACAGTATGGTTTCCGTTGTATTTGTTCCCTTAGGACCTTTTGTCTACTCCCTAACCTTTATTTCTGTTCACCTGTTCAGATTTTCCACTTGGCCTTTACCCTCTTTTAATCCTTGGATATTTTTTTTCTGTTTGGTATATTCTTCGTTTCTTCTTTTTTTCTATAATTCTTTCATTACTTGCTTCCTTTTTACCTTTCTGATTTACTCAACATCGTTTTTTTCCCCAATGGTATTGTTATCTTGTTTAATGTATAATTACAGTCTACTTTAGCATACCTTGTTTTACATCACAATGGTTTTTGCATAACTGTTTTCACCCCATTGCTGGTATATCTTCTCACTTTTCAATGACTTATCATGCTGGTATATTTTCTCACTTTTCAATGATTTCCCTTTTTTTATTATAACATTGAAGATCGATCTCTTGTGTTGAATGACTCTTCCAAGATGGCCGCCGTCATGTGTTTGTACATCATGTTTTCCATTTTTCGAATTTGTTCGTGTTTTAGTTGATTAATTGTTGTCTACACTTTATTTTACGCACATTCTTTATTCTTTTCCTGGGGCTTCGTTTTGATACACTTTTGGTTTTACCACTTCATGTTTCCAGCATCGGCATGTTTACCCCTCCTCGCTCTGGTCCGTCTTTTATTTCTTTTAACTTCATTTTCTTCCGTGTTCACTCACGGAACGCTGACCTACGAGCTAGACTGATTTTGCGGTCTTTCACGCATCACATCTGGTATGCTTTGAGCATGGGATATCTTTTAGTTGTTTCATTACTCGGGCGCGCTATTCGTAACGCGGCCTGTCTCAGCCACTCGCTAGTCTAATTTGTGTTTAACGAAGTCTTTCACGCTCACGGGTGATGTGCTCACGATCCTCGGGCTGTACATATCGTTTAGACTTTATGGGCTCTACAGCTTCACTGCCTCTTCTAATTTTGTTTCTTTCTGCATAAGGTTATTTAAACTCGCTTTAAATATCCATTTGTAAATATCCATTTCATCATGTGGTTTTCATACTAACTCACAGAGACTTTGGCTTACTCTTACATGTAGTGCTTATTAAGTCGCTTTGTTGGTTCTACTTTGTGCCTGCCTCACTTACACACCAATTTAAGTATTAACCCACTGATTTGGACATCTATTAAGTTGGCTCTTTGATTATTTCATTTTTTAGTGATATGTACCTATTGTGGCAGCTAGCTCCCCTTCCTGATACCAAGTCTTTCACTTTCAGATTGTTAATAGTCCCCTGATGAAGGGCCACGTCCCGAAATGCATAGGGATATTACCGATACAATTGGATGTTGCTGAACTTTGAATTGCGTGCACCGTTGTACTATGTTGTCACTATGATGTAATATGTGACCTACAAAATAAATTCATCCCTAAATGGATTACCAATGAAAACGATACAGTTGTGTTCCTGTACCCTGATTACTAATACTGGAATGTACTAAAAGGAGCCCTTGTCTCCTACTGGTGTGCCTTAGGAAGTAGTGCAGGTGTTTCCTGCACTCCCCTTATTTTTGTGTATTCATTTATAAGACATTTGTGCGTGGCACTCACAGCTGTCCTTACTTTGAACTAGCGTGTCTTAACACGCAGACAAAAGTGGTCCCCAACTTTCCTCGGGACAGTCTGTCTGTCCTCACCTGAGTCTGCCGAAAAGTCTGTACACTGGGAGCAGTTCCGCTCTCCTCGAGCTCTAGGACAACTTGTACCGGGGAGTGGGGGCGGGGTTTGAGCAGGAAGGGTGAGGGGGCGTAGGGTCCTGTTGGGTGAGGGGAGCTAATGGCCGCAGCGGTGTTGAATGTCACAGAGGGGTGTCAGATTGTAAAATGTACCTAGTGGTGGGAAGGGGCAGGAAGGGGACTTCTTCCTGCCAGCAAAGTTTTATGGATGCGCCCTGCCCCCACAGCATGGTTCTAATATTTGACCCTTGAGGCCCGGCTGCAGTGCCCCTCCTCCCAGCGCGCGCACACACACACACACACACACACACACACACACACACCCACACACACACACACACACCCCCCCCCCCAAGGCCTGGGCAGGGTCAAACCACATCTCTTTATCTCTCAGGTCAGGGTCCCTCGGACTCCATGAACACCTCCGCCCCCAGGGTATCATCTGTTGAACTTTAAACAAACAGACATGGCATGATGACTTGAGAGCATTGAAGCACCAGGTACAGTCCGAACTTCATGGGGGAGTGGAGGCTTGAAATGCAGGCAGCATGCATCTTTTTCTTTCATTTTAGTATAATCGCGGCACCCGCGCATTACTTTTAAAATGTTATAAGTAAAGCGCGGGCACCGTGATTATATTAAAATGAAAGAAATAGATGATTTTTCTATTTCTTTCATGTTGGTATAATCGCGGCACCCCCGCTTTACTTATAACATTTTAAAAGTAATGCATGGGTGCCGCGATTATACCAACATGAAAGAAATAGAAAAAACATGTATTTCGTTCATGTTGGTATAATCACGGCACCCGGGCATTACTTTTTAAATGTTATAAGTAAAGCGCCGGTGCCGCGATTAGACTAATATGAAAGAAATAGAGGTGTTTTCTATTTCTTTCATTGTGGTATAACCGCGGCACCCGTGCTTTACTTGTAACATTTTAAAAGTAATGCGCGGGTGCCGCGAATATAGCAAAATGAAAGAAATAGAAAAAACATCTATTACTTTCATTTTAGTATAATCGCGGCACCCGCGCATTACTTTTAAAATGTTACAAGTAAAGCACGGGTGCCGCGGTTATACTAAAATAAAAGAAATAGATGTTTTTTCTATTTCTTTCATGTTGGTATAATCGTGGCACCCCCGCTTTACTTGTAACATTTTAAAAGTAAAGAGTGGGTGAAGCGATTACACTAACATGAAAGAAATTTCTCTTTTAGCCCCGTCCCTTTCTGACTGGGTGCCCAACTTCCTGCTCTCGTAAAAGGTTCCTTATCTTCTTTATGTGGCCATCTGGACCCATAAAGAAGATAAGAACGCTTTTACATCAGCAGTAAGTCAAGGAACCGAGTCTGAAAGGGACGGGGCTAAAAGAGAAAGAAGAATGTCACTAGGACCTCTTCTCCAATGGCTAGCTACCGTTTAGCATGAACGGTGATGCCAGCCAATGGAAAAGAGGGGCGGGGCTTAACCTCGCTAGTGAAAGTTACTCTATCTCATTAAGTCTTGCCAGCTCGACTGCGCATGTTGGCAGTCTTTCACAGTCTGAGACCTAAAAACTGAAAAAATATGATGCCAATCGATGTCCGAATATATGAGGATGGTGTGCGAATCATCGATATAGGCGTCGCACGATGAAAGTCGGAAGGAGAAGATAAACAACTTCACGACTTACCCAAAATGGCCGCCATGCTCGTGACCTGAACACGCATCCCAAAATGCTCTGTGCGCATCCGACAATGCCCTACCAGACCTTCTCTTCCTTTATCGTACGACGAGGAAAAGGAATAGAGGGAAACTGGAATTTATGAGCAGCAGGGATCTGAGGATGTCGAATGCTGGAACGTGCAAATGCCAGCAGTAATGACTCTTGAAATTAGGTTGTGCGAGTCAACCAACGGTAAGCAATGAATCTTCAAAGTTCGTAGAGGGAAATAAACCCTTTTATTCCTCCTTGACCAACCTTCCGGAAAGTTAGAGTCCTGATGGGTCGAAGTAACGAACACAGACAGGTAATCTCCAACAAGATGCGAAATACTGCGAAATTTCTCATAGGAAAGAAAATCGATGAAAAATAACCCCACTACTGGTACCAAATTGTAGCAAGGGGCAAATGCAGGAAAAACTCTGTAATGAAGTCCGTAGTTAAAATGAAGGCTTTATTCAGGAAGTAGAGCTATAAAGCAAAGGAGCCCGGAAAACAGAATCAACGAATGAACCAAGTATTCCACAAGTGGAATACAGATAGTTAAAGGAACCATGTACATTATACATGACATACTTCACTGTGTTCTCTTTGTTATATGTTTTCTGTATTTCTCTTCCTCCTTTCCAACTCGTGTGTTTTTCTCTCGCTTGCTCTGGGTCAAAGTCTGATTCGGTCAAATAAGTTCCCGTCCCTACAAATGAGGGCCAGTGGACCCCACCTGCAACCACCGGCTCTAATTGAGCTGCTGGATGTTGGAAGAGCTCCCCAACACTGAGCCCATGTAAGCTGTGCTGTGCTTTGTAATCATGTAAACCTTGTAATTTTTTCCCCTGGAGGTAAACATTGAAGTATTGCTGCTTTGCTCCTACATTGGGAATATATAGGGTCTGTTTATATTTTAAGGGCTGAGCTAGTGTACAGTAGACAGTGACACAAATGAGGGAGACTGCTGCTTTACGGGTTTACCAATAGTGTTTCCGGGACCTCCAAGGGATGTACCCTATAACCCAAGCTCGGCTGCTGATGTGGCTGTGTGTTCCCTAGATGAGAGGAAAGCCCAAGCACAGAGCTAGTATTAAAAGGATTTCCTGCTTTTTAAGAACAGTGGTGATGTCATGCAAGATGGAGAGAGGACTCTTGAATGAAGGTCAGAACCCATCCAGCAGCATCGCCGATACTCCACTCTTACCAGCAGGGACTCATAGAAGCTGCTTCACCCAGAAGCCGTTGCTGCTTGTGATCGCATCAACACACCACCTGCGGAGGACACAGTTTGAGCTGCTGGTCACCAGCAGAAGGGAAGATGTGCCCGGCTCATAAATTATTATGATGGCCATGGCTGAGTAAGACTGGAGCAGGGCAGCAGGCCCTTTTGAGATTTGCACAAGATCAGAGGATTAATGCCTGAAGAGCTGAACTTTCAAGGCTTTCAAGGCCAAAGCTAGACTTTGATGAACATCGCTAGTGCAGGCAGCACCTGTGGGGTCACCTACGGAGATCTGCCAGGGAAACTGTGGCTAGGCTTGAGGAAGAGAGAAGGAGAGGTCCCACGGGGGAGCCAGGGGCACTACCCAGACCAATGGTACGATGCTAGTGCAGGCAACACCTGTGGGTCCACACACATAGGTCTGCAGGAAAATGGTGGTTAGGCCGGAGGAAGAAACGAGGAAGAGGGCCCACGGGGGACTGCTCAGACCTTGGTATGGTGCTAGTATTGAAATACTTACAATGTGATTTCACAAAGAGCCTCCCTACTGATGGGGAGGCCCGCAGTCCTGACGGAGTCTCCACACTCATGGTGGAAGCCCCACAATCCTGATGGAGTCTCTGCACTTTTGGCCGAGACCCCGCAGTCCTGACGGAGTCTCCGCACTAGTGTCTGAGGCCCGCAGTCCTGACGGAGTCTCTGCACTCGTGTCTGAGGCCCGATGTCCTGACGAAGTCTTCGCTCTCATGGTGGAGGCCCTGGTGTCCTGACGTAGTCTCCTCACTCATGTCTGAGGCCCGCAGTCCTGACGGAGTCTCCGCACTTGTGTCTGAGGATCGCAGTCCTGACGGAGTCTCCGCACTTGTGTCTGAGGATCGCAGTCCTGACGGAGTCTCCGCACTTGTGTCTGAGGATCGCAGTCCTGACGGCGTCTCTGCACTCGTGGCAGAGGCCGGCAATCCTGAGAGTCTCCGCTCGTGTAGGTGGTGCAACAGTCCTGATGGGAGTCTCAGCACTCGTGGCCAGACATCTGTCAATGGCCAGTGCCCCATCCAGGAGCTCAGGGAATGTGCTTTTGAAGAGGCTGTGGAGCGGTTTAGGGGAGGGAAGGAGCAATCGAGTGAGACGTCCAAGACCAAATTAAATTCTCCCCCCAAAAGCCATGGGACATCTATTCAGCGGGGTGGGAGTGCTGATACGCTACAAAGAAAGGTGCTCTTATCCGTGGCATAAATAGAGCCTAGGAGAATGGGTTGCCCAATAAGCGTACCCTTGAGTAAAACATAGCGTCCAGCAGGGTCCATCACCATCAACTCCTCCTCCCCAGGGACCCCCACCTTCACCCAGATTAACACCCCTCTAGCTAGGGTTGAGTAATTAGTGCTGTACACCTGCCCACGCGAGCGGCGGCGCAGCCGGGCAGTCTCTAGGTTCGTCAAGTGTGTCCTGTAGTAAGGCGATGTTAGCTGCTCTACGTTGTAAGTATGCATATATGGAGTACCTCCCAGCAGGAGTATGTATACCCCTCACATTCCAGGTTATGGCGTTAAGACTAGTCAAGAGGGCAATGTGAATCTGCCAAACTGTAGCTGATTTACACTACAGGTGTCTGCGCAACAGCAACATGTCTCTTGATAAGGCGATAACTCTACAGGGAAAAACAATTGTGAAACCAATAAGATATGTAACTTCATGAGAGCGAACCTCAAGCGGGGGTTAACCCAAACAGTTGTGCCTAACTGTGGCAATTAACTTGCTGTCAAAGAATAACTCCAAACAGGCGTGTAGAGTAGGAATTAGTCTGTGTGGTCCATTCCCCGCAAAAGTAACATCATGAGGTGGAATTAAGCCGAAGCATCGCATATGCCTGGCACGACATAGGTATGAAACATGAGGTGCCGGAAGCAGGTGTGAGGACTGGTTCAGTGATACTGCAACATTACATGTGATCTGGCTATAAGCGGGTCCACATATGTATTACATATGCATGTCAAATAATTTAATATGATGTCGGAGGTGTGATGGTCAGTAGGTGAGGTGAGCTAGCGTCCGCCAACCACTCCAGTGCAGAGCCAGCATCCCCATAAGACCTCAATGGAGGTGCCATGGAGCCAGCGGATGGTGATGGTCTCGTAGGTTGGAGGGCTGCTGCCACTTGTAGTGCCTCATGGCGCTCCCACCTAATATGCTCAGGGTCCGGGGCAGATACAGGGGATGCCCTCTGTTGCGCGTCTCTTCCCCTACCTCTCTGAATGTTACGCCGGGCCCTTTTTCACATCTGGAAGTCATCCGGGGGCATGGGTGCAGTCGCCAGTCCATTTTCTTCCAGCCAATACCAGGCCTCCGATGGAGAGTCGAAGAATCGGGTGTTGCCATTTCAGATGACCTGTAGGCGAGCTGGAAAAAGTAGATAGTACCAAAAATCAAGAACTCTTAGTTGATGTTTAACTGCCCCAAAGGTGGCGCACCTCTTCTGCACTTGAGCAGTGTTGTCGGGTAAGAAGGAGACCAGGGTGCTTCCCCACTTTCCTTAATATCGCGTTACGATCCCGGATGTGCAGCCTGCGAAACAAGAAAGGGTGCAGGCCAGCTCCTGAAAGAGGCTTACGGGCGGTTACCCTATGGGTAAGCTCAACTACTAATTGTGGAGAGAGTAAGCCTGGGGGAAGTAACTCTCTCATCCAGGACTCAGTGTAGCCGTGCGGGCTCTGACCCTCTGCCCCATCCGGTAAACCAAATGCCCGGGGCACCTTCCTTCACAAAAACAACCTTAAGAGGTGCGTTCCTCTTTCTACGTGAGCTGCAGAATGCAGCACACATGGAAAGAGGAAAAAACAAGGAGAAATTAAAACATTTCTCCTCGTTACGGCTCCACTGGCGACGCGTACGTTTTTGCCACTGCCCCAGGTTTGCGTGATTTTGTAAATATGGGGCAGCAGCAAAATCAATGGATGTTGCGAGGTAACGCCAACTCAACGCCTATGGAACCCCTCCTTGATGCAGAGTAAAGCAACACAGTGACCTGCGCTGCTTCGTCCTACTCCATCTCTATGAGGCCATGGAAAGCTACGCGGGGTGACTTTGCGCCACTTCATAGGTAAGGTTGAGACCCTTGCGCCGCTGAAGCATCAAAAAAAGAGATGCTCTGGTGGCGCTACCCTCTCATAAATAAGTTCCAAAATATTTTGTACATTTGTTAGGTTTTTCGCCATCAGGTACATACATATAAAATATTGGGCAGGGTAAATTAAAAAATAAACAAAAAAAGTTGTGCACTGTCAGGGCTTGGAAAATCATAAAAATTGCACTAGACCTGCAGGTCTAGTAATCTACAAAATCTCCTCGACCTAACTGAAATGCACTTGACCTTCGAAGCTGAAAGCAGAGCAAATGTGACAAGTTAGCAAGATTTAAACGCATTTTTATTGGTCATTTACTTTGTGAGAAATAAAGATGCCTTTAAATCTTGCTATCTTGTCACATTTCCTCTCCTTTCAGAGGCAGAGGTCAAGTGTCAGTTTGTCTTTCGACTCACCAGAAAGGGTGGGTAGGACCTAAAAATATATCGTCCTGAATGAATCTGACTCGCAACTGCAAGCGGTCGTGTGTATTTTTCAAACCCCGACTGTAATACATTATGAGTTCTAACACTATTAGTTAATGCACTACAAAGGTCTGTGTGTAACCAAGGAGTCACAAAATTACATCTTGGTTGGTGCAGTGGAGAATAGTGACTTGTGAATGTTTAGTGCTATGAGGTCACAGCCTGTGACGGAAAGACCTGTGACTATGCAAGTCATTATTTTACACTTGAATTACACACAGTATAAGATATTCTGATACAAAATGTGTAAATAGCTTCACGATAAAATGGTGCTTCCAAAATGTAGATTTTAGCAATACCAGGGCCAATATACAGAACAGTCTCTTCAACACCTCCTGAGGGGTACTAAGGGCTGTGTAAATATAGTTAGGTTTACAAGCAAGTACTTCACAGCCCAGTGGTTAACTCTTTGCCCTACCACCAAAAACAAACAAATCTTTGTCATCACAAAGGTTGGAGTGGTTCAAGGGGTCCCAGGCACACTTTGCACTTGCAGATTAACTAATAGGGCACATTTACATTTCTTTCAGGCAACCAGGCACGAAAGCTTTTCACAGCACAGGAGACTCAGCTGAAGTATTTTAACAAGTGAAACTAGCCTCCCCGGGAGGGCTGTCTTTTTCTAAAACAAAAACAAATGTTTTGGAATCCAGGCACAAGTGAGGCTGGGGAATGAATGTCCCCCTTCTCAGAACTCCATGGCACCCCCCGGGGGTCGCGCATCACAGATTGAAGACCTCTGAAGTAATGTCTCATGCAACTGATCGTTACCTGAAACCAGTGGTCGAAGTGGGGAAAAATAGTAGGGGAACACTGGGCGGAGCATCAGGTGGCGGGAATACCCAGAGGATTGGGCCAATGGGCGGAGGCAGAGCTGTGGCTAGAAAGAGCATAACATTCTAATTGTTAGTATGTTTGGGATTTCACTGACCAGTTACACCTTATAACATTATTTGATACAACCAATTGATACACATTTATTTGAGGTTTAGTATATGAGTAATTGACATTAAAATATATTTACGTGTCCCAACTACGCTTCTTATTAAAACCAGAAGCCATTTGTCTCCGAGCCATGCAGCTTCTTTCATTAGTACTCATTTTTCTAACCATTTTCTGAACAAAAAATGTGGTTTAAATTCTATGACAGGAGGCCCCATGTATTGGGGAGTACTGTTGATTACATCATTTTGTGCCCCTTTGTGAGTGCAAAATTGTAGTTCTACATTTTTTATATGCTTCACGCAACATGTCATGAAGCCAGCATTAGATGCCTCTTCGTTTCCTCTTATTGTATCTAGAAATAGCACTCAAAAATGAATATATACACCTAAAACAACCCAGACCTGTTGGTTTTACATTTGCTTTTAGCAATATCAGATGAATGAGATACAACTACTATATTAGTAGTTTGGATAATTACTACTCAAGTTAGTTAGCAATGAGACTCAAACATTGGTAGAGTCAGAAATAGGTAGTGGTCCTTGGATTATCTCAAACAGTTATTTTCTCCCCTTCAGACTACTATCCTCTGCAATCACTATTAGACACCTTCATCCTCGGTCTCTCCACCAGCACTGTAGGTGTCTAGAAATACCACCCAACAGAGACTGCATGAGAGAATTGCAAACATGAATGGCAACATATCCTAGTTTGCAAATGTTTTTCACATAATTATAGTTCTGCCATAGTTGCCACATAATACATCATCTGATGCATAATCTGATGGTTTTAACAAAACATTCGTTTGAAGCTCAAACAGATCAAAACAGTGTGACTTGTGTTGCTGTGAAGTGGAGTGACCTTAACAAAGGTCACTGTTCTCACTGTTGCACTTGTATGTTAAACTGGTATTAAACGAGGGGATAGCTTTGAAGAGACTCTTAGTATGTGTAAAAATGTCAAAATAATAAAGTATCAGAAAATGTACTACATTACGCTGCAGCCTTTCTTTGCTGCATAATTTAGTCAACACTGCAACAGCATTTTGCCCTCCGTTGCTGCATGTTCCTCGTAAATATGTTCCTTAGTTTGGTGTGCATGCCATTCCTTCATTGCCGATCCCTGGTGAGTTGCACTACTACTGCTGGAACAAGGCCAATGGAGGCACTAATGGATGAGGCAGACTGGCCTCAAGGGTCCTGAGTCCTGTGACCTCAGTGACAAAGTCACTGTTGATCCAGGGTGTGCTGCTTCTTAGGCCTGTCCACAAGGGTGGAGGTGAACTTTAGTATGGATTGTGGTGGACAGGGCTTCAATGTTAACCCTCACTGGCCATCGGTAGAGTCCACCTGCTAGTGCTAAGACACCAGGGCTTCTATGGTCTAGTGACGTCTAAGATCTAGTTGGGGAATGTACTCCCTCAGGAGAGTGGTCTGATGGACTGGTCATGAAGCCTGATCCTGGTTCCTCGGTTCCGAATTCAGAAGCTCTAGCCATAGTGCCACATCCGGTACCCCCCGAACATCTTTCTGCCCCACTGAGAGAAACTTCCACTGCCTTCAGGCACAACCCAATTGTGACCCGTTATAAACTCCAGGATGTGACTCAATTCAAATTATGCACTGCCTGAAAAAAGTAACAACATCATGGAAAAAGCAAACACTCATAGGCAATGCAAGATATGTAAAGCATGCGAAATATAAACAATAATAACATAGTTACCTTAACTTTTTTACCCTCATTTTTCAGAAATAAATGAGTGTTTTTTGCCTCAAACATTAAGGACATGAATACAGGTCTCTTCCTCTACACAGGTGAGCCTTTGTTGCACTCGTGGACAGCAAGGAAGGGGTTGAGCAGGGCTCAGAAGATAAAGGGACTCCTCAGGGAAATTTGATATGACTCACAGAAACCTACAAGGGCTCCTCCACATTTATGACAGCCAGCCAACTGCTCAAACATCGACATTATGCATTCGAGGGTCCTGCAAAGGATACCTTTTGAACTGTCTGGCTTGGCTAACTCTCCTACCCACAAAAAACGTGGGGGAGCCTGAGAGTAAAAGGCAAAATTATATTTTCATTCGGGAAGTGAAGGATGCATCCAACTTTATTTTTCTTGGTGACACAATAGTATGTTAGTGATACTGTAAAAAGTCACTCAAAATACTTCACAAACCAAAGAGGTCCCATAAGCAAGACCAATTGGTTTTGCCAATGCTTGTTTAGATATCTCATTTGCTAAATGTGGCACTTTTAATTTGGTGTCAGACAGGGCCGAACTGGAAACCCAAAGCAGCCCTGGCAAATTTTGTCCATCCCCTGTACGATGTGTTGCGAACAAATGTAGAAAGCAAGCCTGACCACTACAAAGGGTATATGGGGAGAGGGTGTTCTCTGCCCAAGAAAAGTTTGGAAAAAATTACATAAATGGTGCATTCTACAAAACATTTTACTATATTTTCAATTGTATTAGAGGTGTGGCGCAGCAGCAAGGGCGGCTGACACCGGAGCACTGGGCTCACGGTTTGATCTCCAGCACCAGCTCAGTCCAGCACCATGTCACTCTGGGCAATAGCTTGCTTAATCTTCCCAACGGCCCCCAGCACCTTGAGGCCCTTAGGGGTGATTAGTTCACGCTTTACAAACACCGGGTTTTATTAGCATTTAGAGCATAGTAAATGATACGACAATCTTGTTTGGACTCTT
This sequence comes from Lissotriton vulgaris, assembly GCF_964263255.1. Classification (NCBI taxonomy): domain Eukaryota; kingdom Metazoa; phylum Chordata; class Amphibia; order Caudata; family Salamandridae; genus Lissotriton; species Lissotriton vulgaris. Next base: position 664,003 of record NW_028255828.1, read on the forward strand.
TCCTCACTATCAGCCCCAAACACTGCCCCATATTTCTCCTTAGCCCCTCTCACATGTATTTCATTTGTTTTGTAGCACCTCTCATACCAGTGTAGGGACTTGGAGCACTTTTTTATCATGTACACATATAGAGACAATTAATCATACCTGTATAAATCAACGTTTAAAATTTTTATGCAAGACAAAAGATACTACAAGGTTTAGGATTCACATGCCATCCATTCTGGTAGGCATTTGTAAAGATCTGGAGAAGCACAAACCCACGATTCAAAATGTAACACGGTGGTTGGATTTACTAATGAGAATGTATTCCTACCCAACAAACTCATTTTAGCAGTATTCGGATAATGAAAGACTGGGGGAAAAAACATAACTTCCAGCCTGCAACATGCAGTTTGCATGCAGCTTTTTGATGGTGTCGTAGCTCAAGGTGCTAGATTTATTGCGATTGTAAGTTATGCACCGCAAGTAACTAATGGACCTCATTAACAAAAGCAGAAATCCACTGAGCTCTGCACATTAGAGTTCTGTCATTGCATGCTACACGCTCTTTGTAGCAGGCATATTAACCCTCGGCGCTACGGTAGATGAGTCAAAACTTGCAGTAGTCAATATTCCGATCTCTCTCCAACAGGAAGATCAACCATCCAAGGTCTCAATCTTGATTTTGCCTGAAAACTGCTGGGTTTACAAGGAACTCTGCAGTGATTTATTTGTTTTTGAGAGTGAGAAGTGAGTCATTGTGCTGTAAAGTCATGCTAGTTTTGTTGCCGGGGGCCGGTTTTGCAGCCCCCGGTAACAAAACCAGTCTCCCACCCCTCCAGCCTCTGCCCGATGCCCATTACGCCAGTGCTGCTTTGGTGCCTGAGCCTATTTGTCTTCACTGTTTGACCCTTGATGGGGTCCAGAAGGGGCTTGGGTGCTCGGGTGTCACAGAACTGGACACCTCGGGCTGCTTTTATGTCATATCCTTAAACAAGTAAACAGTATTTTTAAAAAGTCCACATCCCTGAACCCAGACAGAGCAGCATTACACATTTGATCAAATAAAATAAGGACAACAGCTGATAAGACATTAAATGTTTTATACAATTATTTTTTTTAAGCATGTTTGGGCACAGACTGCCACGCATTCCACAGTGGAGTGCTCTTCATTTCCTTGTGGAGTCAGTCTGGGTGAGCCTGAAAATAAAGCGCAGATGAGGTCAAGGGTGGGGCCGCCAAAGCATCCTGATGAGACCATTGTATTGGTCACAATGGGGGCAGGCAGGGGGCCTCGTCACTAAATGAGGATTAAATCACACTGTAGCAGCGGGGCCATCAAAGGAAGCCGTTTTCGCTGCTGATTGATCGCTCCTACAGAGTTGCTGCGCAGGCCCCTGTCCAGAGGGAAAGGGGGAGGAGGTCGAGGGCACTGCAGAGACCTTCCTCAATGTGCGCCCACAGGGCTGGATGATCACATCATATTTTTAAGTCCAGACCATCCCTGCCGTCGTGGGACGCATTTTAAAAATAAAAAAGTTGGGGAACGGTCTGTTATAAATGTAAAAAGTAGGGGCACGCCGTGCCCTTCCGACACCCCCCACTTCTACCACTGCCTGAAACACATCTCACTCAAATATTTCTCAGTGGGTTGTGGAGTGCGTAGCAAATGAGTTCCGCCTATTTCGTTACCTGGATTTTTTGCTTTCGACTACCCATTTTGTTTTACTGCGAGTGAATCACAGTACCTAATTCTCACTCATGTCAAAATCATGGAAATTGGACTTATTGTGCATACTACCAGTGTCTGCATTTTAAGATACGCTGTTTCTTTACAGCTAGTATAAGAGACGATCGTCTGATTACATGTGGGACTCTGGAAGGATTGGTACTGACCTGGAGTAGGAATTTTAATTGAACAGGTATTCATAGTGTACGATTGTGATTGTTACTGGAAAATCTGTAGTGCTTTCACTGTATTATACATTTATGCAAAATCTGCCCAGAAGTACAGTTTCACTCCACGTAGGCCTACAAAGTCCACGAGGTATCAAACTGGGTTAAAACATGCACACAGAGTTTGAAGTTTCAGTTCACAAAAACACACATCCACATTTTATAGGACTTCCGGGTTTATCATATGGCTCAATACCAGTTCATGCTCAGTTTCCTTAACCCTGCCCCCTGTACCGGGAAAGTCAATAAAAGCAGGAGCAAGGGCCTCTACACACTAAAAGAGCAATCATGAGCGACTGACTCTGCTTCTGGGAAAGGAAGGAGTGGAGAGGAAATCTGCAGCTGATAATTAACTTGTCACACAGCACCAGGGCTAGAAGAGGCCCATTCGAACAGGGGAGGAGGGCCAGACTGCAGCATTCACAGGAGGGTCTCACCTTTGAAGTTTTGGCGGGAAGGAGTCCGGCAATTATGTCAACTATGGGCAGAGCTGAGGCCATCACACGCGTTGTTATTAGATAAATCATAAAGTCCCCATTTTAGGCTGTGCAGGAGGCTAGGGACAGGGCTGGAGGAATTATATGGCTTCATAGGTTTAGCCAGGGTTGATTGGCCCCTAAAAATGTCCACCGCCACTAAGACACTCAGGCACAAGGTAGAGACAATTGTGAAGACCCTTGTCCTGGGAGCCGACAGCAGCAGAATGGATGTCCAGCTGGAAAGAGAAAACATCTAATGCCCTGCAAAGATTGACTAAATACTTTGACTCCAGCTGACCTGTAGGACCAGGATAGGTCTCTCCAGAGACAGCAACACTGGCCCCTTTATACCCCATGAAGACCAGTTGGGGAAAAAGCCTAAACTCCAGTACCCCACACAGATGCCCTACAAGACAGCAGGAGGCTCTTATGGCTGGGGAATGCAGGCAGGAGGGTGTCCTGCTGGCTGGTTGTGGAAGGGCTGCACAAGATGACCAAACTGGGTGAGGAGTACCAGGAACCAAGTGTAGAAGAGTAGGGTCTACTTCCTATGGTTACCCCCCCCCCACCTTTTTGCTGTGATTCTCTGGTTTTTCGGCTTTAGTCTGGCTGTGGTCCTGCTAATCAGGCCTGCAGCCTAGATTTTCTCTCTCTAAATTGATACCATGTACTTTAGGTACATACCAGATTGGTTACTGGGTTACCCTTGCGAGCCCCTGTATAGTGTACCCTAGGTACCCAGGGCATAGGTGCACCCTAGGCCTACCCGGGGCTGCAGCATATATTGTGCCACCCCTGGTTTGTCTTCCAAACTGACACCACAGGTCTGTTCTTACAGCCTGGTTAAGGTGGTGTCAACACCCCTTACTTAGATATAGTATACCTATATCTATATACATACATAGGCACATATACACCTATAGGCCGCTCCTAAGGCAGACCTCGACAATTCTGGAGGTAGAGTGCTTGGTTTTATGTGAGAGGGTGCCCCTCTGCAGCTTTTGGAACCATCTCCTTATAGCTGTTCTATGATATAGCCATACCATATACTCTTAAGTGCATTATAATCCTCGCGGTTAATGCTAACTTTGGTTTGGCTTTATCAAAAGATGTTGTGTAAGGCGTCAAACACTTTGGAATACTAACCCCCCTCCCATTCCACCCTTCTAGAGGGAGAAGACATGTAGTTACTGTTAAACCCGGTTAAAGTTAAACAGAGCCCCAGCATCACAAAATAATTGCTGCTGCCACAGACACGAGTCTGCTCTCCTACTGCCGGACGAAACTCCGGCAGGGGAGGCCTGGACAATAGGTTTCCTGTCCAGGGTGGTGCTGGCACCTCCCCAGACAGGCTTTAGTGTATTGGGGCAGGGAGGGCTGCATTCAGTGAATGCTTTCCAGACACTGCCTGGGGCACCCAAGGTTCTCCATGCATTTCCCAGTTCAAACTCTGCCCCACCTCTGGCGCTAAACTGGACAAAGGGAAAGTGGTATAACCACCCCCTCCATAGGTCCACCCACAAGAGGGGCCTTAGAGTTAGTCCAACCCCTAAACTTATTATAAGTATAGAACCCCAGTCACTAGGATTTTAGATTACCCTGGATGAAACTCTGCAACATATATCCTGGACCTTCAACATTCCATTTCGACTGGAAGATGGAACAAATCTCCCTTGTGGTCAAGGAGTGACCACCCTGTTCAAACAGGCACCAACAGCATCTTTGTCGGTCTGCATTTTTGAGGCTCCCGCCGGATCCCGAAGAATCTGCGACATAGGACACAGACTTCCAGACATCGCTGACCCCGACCTTCGCTCACAGCAAAGCTGAGACCCGTGGCGGACACGAGAGACATGGGACTGGAACTCCTGGATATTTGCTACCTGTACCGACTTCCTGTGGTATCCCAAAGTTGTGCATTGGGGTGCTTGAAGCCCCAGCCCGAGCACCTTTTGCACTGAAGCTCAGAGGCCCACACTCCACGAGTGTCCCGTGGGCCAGCTTTGTGCATTTCCGCTCGAATCGTCTTCGCGGTTCCTAGTCCATTGGCTAGCGAGCCGCCACGAAGACCAAACTTGAAACTACTTTGCTTACCTGGTTGCTCCACGCTTGCCCTCTCTTCTCCCCAAAAGAGAAGTTCCACAGACCTTGCTGGTCTGCACCGAAGCTGATCTCGACATCTTGCGTGGATTGCTTTTGCCAAGTCTTGTTGGGTCCAATCCGGATACCGACACCGCAGTCAACTAGATCCTCTGTGGGACAGCTTGAATCCAGCTCCTGGTCATCGTCGATGCCTCCTGGACCTCGTGGCTGAAGAGACAAACTTCACCTTTTCACCTGAAATCACCCGACATTGGCTGGCAGCTTTACATCGCCATCCTGGTCACTGGCAAGTGACCTAGACTCTGTCCCTTCGGCTTTCAGGTTCTTCAGATCTCCGATTCACCCGTGGATCCACCCGGAAACTTTTCCTCTGGTCGCCTGCAGCACTTCTTTGCAGATCTCCATTGAAATCAACGACGAAACCCAACACCAAAAGACACTTATGCACCCGGGCTTCCGTGGTTGAGGTTACACAAGTACTCTGGTAGTCTCGAGGGTATTGACCCTCCTAGTGTCCAAGTCTAAAAGGGTTCCATCGTAGTTCATTTAGAAGTGTCCTTAAATTGTAAATTTGTAACTTGTTCGTTTCCCATAGAAAGTCAATGGTAACCCGCAGATGTGTTTAGACACCGCACGCGTCTCCCGTGGGCCTCCTACATCCTAACCCTTGGTTGTTCCTAGAAGCCCCAGCGATTCCACAGGCCCTAGGCCTGCTTTCTATTTCAGACGTGGTTCTTATACCACTATTTTAGTATATGGTTTGTGAGGCCCCTAGGGCATAACGTATACTGTGCAACTTATTGTATGCTAATTGAGTTCCTTGTATTGTACTTTTACCTCTGACCTCATAAATAGTGCAAATGGGTTGTGTTTAGAATAAATACATATATATTTGATATATACCTTGTGTGGTGTGCTTTCATTTGGTACTCAAGGGATTAGAATTGGTAAAACAACTAGCTTAATTCGCTCTCTGAAGTCTTAGCCTGAAGACTACTCGCCATTGCTACCCCTAGGATAGCTTTCTATAGGGTTGACTTTACACCCACCATCAATAAGGGTCGATTAGACTCGTGCAAGGTGCCCACTAGAACTAGTGGACATCACATGCCAGGCTAACTTCTCACATTAGAGGCAGCGCAAGTACTCAAACCTCCGACTCCGAAGAGACTCCCTGCCCCAATACACTAAAGCCTGTCTGGGGAGGTGCCCCGCCCTGGACAGGAAACCTATTGTCCAGGCCTCCTCTGCCGGAGTTTCGTCCAGCAGCAGGAGGGCAGACTTGGGTCTGTGGCAGCAGCATCCATTTTGTGTTGCTGGGGCTCTGTTTAACTTTAACCGGGTTTAACAGTAACTACATGTCTTCTTCCTCTAGAAGGGTGGAATGCTACCCCCGCTGCCAGAACTGGCAGGGGTGGGTAGTATTCCATAGTGTTTGGCACATTATACAACATGTTTTGATAAAGCAAAACCAAAGTTAGCATTAACCGTGAGGATTATAATGCACTTAAGAGTATATGGTATGGCTATATCATAGAACAGCTATAAGGAGATGGTTCCGAAAGCTGCAGAGGGGCTCACCTCATGCTAGGGCACCCTCTCACATAAAACCAAACACTCTACCTCCAGGATTGTCGAGGTCTGCCTTAGGAGTGGCTTATAGGTGTATATGTGTCTATGTATCTATATAGATAGAGGTATGATATATCTAAGTAAGGGGTGTTGACACCCCCTTAACCAGGCTGTAAGAACAGACCTGTGGTGTCAGTTAGGAAGACAAACCAGGGGTGGCACAATATATGCTGCAGCCCCTGGTAGGCCTAGGGTGTACCTATGCCCTGGGTACCTAGGGTACACTATACAGGGGCTCACAAGGGTGACCCAGTAACCAATCTGGTATGTACCTAAAGTACATGGTATCAATTTAGAGAGAGAACAGCTAGGCTGTGGGCATGATTAGCAGGACCACAGCCATACCAAAGTCGAAAAACCAGAGAATCACAGCAAAATGTGGGGGTAACCATAGGAAGCAGACCCTACTCTCCTACACCAAGCAAAAGAGAAGACCGGTGCAGGGAGCCAGAAATCTCAGCTTCCCACAAAAGTCACCTTTTGAGAACAGGACACATCAGACGGATGCTCTTGATGGCTAGAACTTGCCACCAGGAGCAAAACAAAAAGCTCACCAACAAATTATTGGTCCAAAGGGACATAGATACAGCTTGGTCCTTCAAGGACTGAGTAAAGAATGAAGTCCGTGGAGCTGTATAGCCATTCAAGAAATTACCACTGTGGTGAGCCAGGGCAAGGGGGCTGACGCAGTTTCATATAATACATTATTAACATTTGGTCCCATCCCCTAAGACCCTGCACAGCATCTTGGGGACCACATCCCTTGTGTCAAGCATGGAGAAGACATCTGAGGGCCAGCTGCGATGCCGCCCCTCATGCCCATGTTTGAGGGGTCGGGTATTCCAGCCTCACACTTCTTTACTTATGCTGTTCATCGGCAGAGAATGTTGCAAGCATTCTTCCGTGGCTGTGAGCAGCAAACGGTCCAGCCTGGTGGGGGCAGAAAGACTTTTTACAAGCTCTCATATGGTGCCAGGAGAGAGGTGGTGTGCGCAAAGGGCCGGCGAGGCAGCGGCCACTTGGGGCACCCTCTCACAGCCTCCAACGAACCCAAGATAGTTGTAGGTATCCCAGGTGGGACCAGGACACTCAGCTAAAACTACAGAAAGAAAAATGGACATGCGGCAAGGGGCTGCATGGGAAAAAAAGCTGCCAATATATTTATGGATTGGAGTTTGGGGCACCCTATAAAGCCACCGGCAGGGGCTATTGTGCACATTTTTCTTTTCTTGTAGTACCCCTGGAAACACAGATTCACAACCAGTGTGTGCCTGATGTGTCTAGGGATTACAAGGAACACAGCAAACCCCAGGAAATGTTTACAAAAACCTGCCATAAGTCTCCAAGGGAGTTAAAGATGTTCCCCATGGAGGGTGAAACTTTATTGGCATAGTTACTTAAAACCATTGCAGTACATACAAAAAGAAGAAATAAATCCATTTTTAAAATGATCCATATTTAAAAAGGTCCATATTTAAAATGGGATTCGAGAGCTCGGTGTTCTGCTGATTACCTTCCTCCAGCCATCAGAGAGCAGCAGAGAGCTACAAATGAGGGAGATCGAGACTGAACCTGGGAGTCGCAAGCAAGCAGGAGAGAGGTGGCGGCGGCTACGGTAGCTTTTTGGTTCTGTGGGTCCTGTGGGGGTCTGAGCAGGCTCTGCGGCGGGAGCAGGAGCGTGATCGGGGCTCTGAGCCCTGCGCCCTGTGCTGATCTAACAGAGGGACCACACAGCGGGGGCGAGCGCCGACCGTGAGCTGTATGAAGGAGGAGTGAAGCAGCAGTTCGGGCCAGAAGTCCTGCGACGTGTCGTGGTGAAAGGTGGGTTGCTAATCACCCGCTAGCTGCCAGCCCGCTTCCGGCTGCTCTTGCCAGTGTCCAGTGTCCAGCAGCTTCAGTCCCCAGTCCCCCGTGGCGCGCTGGCAGCTGAGAGGTGAACAGCCAGGGCAATCACCGGGGGCCTTTGCTGTTCTTCAGTCGGGGGGGTGGGCAGTGGAGCCTCCCAGCCTCACATTTGACATAAGTCAGGACTCTCCCTTGGGATCAAGAGCACAAGCTAGGCCAGGGCTGGGTGAGCGCAGCCGTCATTAGCTGGCGGCCGGTAAGTGTGTGCCCGTGGCAGATTTAATTGAGGCGGCCTGACTAGGTCGGGAGAAGCCTGCGCTCTGCCGCGTGTGCCCCACTCGCTGCTCTACAGACCCACTGCCCTCAAGAATACACTAATCTGCGGAGACAGTGGAGGCTTGGGGGGTTGGTTTAAGGAGCAAAGAGCAAGACTTGTGGGGGAAAAGCCAGAGGAAAAAAAATCCCAACTGTCTCTTCTGAATCCACAACAGCAGCAAGAGGAGGGGTAGTTCAAGAGCTCTGGGCATTTGGGGGCACATTGGCTACAGAGATCAGCTGGGCTGGCATATGCAACAACTCAAAAGCGCAACAGCACCCTTAACCTAAAAGCACAACTTTACATTCCACCCCTCACCTGATTAGACAAGGCAGTTGTCTTCACCCCTTCACGTCTGTCTACTCATCATGAGGTCTGGTCAGGTTCGGGTGACCAGCCAGAAGACTGCAGCGCGGAGAAAAAAGGAGAAAGCAGACCCCTCTTTGGCCCTCTCCGACCAAAGTAATGAGGAATCGGTTGTAATTTCAATAGCAAACGATCCAAGTATAGGAGAGTTACACAGTGTGAAGCGTAAACGGCCACAGGTTCAACCAAACATTTTTACAAAATTCAACTTCCTAAAGGATGTAGTGGCAGCCCTGTACTCCAGTACCAACATGGAGAAAGGCCTCCAGACACCCTTATTACCAGAACTAGTATCTGATCCAGCACCACTGCAAGGGCAGTCAACAATACAAACCCAACAGAAGCAGCAAACTACTGCACAAGTGCATAATCAAGCTTATAATTACGTTGTGCCAGACAAGTTGGAGACCCCTTCATTCCATTCAACAACTGCTCTGTTCGTTAATACAACTTCCCCTACAAAGGAAGGGCCATCCACCAAATCCAGCACAGAGAAATTACCAAACTACTATAAAATTAGGACCCCAACACCCATTTTCTTAGCCAGCCCTCTGGAGCATCGCACTGTGCAGCGTACACAATCTATAGGAGACGCAAAACCTACGGGTCCAACCCAAAGTGAACCTGAGGCATTAACAAATGCACCAGACCCCAAGGAGTCGCAGCCACCAATACAAATCAATAAAACAGCACTTACCATCTGCAAGCCGCACCACACTGGCAACAACCTTACCTATATTAGCAGAAATTCCTGAACCCACTCAGGCCCCAAGTGACGAAGGCCAGCAATTTGGAATAAATCCACATGCCAACACAAGAAAGCAGACGAGCTCTGCAGTTTCTAGTCTAGAAAACAAGCTGACTAATCAGGTCTCCCCCGGGGCCACCAAAGGGGTGGCCACTACCTATGAGACCTCGAAGGATCACAACGATGAAAGGACTTTTACTTCGCGGCGATGAAGGTAACGTTAGCTCCACCAGCCAAGTCACCCAGAAGCCCACACCCCCACCAGTTAACTTAAACCCACTAAGACAGGTGGGAGATAGGACTGCTCTGTCATACTTAGAAACTCAGGAATGGGAGGACATGTTGGCAGCATACTCCCCAGTCCAAAATCAGGACCCTCTCCCGCCGAAGCTGAACTACTCGCAGATTCAAGTAGCAGACTCTCAGCCGTCGGGAGGGATGAGGAAACGGGGTTCCAAGGGGCAGGGGGACCCAAATATGCAAGATGGAGGCGTCTGGGTCTCCCTCCTAAAAACTATGCAACTGTCAGTGGAGCCCCTAAAATGTCAATCTGATAAAATGGGCATACAGCTCACTTTACTAAACACACTGGCAGTGTTCACATCAGGGATTGATGAAAAACTGGGGGATCTCAACTCTTTAATAAGAAGGGCACAGACATCATCATATCTCCAATGCGGGTGTAGTGAATTTGTGGACAAGCTTTCAACCCTCCCGGCAATGCTCTCTACCATGCTAAATGAGCTGAAGGAAAAATCACCCAGCATTCTCAGGGCCAACAGCCCCACTAATGTTAACAATGTACTCTCGAGAGCAGAAACAAACACAGAGGAATCCAGCAAACAATTCGCAACTGGCATACTGCAAAGTGGAAGCGCTTCGAACAGTAGCGGCGACTCTCCAAAGGCAGTAACGGTTATCACAGGAGTGACTACACTGAACGTAAAACAATGCTGCTAGCTGAAAAGAAAAGGACGTAACCAGAAATCGCTGCCACTCAAGCAAGCACAGTCTTATCCAATCTTCATCAAACATAGCCCAAACGTAACTACTGCCCGCAAAGAGGATTGCAGGCAAGGAAAAACGACCCTCACAGGCTTTCAGCCTGACACAGCATCACCCCTTAACTTAGATGGCAAGCCAATAGGACCAAAGGAAGTCCTTTTTCAACAAGAAGAAATAAACCCAGGTCCAGCAAATGGAAAACAACCAATACAACTGGTTCTGGCCCTCGGCTTCAAAACACTAGTTGCGAGACACATAGTTACGCCGGTTGGCCTAAGCAATCTGAATTAAAAACCCATGATGTGAAACCTTCCCATATGAGTACCGGTCAGGCAACTGGGCTAAATACTACCACCCACCCAGTAGGCAATGAAGCAATGGGGGAGAAGAAGACTGGCACGTCACTGAGAGCGGCATCCGTATCAGAGGGGAATCACGCAAGGACAACCCCCGACCAGCTGACTCCGCTCCCCTTCCCCAGGCATGATCAGATCCAACCGGGAACAACATGTGCTCCAGTTGGACATTATGAACCAGCAAAGAGAAAGCGCCTTACATCCCAGGCAATGGCACTCCTTTCAGAGGAAACTCAAGCGAGGATAGCCCCATACCAACTATTGCAGTCCGCTCTCCCGGGGCAAGCACTGATACCTCCGGGAACCGTAATCTCGACAACACTCACGGGAAGCGGCCCCAACGATCTATGTGTAGCTGTGCAACAAAACCAGATGGTAACTTACCAGCCATCACAGCAAAATACTGTTGTCTACCAACCAGTGATCCAGGAAAGCATAGCACATCCTTCAAATGTTCAGATGCTGCATCAGAGCTATACATTGCTCAAACCAGAGTACATTACGAAAGGTCGCCATGACCTGCTGAACCATGGGAATATACTAAAATTACTTTGGGCAATCCCCACCTTGAATGACCTGAATACTTCAGATTTGCTTACAATTATGTTCCTCCCCGCAGATAATCCTGAAAATCTGGAAACAACAAGGGCACTATGGAAATCAGCGGCTACAGCGCAAAGAGTACTAAATCATTATACCACCTTTAAGGATTGGGGCATTCAAATCAGCCCCCATGTGGTAAATAATTTACCGTATACTCTTTTTGCCATATAATTTACATAAGAATAGCTCGATCAAATGAGAGGCAGAGTCCGTGGTGTCTGAGTCATAAGGGCTTTAATCATAAAGAATGACTAAATGACTCGAGTCAATGGAGATCTTGTCCATCAATACAAGGGTTCGGGTATGCAATGATGGCAGGAAAAGATGTCAGGAAAGATGTCAACGAATTATTCACAGTACATGACATATATAGCAAAATGACACAATAGCATTGAATACAGTAGGCGTGACAAGTGAAATGTATATGATAAGAACACATGTGCGTAGCAAAAAGGCGTGAATATGGGTGTGCACAGAGGCGTGAACTAGAAACGTAACAGAAAAGTGTCATAAGTGGGTGGATGCTTGGAGAATTCTTGCAGAGTCAGCTGTAACCTATGGCCTGGATACGCGCGCAGCTAATATGACGTGTGATTGACGTGCAACGGGAGGAAGCTAAGGGTCTGACATTTAACACTAGTAGAAGAGACAGAAGTCTGGCATGTCAGATCGACCTGTCCCTAAACATATCTGATATCTAATATTTGGAGGATGTTTAATCTAGAGGAAAAGGTCTCTTGGGCAGAGGCTACTCTATACTGAATGTTGAGTGCGTGCATAGGTGTCTGCGTGTCTACGTGCGGGAGCCATGGGCCTACCATGGTAACGGGAACTGTAAATTACTTGCACGGAGACAGGGAGACTTGCTCTTTGCTCTGTAGCCGGGGATATGTTTACCTAAATCACTAGACAAGAATGTGTTTTCGAGGAGCTGAGCTGGCTACGCTGATAACTTGAAGGCAAAATACTGTTTTTGGCAGGCAGGCCAGGCCGAGCCGGGCACCGCTTGGTTGGCAGGAAGTAAGGTAGAGATCAGGGATGCGTCTTCATGCTGCAGCTTTTTAGAGGCAGAGGCAGAAGTGGCTTGAAGACAGAAATCAGGGCCTAGCTCGGCAGAGCCAGGAAAACGTGAAAGTGCACCACATAAAGACGGTGGCACGGCATACTTAGGAACTGAATTATCGATCCATACATGGTGGATCTGATAGAGGACATGTTAACGGTGGACGCAAATGTATTTGCGTCATCAAATTCGGTTGTGGAGGGAAATTACATGTACTTGAAGTGTGTACATGGAGCCGTTGGGGTCTACGTTAGGGGACACAATTTACCATAAAAATTCTAATTACCTCACCCACCATCTTCCAGCTTATCCGGCACCGCTATTAACCATGAGCCCAAGACAAGCTCCACAAAAATACTCTCGGCCCTCCACCTTGGTTCTAAAAGGGGCTCTCAGTTGCTCAGAGCCTAGAAGGTTTGTTAACAGAGATAAACAATTTTCGCCTTTAAGGGCGGAACTTTCAAGCAGCTGGAACTCTGGTCTTGCTGACCATAGTGTCAGAACAATAACCCTGGCAACAGTGACCCAATGACATAACAACTAGGTAGCCCAGGATAAAGTCACGCCGAAACTAGCAACGATACGCCTTTGCTTGTGGAACATAAATGGTTTGGCAGCAAAATCTCAGGACTCAGACTTCCTTCAATATCTTAACAACTTCGACATCATCATGCTACAGGAAACATGGCTCACAGAACCACTGCATATCCATGGCTTTCGCTGTTTCGCTCGCCCCGCCACTAAGGGAAGCAAAATGGGCCATGCTTCAGGGGGGCTGGGGACCTACATCTCAATAACATCCATACTAACAGCAGAAGTAACGGGGCCGGAAAAGGATGTAGCACTAGTAGTGAAATTCACTCTTCCATGGGCAGAAGCAAAGTCTGAAGTAATTCTGTTCAATGTTTACATCCATCCGAAACAAACAAAAACTGACACGGCAAAACTAATAGAACTAGTAACCTCGCATGTAGACGCTCGGAAGTCTCAAACTTTATTCTGTCGGGGGACATGAATCTATTTTTAATGGGAACATCCAAGTCAAAGGAAGTATGCCTCCAATCACTATAATACAACTTACCACAGCAAAGCTTGTTTTCGCATGGGAGGCCAAACAAGGTAAATCGTCAGTTCCTGGAAGATCTTGAACATCTAAACCTGAGGGCCCTTAATGGAAGATCACCCAATGACACTCCCCCAGCGGCAAGCTACCACACTGTGCAATCAAGCTTGCTTATAGACTATATGTTTGTTAGCCTTCCAATGCTGCAATATGTAACAGGCTTTAAAATGGGCGATATAGGGCACAGTGATCACCGCTCACAGGAGGCTACTCTAGCGGGTACGGCTAAGCCCGGTATATTCCCCGTTTTACAATTAGGCTCAAGCTACACAACCAACTATGAGAGGATCAAGTTCTCAACAGCATCCATAAAGATCGTAACAGATACAGCAATCAACCTTATATCGGCCCAATCACCTGGCGAGAACCAGATAAATGCCTAGGAACGTTTTACAAGTAACCTTTGCGCTCTAAAAGCAACAGCTATTAAACCAAGGCCCTTATTCGGGCAGTCACAATCGAATACATTACCTAAGAGTCAAAGATTACAAGTAAAAGGACTGAAAAAAATCAATAAACGGCTTGCTTAGATCTGTACGCCTGGACCCACGCAATATTACACTTAACTCTAAGGTGCGGGAACAGAGAACCACACTAAAGAGGCTGAAATGGAATATCAATAATAACAATGAACAGGACCTCTGGGCCAAACTCTTGCATAACATCAAGTATAATGCCAGCGACAGATTCTGGAAAACGGTCGATAAGGTAATACACCCGAACCACAGGGGCCTTACCTCCTTCATACTAGAGGAAACATGGGCAAGCTATCTAAAGTCCCACTTTAGCAGCCAAAGTCTTACTGACTTAACGCCGGGGAAGATCGAAATAGTCAAGTAACCAGTTGATTCTATCAACTGTAGCAGGGCAAGCGGCAGCTCCCCTCCCGCAAACCACGAAGATGGCTTTTGCTTAAATTAGCACATCTCAAACCGCTGGAGGAAAGCTATACGGCAACAAAAGTTCAGCCGCCACTGAACAGCTTTTAATCAAAAAACAGATCAAGAAGGGCAAAACGGAGGGAGTACCGGGGCCGAACGGAATCCCACCAGCCGTGTTTAAGGAAAAACCGGAGGACTGGGCAAAAATACTCCACTCACTATTTCTGGAAGTACGATACCTGGGCACAATTCCAGACTCATGGAAAGGGTCGATAATCGTCCCAATCCACAAATCGGGCAGCAAGAATTTACCAGCTAACTATCGATTAGTAGCCCTGATTGATAACGAAGCCAAATATTTTGCGGGCACATTGCTGGAGGAAATGTCAACCTAGGCAGAAAACCACAAAATAATCCCGTTAAACCAGACAGGATTCCGAAAATGCTCCGGTACAAAACCAATATTATGGCGATGTCACTGTTAATCGACATGGCAAAAACCAGGAAAATCCAGCTCCATGTCTGCTTTATTGACTACAGGGCAGCTTTTGACAATGTGGACAGGCCCAAATTATGGTCCAAGTTGGTCAGATGGGGCATTCCCAACAACCTACTATCAATGATCATGCTCCTACACTCTGACACCTGGATTTAAGTAAAACTGGGCTCAGGAACGCACCTCTCAAGGAAAATCAAAACATCGAAAGGGCTGAAACAGGGTTGCGTGCTGGCCCCCATGCTATTCAATCTATTCATGGCAGACCTAACCCTGGTACTTGATAAATGCAATTTGCACGCACCCAGATTAGGGGGTTCCCCAATATCTAACTTACTCTACGCGGACGACCTTGTCCAACTCAGCTACATGGCAGTGGGCCTGCAACATCTCCTGAATTGCTTAGAGGTCTATGCGGAAGAAAACAGTCTCTTAATAAACCTAAGCAAAACAAGGACCATGACAATCAACAAGAAACGAAAAAAGTCCCACCAATGGCACCTGGGTAGCAAACACATTGAGCCAGCAGAGGCTTATAAGTATTTGGGCATCTACATAGACAAAGAAGGTTTAATCAGCCGCCAGCAACAGGAGATCAAAAGGAAAGGGATGATTCTCGCACTCTCTCTGAAAGGAGTATCAGCCAAACTACTCGGCTCCACTCTGAACCCTCTCTTGATGATAGCCCGGGCCAAAATCTTACCTTCGATTACCTACGGCACCGAGGCACTGCGAGGGAGAGTTAGGAACCTCCTGGACAAAACACTGGTCAAAGCATATAGAACAATGTTCAGCCTCCCGATCTACACCTCACCAGCACAAATTCATTTGGAGTTTGGTCTCATAAAGCAAACCTGGGCCAGCTATGGAGCTTTCATCAACTGCTGGCATAAGATTAGGTCAGCAAACCCTAACACATTAAATCACCTCCTCTGGCAAGAGATTCAACTGAGGCAGAACTCACCCGCAGGGCAATATCTTAAGGAGGCTTTGATAACCACAGGCCTTTCCCCCTTATGGGATACACACTGCCTCCATTCAGCGTTCAAAAAAACGGTGTGGAAGACCTTGAAGACACATTCCTTGCTAGAGGACAAGGCGACCTTTTCGGCTAGAGCGCACGCCTGGATGACTCTGGCCACATATAAGTCCCTAGCCCCAAAATATTACTTTCATTTGGGATACTCAAAAATACTGAAACAACATTTTTTAAAGTTCAGGCTAGGAGTGTTACCAACCACGCAGCAGCTCCCTCCCTGGAAAAGGGTACAGGCTTTCACACAATGCAGTCTGTGCAGTAAGGATCAAGGTGACATCACACACATCATCTGTACTTGCACGGAGCTGAGTCAAGAAAAGGAGACAGCTGCTAAAAATCCCCTTTATCAAAGAGGGATCAGGACAAGGAGACAAGCAGTCCTGGCTTGCTTTGATCCTTCATCGGCACAATTGAACACAAGGCTAGTCAGATTCCTCGAAGCAGCTCGGTCAAAAATGCCAAACGGACTCCTTTTCTGCAGACAACTGGTGTACGGGGGCAATCTTTATTAAGTGGACGGAAAGGCATAACTAGCCGGGTCACTATAACTGTAATGACACAGAAAGTCCTTTGCAGTTCACGCTGCGACACTCATGAAAGAGCATGAACATTTTAAATATAGACCTTTTTAAATATGGATCATTTTAAAACTGGAATTATTTCTTTTTGTATGTACTGCAATGGTTTTAAGTAACTATGCCAATAAAGTTTCACCTTACCATGGAGGGGTTTCATTTGGCTCTGAGGCGCTCTGAGCCAGAGCTGCATACTCAAGCTGGGAAGTCCAGAGACCCCTTCACGTTGGTCCTTCGGCTGCATTTTGAGGCCTAGCCATTGTGAAGAATGACTCCGACACATATGTTGTTTTCTATCAAAAATGCTTTATTAACAATATGGTCATTGATCAGGTAACATTTACCATTTTAATGAATGCGTATTATTGTGAGTACTGTTTCCACTGATTTAACTGATGGTGTCCTGCGATGGTGACATGTGGTTGAATCTTTTAATGTGGTGATATGACAACAAAGCTAGCAGGCCACACTGAAAAGTGATCCTGAGAAAGTAAAAAGGAGGCCTAATATAAGGGGCCCCTTTCACCTTGAACAAGAATCTGCATTCCCATTCTTCACTCCACCATCTACCAAATGACAGGGCTGCTAGAAGAAGAATCAGCAGCTCCTCCCAATTAAGCAGAATTTAAAAAAAATCACCTTGTCTCTTGCTACTGCAGTGTCTAGGTCCCCTCCCCTCAGAATCAGGAATGTCAGCAATATACTTTCAATGCCTGAGGAAGCAAGCTCACCTCCACTAGGGTGCACAAGGCCAGGCCAGCAGCATCTATAATGGACCCCAGGATCCCACACACCTCCATTATTCTGGCACCACTAGGCCTCAACCCCAGTGGCACAGGTAAAGAGGCTGAGTCACAACCTCTGACTAGCAATACACAGTGCACAGACAGAATATCGAGTTTCAAATATCAACATACACAAATATTGAGTTAGAAATATTGTGATTCAGAAATTTCGACAGCAAGAATATCGTGGTCAAGAATATCGGCTTTAAGATAAGAAATATTTGAAAAATATCACAGTTAGTAATATCATTTGCAAAAATATAGTTGTTTAAAATATCGATTTTTAAATGAGTTATATATTTTAGTATTCATTTTAAAAGTATGTGATTGATTTTTTTGAATAAGTATTGCTTTAAAAAAAATATACGTTATATTTTCAGTAGCGATTAATTTTAGGTTAATGAAATGTAGCATTTTTTAGTTCTGTAGCGGATTGTGGGTTTATAGGGGAATTGGGTGGGAAGTAATTGAATTATAATAAATTAATTCATATTTTTTCTTTATTAATATTTAATTTAGATGTAGACCAGATTACCCCAACAACTGACACAGGTAAGGAGACTGGGTCACACCCACTGACTAGCAATACATGGTAGGCTGCCACCCGAGCTCTATATTCCAGACTAACAACAGTAGTCCAACCTCAGTGAAATGGTGGCATGCTTGGAGCGACAGGTCCAGGAGCTTTTTTATATCAAGGGGAAGGCCTAGTTCTCTGCACACACTAGATTAGAATGAAACCACAACCAAAATCAAAACCTGGATCCCAGATACTCTCATTTGAAGACATAGAGCAAGGAAACACATCTGTACACCCTCCAAGGGACATTCCCATCCCAACAGGGCACTCCAATCATCTCTCAAGACTTTCCAAGAAGAGACAAGAAGAATACCAGCCTGGAACAGTTCTTCCTTGAAAACAAGCTAGATCAGCCCTGATTAGTGTTCCAGATAAATCATCATTGGCACTAAGGGTCAGCTCGACAATAGATCAATGTATTATCGATTACATTTTTGCACAATTATACCAGCACAAACACCTGGCAGTAACAGCAATACCATGAAGCCCAGAGAGAGATCATACTCCAATAAGTCTGAATTTTCTGCTCAACGTAAAACATACAGCTGGTGTACATATCCCAATGTAGAATTGGAACTTGTGAATCAAAAGGAGGATACGTTAGGGAATGGTCAACACAGATCAACTGTCATTCTTCATGTCCCAATATAATCAATCAATCAATCAATCAATCAATCAAGCGACACAGGAGGAGTTTGTGCAAAGTAAAACCCCTCATCAGATCGGGCACATTTTACTAGAACCTATGAGGAACCCATAGAAAATGTTGTGTCAGGTTTATCAAGTTAAATTCCTGCCAACAATCTTAAAAAGGAAAAACAGAAAATCAACACGGATTGATGATGAAGGAAAAAAATGACATCAGAGCTTCTTTATGCCTCAAGGCAAAATTATATTGAAACCTTCAATAACAGGGTACAAAAAGCTAGCGAATAAAACTCAATGTGAAAAGCAGAAATGGTATCTCTTTATCGAGGTAGCAGTTGCCAGTAATGCCAAGTCATTCTGGTTATTGGTATCAACGTATAGGGTACATGCAAAATAATATAAACTCAACTGTACCAGTTTTAAAAGGAGTAGGATATTTTGAAACTATTTTCTACAATGATAGCCGCAGCCATAGTACAGACACTGAACACCAAAGACCTGAGAAAGCACATTCAATCATCCTGGCAGGCTAGTTTACACCTGATAAAGTATAGTATGCTTACCTGAATTGTGAAAAACAAGCTTGTTCATACCTCTAAAGAGTAAAGGTGAGATCTCAGAACCAAGCTCACACACACCAATCAGTTTCATTGATATAGATGAAAAATAAAAACACAAATATTTTAGAACATATAAATGAATTGCCGGAAGAAAAAACTTTTTAAACCTAACGCAAGGCAGCTTCAGAGGGGTTCTATTGACAATAGGTCAGATCTTCAAACTCCAACATTCTGACTAGGAGTTTTCCACCTCGAGATAAATAACCTTGTATAGTGCTTTTTGGGACTTTTCACCGACTTTTAGTCTGGTTATCCACATCCACGCTTAGAAATAACAGCCAGATTATAAACAGATTCTAAAGCACCTTCAGGATAGGCCTAAATGGCACACAATGCACAGCATTTGCCACAGACAAAAGTACTCAACCAAGGTTGCATCTTGACTCTATTCTGTTCAATTTCTATAGGCATAGCAAACTACTTACAGCATTTCCTGATGTCTCTAAGAATAAGCAACACAAGCATTTTGCTGTTTGTGTGCAGATGCCCCAAGAAATTTCTGTTTATCAAAATCTATATTCATGATCAGGGAACCAAGATGCAAGAGGACACTTTGCAAATAATTTAATTTAGGTAACCAAAGATTAGAAAACAGCAAATTCTTTTAAATACCTGGTTTGATAATGTCCAGCCAGTTATCCTGAAGCAATGATGTGGTTAAGGCCTTAAGCAGAGGAACGGCTAAAGGAAATCTATAAGCTGCCTTCCTTCAATCAACAGCCATTGCACGTTGGAAAAAGATTTAGGCTATGCATAAACCGAAGAGACACAAATACACACCTCTTCAAGGCCGGAAAAATCTCATCAGGAAATTGGCATGCGCATGTATGGATACTTCTCAGAATCCACTTTGTGCTACAATGCAGAATTTGACATTTTGCTCACAAAAGTTCAATATGGCTGCTAGTAAAAAAAACTATGGTGAGGATCATTAAATGAGCAATGATGTAACATTTATGTAACTTATCAGAGGAAACTGTGAGAAAATCCTCCCTTCATGGCTGATTCTGTCACTAGGCACACTGGAGAAAAATCAAGTGTTAACCCCCTGGCTGCGGCAGGAATTCCGCGCCTGTGCAGGAAATTCCGATCGCGGGCGTGGTCATGACGGCTCACGGCCATCAGCACTCGCCCACCGTAACTCATGACGGCCAGGAGCCGTCATCAGCACCGAAGGGGTTAATGAATCTAAAATGGTTTAAAAACAAATGGTTCTCAGTATTTTGTGGAAAGATTCATTTTTGATATAGCCACTGTGGAAAATTTGCCAAATGTCGGTCAGAAAGCAGGCATGCCCAAATGTGATCATACTTTAATCTTCTTTGAATGTTTTTTCTCTATGAAGTGTCTCAATGTGTTCTTAATACAAATATCTCCAACTTGTTGTGTATAATCCCATTTTATTATTTTGCTGAACTATTGATGTCTCTGCTCTTGTCAGGGCCAACTGCAATGCATATGTATATTTAGCAGCAGTACACAATGTTCCTTCACATCTACGTACTGTATTCTATTAACTGTCATGGAAATGGAACAATATATTGTTTTTCATTTTGAAACTGGTAAAGTTTTTAAAAAAAAGCATTACTGCCATCTCGACATGCTCCTTGAGATGGGCTGTTCAATTTTATCACACTAACCACATCAACTCACAAATATGTCAGACGTGAATTATGGGTCTTATTGCAATTGTGTAAATGGCTGATCTTGAGAGAAACAATTGTCAAAATGCAGTGATGCAATAAATAACAACAAGCACACTCAAGAAGGGTGACTGGAGGGAATTACTAATTTTAAATTAATTTCAAGGAACAAATCTGTCCCCTTGTTTTAGATTTCTTTGTCCCAGATATCTTTCCTTGTTGTGTGCCTCAGATCCAGAGGTGGCCTAGCAAACATAGGACTTAAAAGAAGGGAGTCACTTCAATGAGTGCACTGACTGATTTTGAGATCCGATTAAAGGTTTCTGTTACTCCAATAAGGTCTCCAAAATTGATTCATGTTCACAAATATATATGTAGCACCTTGAAATGAAAAGCTCAGTTTCAAGCATTCTTAAGATACAGAGATGCATTAGATTATATATTTGACTTCGCTAGACTATAGAATGTGGTGGTGAAACAGCAGTTTAGAAATAATTGTAATTTCATAATTTTCTCTAGTTCGAGGTCCCAGTGTTTCTGCCATACTGTAAACTGTATGGACGATACTGGTGCGAGTAGAGAAGCGCAGGCATCTAAACAATTCAGCCAGAGCCCTCCCTGGCCTCTCGCCCTCTCCATACCTTTGGGCCACCCAATACCGTCCTCTAAATTTAGCCCCACATGCTGCGGTCTCCTCGTAATCTGATAATTTCTCACGAAAATCAGTCTGTGCCTGGCCCATTTACCTAGACCCCATCCATGCCTCCAGCCCTCTTAGGTCTCGCTCCAACGTTCGGAGCCTTGTTTGGATATCCCAGAGTACACCAAAGCTCTTTGCCATACAGTATCCCCGTATTGTGACCTTAAAGGCCTTCCAGATGATCTCCACATCGTCGACAGAGCCCTTATTAAAAATCTTGTATCCCTTCCCCCAGCTCAGTATGAAAGACAGTGTCCAATAGAGCGGTAGGCTGTAACCGCCAGCTAGGCCTAGGGGTGTCATAACCTGGAAGTGTAAGTACGAGTTTTACGGGACAGTGATCAGAAAAGGTCCTAGCTAGGTGAAGTACCCTCTGAATGGCCTGGCCGAAACATCTGGACAGCAAACAATAGTCTAGTCGTGCCCATGTCCCAGCATGTGCTGTGAAGTGCGTGCCTTCCCTGACCTGTGGGTGGGTGTAATGCCAACTATCTATTAATCCCCCCTCTGCCATTATGCCTTGTAAGGGCGCCTGAGAGTTAGTGTAGTGATGCGGCAAGGTATTAGAGCGATCCAGGGCTGGATTGAGTACAACGTTAAAATCACCACCCCAAATCACATGTGTGGATCCTATACCCACAACCTTGCCCCAGATGACATTAAAGAAGTCAGGCGTGTCAACATTGAGGCCGTAGCAATTAACTATAGTTACGGAATCTCTACCCAAGCGGCCCATATTAACACATTACGTCCCTCTGGATAGGTCAAGACGCCCGCCAATGCAAAGGGAGTTCGCTTCTTTATCAGGATAACGGTGCCCCTAGCACACAATGAATATGAAGAGAAGAACCTGCCATCCGCCCACTTGCTAGCGAAGATACCCGGGGAGCGTGGGTCTATATGAGTTTCCTGGAGCAGCGCCACACTTATCTGTTGCCGATCTAAATACGCTAATATCTGCCTACGCTTCCTCGGATCTCCTAGGCGCCTAACATTCCAGGATATTATATACAAAGAGTGTCTATCCACCCCATCCCCCATGTTCCACCGTGATATAATAACTGGTAGTGCACCACATTACATGGTATCACAACCAGACAACTTGAGAAGCACCGTAAAAGGAAATGAGCCCCGAATTACTTCTATCATGAAGTACATTAATCCAAACCCATATCACCCTCACCCACTGAAGCATCCCAATCATGCCAGTACTAAACATCCCACCCCCCAATATATTCCCAGTAAACAACTAGTGCTACAAAGTCAGTGAACGGGTCTAGATTGAGACAAAAAGGGTGATCACCCTTTGGGGGGAGAGAAACAACTAGGTGATCCACAGGTAACCCTTTGCCATTCCAGGAACGCCTGTGATGCCAAAGACGTCCCCTAGTAGGCTTCAGGGGTGCCTGGTCAGTTCAGTCATCACGCCCCCATGTGGAGAGTTTCTTAACAAATCCTAGAAACGCCCAGTCATGTCATGGATCATATGGTAGAGGCACAGTCCATTCAGTCGCATGACCACAGCCGCGCAGAGTAAGCGACCTGCTAAATATCCAACATTCGACGTAGTTATCAGTCCGAGGAAAGTGACTGTGATCTTGGCAAGCCCGCCTGTGTGGAGGATGCAGCTGCCAATTTCTTAATCTGTTTAAGGAAGTCCTCGACCTGCTGTAGCTTAATGTAGATCATTTGTTTGCCCTGATATGTGATCCCAAATCGCGCTGGATAAAGAAGGTCATAATCAATTTGAGCCTGTTACAGTTTTTGTTTTCTTGGAGGAATTTGCGTCGTTCCTCCTGGACATGTTTGGTGAAGTTCAGGTACATTGTGAAAGAGATCCCCTCAAAATGCAGCTGTTTCCGTTCCCTAGCCACCTTCAGGGCCACATCATGATCCCTATAATTCAACAATCGCCCTTTCGACTATAAAGTTGGGAGATAACTGCTCCACCCCCACCACCTCCAGCAACAATTTTTCAATATACTGTTCCAGCCTGCCCGTGTTGGCACTTTCCTGAATGCCAATTACGCAAATATTTTTTCTCTGGCTTCGCGCTTCGATATCCTCATGTTTCACGGCTATTATTTTGAGCAGCTTGTCCATCTGTGTGACCGTGTTGCGGAGGCGGTTCGTGGTATCTTCAGTCTCCGATATGCGATGCTCAGCTTCCTTTATTTGCATCTCGTGGCCCTCAAGCTTGTGGACCATCGTGCCCATCTTATCAGCCATATTCGTAAACCCTGGTCGTACTTCCTGTAGGATGGCCTGCATGCCATCACCCTGCGCAGAATTAGAGTCCTGTGTTGAGCTCTCTGAGCCATTATCCACCTCTTTGGTCTGCTTCCGTGGGCCTTTTTTCGCATCAAATGTAAGGCGTGGCTGGCACGTGTCAGGCTTGCCCATTGTGCCTTATTAACAGTCTACTCCCAAAGTGTACAGTACGAGGGCAGCTGGAAAACACTGGCTGGGAGGAGGTAACAGTCAGCGTGCACCCAGCGTAGCCATCAGGGTGTCACCCGGGAGGTGTAGTTTGGGTAGCCTGGTCAACCGTCCTCAATTCTCCTGTGTCCCAGTAGTGGTGCACCCAAGCCTCAGGCGACGCACAGGAGCCAATACATTAGCAGCGTGACCCCTCCTGCACGGGAAGCCGAACTGTCCTGTCGCACAAGTGTTACCGCCTCAAATCCTCATCCCAGGGTTCTGGATAAATATTCAGCGCTGTGAAGTAGCACTGCGCTTCCTCCATTATCAGCGCCTGCCACAGCGGGGAGCCTCCTGCGTGCCGCTTTTGATGTATGATGTGCTCTTCACAGGCAGACAGCAAGGGCACCTGCCACCTATGGCCGATCCGCCACCCGTGTGGGACCCCAGGCCCAATATCTGCTGAGCCGCACACACGTAATCCACCTCCTCACATCGCAATCACTTGGACCCTCTGTGTCGCATACAGCCTATGCTCACTAGCCGTGCTGCAACGGCACTCACCGCAGCTCCGTCTGTCTGTGCAACGCCGCAGCCCTGTCACCACTTGGGCACCGTGGCACTTGCGTGCCAACTGTGCCCGCCAGGCAGCTCACGCCACGCATTGTCTTTTTACGGGCACTCACTCTGAAGGCTGCAGGGATGATGTCCCGCGGCGCACTGTCTACAAACTTAGAGCATTGGTACCCTGTACGTTGGGCTCCATTTGCCGCCGTATTTCAGGGCGAGTACTTTGTTGAAGGCAAGGATAATTACAGGATTTATGTGCCAGTCTGGAGGAGCCTCACACCACAGCGGCCATTCCGCTTGTGCGCCACCTAGCGCCCCCCCATTGAATAGCTCAACCTTTGTTACATTTTGGCAGGCCAAACCTGCCAACAGTTAACAGGGGAAAACATATGGTGTTTACAGTTTCATGTGGATTTAGTTGCGTTAAAGACCAAAACATGCATGTTATTCCCCATAAACTTGTAATAGGTCTTACTTATGGCACATGATAAATACATCATATATGTACCACTTGGTATCAGTATTTATCAGGGGCAATAAACAATGACTCAACTCGTAATCAGTCCTTTAGTATATTAATATGATTTCTTTTCTTAATCTCTTCTCAGGTGGGGTGATAGATGATCCTTTTCCTTGAAACAGTTGTCACATTAAGTAAATACATATGGCTTCCCCGTTGAAATTATGTCAATTGTCATTGGTCCTACACATGTAGTAAAGATGCATGGCTTCTCAGATGTGTCAACAGTCTACCTTTTTGATTGAAAGCTTTAGAACATACAGAACATTTATATGGTTTCTCACCAGTGTGAATCCTCTGATGTTTCATCAGGTCTTTCTTTGTAATGAAAGCCTTCTCACATTGAGAACATTTATAAGGTTTCTCACCAGTGTGAATTCTCTGGTGTATGTATAGGTCATTTGTTCTGCTAAAATATTTTTCACATTCAGAACATTTATATGGCTTCTCGCCGGTGTGAATTCTATGATGTATTATTAGCTTGCCCTTTGTGATGAAACACTTGACACACTCAGAACATTTATATGGTTTCTCGCCAGTGTGTGTTCTCTGATGTGTTATCAAATGTGTTTTTTGACGAAAATCCTTATTACATTCCGAACATTTATATAGTTTTTCTCCAGTGTGAATTCTCTCATGTGATGATAATGCAACCTTTTGCTTGAAAGTCTTGTCACATTCAGTGCATTTATATGGTTTTTCTCCAGTGTGAACCTTCTGATGTTGCATTAGTTGAGGTTTGGTTCTGAAACCCTTGTCACACTCAGAACATTTGTAAGGAGTCTCACCGCTGTGAGACATGTGATGCAGCCTTAAACTTCCTTTTCTACCAAAAGCCTTGTCACATTCAGAACATTTGTATGGTTTCTCCCCTGTGTGGATTTTCTGATGAACTGAAAGAGAACTCTTCAGCTGGAAAGCCTTGTCACATTCAGAACATTTGTATGGTTTCTCCCCTGTGTGGATTTTCAGATGTTTTCTCAGATTTGCATTTTGACTGAAAGTCTTATTACATTCTAAACATCTATATGGTTTTTCCACATCTTGAATTCTCTCATGTGATGATAAATCACTCTTTTCTTTGAAAGTCTTGTCACATTCAGAAAGTGTATATGGATTCTCCGTAGTGTTATTTCTGTGATGTAGTACTAGTTCACCCTTTTGATTGAAAGCCTTATTGCATTCAGAACATTCACATGGTTTCTCACCAGTATGAGTTTGTTGATCTATTTTCAGCTGTGCCTTTGTAATGAACGTCTGGTCACACTGAGTGCATTTATATGGCCTTGGTTCAGTGTGGCCTGACTTTTGTCCAATGAGAGAGCCATTTGTGAAAAAACCTTTACATTTGAGACAGTGAAATGTTTTTTCTTCAGTACGATTTTGTTTGCCTACCAAATGGCTTTTTCTAACTCTAACAGACGGCTTGGTAAACATTGTAGATTTATTTTGTCTTAGTATGCTGAGATCTCCTTTATGTTTTCGTAATGGGTATTTATATAGAAATCGCTGTCACACGTAGAGCAATTGTGCGCCTCCTCCATAATGCACACAAGAGCGCCAAGATGCCTGTTAGGTGATAGTGCGCTATAGAAATAGAAATAGAATAAATAAATAAATGTTTAAATAAGGAATTCCTTGTAATAAAATGCTAGAGACTCTGGGCTAATGTGTGTAGCTTCTCCTGTGTCTGTCCAGGTTAGTACTTTCAAGTTAGTTGCAGTTTACTTACACATATAGATGGAAACATAACCGCTCTACCTTCTGAATTCTTAGCAATAGTATTAGAACTGCAAAGTTGTTTTCCTGGAAATATTTATTACATGCTGTACATTTGTGTGGCCTTTCACTTTGTGGGTCCCTTGATGGATTTGAGTTCCTTGGGATGTTAATTTGTAGTCATACTCATGAAATACTCCTTACTCCTTTGTTGTGACGAACTATGTCACATTCATGAGGCATCCATTGGTGTATCCTACCAATTTTGACAGAAAAAGGTTGTTTGCGCAAGAAGCACACATGGCTAGCAATTACATAGAGATTCTTTAGAGGAATAAAGTCTCCAAAAACTGTTTCGTACTTTTCAGGGGGCTAGTGTCTCAAAAGTTGAACTGCAGTTCCTAGTGTCCATGATATTCCTCAGACTATTGCTTTTTTCTGGATTCCTTTCACCTACGGGACAAAAATGTATATATAAATATATAAGCATTAGCATTTAATGAGCCAAAAAAAAAAATATCAGCATTAAAAAAAATCTATTTGTTTTCTTGTATGGATATGAAGTAACAAAATCATGGAATGCTTCTGTATGTTATAGTCACAACGCATTAGCATAGAACTAGTATTTACAATCTGGTGACCACAGTATTTTATTCATTTATGAACCAAAAGATTTGCAAATTGGTAATGAGATCCAAAGCAGATTGTTAGTCATCCACTAACAATGTTCATAACATAAATGATAATGGACACTGAAATATACGAAACACATAATAAGAAACATAGGTAAAATTGGTAATGTTGAGTGCTGACAAAATGGATTAAAACAAAAACCTGGATGTCTAATCCAATAATTACGGCATGAATTGCCATGGATATAATGACATTATCATTAAATGGCGATATCCACAGAATTTATTGAGATGAATAAGAAAGCTTCTAAGACAGTTATTTGAGGAGTACAGCAATACCAACTACAGTTTTCTAGTGCTAAAGAAGAGAACGCTGAGGTTAAGGTTTTATTGAAGAAATTGCCTAGTTTTCAGAAGCTTTGTACAAACAAGATTATCAAGCATCAATCAGAGATATAAAGAAAGAGAATTCCACAGTTTGGCAACAGTGACTGAAAAGGCACACACACTTTTCGGGGATTTGCAATTAGAAGGCTGAAGAGGAACAAAGAGTTCAGGTTAGAGAGTACGAACACAACAACTCCTTGATAAATGTTTCCATGTATATTTTTGTGACAGATCGAATGTCCCAAAAGCACAGCATAAAACTCAAACAATGATATGTGGTCTAAATTGCTGAGCGTGGAGTTGCCAAAAACAAAGATACCTTCTAATCCATTGATCAGAGCTTTAAGTAACACAAAACCTAAGGGCCTGATCTAGTGTTTGGCAGTCAAACTACCAGTTGCCAAACTTGGAGATCACTGCCGGCCACACAGCTACAGTCAAGGTACTCATCGTTTGGTGGACAGCCGCTGTTGGTTCTGACTTTCATCCGCCAAAATTGACTTACGTTTTTATTTTCAAAAAGTGGGAATATGTAATTGAAAACATAATACTAATCACCACCATATGCAGGGAGTTTTTTTCTACCTCGGTGTGTGTGCCATTATGTATTTTTTCTGTCTTTTCATTGCCAGGTTATACTGCCAGGTAACAGAGAGAAAAAAAAACACATCACAACGCATTGTTTACCCTAAATAAAATGAGTGGTGCTATGCCCTTCGTCAGACGGCCCCTTCTCTGTTGTGCTGCCTGAGAGTGCTTTCCGTCAACAGAGCCAACGGGGGCTTTGTTCACGGAAAGCTGTCAACTCTCCTGATTCTATTTAGGGTGGGAAACCCATTGGTTTGGGGGAAAAGCATACTCTGTCAATTTTGTGACTAAATACAGTTCTTCACCAAACTCTAAATCGGGTCACATGATGCCTGTGATCAGATGCGGACAGAACTGAATTACACAGAAACCAAGATATCTGCAATGTAATCACTGTGTCAACGGCAATTACTCCTAACCTGAAGATCTTATGACTCAGTAGCAGAGACACTGATTCAAATGTTATTTGTTATTGGTTACATGAATGCTATAACTATGCTTTTATGGTTTCAACAGAAATTAGTATTTTATTGAATGCTATACCAAAGCAGAAAACAGATTAGCACAAATTCAAGTCTAACATAAACAAATCCAGCATCAATGTACACATTTAAAAACAAGCATTGGCATAGAAAATAGGTCTCGCTTTTTTGATCTGTCAGCGGCCTTCGACACGGTCTCAAATGTTATCTTAATAGACCGGCTAGTAACATCTGGCATTACAGGCACAGCCCTGGAGTGGATAAAGAACTTTTTAAGTGACAGGAGGCAAGTGGTGACCCTGGGGCAATTCTGCTCCAGTGAGAAACCACTGTCGACGGGAGTACCTCAGGGTTCCAGCCTGAGTCCGACATTGTTTAATGTCTACACCGCACCCCTGATAAAGTTGATATCGTCATTTGGCATGGATGTAATAACATATGCCGACGATACACAACTGATCCTGGTAATGGATAAAGATAACCAGGTATGGGAGGAAAAACTCAAATGTTGCCTAACAGCCACTTTTGACTGGATGCGGAGAAATCATCTCAAGGCCCAAAAAATGATTTCATTCCCAGATTATGGTGGCCAGAGAAGGCAGAAATACCGCCTCACACCATCATCTCGGCCCGCAACCTTGGGGTACACTTCGATGCTGACCTGTCCTTCAAACAACAGGCGTCAAAAGTGGCAGGCACATATTTTGGGGTGATAAAGGGGCTGAGGAAGTTCTTTGACTTGTTGCCTTTTGAGGCAAGGAAAACGGTCACGGTTGCATTGGTGACATCACGTATCGATTATTGTAACAGCCTATATGCTGGCACCAATAAAGTGGTCACCCATAAACTCCAGATGGTGCAACATGCAGCAGCAAGGCTGGTTTTAAAATGGCCGAGAAGATCATCAGCAACCAAGGCCCTTAACACACTACACTGGCTACCTATAACAAAAAGGGTTCAGTTCAAAGTGCTGATAATTACCTTTCGAGCTGTCCACGACTTAGGCCCACTATACCTAAGAAAACAATTTGTGAGATACTGTCCAACTCGAGCCCTACGATCCTCAAATGCCAATTTGCTGACCGTTCCAGGGTTCAGACTTAAAACCCGAGGGGGCAAGTCCCTGGCGGTATTAGGTGCAAAAGCGTGGAATACTCTCCCTTTACACCTGAGAGCATTGGACAGGGAAACAGAGTTCCGTAAATAATTAAAAACCTGGATTTTCAATCTTCAAGACACAATTGCCAGAGATCTAGTGTGATTCCGGATCTGGTCAAGTCAAGCAGTAAGGCAACATTACACCGGTTGACCATACATGGGCGCCTAGATGCTCCTTGGAGCGATTGTTGTGCGATATAAATGGGCAATTACATTACATTACAGAATATCCTTGGTACAACACCAACTGTTGCATGGCTAAACACTTATAAGGTCCCAAATGCCAGACTTATTGCCTATGCCAATGCTGGTTTTTCTCGCCTTCCTGCCACTTTAAAAGACTGTCAACAACCACTTAAGGGGAAGGGGCAGAGAAGGCATTGAGAGCATAAGGGACAATGTGTTTGCATGTAGAGAGGGCAACAGAGAAATTTGGCAATGCCATTACTGCTCCGTTCAGTCTTAAAATGGATACAATTGTTTACGTTTTCAAGTGCATAAATTCCCCACACTTACGTCCTACCTCCAATGCTTCCCGATTTAGTTTCAAAATTGGATCATGTGAGCTGGGGCCCATCAATAATGTTTAAACCTGGCTCTTCGAAAATGTAGGTTTGTAATACACAGTTGGGAATTTGAACTTTGGCGAAAATCACAACTTACTATTGAGGCTTGGCTCCAGCACCCAATTCTGTGGGGTGTCACACATTCATTTTAAACCTTACATGCCCCTGATGCCTTAGTTAAAGACAGGGCTACTGGAATTATGCTATTCTGAGGTAACTGCATTTTCCACATAATTATGGATGTGCTGCATTTGCCACATATATGATCCGCCATCTGCCGAATAATCATCAACAGAATTAAATAAAAAAAATGTTTTTTAGCTAAAATGGATCAAAAGTTACTAAAAACAGGTCAACGTCTTCATGCCTTGTGGAAGGCCTTTTGCAAAGGTGGTTGTCTTTCAGTTGCTTTCTGCTGACTCTTTATGTCAAACTGGACAGAATGAGGTGAAACATTTGCCCATACAGAGTTACGATGTGTAAAAATAATGAAGTGATACTTTCACGAAATCTGCCATATTATGCTGCTTAAGTTTCCTTTTCTTGACGCATGGTTTAGTCAACCCTGCCACATAATTTGGTCCACCCCTGCCACATATTTCCACTGGCAGCAGAGCACTAGAAACACGCTACAATGCAGTCCTTTCCCAATACAATTTTACCATCTGGATTTTCTGCCTGGCGAAATCGGGCCTGGTGTTTTCACATCAGGGCCTCTTAGAATTGTGTGGGATGGAATTCAACACGGAAATTCAGCTCTGTAAACATCTTAATCATGGCCCAAATGCTGCCAAGTAAAATTATGTTATCTAACTATTCATGCCTCATATTGTATTCTCATACCTCTAACATACCCTATTAGGGCATGTTTGATAAGGACGAATACATGGAATTTTTTTGTAATAGAACGTTGCAAAGAGCAAAGATTTCATTAAGGTTCTATCATGCTCCTTTCTTTCCCCTTTGGTGTTAAAAGCCTGTATTTCATGTGCTTGCAGTGAACAGCGAGCTGTGAGCAGTTTGTGTTACCAATGCAAAACTCTAAAGATTCCTGTTTGACTGATCACAGAAAGATGAGATAAGCAAATTTACAATATGTGATAAGTAAAATATGTGGTTGCAAACAGCAAATCTACATGAAAGAAACGAAAAATGTAACTTGCTAAATAAACAAGCATTGGCCGCAGCTCTTGGCTCCAGCTGACTGGCGGGGGCGCCCCACAGAGGAGTCCCGCCTCAGTAAAGTACTTTCCGGTGCGCGTGAAGGTCACCAAGGTGCATGATGCTTTCCGTGCGAGTCAGTCGCCTCACCTTCCCAGGGTTCTTCAGTGGCGCATGTTATTGGTTTAACACAAGAGCATGAACAGGACCTTCTGTTTGGATGTTTAAAAAACAAAAATCACATCACATCAGAAGCTGAAATCACATCACGTCAGAAGCGGACGAAGAGGGAGGGGGAGCAGGGAGGGGGTACTGAGAGCAGAGAGAGAGAGAGAGATGGTGGAGGAGCATGGCTTAATGAGCCATTACAAAAGACACATGGCCTGTGCATGCTCACACACGCGTGACTGCACGCTGGTGGCCGGCAAAAGGTTTTGGTGGCACTTTTAAAAGCCAGTTTCTAAATGTCTTGCAGACCAGCGCATGCGCTGGCTCTAGTGAGACCTAAAAACTGCCTTGTGGGGACTTGGATTTCATCAAGTGTGTTTATATTATTTCTCAGCTCTGCCCCTGAAGACAGGACGTGGTACTGCAGCCTTAAACACACTTTGCATCTAAACACACTTTGCTCACCAGAAACACACACTAGCAGCAGAAAGGACGGCATTTCAAAAGAAAAGATGCATACCGTGGGTTTATGCAATTTTTTTTAATCCAAATTAACCTTTTCTCTATTCATTAAAATAATACGTTATTTACATGGATCTATTGAAT
The DNA here is from genome assembly GCF_964263255.1 of Lissotriton vulgaris. Classification (NCBI taxonomy): domain Eukaryota; kingdom Metazoa; phylum Chordata; class Amphibia; order Caudata; family Salamandridae; genus Lissotriton; species Lissotriton vulgaris. The sequence continues at coordinate 696,525 of NW_028255828.1, forward strand.
TTAAACTTTTTGTATCTGAACATTGTTAGTGGTTTCATAAACATTGCTTTAGGCAATTTGGGTCTGCTTGGAGTCCTAGAATACTTTGCTATTGCTGTTTGATGCTTTACTCCAATTAAATAATGATGGTGCACTACACTTTGATACACCATAAACTGATGTGCTTGTTTTTTATAATTAACAGTGGGATCAATGCCTATTGTTACAGATCTGTCTGTGCAGTTTGCACAAGGCTACAGATGAAAATTAAGTAAGACACATTTACAGTAAGAAATTCCATGTACTTTGAAGATGCTCAAATTGCAATTTATAACCACGTTCCCATTTCAATTCCTCAATAAAGGAGAGCCTGATGGCTTAAATGGGTTGATTAACAGTGTACTAAAAGATGTGAAATACTGGTAAATGTATTTGCAGATTATGTTTGGGAACTGACGTAAAAGGAGCGTTTTGGGTGCCTTCATCAACAAAATAGGCTATGAGATACACATCGTTCACAGTTCGCCCTTTCGCTGCACAGCTGCCGTCTAGAAACAAAGAATACTTTGTTCAATTGCAAAGTATATTCTAGTAGTATATTTATGTGCACAAATACTTTTGGTATACATATCTAAATTACACATTTTCCTTACGTGGTGCAAATGGCAGAGTGGGCGTACAGGAGTTCCTACCCCATCCAACATCCCAGTGCAAGATAATTCCTTTCCAAAGATAGGCCTTGATGAGATGTGTGGGCATTTTAGGTTTTCGATCCACTCACTGGCCGTACTGGGATGGGGTAGTGTTCACTTCAGAGTCTATAAGATTTCACATTTTAGACATCTGATCCATTTCGCGTCTAATGAAAAAATAACTTAAACCAGAGTTTCAAAATCCAATGTGACCCACCTCAAATTGAATTAAAATGCTGGGTAATCACGGATTGTTGTTTGAGAAAACATGTAGAAATGTTGTTCCTCGAATTTACATACAAATAAATGTGACTGCAGATATGGAAATTGTTCCACCCTGGAGGCTGTAATCAGTGACAACCTCTGTTTGAATACTTTTGACTGACATGGACTGCCACCAGGACACTTGTAATGCTTACTGACAGAAAGGTGTGAGCCTTGAGGCATAGCCCATTTCCCAGTGCGGGAGAGTAACCAACTTCAAATGCTTATGTGCCCCGATCACTTGAGAGGCTAACAGCGCTTTTGTAATGCATGAAGATGGAAATCTTGATCCATTGAAAGATTTTTGACAAAACAAATGCTGCTCATACTGTATGTTTTAAGAAGAACAAGAACATTAGATTGCAAAGAACTTGCTTCAGGATAAAAATCATAACATCAACTGAAAAGTGAAAAAAAATCTTATGTTGGACGTTTGCCTCTGTAGCAGGTGGACGGCCTTGATTCAGAAGTTGAATGATGTTAAATGGCTGCAGCTTTGAATATACGGAGTCTTCACCACGGAGCATTCCTTGCTTTTAAGCATGTGTGCAGCGCTAATGTCACAGTGACTCAAGTTTATTGAGAAGTAACTGAAGTCCATACCAATCTACAGATGCTAACTAGTACAAGGGAATGAAAGCGACTGGTGGGAGTTGGGAGTGTCAGCTTCGGTCTGGGCCCTCTGTGATTCAAAGCTGCCTGGGACAGCACCCATTCGCACCACTTCCTCAGCCACTGGCCTGACAATAGGAGCCCACACCTCGCATATCAACGAGATGGGGGAAAGAGGATTTTTCATAGGAAGCTTTTCCCTTAGCAAGTGAAATGTTCTCCCCTTTCCAGCAATAGAGAAAGTATCTTCTATTTTCGTCCTGTGAGAAGCGGCATTTCAACACATTCACCTGCGACTTGAAAATAATTTTAAAAAATCGACTGCAAGTCATTTTTGGGAGGAAGGGGGGAATAATTGAGTGCATCCCTAGAAAACTACCAAGTCTCATCTCAAATCTGTAAATATTTTTTTTTAAAAACATTTTTTTAAAAGTCTCCAATTTGAACTGTGTTGGATGTGCCTGTGCTTTTTCAGTGATTTGAATTTTCTCAGTAAAGTGTTTGACTTTAAATATTTTTCATTATGGCCTGTGTGTATGATTTCTGGGAACTGAGTTGTATACAGCAAGCCTCTCCTTCTTACATTTCTTAAATAAGGAGTATGGTGTATAAATGCAGGGCTGTGAAAAAGTAGCATATGAAATCCTAGTTTAATGTTTACATTCTCGAATTTGTAGTGTAGCTTTTACGAGTGGAAATACAGGACTGCCTCGGGAAGAAAACAAGGCTAGGGCAGCACCTGGTATTGGATAAATTAAACTCTGATAATCAACATAATTCTCAGTTTAGGATTCCAGTACCAGCAGCATGTACTATGCTGCTGTTAAAGAAAAATATGTTGGGCTCATTTTTTCTTTTTTGGGTTTGAATAGATTGAAAATGACAATGGTATGTGGGTTAAAATATCTCGCTATCTGCAGAAAAACTTTGCTTGCGTGCTTGTGAACTTCGTAAAGCTTTGCATGAACAATGCATATGTAAATTATATGTAAAATTGATTTATAGATTTCTACGAAAATCGAAATTTGTAAAAAAATAATAATTTGTGTAGGCATCATTTTCCTTAAAAGCGCTATTGAAGCAGGTTTTCAGTTAGCCCATTCATCGTTTAAAAGTACGGCTACGTTATGACAGCCTTTGGAAAGAGTCAACTGACTCTAGCTCTCAACTTTCCCGGATTAGTTTAAAGAGGTTATTAAAATACAGCAGAATGAGTTTCAAGGCGCTGGGGGATGGGAGAGATGTCCTTTTAATCACGCAGGGCAGGCCTTCGGGTTTAGTCCTTGACCTGCGGGCTGGGAAGTGACCACGATATGCATGTGTTAACACCTGTGTGATTGCTCTTTAAAGTAACCTGAAAGGAACCCTTTGTGTTGATCAGGCAGTGCTCTTCTCTCCTAGGCTTGTGCTGAGTTGAAGGGAAGGTTTAATTGCATGATTTTGAAAACATATAATTTGGAGCATCAACATTTAAGCTGTTTAAAATATACTGCGGTTTACTGTATTTGCGACAGAAAGTTAGGCAACCCACTGAAAATAGCTGTTAGAGGATTTCCTTCTCTTTAGACTGAGCAGAAACAACATTCTATGAAGTAGATTTTCAAAAATTTTGCAATGGGTTAGCGTCATAAAAGTGATGCTAACAGCACATAATGTTTTATTACCAATTTTTCTTTCCAATGTAAAACTTGAGAGAGAGGGGGTGGAGGAGCATGGCTTAATGATCCATTACAAAAGCCAGATGGCCTGAGCACGTTCACGCGCTTGTGACAGCACGCTGATGTATAGGAAAAGGCTTTGGGAGCACTTTTAAAAGCCAGTTTCTTAATGTCTCGCAGACCAGCGCATGCACTGACTCCAGCGAGACCTAAAAAATAAGCATAGCTTTAGTCGTTGCCTCTAAAGAAGCTTTTATCATATACTGCAACCGTCTGTGGGATCCATATTTGTATTCCTTCCTTGGTGTTGGTGAAATATAAGTAGTATTTTTGAAGGTGTTCCGCTTTACACTCAAAAAGGAAATGCTGCTCATGATACAACTAGTAGTGACTCACTTCCCTTCAATTCCTCTAATATCCCAGAAACGTCATTAAAGGAAGCTGAACCATGTACTAAGAATGTGCAGAAATCTCTCAACACATATAAGGCCAAAAGCTGCAGGGGAGTGCCTCCGGTGTGCCATAGGCAAGCCTGTCTGTGCTTGTATGCCCTAATCACCACCTGAAATGCTGCCTCTTTCCTATACGGTAAGCAGGCTTTTCTTACTTACCTCTGAGCAAGTACATTCATTGGCAAGCGCTGTTTGTTCACTCTTATTCTCAAATGACTGGGTCCTATTTACTTTCCCCACCATCTGCTCAGCATCATATTTTCACAAAATTGAACACCAACACACTATCCACATACTTGAAAATTGTAATAACCAATAGATCACATGGGAGGTATGGTCGCCATTACCCACCGTTGTGACCTTCAAATACTGCCCTCCTCATACCCAGACTCTCTACTTCAGGAAGGCCTGGCAAGTTCATTATACTGGGATCATAACTCTGTGCAACAAAGTCTGCCATTTTGCCAATTAAACATTGTAATTTCCAAGCTCCATGGACAATACCGGCAACTAAACGTTGCTATCTCCAAGCTCCATGATTTACAAGTCTTCCTCTGTAAATTAGTCATCAATAAAGACATCAATATTGCACTTCAGGACTTCAATATGTGGCTTGAAAACCCATCACGTCTGTCTGATATCTTCTACTCCACTCTATAGACAGACTTAAACTTCAATCTCAACAACCCTCACATTAAGAAGGTCATTTTCTGGATCGCCTTTTCAGTACAGCATACCGTGTGCACATTTTAAAGTGCCTTCCAGCTCCCTAGTCAGATCATTTTACAGTTACATTTGAAGTGATCTTTCATCCTTCGCAAATAAAATTACTGTTCCTGTACTAAACCTACAGGGAACTGGAAAAAATTGAGCCTCTCTTTTTCAAAAGCTCCTGGCGAAAGTAATTTTCAGTCAGACATGGACTGCAATTGATGTATACGCTTTTCCTAAAATGCTTAAACAGACTACCCAAAATTCTTAACCTTCACATTCTCTTACAATTCACTTCCCCTTGTTGGACAAGCTACTTGGCTTCTGCAATGCCTTATCTGGTTGAGACATGATCTAGCCGCAGATTCCTTACCTTTAATATCCCAGGTAGAAGGCTGGATCTTCAAGATGTTTGATAGCAGTACCCCTGTATGACAAAAGGTGTCGCTGATCGACAATACGCGACGTTGTAGTCATCGGGTTTGTTGACATCGCGACGTGCGCGTCGTCTATATAGGCGCCTCCCAGGCACTCTGACATCAGTACTTTTCACGACTTTCCATGCCAGAAGCACAGAGCCATGAAGTGACTGACCATGGTGTGCCAAAAACAACTAGGGCCCTGAAGGAGAAACAGCCCTAACACTAAACCAATCCGCAGTGCACAGAGACTGGGTGAGTCGGTAAGGTATATGCGGCTAGATCATGTCTCTACCAGATACGGCATTACTGAAGGTAAGTAACTTGTCCATCTGAAAGACATGTAGCTGCAGATTTCTAACCTTTGAACAGATACCCAAGTAATACCAACCCTGGAGGAGGGACTGCGGAAAGGTTTCAGACCAAGAAGTCCTACAAAACAGAGTGCTCAAAGAGGCCCTCCCTGCGGAACTGAGAATCCAGGCAGTAGTGTCTAGCAAACGTGTGCAGAGACGCCCACGTGGCCGCTTGGTAAATGTCAGAAACTGGAACACCTGATAGTAGCGTTGCTCCAGCAGGGAGCAACGTCCTCATCAAGCACTCAAGAAAAATATTCCTTAGAACTGTGTTAGTGTCTCTTCAATAAAGTTTTATTCAAATGATTTGTGTCAAGGTTAAATCATATTTTCATTCATTAATGTTATCCTTTTTATAAATCAAAGTAAAATGCCCAATGCATTTCGGGCTTTTAGCCCTTCTTCAGGGGCATGGTATTCTGTTGAGGAAAAACAACACACTTGTAATGTAGTCATGTAAACACAATAAAAATAATTACATTGTTTTCATCAGGGTCTCTTTCATGAAAAGTTCCTTATATCCCTTCAGAACGTGATGTTTAAGATTGACAGTCTCTGTAAACCTCACACTTAAACAAAACATTGGAGCTGGTATAACATCAAACATGTGGGTTGCGTGACTTTATCATGCTACATGCATTGTGGTACAGTGATTTTATCCCAGATATGTAAAATTCGGTTACCTTCGTCGTCACATGAAAATATCAAAATGTCGATGGGTTGGGTGCCCAGAAAATGTAAGAAACCTGTGATACACACAAAAGTGCGTTTTAGCCACGTTGTTCAAAACGAAAAGGGTGTTGGAAGGTTGAATTAAATGGATTTACATACCGGCGTCGGTATCCGGCGTTCTACGCTTTGCGGGATGCTTTTGTAAAAAAGCCTTAAGTATTCATGCGAGACTTTTTCTAAAACTAAAGGCGTGCAGATGATTACAGATCGGCAAAGCGTAACGGTATTAGCATGAGGCCAAATTGTATTTCGCACTTAGCGGGGCTTACCGGCAAGGTAACGAAAGGTAGAAGTAGTCGGGTCCCGAAGCGATCCGAGTGGCGGTAGCGGTACACGGCTTTTGGGAAACAGGGTGAATTTAACCCGGAAGATCCTGTGAACAGGCCGGGCCTGGTGAGACATCGACATAAACGTAGGACTGCATTCACGAAAATGAATTCCCACAACAAATATGGCGGGGCTAAACAACGAAGCGCTGTTAAAATCACGTGTGTTCTAAAGGTTGATGGAGTGGATCGATCGGTTTCGAAGGGATATCGGAAAAAGGTGTAAATAAATGAATGAATGTGCAATTCTACTGTCCAAGAAAACAGTAAACAAAAACAACATTAGTTAGACAATTAAATGGAGTATGACTGTCCTTCAATAAGTGAAGATGGAGTTATTAATCTATCAACCAAGGAGCTCTCAAACATGGAAATGAATGTACTACAAAAAGGAACATCATTTGTGTCCACTTTTCATTCCAACCTACTAGACACACAAATTAGTACATATAAATTTATGAGGACATTACGATTACGACACTTTTTCTCGAACATCATCCCTATTACGGAAGAGCCACCCAAAGATACATTGATGGGCCTTAGGAGCAAAAGCAAATACATTCCTCCGGTAAGCCACAAAGTGCTTGATGCCTTTGAAAAAATTGTTCACAAAGAAATTGAAAAGATCTATAAACAACCTAAATCAAAAATGAGCAATTTATCAAAAAATGAACGGAACATTCTCAAAAACCTTGCCAACAACCCAGAAATCACCATCCGCCAAGCGGATAAGGGAGGAGCACTTGTGATTATGGATGCCAAATTTTACAATGATCGAGTCAATGAACACATTAATGACAGTAACACCTACTACAAAGTGGATTACAATCCCACGAAAGCATTCACGGACATATTGGTCAATCTTATTGATAAAACTATTGAATTGGGAGTTATCGGACAGAAAGAAAAACAATATCTTGTGAAAACCAATCCATCCATACCCTACATATACATGTTACCCAAGGTGCATAAACACCCAACACACCCACCTTGCAGGCCCATCGTTTCAACGATCAACTCAATACACGAACCCATTGGACGTTACATCGATAAACATTTACAACCATTGGTCCAATCCATGACCACTTATATAAAAGACACCACGCATTTTCTAACAACTCTGGAAAATCACAAACCTTTATTCACCAATGACATGCTGTTATGTACCATTGATGTACAAGCTTTGTACACATCAATTCCTCATAATTTGGGACTGGATGCCACCGCATCATTTCTAATGACATCAGAAATGGAGGAAGGACTAAAAGTATTCATTATGGAACTTCTAAATTTCACACTTTACCAAAGTTATTTTTCGTGGCAAGAGCAATACTTCATCCAGAGTTCTGGTACATCCATGGGCAATTGTGCCGCACCGTCATACGCAAATTTGTTTATGTACAGGTTTGAGTTGGATAATATTCTAAACAAAAAATGCTGGACTGACAATCTTTTACTGTATAGGAGATATATCGACGATATATTTATCCTCTGGAAAGGCACAAAGATTGAGTTGTTACAAGCCATTGAAGGTTTAAATGATGTAAACGACCGAATCAAATTTACACACAGCATACAAACTGAACAAATATCGTTCCTGGACGTATTAATCACCAAAAATGAAAAAGAATTGGACACCAGCGTTTTCACAAAAGCCACAGATCGCAACAATCTGTTGCATTTTCACAGTTTCCACCAACCGTCTCTCAAGAAACACTTGCCGTACTCCCAACTACTGCGAATAAAAAGGATTTCCTCCACCGAGGATTCACTACAAAAAGATACAAAAATCTGCATTGAGAAATTCAGTGAGCGAGGTTACCCCCAAGAGATTCTTGAACAAGCATCACTAAAAATGAGCAAACTCGACCGACAGACTTTGTTGCAACCCAGATCAAAATCACCTACAAAAGATAGAATGGTCTTTGTTTCTAAGTATTCAACTGAAAGCTTCAGAATTAAACGAATAATATTGAAAAATTGGCCTTTACTATCGACAGAGGATGATTTCAATTGCATTTTTCAAAACCCACCGAGGTTTGCATATCAAAGATCAAGGAACATAAAAGAAGTGCTCAACAAAAAAAGTTTGGAACCACAAGTTTCATTCAAAGGAACCATCCCTTGCTTAAATTGTGGAAATTGCAATGCTATAATTAAGGGAAAGGAGATGAAACACCCAAGTAAAGGTACCACCATTCCTTTACGAGTGACCGCTACATGCGACAGCAAAAATGTTGTTTATCTTATCAAATGCCCGTGCGGCTTGGCATATGTTGGTAAAACTGAGAGAAAAATCAAAACTCGAATAATTGAACACAAGAGCAGCATTAGAACCAAGAATCTTAAGTCGCCTTTGGCAAGCCACTTCAATGACAACAATCACACTCCAAGCCAACTGCGTTTCTTGATTTTGGAATCTGTTCCTATTCTACCAGGCAGAGACAACTCACAACACCTTCTACGTAGAGAAGTATTCTGGATATCCTATTTGAACACTTGTCAACCAAAAGGTCTCAATGACCGTATGGACCTGAATTGCTTTATTTAATAGTGATAATGATTCTGCCTGATTTATTTAATCATGATGATGCTTTATTTAATAATGATGATGTTTGGTAAAGTAAGATGTTAAACATTTGTGATAACTCCATCTTCACTTATTGAAGGACAGTCATACTCCATTTAATTGTCTAACTAATGTTGTTTTTGTTTACTGTTTTCTTGGACAGTAGAATTGCACATTCATTCATTTATTTACACCTTTTTCCGATATCCCTTCGAAACCGATCGATCCACTCCATCAACCTTTAGAACACACGTGATTTTAACAGCGCTTCGTTGTTTAGCCCCGCCATATTTGTTGTGGGAATTCATTTTCGTGAATGCAGTCCTACGTTTATGTCGATGTCTCACCAGGCCCGGCCTGTTCACAGGATCTTCCGGGTTAAATTCACCCTGTTTCCCAAAAGCCGTGTACCGCTACCGCCACTCGGATCGCTTCGGGACCCGACTACTTCTACCTTTCGTTACCTTGCCGGTAAGCCCCGCTAAGTGCGAAATACAATTTGGCCTCATGCTAATACCGTTACGCTTTGCCGATCTGTAATCATCTGCACGCCTTTCGTTTTAGAAAAAGTCTCGCATGAATACTTAAGGCTTTTTTACAAAAGCATCCCGCAAAGCGTAGAACGCCGGATACCGACGCCGGTATGTAAATCCATTTAATTCAACCTTCCAACACCCTTTTCGTTTTGAACAACGTGGCTAAAACGCACTTTTGTGTGTATCACAGGTTTCTTACATTTTCTGGGCACCCAACCCATCGACATTTTGATATTTTCATGTGACGACGAAGGTAACCGAATTTTACATATCTGGGATAAAATCACTGTACCACAATGCATGTAGCATGATAAAGTCACGCAACCCACATGTTTGATGTTATACCAGCTCCAATGTTTTGTTTAAGTGTGAGGTTTACAGAGACTGTCAATCTTAAACATCACGTTCTGAAGGGATATAAGGAACTTTTCATGAAAGAGACCCTGATGAAAACAATGTAATTATTTTTATTGTGTTTACATGACTACATTACAAGTGTGTTGTTTTTCCTCAACAGAATACCATGCCCCTGAAGAAGGGCTAAAAGCCCGAAATGCATTGGGCATTTTACTTTGATTTATAAAAAGGATAACATTAATGAATGAAAATATGATTTAACCTTGACACAAATCATTTGAATAAAACTTTATTGAAGAGACACTAACACAGTTCTAAGGAATATTTTTCTTGAGTGCTTGATGAGGACGTTGCTCCCTGCTGGAGCAACGCTACTATCAGTTGTTTATCATACTCCCATGACCCAGAAGGGAGATCTCGTCTAGCACCTACATACATCCAACGAAAGATTTACAAACTTTATTTCAAAAATCACGAGTGCGAGGATTCTGTCATCACCAGAAACTGGAACACTACACTGGAGAGCCGTGGTGGCTCTTTTGCCCAGGAACAATGGGCTCCAAGGCCTTCAGGAGGCTGTCTCTTCCCCAAGGCGTAACATTTTTATGCAAAAGATGACCCAGCATGAAATAGTCGTCTTCTGAACTGCTCGCCCCTTCTTTACCCTCACGTACCCTATGAATAGTTGGTTGTTCACCCAGAACTCTTTTGTACAATCAAGGTAGAACAAGAACGCTCTTTTTGAGTCCAGACAATGGAGACACTCTACTTCCTTGGAAGTATGCGGAGGCGCATAGAATGTGGGCAGAGAAACAGATTGGGCCATATGGAAAGGTGTTACCACCTTAGGCAGAAAAGATGCCCTAGTGCTGAACACTACTTTGTCTGGAAACACGGTCAGGTAAGGAGGCTGAGATGACAGTGCTTGTAGTTAACTCACCCTCCTGGCAGAAGTAATTGCCACTAAAAAGGCTGTTTTTATACTGAGCAGCATAAGCGCACAATTGAGCAGATTTTCAAATGGTGCACACTTCAAAAAATTAAGGACCAAATTAAGGTCATAATAAGGGCATAATAAAAGGCGAAGGGGTGAACATATGGGTTAGCCCCTTCAAAAATCTCTGAGCAAGAGACGATCTGAAAATAGATGGCTGATCAGGCAGCCAAAGAAAAGCAGGCACTGCCGAAAGGTAGCCCTTCAGAGTGCCCAGAGCAGAGCCCCGCTGGGCCAATGAGACAATAAACAGAAGGACATCTAACAGAAAAGCAAAGGAAAGGGTCAATAGACCGTTCTGTACAGTAGTTACAAAACCTTTGCTATCAGTAGGTGTAAACCAACTTCGTGGAGGGACGCCTGGCTGCCAGAATAACCTCAAAGACTTCGGCAGGAAGGTCAAAATCTGTCAAATGCCGCTGCTCAATCTCCACGCAAGGAGGTGGAGTGTACCAGTTCCGGTGGAGGACCCTTCATTGCTGCTGAGACAGAAGATCCTCCTGAAGAAGGAGCCTGACCAAAAGATTGATGCTCATCTGTAGAAGCTTGGGATACCAGACTCTCCGTGCCCAGTCCGGAGCCATAAGGATGACTTGGGGCCGGTTGCTCATAATCTTCTTGAGCACGCTGGGTTAGAGTGGTATGGGCGGAAAGGCGTATAGGAGGCCTGTGCTCCACTTGCAAAAAAAAGCGTCGCAGAGCGAGCGTTGCCTTGAAAACTTCAACGTGAAAACTGCGGACATTACACGCTCTCTTCAGAGGAAAACAGATCTAACCAAGGATGTCCCCACTGTAGAAAGAGAACGTGCACCACCTCCGGATGGAGACACCACTCGTGAGCCACAAGGCATAGGCAGCTTAGTTCATCTTCTCTGGCGTTTAGAAAACCTGCCAGATGTTGAACCACCAGGTAAATGCCCTGTTGTTCCAGCCAAGTCCAGAGTCGCCGGGCCATCTGACAAAGGGTCCACGACCCCACTCCGCCCTGTTTGTTGCAGTACCAAATGGCGGTAGTGTTGTCTGTGAACACTTGAACTAGCCTTCCTTTGCGGGATGATAAAAAGGCTTTCAGTACCTGCTGTACCAATGAGGCAATAAACAGAAGGACGTCAGTGCGCTTTATAAATGCATCTTAACATTAACATTAACATCTGACAGGAAAGCAGACAAAGGAAAGGGTCACTAGACCATTCTGTACAGTAGTTACAAAACCTTTGCCATCAGTAGGTGTAAACAACTTTGTGGAGGGACGCCTGGCTGCCAGAATAACCTCATAGACTTCGGCAGGAAGGTCAAAAGCTGTCAAATGCCGCTGCTCAATCTCCACGCAAGGAGGTGGAGTGTACCAGTTCCGGTGGAGGACCCTTCATTGCTACTGCGACAGAAGATCCTCCTTAAGAAGGAGCCTGACCAAAAGATCGATGCTCATCTGTAGAAGTTTGGGATGCCAGACTCTCCGTGCCCAGTCCGGAGCCATAAGGATGACTTGGGGCCGGTTGCTCATAATCTTCTTGAGCACTTTGGGTAAGAGTGGTATGGGCGGAAAGGCGTATAGGAGGCATGTGCTCCACTTGCAAAAAAAAAGCGTCACAGAGCGAGCGTCGCCTTTGAAACTTCAACGTGAAAACTGCGGACATTGCACGCTCTCTTCAGAGGAAAACTGATCTAACCAAGGCTGTCCCCACTGTAGAAAGAGAACGTGCACCACCTCCGGATGGAGACACCACTCGTGAGCCACAAGGCATAGGCAGCTTAGTTCATCTTCTCTGGCGTTCAGAAAACCTGCCAAATGTTGAACCACCAGGTAAATGCCCTGTTGCTCCAGCCAAGTCCAGAGACGCAGGGCCATCTGACAAAGGGTCCACGACCCCACTCCGCCCTATTTGTTGCAGTACCAAATGGCGGTAGTGTTGTCTGTGAACACTTGAACTAGCCTTCCTTTGTGGGATGGAAAAAAGGCTTTCAGTACCAACTGGATCACACCAAGCTCAAACATATTGATATGGAGCTTGGCTTCTGTCGTAGACCAGAATCCTCTGATCTCCACCTCTCCCAGATGGCCGCCCCAACCCAGGAGGAACTCATATGTGCCTACCATGAGATCTGGGTGGGGATGGGAGAGGGGTTTGCCTGTGACCCAATTGGGGTTTGCCTGTGCCCTCCAATATCTGAACTAGGTCGGTGAGAGTTCCTCGATGCTGCACCCCTTGGAACTTCAAGTCCCACTGCAGATCCTGCATGTGCCATCTGGCATGGTCCACTAGCAGGATCCAGGAAGCCATGTGGCTCAACAGCCTCAGTCAGTCTCACCGAAATCCAGGTTAGAGGCTGAAACTTCAGTATCATAGCCCGCATTTGCCATTCGGGAGGACACGCCCATATCTGCACTGTGTGCAGAACCGCTAAAATGAAAGGGAGCTCAGGTGTGACTTCGGCACATTGATAGTGAGCAGGAGGTTCGCCATAATCTGGAGATGGAAGAGCGCTGTTTGGACGAGCCCGCCTTCAAAAATCAGTCATCGAAATAGGGAAAGACTGGAACTCCTGATGTCAGCAGATGAGCTGCGACCACTGTCATCACCTTGGTGAACACCCGAGGGGCATCGGTGACGCTGAAGGGGAGCACGCCAAACTGAGAGTTCTTTTTTGAGGAAGTATTGGAGGGCTCTGAGGTCTAGGATAGGACAAAGGCCTCGGTGCTTCTTCGGAACCAGAAAATAGAGGGAATAGCAACCACAGCCTATCTCTGGTCCGGGGACCCTCTCTATAGCTCCCTTGGCCAAGAAAGTCTTGAAATCGTTGCAGAGTAAAGCAAGGTGATCCTCCGACAACTGATCGTAAGTTGAAGGCATGGAGGAAGGAGTAGTCTCGAAGGGGAGGGAGTAGCCCCTTTGGACTATTTGCTGCACCCACCCTTCTGAGGTGATATCTCCCCAGTGGTGGAGGTGAGGGCATATCCTGCCAGCAACTGGACATCCATGATCCAGAGGATCGCACAAGTAGGGTTTGCAGTGGAGGAGGGGGTTGTTGCTTGACCTGACATCTGGCTACCCATTCCACTGGGTTGGGCGAACTGCGTCCGCGGACCCACAGCGGTTGCTGGACTTAAGGGGTCCTCTGGCTGAAATAGAGTTGGCGCGGTTGAAGCCCCTCCCATAGCCACAAAAGGGGCAAAAAGCAGACAAAGGCCGGGATGATGTGGAGAGACTTAAGGACTTGGTCGTAGCCCACGATTTCTTAAAATGCCCAAGTGATGCGTCCGCCTTGTCTCCAAAGATACGGGAGCCATCAACGGGCATGTCCATAAGGTTAGCTTGGACATCCCCTGAAAAGCCAGGCGTCCTCAGCCAGGCGTGATGCCTCGCGGCCACCAACGAGGAAATTGCTTTGCCTAGCAAGATTGATGTATCTAAGCCACATCGTATGGCAAACTTAGCCGCATCTCCCCCGTCTGTAATTGCTAGGGAGAGGAGAGCTCGGTCCTCCTCAGAGACTCTGGGAAGCACTTGCACAACCGTATGTATCCCATAGAGAATGGGAGTGACAACCCAAGAGGCAATTCTAGACTGTTGGAAGAAAAGATTTTCTTACCCATACTTTCCAGCCTTTTGGATTCCCTGTCCGGGGGTGAGGAAGGGAATGCGCCCTGGGAGGGGGAGGCTTGGACCACCAAGCTCTGTGAGGTGCGGTGGGTTGAAAGGAAAGCTGGGTTGGCCAGTGCAGGGCGGTGGGGAATGGTTCTTTTCACAGGAGCTCCTGTGCTGGGCTTGGGCCAGGTGCCCAGTAGAACATCTGTTAAGGCCTAGGTGATAGGCAGCAAGGGTCCAGAGGAAGAGACACCAGGCTGCAGGACCTCCGTCAGGATATTAGGCTTGACTACCACCATAGGCGGCTGCACCATCATTGCAAATGAACCTCCCTCATCCGAAGCCAGGTTAGAGGGAAACAGCATGCTAGAATTTGGAGAGGTGTCCAGGCCGCTGGCATGACCCAGGTCCTCATACCAGTCTAGGTCATAATTGGGTTGCAGGATTTCTTAGGGACCCTGCTGCCTTCCCAATCTTCATCCTCCATGCCTAACCCTTCAGAATAGGGCAGGTTGAATGGCGTGTCGTCAAAATGATGATTGGGGAGATCTAAGATGGCCCATGGCTGGAGCTAAAGGCACAGAACCTATGGGGCCTCCTTCAGCTGAACCTGCGGGCCCGAAGGCGCACCAGCAGGATCAGGCCATCCAAATATGGCGCACATGGCATCATAAAATTCCTTTAGATGGGCAGGGGTAGCTCCTGGCACTGGAAATGGAGGGAAACGCGGAGAGGAGCTGCAAATGTTGAGGCTCTTCAGTCTCCTGTGATGGACGGGGTGAAGTCTGTGATGCTTCTTACCTGATTGCGAGGACTTTGAGCAAGACTTTGAACCCCTGGTGCGGTGCTCGGACCATCTCCTCAACCAAAACTGGGAGCGAGATCAAGGAGGTCACCTCCGTAGCGCCAACGCCGAGCTGCAATCAGCTTTAGGCACCGCTCCCTGAAAGCCTTCGGCGCCATGGCCCAGCAATTGGAGCACGATTGTGTCATGGTCGAGCTCCAGGCACCAGAGACACACTAAATGGGAGTCCGTGACTGACATGGCACCGTGACAGGCACCACACGGCTTAAATCCTGAGGCTTTCTTACTCGACATACGTAGCACAACCAAAAGAGTTGACAAAAAGTCTAAGAAGTTTGTCAAAAAGTGACTCGGGTAGCTCTCTTCGATGGATCTGCACTGGCTGGCGCTTAGAGAAAAGAACTGATGTCAGCGCACCGGGGTGGCACCTATATCGATGATGTGGACGTCACGCCATACCCGACACCTACGGCGTCACGCGGAGTCGACCGACGCCACCTATCAGGGCACAGGGGTACTGCTATCAAAAATCTTCCAGATCCAGCCGGACGCCTGGAAGTTCAAAGGTAAAGAACCTGTGGCTAGACGTGTCTATCCGATGTTTTATTACCTACAGCGAAACTCTTGTTTAAAGTTTTTATATCACTTTTTATTCGTTTTATAGCAATACATTGCAAAAATGTAAGTCAACTGAAACTAAGGCAAAGGGGCAATCACAGGGCTTCACGTATAATTACGTCAAACGATGACGAGCAGTCCATGCACCCCTGACCTTTCTTATATTTCTTTTTGCAGAGTTGTACTATAACCTGCCTGATCTGTGGGCGCACAATAGTTCATGTCCCTCTGCCATTTACACGCGGAGGGAGCTTCTGCCTATGATCAGTGGCGCGCAATATCATGCTTGGCTATCAAGAATCCCAGCCCCGCATGCAATATTTGCACAATGGAAAAGGACTAACCTCCCTTATGCCCAGAACGGCAACTTTAGGTTAAAGGTTACTTGGCTTGCATATGATTCTGGCCAAGTTATAAATGGACAGTCTCAGATCACATGGTAAAATGTAGCGCGGGTCTTGTATTATGTACAAACTGGGCTATTGCTGCTGCCCTTCCTTCACACCCAATGGGTGGGGGGGGGGGAATGGGGAGGGGGTTAGGACATCCTGTGCAGGTAAATGCACTGTATTGCTCTGCTATTTGAGGGGATGGCCTGGAGCCGTGCTGCTATCTTTGTCTCCTGACAATCCTTGTCATCCAGCTCATCTAGGTTTTGCTCCTAAACTGCCCTCATCTTGCCCATTAGTGAAGTTAAGGACTGAGGACCTATACAGTACAGAAATGTCCTTGCGTCCCAGTTGTTTTAGCCCTAATTTGACCTTCAGATGGAAATTCTGGGACATTCTTCAGAGCCTCATTGTGTGCGTGGCGGAGCTGTAGGAATCCGAAAAACTGGAATCAGTGAAGGTTGTACGTCCGTGTGAGTTGCTCAACATATTTTATATGGTCATTTTATCATGTCACTAGCAAGATATCCAAATGAGATCCCAGGATTTAAAGCTTACCAGTCTTGTGACCTGACAAAACTGAGTCCATACCACAGAAAAGTCAAATTTGTGCTTTGCCCAGCCATTTATTGTACTTCAGCGCTTCTCACGCTAGCACAGCAAATGAAAATGAGCTATTTGAGGGTGAGAATGGTAAGAGCAGCTCTATAAGTGTAAAGTTCCATGCAGCCCGTGCAGGGAAGAGCGGTGGGTGGGGTGTATTTCATTATTTAATTTTCGCTCATGGCCATCTGTCAAATCCCCCCTCCCCCAATCTGGCCCCACCACCCTTACATGCATGGGCCGCAGCTCGTTCCATGCTGTTCTGAGGTGTTGAGTTCAAGTTGCAATGCCAGATCTTTGCCATCCCTGAACAACGAGTCTTCTATTGCCATCATCAGCACTGCCCAGTAGTAAAGGTTTAAGTCATGAACATCCGAGCACTTCGAATAAGTCACAGTGTACTTGTATGAGACCCTTGGTCATTTACTGCCCCAAATTTACCTGGTGACTATGGCCTGCAAGAAGGACAAAAAGACCATCTATAAGATGTAGGGACAATTCTGCAGGATGGACTGAAAAGGAGTATAAAGCCATCCGTCCCACCATAGAGATGGATAAGGAGGACCATATGTCCATATTACCACAGCACTATTATTAAGGTCCCAGGCCTTCGCTGGTCCAGGGTGACTGCTGTACTCATGTATTTAAACTGATCTTCCGCTATCTGCGAGTAGCACTGAGAGGGTTCTGTGCATTGGCACCCGGCACCTGTCTAAAGCTGGATTTTTGCCAGTTAACCATCAGTCTAGAGGCATCTGTATACACCTGCAACATCTGTCACAGTCTCGATTGCGAGCCCTCTGGTTGTTGTAGGAACGGTACGATGTCCGCATAGAGGAATGTTGTATCTTCTGACAATTCAGGCAAGCATTACCCTATTTGTATGTATGTATGTATGTATTTATAATCTTTTATAGCGCGTATCTGTCACCCCACGGGTATCCTGGCGCTTTGACTGATGAAAATCCTGCCATACATCCTACTGGAATTTGGGATTAAGAAGATGCGGTCCTAGGAAACAGATGGGTTTTTAGGAGTTTCTTGAAAGAGAAAAAGTCTTGCGTACTTCTCAATCCTAACGGAAGAGTATTCCATAGTCTGGCTGCCGTAAAGCTGAAAGATCGTCCGCCCAACCGAGCTCTCAAGACTTTAGGCACCACAGCAAGATGAGCGGAAGCCGAGCGAAGGGATCTCGGCGGAGTGTACCAGTGAAACATGTTCTGAAGTGGTACTGGGCCAAGTCCGTGGAGGGCCTTGAATACAATACATACAGATTAACTATTAACTGTGTACCACGTCTAACCACTCTGCCATGAGTTCAAAGGCGAGGGTGAAGAGGAGTGCAGAGAAGTGATATCCCGGCCATGTGCCTCGTTCAATAGGAAGGGGATTAAAGAATAGCCCATGATGCAGATCCTGGCTCTGCAATGCAGTTGGAGATCGCCGATCGTGCTAGTTCTAATCTTGTGGTAATCAGTTGTGTCTTGACTGCAAAGCCGGTTCTTGAGCCAATGATCTTCAGCTTTATTTAATCAGGGAAATTTTAGAGCCTCTGCTTTTCTGCCTCAAGTTCATGGCGGTCTCCACTACCACCAACTTTCTTGCACTTTACTGGAGTGCAGAAATAAGATAGCTACTGGAGCTGGTCACCCCTACCCTGGAACTTCCAAATCAAAGTGTCTAGTGAGGGAACAGCATCTGAAGCTTAACACAGCTCCATACTAAAAGGAAATGTATTCCTTAAAATAACTTTTGTCTTTTTAATCAGAATGGAAAATAAAGTAGGCAACAGGTAGCAAATGCACCTATTATAACTTAAGTTAGTTTAATATTATGTGCCACAGCTTATAGTCAAAACCAAGGCAGAAACATTTGCATGAAAGTTAAATTCTTTGGATATTTTGACACTTAGACCAACAAAGAACTGCTACCAGTTCTGCATGATCCATTTTTTTAATGAAATGTCTTCTGGTTTATCATATCACCAGAATCCTCGCATCTAAATCAAGTTAAAGGAGTATGATGCACAGAGCTAACAGTTAAGTAGCATTTATATCTAACTGGTACCTGGACCACGTTCTGTGCATGATTAACTTCTATCCACTGAAAACTGTGTTTTTGCTCTTCTGTTTGTGCTGTTGTTGTATGTAATTAAATTAGGTGCTATGAGAGGAGTTTAGGCTACAACTCGATAGACTCCACCCAGCGCCCTGACCGGTTCACCTACTTAATGGAGGCCCCAGCACGACTCCATTGAGCAGGTCCTCAGGATATGACTCCCCTGGTTGCTCGCTACGCCTGAAGTCCTCCATTCAACTCCATTTTACTTTTCATGCTAGTTTTTCCCTCTAACTTTGCTTACTTTCACGCTCACCTTTACCTCTCCTTAACTCTTACTTTTCAGGCTTGTTTTCCCCTTTAACTTTGATTTGATTTGATAGCGGATTTATAGAGCGGGTAGCTACCCTCAGGCGTCCCAGCGCTAAAGTGACAGTCTAATAGTGCTCCTGTGGAGGGATTATTGAGGGAACAGCCAGGTTTTCAGTAGTCTGCGGAATGTAAGCAGATTATTTTCTTTGCGGATGCTGATGGGGAGGCTATTCCAGAGCTTAGGAGCGTTGTAAGAAAAGTGGCGACCGCCCGTGCGAGCTCTTCTTATTCTGGGGACGATGGCCAGAAATAGTGAGTCCGACCTGAGCTGTCTGATGGATTTGTGGGGCTTAATGAGAGGTCTTAATATGGGTGGGCCTTTGCCTTGTAAGATTTTGTGGAAGATACACAGGGCTTTGAAGGCGATGCGCTCCTGGATGGGAAGCCAATAAAGTGGCTTGAGGGAGGGTTTAGCTGAGCACCTTGGGTTCGTCCCCGTTAGTAGTCTTGCTGCCGCATTTTGGGAGTGCTGAAGTTTTTTTATAACAGCTACTGGCGCGCCCAGGTACAAGGCGTTTCCGTAGTCCAGTCTCGCTATGATGAGGCCCTGGATCAAAATTTTCCTAGACGGGGGGGGGGGGGGGGGGGGGGAGGGGGGATGAGAGGGAGGATCTTCCAAGCTGCTCGCATGAGCCCAAAGCAGGTGCCGGCTGTCTTTCTTGCTTGGGCTCTGAAGTTAAGGTCCTGGTCGAGCCAAAAGCCCAGGCTCCTGATTTCTTGTTTAGGTGTGGGAGGGGTGCCCATGCTGGATGGCCAGGCGAGGGTTTTAGGGAGTTTGTTTGGGTCGCTTAGGAGCATGATTTCGGATTTCTCTCCGTTAAGTTTGAGTCTGGAGTCGCCCATCTATTTGGATATTTTATGCAGGCATGAGACTAGGTTCTCCATGGATTGGTCAGCCTGGTTGATGGAGACGACTAGTTGTGTGTCGTTGGCGTACATGACCACCTTTATGCCGAATGGTGAGGCGATGTTGTCTAAAGGGGCCTTGTAAACAGTAAAAAGGGTGGGGCTCAGGGAGGATCCCTGGGGAACCCCACAGTTCAGGGGGAAAGCTTTGGAGCGACCATAGTTGTCTGCTACTTGCAAGGTCCTGTGTTCCAAGAATGATTGTAGCCAGGCCAGGGCAGTCCCAGTGATGCCGATTTTTTGGAGACGGTGGAGGAGGATGGTGTGGTCCACCGTGTTGAAGGCAGCGCTCAGGTCCAGGAGGATCACTGCCACTGATCCCCCAGCGTCCAAGATGGACCTTGTCTCCTCTGTTACGGCCAGGAGGGCGGTGTCAGTCCCTGTCCTGGTCTGAACCCTGTCTGGGAGTGGCGAAGGAGGTTGTTTGTCTCTAGAAAAGTAGAGAGCTGTTCATTTACAATTCTTTCTGCCACTTTGCTGATGCCTGGGAGGAGGGAGATGGGTCTGAAGTTTGAGGGGTTCAGGGGGTCTAGGTTGGGTTTTGTGATAAGTGCCCATACTGTTGCACTTTTCCAGTTGACGGGGACTGTCCCGCTGGAAAGGGAGGCATTTATCAGCCTGGTGAGAAGAGGGGATATTGTGGGGGCTACTAGTTTCAGTTTGCTCATTGGAGCTGGGTCGTCCGGGGAGCCACTCTTCACAAGGTTGAGAGTTGTCGCCAACCTCTCGATGGAGATGGGGAGGAAGGCCTTCAGGGCGGGGGCGTCTTGATCGATAGGACCTGCTGGCGGGTCGGTAGGGGGGTGGGGTTTGGGAAAGGTCATAATGATCTTGAGGATTTTAGATGAGAAATACTCCGCGAGTTGGGTACATCTGGCGCCGGTGGGATCAGCGGCCGGCTGCGGTTCGGGAACTTACATGAGAGATTTTACTATGCGGTAGGTATCCTTAGAGGAGTTGGAGGCAGCTAGGATTTTCCCTTCGTAGTAGGTGGCTTGCGTATTTTTGATGAGGGTTTTATATTGCTTCATGGACGATTTATAGGTTTCTTTGCTGTTAGGAGTCCAATCTTTCCTCCAGAGGCGTTCGAGTCTTTTACATTTTTTCCGTAGTTCCCGCAATTCTGGGGTGAACCAGGGGGACTTAAAAGATACCCTCTTACTGGGGAGGTACTTGACGGGGAGAACCGCGTCCAAGGATGATTCTATCCAATCTCGGATTTGAGTGTCTGCTAGCGAGGGGTCCGGGTTCAGGGTGGGGGTGGAGGCTATCAGCAGGCTAGACCAGGCGTCCGTGTCTAGGTTGTGCCACGGTGAGAGGGAGCTTGGGGGAGAAGATTGTGGGTGATTTCGGTGAAGATTGGAAGTTTGAGGAGGATAAGATGGTGATCAGTCCAGGGGATGGGTAGGGGCAAGGATGAGGTGAGTTCCGGGATGTTCGAAAAAATAGGGTCCAGGAGATGGCCCTTATTATGGGTGGGCTGAGAATTTTTCAAGGAGAGGCTGAGTGCTGCTAGGTCTTCTTTAATGTCACCAGCTATTTTGTTCCCTGGGTCATCGAAGTGGATGTTAAGGTCTCCTAGTACCGTAAAGTTGGAGGATAGACAGGCTAGGGAAGTGGCAGTCTCCACCAGGGAGTTAGGGAACTGTCCGAGTGGGCCCGGGGTCAGTAAATTAACAGCCCCGACAGCGTTTTCTCCAGGGAGAGATGTAGGAAGAAGTGAGAGTTTTCGCAGTTGAGGATTGGGCTGTCCTTAAGTTGGCAGGTAAGATGGGCTTTGATGATGAGTGCAATGCCGCCTCCTGATCCTTGGGGTCTATCTAGATGTTTAATTGTGTAGCCCGGAGGAAGGGCTTGAACTATGTCTGGGTCGGAGGATGAGTTGATCCATGTTTCTGTGAGGAACAGCACATCTAAGTCATTGTACAATATTAGATCGTTTAACTCGTTGCTGTGCTTGGGGAGGGATCTGCAGTTGAGCAGAGCCATTTTGATTGTCGTAACTTTAAGAGGTGAGTGGGGGGTGAGTCTATATGAGCAATGGTTACATTTGTTGTACTGTTCATCAGGAGAGATTGAGTGGAGACAGGGGTCATGGGTACTCATAGCGAGTTTCCGGAGAGTGCTTGAAGAGTAGCTGATGGCTGACGAGATGAGAGGAGCAGGGGGACTGGGCCCTGGGCCCGAGCTGGCGCAGACGGGTTTACCTTTGGCGCCCGCAGCGCGCGTCCGCTGCGCGTCCAACTGAGGCATATCCTTAAGGGGCGGAGGGGTGGGCGTGGCCTCAGGTTAGTGGGCGTGGCTCGTTATCGGCTGATGGCGGCAAGAATAAGGGTTTACCCGCGGCAGCGTTCACATCGGCTGCGCGGGGTGATTACGATCGAATTTGAAGGAGGGGGAGTACCCTGGGGAGAGTGCAACAAGCAGGTAAAAACAGTTTTAACACAGGCAAATTGTTAAAAAACGACTATGCGGTCCTCCCGGCTTCCGCTCAGGAGCTGTCTAGTAGACTGAAATGTGAACTAAGAATTAGCGCGACTTATATATTCTAATGTGGTGTGGCCTCAGGTTAGTGGGCGTGGCCTCGTTATCGGCTGATGGCGGCAAGAATAAGGTTTTACCTGCGGCAGCATTCACGTCGGCTGCGCGGGGTGATTACGATTGAATTTGAAGGAGGGGGAGCGCCCTGGGGAGAGTGCAACAAGCAGGTAAAAACAGTTTTAACACAGGCAAATTGTTTGCTCTCAGACTTCTCATCCTCAACCCCGGACAACGCAACAACTACAACCTTGCCTCCCAGCGAGCAAAGTCAGGACCTTTCCCCGACCGGAATTGAACATTCCACTGCAGCACATAACCCTCAGCTCCGGAAATTCCACCTCTCACTACTGCTACAGTTCAACTTCAAAGCCTGCTAATCAACACCTGATCACTCCACAAGCACATCAGTGAGATCTGGGACACCATCACCTCCCTCACACCTGACATCATCATCCTCACTGAGACATGGCTTAAGCCGGCATCAGCACCTGACATCGGCATCGCCACACCATACTGATACAAGATAATTCACTGGACTGTACCAATAAACAAGGTGGTGGAATAGCCATCATCCACAATGAATCCCTCAACTGCACAGCTACCACAGACATTCCTATCCCCAGCATGGTAACACCTCAATTTCCACATCAATACTAACTGCAAAACAATAACCAGAGACACTCTTGCCTACAGACCACCTGGACCACGCCCTGCCTTCTGCAACACTATCGCCGGCTTTATCACCTCACTAGCCTTCAACTTTAAAAATGTCCTCTTCCTCTGTGCCCCCAACTTCCACCTGGAAGACACCAAGGACACCAACACAGCCAATGTACTTGAGAGCATGGAGATCCTCCATACTAGTCACGGATCCCACACACATCACTGGACACACTTTCTAAACCATATTCATAGCCAGCAACAGAATCAAATATGGCTACTCCACCAAAATCACCTGGTAAGACTACTCCATTGGACAATTGCAAACCACAACCACACCCTGCACACCAGCTGCCCCCTAACACGATCAACAAGAAATGGAGCAAAGTAACAGAAGTCCTCTGGACCAACTCCCTCATGCTCAATTCTAGCCCCCATATGCCACCACCAACCTCAAGGTGGCAGTCGGAAACTTCGGTGCACGGATCAACACGTGCACTAACCAAGTTGCCCCCCTCAAGCACTCCAACTACAACAGATCCTCCAAACACCACAGGTGGTTCGCACAAGAGCTTAAATCCCAAACGCTCCTGTAAGTGACTTGAAAGGATTAGTCACACCAGCAAAAACAAAGACGGACCGTGACAACTTCAAACTATCCCTCATCAGTTACCACCACCAGTTCAAAGCCACCAAAACAAACACCCAGGTCCTTCGCCTGGACGAGAGCTCAAACCACAGCAAGGAACTATTCTGCATCATCTAGGAGTTCGCCAACCGCACAGCCACAGAGAACACATTCGCCCCTTTGCAGGAGCTCTGCAACACCCTCGCCAACTTCTTCAACACCAAAATCACAAGCATCTATGAGAACTTCAACCTCCAAACGCTGATAACCAAACTCAATAGGCTTTTCAGTAACCCGACCCCAGGAAAGATCACTGAATGCGTGAGAACCTCTATCTGTGGATACAACTGCTGCCATCATGGGCTCCATCCACTCAGGCTAACGCGAAGATGCTTGCCCCCACCACATGTTCAACCTAGAACAAAGCACCATCAGGAAGTTGCTAACCGCAATCATATACGCTTCCATCGCATTTGCATCTTCTCTGAAGGATGGAAACATGCAGAATTCAAACGGCTCCTCAAAAAACCCACCGCAGATCCCAACGCCAAAGAAAGCAATAAACCTCCAATTCGCCTCTTATCTGGAGAAGAACAACCTTCTAGACCTCTTCCAATCTCGATTCCCGCAATTCTCAGACTGATTGAAACCACAGATGACATCAGGACCCTCCTAGACAGGGGAGAGACCACCCCCCTTATCCTCCTCGATCTCTCCGCAGCTTTAAACACTGTGTCCCACTACACCCTCCTGCTCAGCCTCCACGAACTGGGAATCCAAGGGAAAGACCTCTAATGGGTCTCTTCATTGCTCTCTAGACTAATATAAATCGTCCGCATCCCACCTTTCACCTCGGGACCTGAAACAATCTTTGGAATTCCACAATGTTCCTCTCTACGTCCAATCCTTTTCAACACTTACATGGCACCCCTGAACACCCTGGTCAGATCCCACGTGATGAACATAACCTCCTACAGGTGCATGGCCAATGTTGCAGGCTGGATGCACAGTAGAAACCTCAAACTCAACACAGACAAAATAGAAATACTCATCTTCGGGAGCAGCAACTCCGTGTGGGATGACTTCTGGTGGCCAACGGAGCTTGGCTCGCACCCACACCCACAGAGCATGCTAGAAACCCCAGAATAATACTGAACAGCAAGCTCTCGACAAAGAAGCAGATACACTCATCCTCTTGCATTCTCACCCTGCGCTTGCCTAAGAAAATCTTCAAATGGCTCCCCTTCAAAATCAGATGCACCGTCACCCAAGCCCTCCTCACCAGCTGCCTGGACTGTGGCATTTCCCTATACGTGGGAATCACCTCTCAACTACTAAACAGACTCCAGATCATACAAAAGCAGCAGCCGGGCGCATCCTCAATCTCATTAGGCAGACCCACATCTCTCCCACCTCAAAACCATACACTGGCTCCCCATCAGCAAACAGTTCCAATTCAAACTGCTCAGCCACGCCTACAAAGCCCTTCATAACAAGGGCCTATCCTACCTCAACCATAGGGTGAACCTCCACCAACCTACCCCATACTTCGTTTCTATTCACTCTTTTTGGCTCACACTCCCTGCATACACAGAAGCAAGCGGTGGCTACGCATTCTCACACCTGTCATCCAAGTCCTGGAATGGGCGCCTCCTCCACCTCCATACTGCAGGAAATTAAGAAGGTCCTAAAGACTTGGCTTTTTAATTAACTCATCCCAGCAGCATACCCCCTCAACACCTGGATACAGTGCTCTACAAATCCTATTGGATTGATTGTTTCCCAAATGAAGACCAACAATGAAATCATGATGGTCCCCGGATTTTAAATAGAGTGAACAGATCGTTAGTTGGGCAGACATTGGTGGCAGAGTACCCTGCCCACCAAATTCTAAATGAGACTTCCAAGTTCATTATTTAACGTCCACATTAGAAACAAATGACATGAATACTGAGGATATTCTATGTGCATTTAAATAGATGTGCACGTGCCTTTGGAGTCTCCATAACCTTTTAATCTTGATGTAATAATGAAATAATTAATGCATGTATTGATTGAGAATGTTACTGTGAATAAATACTGTTAACAAATGGAATTAGCCTGTCTGCAAAGTGGTACATTATTGTTAATCTTGCCAGTGGTTCTAGTTACCAGAGGGGCTAGAGTGAACGTCCTCGAAGTTGGGGAAACCGGGTTCGAGTCTCGGGAGGGATGCTCAACATTCTGCGATACTGGGCAAATCACTTAATCTTCCAGTGCCTAACAAAATTAATGTGCCTGTTTGTGACACAACTGGTGCTCATGTAAAGCGCTCTGATATCTTTGTGTCAGGTTCGTGCTATATAAAACTACCACAAAAAAAAAATCTTGAGAGGCAATAAAAGCTGATAACTAGGCACCAAGTAGTGTGGATAAGCTCAACTAAGAATAATTTTTACAGTTGAAGGGGATGTACATATAAGTTCTCGTTTTCAGCCTTTAAACGTTCCCACTAATATTGTGACACATTTACCTATGATGCAGGTTTGTTATCAGAGTCCTGGCTCTCCCCCTTTCACACCTGCTAAATGAAAAAACTATACAGGAAATAAATTGTAATCTGCAAACTTCAAGGGCAGTCTCAAGTTGTGGATTTCATGTGTTTGAGAATAAAAATGCCCTTGCAAATTTGACCATAATAAATGTGCCAATAAAAATTATCTTCCTTTCCACCCTTCAGAATATGTATATAGGTTTAACACCGAGTTTAAAATAGGTCTAATAAGCTACATACAGCAGTTGGGTCTAAAATAAAAAAATTCTTGAACATAATTTACCAAACTATTCCAAAGCAGTCTGTTTCAGTTTGGGCAGCACTGCACTGGCCTCAGTCATAGTACATAAATGACTAAGCTCTTTGAAACAGCTCCTACACAGGATGACAGACATCTGATGGTTCCGCATATGGTCCAGATATTTCGCACAAACTTGGGCTTGCCATGGTCTCATACACAGCAAGCCCTAATGTGATATCCAATGAATTTACAGCTGCTTTCAATCGCTTATTGTTCACCTATAAGCGAGTGGCCGCATAATTACAGCCAAGAAGCAACACTGGGGATAATACTCAGCTAATAATAACGTTCTAATAGAATTGTTATTGGGGGATGCTGTAGGAGAGAGCATAATATATACAACAGGCTAGAGGCTGCCAGTGACTCAGCGATCAATGTTTGCCCCTGCAAGTGCACAGCATTTTTTCAGAGGCTTGTTTTAGATCACATTTATGATTCAAGAGAACGTTTTGATAGGTTGTACAGGGCACTAATATTTTCAAACGTGAGCATCACCCCTCATCAGCCAGGCTAGCTTGAATCCAGTGGCAAAGTGAGCCCGGGACCCACGTCTCAGTATACCTGGTGCACTTAGGGTGAGAAAGCAAAAGACACACAGGTCATGGTTGGAATGCAGAGCAAATCAAACATTGAGAAAGCAAAAGACACACAGGTCATGGATGGAATGCAGAGCAAATCAAACATTCACCCACAGTCAAGAGATCTGGGTTAAATCCATTGTTCTTTTGCTCGTCATGCCACCCCTGTTTTGACCCAGACATTTGCAAATCAGTCTTGACCCTGTTCCTCATGGGAACAGTCCAGCCCGTACCACTGGATTCAAGCTAGCCTGGCTGATGAAGAGTAACACTCTGAAAACAATCCCGGGATGCTTGTTTCCAGTCCAGGGAGGGCCTGGCTTGGCAGTTCGGGCTGGACTATTCCCATGAGGAGCAAGGTCAAGACTGATTTGCATACGGATGAGCTTAAACTGGGGTGGCAGGGGAGCAAAAGAGCAATGGATTTTATTCAGATCTCTTGACTGGGGTAAATGTTTGATTTACTCTGCATTCCGTCCATAATCTGTGTCTTTGCCCCATCAGAATATTGGTGCTCCAGTTGCTGAAGGCCAGCTCTACCAACTACAGCACCTTCTCATTGTGCTCCATCCTTGCCCTTGTCACTGCCTGATCGTTTCTGTCTGATTTGCAGATTTAAAGTGGTTTTATTCCTTTACTATCATATCACAGGTGATGTTTTTAATACCCTGTTAGCCCCCTTCTTTGCCCCGCCTTCATCCTCTGACCCCTGCTGACACACATCCACAAAACTATCAACTGCATGAGGCAGGCAAGCTATCAGTGATTTAGGTGAAATGGGGGAGGTGCAGGGATGTTTGTGTTCGGGGCCACTCCCTGCTCTAACATATACTGTCCAGAGAACACAAACGGACACCCAGCTGCCTCAATTAATTCACTACCATCAGCAAGAGCGCCATTATTTTCCTCCGCCCTCGTCTAGGGCGCTATCTTAGCAAAGGCCGCCTTGGCCCGGCTGCCAACTGAATAGAGAGGTTGCTCTCATGAGGTGACCTAATCAGTGAAATAGAGCCTCCTTTGTTTACAGGTTTGGGGTTAATGTATCACAGTAAACGAACTACAGTGGGACCATTTTCATAATCCCGAGTAAATTACTGTATGCAATATTGTGTACAGGATTGTCACCTGGCCAGTGCTTCAACCAGAATGCCCAGTTTTATTATCTCAAAGCCAATAAAAAACAAACATTTGTAATATCAGTATTTCCCCCCCCCCCCCTTTCAAACAAATTCGTAAAACTGTGAATACAAAATTAAATTCCTTCCAAGTATCCCAACCTGCTCTTTAACAAACATTGGAGCAAATAGAGACTGAATTGAGCTCTTGGCCTTTCCAGGATCAGCCCCAGCTCAGGGTCGGCCTTGAATCAGCTCAGGCTCGGCCTGGTCACCTCTGCTTTTGACTCCCCTCCCTACAGCTCTGAGAGTCTCTGCTCCCACTCACTTGTTCTGGTTTCCTGCCCCTCATTCCTCAGGTCCTTTCTTTGTCATTTTTTCCGCTTGAACCGAGACCCGAGAGCGGCTCCGAGGAAGGAGGAGGAACAGCACCGACAGCAGAGCAGAGACCTGGAAGAAAGTTGGCTACTGAAAATGACTCCCACGCGAGGTACCAAGGACAGATGACAAAGCTGTAGGTTTCATCGATCACCACTCTCAACACCACTCAGAAAGCCATGTCTTCCATGGGGACAGAATCTAGTTCTATCAAAGTGAATGGACCCTCATCTGAGCCGATTCACAAGGCCACAGTGGAGCATCTATCCTCGACAGCAGACTTTACATCTGCCTGAAGAGTGAGTATGGTACAAGCATCGTTGTCAACAGAGCTTTGCACGGTTTTTTGTTCTTTAACAGGGTAGTGATGAGGACACACCCCAGCTTCACTGATAAACCACTGGCTTCAGCAGAGATGTGTTTAGGACA
This sequence comes from Lissotriton vulgaris, assembly GCF_964263255.1. NCBI lineage: Eukaryota > Metazoa > Chordata > Amphibia > Caudata > Salamandridae > Lissotriton > Lissotriton vulgaris. The sequence goes on from NW_028255828.1 coordinate 725,683, forward strand.
TTCGTCTTTGTGGATGGGGAGACTGAGTGATTTGCCAAGAATCACAGGACCCTGAGCCTACATTTCCCAGCTCGAAGGTCGGCAGCTCTGGCCGTTACACCACATCCCCCTCTCTCCCCGCCCCCCCCACCTGGTACTGCGGTGTGTTTCCGGAAGTGCCACAGTTAGTGCAAAAACAACCTGAAACCCCTTTGAACTCAGCAGTACAGCTCTGAGACTCTCTGCACACACTTTCACTCACTTGTTCTGGTTTCCCGCCCCTCATTCCTCCGGTCCTTTCTTTGTAATTTTTTTTTCCCGCGTGAACTGAGACCCGAGAGCGGATCCGAGGAAGGAGGAGGAACAGCATCGACAGAAGAACAGGATGAGACGGAGCCAATGCGCAGGCGCGGACAAGGGATGACTGCGCATGCTTAGAGAAAAAACACTGCATTCCACACATGCTCAGAGAGAACTGGTGTTCTGCGCATGCTCAGACAGAGCGATCCTTCCAGTGCATAGTTTCTTTTGTACTGACAGCTCCAGCAGGGGGCGGGCTCTTACTGGACATTTTATGCTTTTTTTGCAGTTGTTTTAATAGCACAAACTGGACCCAAAAGTATTACACTACGGACGGACACGTTCATTTTTAGGCAGGGAGAGATTAAGTGATTTATCCAGAATCACAGGATGTTTTTGAGCTGAGACTTGAACCCTGTTCATCAGCTTTTAGGTCGGCCGGTCTTGTCGTTAGGCTACATCCTCAATCCTAACTCGGTTTGTTGTTGTGGTTCTCAGCAGTTTTGCTCGTTTCCCTTAAAAGTATTTTAAAAATGAGTTGCATTGGAATTTTTTTGTTGTGTTTATATTAGTTGCATTGAATTTATATTAACAATGTAAGGATTTAAATTATATTTTTGTACCTGCTAACCCTTGTGATCCTATGCTGGGTGGGACTCTGTGAACTATAATCTCAACCAACAGGCCTGGTCCAAACGCCATAGTTAAGGAAAGCCAGATACAGGAATTTAAGTATATTTCCTTTATTCCTAAGGAGCCTGGAGAGTACACCACATCCCAGTGTCCACTCCGATACCTGTAATGATGTAGTCTACGATCTGCAATAGAACTTCGAATACAACTCAAGTCAATACATTCTATAATTACAAAACAGCACGCGAGTGCAGGAGCATAACAAGAAACATTACTTAGCAATACAACACTTCCCCCTTCTTTATACAACAAAATAAAAAGAACAAAAAGCAAATATGGGATAAAATGCATTAAAAATGACATATTATTAACAACATAATCTTTAAGCCAACTGGAAGCTTTTCTCACTCTAGTAGGTGCTTCCTGGTTAAAAGAAAGTGGAACCAAAGGTGTAATATTTTTTTCAAGGATGTCACCATCTTCGGAAGTGGCAGGGGGAACAGCAGGAATGATGTTCTCATCCAAATTTGGATCAGCTTGAACCAGCCCTTCCCCCTCCCTCATGACAGCAGGATTAACACTAGTACAATCAGTTATGGCAGGGGAAGAAGATGAGTGAGAACTACATGTAGCATTTAAATCATCCTCCAACCATTCGGAATTCTGAAAATTAGAACGTTTATCTAAAGAGGGTTGATCCTTGGCAATCATTTTCAAATTCCATACTTTATCATTCTTTTTTTTTTTTTTTTTTTTTTTTTAAAACCTTTATTGTGCAAATGGAAGCATACATATACGGGCCTACAACCAATCAGGCCGGCCACGACACAGTATGAACGCACATGAGTCAATATTGAAGTTCCCCGGCAATCGCCCAGTGTTTTACAGGCAAGCGATCAAACATTAAAGGGCTGAATATAACCGCTGGAAGCAGGATTAAAGAAGGTTAATTTTATAATACAATAGGAAGTATAGCAGGATCAGTTGCAACTTTTGACATCTGAATTCCCGTGGCGGGCAGCTTGTAAAGCATCAAAACAGAGGGGCATTTGAGAAAAGGGAATAACAGCAGCGATTGACAGGAAGCAACTTATATACGCCCGCTTCAGAACAGTTCCCCCCGCGGCCCATCACACACCCGTCACCACCTAAATGCGTGCTGATACATATCAGAGGAATCAGAACAGCAATGTAAAGATAGTCATCCACTATACTAACCCAAATAAAGAGAAAAAAAGGGGGGGGTAGAGAAAAGAATATGAGAAAGAGGGAAAGAAAGAACGCAGCGCCACTGCACACGCCCCATGGCGAATAAAGCACGCAGGACTGAAAGACCCGCTATCGGGGTCAAGGCGTGTAAGACATAATATATGTGCAATCAATGTCGTGAAAGCAGGGAAGTCATCCGTTTCTCTACCAGCTAACACTCCACGGAAGACACGCACAGACACAGCGTCCCGATAAAGGGATACAAAAGAGCCATGGAACGAAAGAATAACGAACAATAAAGAGACCCCATCCCTCCCACCCCACCCTGCACCCCTGCAGAAGGCTACGGCCTACCCCCCCAGCAGCGTGCCTGTCGCCCTAATTGGAACCCGAAGTATAGAGAGATCAGAAAGTGAGAAAAGAAAGCACAACAGACAAGAGAAAAAGGGGGGGGGGGGAGGGATCCAGTGGGAGAGGAGATCTGCAATCGAGTTATTCGGCTCTTACCCCCCGCCTTCAAACAACTGAAACCCACATCGAAGCGAGATCGACACAACCTCAAATATCAGGAACAGAAAAAGGAATCGGCCATATTGCCGCATCTACGGGCAGTCCTCATCTCCATCCGTTAACCAATAGTCCGCCGAGGCAAGTCTGGCTCACCCCTGTCCTCTCCTGATCATAGCTTTAATGCGTAATAGAGTAGTAGGCAGCAAATAGTTCGGCATAGAGTGTACACAGGGTCGAAACAAGTCAGGCCAAGGGTGTAAACCAGAGGACCGGCAAAAGTAAGCAATGGCTGCGGCAGACCAGACTTTCAAATAGCAACATCAGGAGCAGCAAACAGTCTGGGTGCGGTCCGGCCGCCCAAAAAAATGAGGTCTCCCCCGCAAGGCAGAAGCGGGACCTCACCAAAGCAGTTCGAACAGAACATCTGCCGAGCTCCCCAGTCAGACTGGCATGGACGGGCCCGACGTGGGGCCCCCGCCCATGTCCTCCACAATCAAAGCTTCTTGGAGATTCGGGGCCTCAGACATACAGTCTTGTAAATGCACGGTGGCAGCACTCTTCGCAGCAGTCGAGGGGGGCAAGGCAGCACACATTCCGAGTCGAGCCGCGTTCATGTGGGACGGTCCAACAGACATGACGGCAGAACCGCTATCTTGCACAACAGCGTCGAAGGCCATGGCCGCACGTAAAGAACATAGGGCGGCAAGGACATCACCAACCGTGGGCTCACGCCCACAGGTCTCGGCCATCGTGTATTTCAGCAATCCAGGTTCGCCGCCCCGAGCAGATCCAGGACTCACGGCGCTGGCCGCCATCTTACAAGTGCAGCCGTGACTCTCTGCACCTCAACTTCTGGAGAGGGCTCTCAAGCAAGGCCCACCGCTGGAGTCCCCTCGAGCCCCAGTAATGGCAATCTTGGTGCAGAAAGAAGGGCCACCAAAAACGGGGGCCGCCGGCGCCACCGTCCCACAGACGCCACCCGCCGAATCCGGGCGAAGGGCTTCAAGATGGCCGGACAAGGCAACAAAGGGGGGACAAGCCCCCTGCAGGGTCTTCCCCCGTCCGAGGCGAGCCGTGCCCTGCCACCGGGCCCCAGGCCGCCAGACCGGGCCCGGTCAGTCGCCACCGGCACAACCGCACAGCGGCCTCTTCAGCCGACCCCTCTCCTCCACCAGGGGCCGGCGCCGACACTCCACTCCGGCCGACCGTCACAGGCGAGTCCCCGGCCTGCACGCCGCGGAGGCCCCGGAGCAAGCGAGGGCACAACTCCAGATCCGCGGCACACAGGAGCCCCCGGGACAGACGGTAAGTGCGAGCAGTGTTTCACCTTCCCATTTCTTGCCGAGTGCGTCTCCTCGGGGCAGGATGAAGGTCAGGATATGCGTTCAGGCAGGAAAGTTGGCGGAGCCGAGCTACAGTGCGGCCATCACGGTCGCGAGCTTGGCTCCTCCCCCACTTTATCATGCTTAAGTCTGACTACATTGTGTAAAACCTCAATCACTTCTTCTGCATCAAAGAAGGTACTTTCACCTTTGCAAACAAAACCTGGTTTCTTAACCCTCATCCAGTCACCAACTTCAATGCTAACAAGTTGAGTAGAATGCTTAACATTAAAATACTCTTTGTTTCTCTCATGAATGCGTTGCATTCTATTCCTTACTTCTTCTTTAGACCAGTTAACTGTTCTCGAAGAAGATAACCAAGAGGGATTGAATTTTGACCTACGTTTACGACCACGCATAATAATGAAAGGTGGTAAACCAGTGGCCTCAGTAGCGGTTACACGGTAAGCCCAAACAGTTTTACCAATCTGGGTAATCCAATCTTGAGAAACACTAACAGCAATTTGAAAAATACCTTTCAACACTCGGTTGAACCTCTCAACCATGCCATTCCCACTAGGGTTATAAAGAGACATAGTTCTGTGGACAATTCCTAACTTAGTAAAATACTTCTCAGCCATATTGGATACAAATTGGACTCCATTGTCACTAATCAAGGTGGTCGGAATGCCCCCTGAAGAAAAAACTTTATCTAAAAATTCAACAACTGCTTGTGTATCAGCTCTATCTACCACTTTAACAGTAGGCCAACGAGAAAAAAGATCTATAAGCACAAAAACATACTTCTGTGATCAATCACAATGGTCTTTAATAGGACCTAAAATGTTGTTCGCCACTGTATCCCAATGCTCTTTAGGAACAAAAGTACCATTCATAGGAGGTCTGAAGGTCTTCAAGAATTTATCAGAGCTACCACACGCTACACAATTGCGAACTACTCTTTAAGTCTCAACATCCACTCCAGGCCACCAAAACAGCTTTTTGAGAAGGGATTTGGTTCTGGTAATACCTGAGTGGCCTTCATGGCACAATTCAATAATGTTTGCACGTAGACTCAACTGAGGTACGATCCTTTAACCTCTTAATAGGAACTCATCACAAAAAGAAAGTTCCGACCTGACCTCCCAAAAGGGTTTAATATCATCAGGCAAACTAACCTTGCAAGGCCAACCATCTACAGTAAAGGATACTACTTTAGACAATGTATTATCCCACTGGAATTCACTATCCCATTCAGCCATGTCAATAGCAGAACCTCCTTGATCATGAATTAAAGCTACGTGGAAATCATTCCACTCATCATCTTCACATTTTCCAAAAAAACAGGCATTCTTGACAAAAAATCTGCAACTAAATTGTCCTTGCTAGGTGTATACACTATTTTGTAAGCAAAACTCTGCATTCGCATAGAGATTCTAGCGAGTCTGGAAGAAACATTAGACAAACCTTCTGAGGTTAGTATTCTGACCAATGGTTTATGATCACACCTTAACGTGCAGATTTTGCCCCAAATGAATGATTTTAAATGATCAAGACCCCATGCACATGCTAGAGCTTCTTTCTCAATTATAGGGTACTTCTCCTCACATAGAGATAGGGACCTAGAGGCAAAGGCAATAATGCGTTCTCTACCTTTACCATCAAATTGAGACAACACTGCTCCCAAACCCTTATTACTAGCATCAGTGGTAACCACACTTTCAGCCTCTGGATCAAAACTGGAGAGAGATCCATAAAAAATGTACATTCTTCTTCAGCAATTGACGAATATTAAAACATTTGTCTGCAAAGTTAAGAACATATTTAGCACAGAACTCTGCCATGCCAAGAAAAGAACTGATGTCATCTTTGCTAGAAAGGGTTGGAGCATCTTCAATTGAAGACACCAATGAAGGTTTTGGCCTCACACCATTACAATCAATAACATGGCCAAGGTATGTTACACTTTCACAAGCAAATTTACATTTAGAAAATTCAATTGTAAGGCCTTTATTTTCTAGTATGCCCAAAACCTTCCTAATCAATGTAAGTGGCCTAACCCCAAGGAATGGCGGTTAGGACTACAGCACGCAACAACAGTGATATTTTATATCATTCAGTCATATTTAATTCATATTCATCATGACATTTTCATATTTTTCAAAATGAATTACATTTTTCAACAATACATCATTATGTATATATTACATTTCAAAAACTTTTGATGTAACTATTACATAAAAGCAACCAAAGGCTTTGAGTACCCAATGCATTTCGGGACGCAAGGTCCCTTCATCAGGGGTTCCTGTAAGAAAAAGGAAACTATTTATCTGATGCCTGTGTAGGTTCATTAAACAAAGAATACTGAAACAATGCACAAAATTTACTAAACTAATCAAGAGAACAACACTTTTCAAAACACTATCCAACTCCGTGTACTCTAGATATGATGCTACTCCGGTTTACATATTAAACACCGATATTCTAAGACCAACATTTCATCCATCGAGAGCAATAATCTTGAATCGCTCACCTTAAAATGCAAAAAACTGCAGATGATTTTGTGGCAACTCTATCTTTTGACAACTGTGGCTTGTGATCTAAATGTTCTCTTGATTAGTTTAGTAAATTTTGTGCATTGTTTCAGTATTCTTTGTTTAATGAACCCACACAGGCATCGGATAAATAGTTTCCTTTTTCTTACAGGAACCCCTGATCAAGGGACCTTGCGTCCCGCAATGCATTGGGTACTCAAAGCCCGTGGTTGCTTTTATGTAATAGTTACATCAAAAGTTTTTGAAATGTAATATATACATAATGATGTATTGTTGAAAAACGTAATTCATTTTGAAAAATGTGAAAATGTCATGATGAATATGAATTAAATATTACTGAATGATATAAAGTATCACTGTTGTTGCGTGCTGTAGTCCTAACCGCCATTCCTTGGGGTTAGGCCACTTACATTGATTATACAACTGTTTAGCAGGCAGTAATTCAGCACAGCACACATACCACATTAAACAGATAACCAGTTTTAATCGAATGCGACCTCCACCTACATTCATCAAAACCTTCCTAAGCCTAGAGTCATACTCCTCCATGGTTTTCCCATATATCAAGATATCATCTTGAAATAAAATTACTCCTAACTCTTTTTTGAAAAGGTGAAACATCAAGCTTGAAATACCGCTGCCGCTGATGCAAGGCCAAACGGCATGCAAGCAAATTGGTGACTACCAAAAGGGGTTATGAAGGATGTGAGATGTTTTGAGTCCCGTGACAGAGTAATTTGATGGTATGCCAATGAGAGGTCGACTCTGGAAAACCACTTTGCATCCTTGAGACAACTCACCATCTTGTTAATTTTTGGCAGGGGAAATCTGTCGATTAGAATATTATTGTTGAGATGGCGGAGGTCCATGCAGAGCCGGATTTTTCCATTGGAGTGTTTGGCAATAACCACTGGAGAAATCCACTCCGAAGCCTCTATGGGCTCAATGACTTTAGCATTAACTCATTTTCAAGTTCTTTGGAAACTTCATCTTTGACCAAAATAGGTATATTACGACAACAATGGACTTTGGGAATAGCATCTTTTTTGAGTCAAATACAATGCTCAAAGCCCAGTAAATTACCAAGCTTGCCACTAAAAACAGAAGGAAACTGCCTTTTCACCCAAGGAAGAAGTCTTATCCACAATTAAAACTTGTTCTTCGCTGTTGGGATCTAAGATAATATGCAGCAGTTGCTGATCCAGCCATCCTAAAACAGGGGGACCACTTTTTGCCACATACAGTTTCGCACAACACTGTCTATTCTTAAGCTCAAAGACAAACCACCTAAAACCAATTAGATACATTTTTTCTTCACCATAACCTTCAGGATGAATATCTGGTTCAAAAAGATGTTCACCTACTTTACTAACAAATTTACTTCTCCATAATCTTTCTTCAATGATGGTATACGGTGAACCAGAATTTGCAATAATATCCATGTTAACATAGCCAATAAACATGTTGCAAACTGTTTTGGTAGTAAAAATACCCCCATTGATTTTAAGCATTTGGGGCCCGATGTAGGAGCCCTAATACCGGTCGGAAACGGACGAATTCGGCTGTTTCCGACCGGTATTATGGTTTTCTTATGTAGGGGGCTACATAAGTACAGATTCAGTAATTTTACCAAATCTGTACATTTACCGATTCGGTAAAATACCGAATCGGTAAATGTACAAAATCGGTAAATAGAGATGTAGGTGGCACTCTGAAGAGTGCCACAGGCCTTCAAGAGTCGGTATTTTACCACCCAATCCAATTGGGTGGTAAAATACCGAATTCAGGTGTGCATGCACATCTGTGCATGCACACCTGTGCCATGTGACACACAGACATGCCCTTAGGGCATGTATGTGTGCCACATGGCACACAGGCCTGTAATTGGGGTGCTAGAGGGTGTCAAAGTGACACCCCCTGCACCCTTGCAAGAATAGGTAATTACCGAATCGGTAAATACTGATTCGGTATTCCACATTGATTCCTATGGGCTTCAAGGCCCATAGGAATCAATGGGGGATACCGATTCGGTATTTACAGAATTGGTAAATACCGAATCTTACAGATTCGGTATTTACCGAATCAGAATTACCTACATTTCCCGGTATGATTCGGTATTTTAGAAGTGGTAAATTAGATTTACCTACAACGGGCCCTAGGTTACTTCTAAAATGTGTGGGTAATTCATGGGCCAGTATATCATTGGGGTTTGGAATTGTGTCATCCTCAAAATCATTAGACTCAGTATCTTCAGAAACGTATCTAACTTTTGAATTTTTCCTATTGCACACTCTAGAGAAATGACCAACTAAACCACATACATTTCTGCTTGATGGCAGGGCAAAATTTACTGTGGGTAGTAGAGATTATTTGATTCCTGCATAGAGGGCGTTTCCGTAGTCTAGCCTGCTTGTGATGAGAGCGTGGGTGACTGTCTTTCTGCAATTGGGGGGAATCCATTTGAAAGTCTTCCGTAGAGTCCGTAGGCAGTTGAAACAGGTGGATGAGATGGTGTTGATTTGGCGGATCATGGAGAGGGAAGAGTCTAGGATTATGCCGAGGTTACGTGCGTCGTCCGTGGGGGTGAGGTGGGGGGCGACGGCAGGTGGCCACCATGAGTTGTTCCATGCGGTGGGGTGGGGTCCGAAGATGAGAACCTCGGTCTTCTCGGAGTTGAGTTTAAGACAGCTGTCCTTCATCCAGGTGGCAACGTTCTTCATTCCCTCTTGAAACTGAGTCTGGTATTTTCTAGGTTTCTGGTGAGGGATAGGATTAGTTGGGTGTCGCTGGCGTAGGATACGATGTTTAGTCTGTGTTGTCCGGCTATGTTGGCGAGGGATGCCATGTAGATGTTGAACAGGATGGGGATCAGGGAGGAGCCTTGGGGGACTCCGCAGATGATGTCCGTGGGTTCGGAGAGAAAAGGAGGGAGCCTAACTCTCTGAGTCGTGTTGGAGAGGAAACAGCGGATCCAGTTGAGGGCGGTTTCCTGGAGCTCTACATTGTGGAGTCTGGTGGTCAGTATGCCGTGCGATACGGTGTCAAAAGCTGCGGAGAGGTCCAGGAGCATGAGGGCCGTGGTGTGGCCCTGGCCGAGCAGCATGCGTATGTTGTCGGTGGCGGCAATTAGGGCAGTAAGTTATGAGAAAGAGCTCTCCCAGTTAGTTGTAGGCCAAGAGTAGGGAGATCAAAGTACACAGAGCGTAAGCAAAAACCTCTTAGAAGACCTATATTACTTTTGACAAGGCAATGAATCCAACAGATATTTTCACATACAGGGATGCTATAGATAGACAAGACTTTAAGGTATTACAAACATATTATTTTATTGTCTTTTTCTTTTGTCTTTTTTTATATCATTTTACTTTTTCAAGGTTTATACAAAAATGCATTACAACATCACATATAAAGAGTCATAAGTAGTTCTAATACATTAACTAGATTGCCAATAGTGCAGTTAAATAAAGTGCAGTATAAAGAAGAGAATGTGCCCCTATTGCTAATATATCTTGATAACATACACACTTTCACACATACCAGTCATACAACCACATTCATAATTGTTTAAAACAAACAGAAAAAGAAACATGCAAACACACTAAATAGGATGGAATAACAACCCAAAGGTGCAGATGGTAATACACTTTCTACAGATGGTATAAGAATGAGGATTCCACCGGTTTTAAACGATGATCTGTGTGGTATTGATCATTCATTGATACATTATCCAGATCTTGTTAGGATGTAAGGCCTACGTATGTTTCGGTGAAACAATCACCTTCCTCAGGGCCAAGATGGTAAAACAAACAAAACTGATACAGGCAATGGGTGAACAAAGTTTAAAAATAAGGGGCAATAAGTTTTTCCTTTTCTATTGCAATTCACATCGGTGTTCAGTAGAAGGGATATGGGTCATCACTTGAGACTGAATAAAGGGATCTGCTATGGCTATTGAGATGGATAATAATATTTTCCATGATGTTCTATATAGTTTCAGTGGATGTATGACATTACAACGCATGCTTTTACCACGCATGCTTTTACATCGCAAGTTTTACAACGCATGCCTTTACAACGCATAGTGTTGAGGGGTGCTGGATAGTGAATAGTTTAATTTACTATTCCAACTCCAGTCCCCGTGAATAGTAGGGAAGGTGTTAGATAGTAAATTAAATATATTACCTATCCTAGAGCGCCCCCCAGCGCAATGCGTTGTAATGGTTTGCGTTGTAAAAGTTGCGATGTAAAGGCACTACGTAGTAAAAGTTGCGTTGTAAAGGATGTTTCCCAGTTTCAGTGCATGTTGGAGAAACCGGTACTGGTATGATTTAGGTCCTCATAGGGTGCTGGTCTTGTGTTTAGAATTTGCTGTTGACCAGAAAGTAGTAATGCTTCATTCTACTTTTGAATGGAAATGTTATGGCCGTAGCAGTGGGTCCCAGACGAGTTTGCACAGCAGTGTCTGTGCTGTGGTTGCTCCGGAAGTCGGATTGGGAAGTGTCTAGGATGCAGTGGTCTTCAACGAAGGTGGTCAGTTGGGTGTTGACGAGTCTCTCTGCTACTTTGGCCACGAAGGGAAGGAGGGAGATGGGCCAGTAGTTCTTTAGGTCAGTCGGGTCAGCCGATAGCTTTTTGAGGAGAGGCTTGACTTCTGCGTGTTTCCAATCCGGGGGGTAGGTGCCCGTGGACAGGGAGGAGTTGATGGTGCGGGCTAGCTCTGGAGCGATGGCCGAGGAGGCTCTGTGGAAGATATGGGAGGCAGGGGTCCATGGGGGCTCCTGAGTGAGTTTTCTTCATGGTGGTGGTGATAAGATCGATGGAGGCGGGGGACCAGGTGGTGATGGTAGGCGTAGTGGAGGTGGTGGTGGTGAGAGTGGATGCATTTGTTGGTTCATTGAAGTTGACGTACAGGGTCATGATCTTATGGTGGAAGAAAGTGCTTAGCTTGTTGCAGAGATCTTGGGAGGGGGTGATGTCCGAGGCTTCGCAGGTGGGTTTGTTGAGATGAGTGATGATCTTGAAGAGTTCGCTGCTGTTTGTTGCGTTGGCATTGATCTTTTTGCTGATGAAAGTTCTTTTGGTGTCTCTTATCAGCTGGTGGTAATTCCTCATGGCGCTTCTATAGTCTGCGTGGGCTGTCGGGGTCTTCTGGTTCCTCCGCGATTTCTCGAAGCGTCTACAAGTGCGTCTGGACTCGAGTAGTTCCATCGTGAACCAGGTGGCTTTCGGAGGGTGTATGGTGGTAGCTTGTCTCAGGGGAGCTAGTTTATCTGCGCAGCTGGTGATCCACCTGGGGAGTTCCACTGCGGCCGCTTCAGTGCCGGTGAAGGAGGCGGTGGTCCTGAAGGAGGGTGGAGTTGAGGATTTCCGTGGAAATCTTGCTCCAGCTTCGTCGAGGAGGGCGCGGAGATATTCTGGGTGCGGCGCCGGACTAGCAAGGGAAATGGATACAGTGGTGATCGGTCCAGGCATGCTGGGAGGTATGGGGGTTCCAGATGTTAGATCCTGCGGCGAAAATGGGGTCAAGAGTGTGACCCGCCATGTGAGTGGGGGATTTTACCAGTTGCTTGAGTTCCAGGTCGGAGAGGTTCTCCAGTAGAGCATTTGAGTCGGGGTCCTGGTGGTTGTCGAGATGGAAGTTTAGATCTCCAAGTAGGATGTAGTCCGTGGAGGTGATGGTGTGGGATGCGGCAAGTTCAGTGATGGCGGTAGTGGGTTGGGTGCGAGGTCCCGGTGGTCTGTAGATTAGCGAGCCTCTGAGTGTGGTCCTGGGGTTGGTGTGAATCTGAAAATGGAGGTTGTTCCATGTTGGGAAGAGTGGTGTTGGTGTTGGGAGTGGAGAGTTTGAGGGCAGTTTTGTGCGCGATGGCGATGCCTCCTCCTGGGCTGTTTGGATGGTCCAATCTCTTGAATTTGTAGCCTTCAGGTGTAGCCGTGGTGATGTCAGTTCCGGAGCTTGCGTTTGTCCATGTCTCGGTGAAAAAAGCGACATCAGGATTGAGAGTGTCCAGAAGGTCCCAAATCTCATGTCGGTGGAGGGACCTGACGTTGAGGAGGATGCAGTCGATGGTGTCGGTGGCTGAGGCAGCTTGAGGGGTAGTGCTTTTGGCTGTGTTCGCGTTGGTCAAGGAGAAAGTACAACGGCAGTGCGCGCATGAGAAAGCTCCTTGAGTGCTATGAGGAGCAGCTTGTACGCAGAGCTGGAGGTAGCTGGGTTTGAGAGCGAGGAGAGATTTGAACCTTGTGACCCCCATGCATACTTTAGGTTTAAAGTAATTATCTAATTGTAATAGAGCACAATCAAACACATTAGAGTCTCCAGAGGTAATAGTGCTAGTTAACTCATGAAAAGTTTTAAGTCCCATCGGACCTAGCGCATGCAAGAGTAGTCTCTTCTTCTGTTCTGGTGCCATTTTTTTGCTTCATCAACAGCTTCTATATAATTCACAAAATAAGCTTTCCATTCTGTCCATTTCAGGGGAGGTTCATTACCAGAGGCCCAAAATGGTTGTGGAGAAGTGCTGAAGTTTGCTGCATTCGTTATGTTTGTGCCCGTGGATTCAGTCGACATGATGAGGAGAGTATAAGATTCACCAATTGGTAACGGGACTAATAATCCAAATGTTCGACTAGAAAAGTCTAGAGAGGACTGAAGTGGTAGTGCACACAAAAATAGAAACTGTGAAGAGTAAATCCTTTAAAATGGTACAATCCAACAATTAAGAAAGAGTTTAATCTGTACCTTCAATTACATTCAATACTGATCCATTGTGAAGAAGATTGCTGGTATTTTACGACGTGAGGCAATGTATGACCAGCTCTGATAAGCTGGTAACTAGGCAACCAATGAACTAAAAAAAACAAAAACAAAGATGGCCGTCAAGGTGTGACGTAGCGTGACCTGCGTAGTGACGATCTTCCTCAGTCCCACGTCACACGTAGTTTGGAACACAGGTGGAACATCCGTCATCTGAAGGCAGATCACTGAAGAAGTGGAAGGCCACTGAAGATCCAAGAGCAAATCCCAAGGGAGACACACAATGGAATGGCGGTGTCACCTCATAGGAGGCGATCTCTCAATGGTGTCAGGTACCTTCAATTAATATATTAAGGGTACTCACATAGGTACGCGAAGCAAAAGAAACAATTCCAATAGATTCCCAAACGTAGTGAATAGTGGTCCAATTCTGTTCAAGTCACAGCTGCAGTATTTCAGATTAAAATAGAAAAAGATGCATTTTCCGAGATCCTTGAAAATCCTCCAAAAACAATTTCCCGAAAATAGCCGCTTTCCAACACGCGTGGCTACACGGCTCCCCAGGTCCTCGTCGCCAGTGAAGGAAAGCCAGATACAGGAATTTAAGTATATTTCCTTTATTCCTGACTCCCTGGAGAGGACTCCACATCCCAGTGTCCACTCCGATACCGATCTGCAACTCCCCCGCAATAGAACTTCGAATACAACTCAAGGCAATGCATTCAATAATTACAAAACTGCACGCGAGTGCACGAGCATAACAAGAAACATTACTTAGCAATACAACACAGTCAGTGCCAGAGCTTCAGACAGTATGTAACACAAAGCGACAAGACAGGTGAAGAAGAGAGGCTAGCACCTGAGGTGGGGAGGGCTGGTACACACGAGACCTAAAATGTTGTCACTAGTCGCAAACAACACCCTATGGGACTTACCAGCAGTACAGGGCCATTTTCCCTGTGGCTCTTGTAGCGTCTGCCCGCAGACCTACAAAACCAACATTGTAGATATAGGCACAGACAAACCATGGGTTTTAAAAAGATACACTAATTGTAACACTGAGCAAGTTATCTATATGATAACCTGTCCATGCTCACTACGTTATATTGGTCACACCACTCGTAAAATCAAACTAAGAATAAGTGAACATAAAAGCACTATTCGTTGCCAGAAACAATCAACTCATTTGACCACACATTTTCTGACTCTAAAACACATAGCTGACGAATTGAGATGGGTGATACTAGAACATCCATTCATTCCATCACATATCAGTGATGTGTCAAAATTTCTCTTTATCAAAGAGCAAAAATGGATTTTTAGAGTCAAGAGCGATGTGCAGGGATTGAATGATGATATTCCATGGTCATCCCTCTAATGCTATCATGAACTTCAAACATAATGGCACTGTAGTGTGAATACCACTTTACACAACATACTAGTGGTTGTCATACCTTTACAGATTGTGCCAATATCCAGCAAAGACTGTATTCTGATTCGTTATACATACATCCTATGCAACCTCAATGTATGAATCTCAATACGTGAAACCCACAAAGTTTCTTTCTTTCTTTTATTCTGTGTCATACACAATGGCCCCTTACAAACCTCACTTGATATAATGTCCTGTCCCACAAACTACACGTTGTGTGCGATACAATCAAGATCTCGTAGACGACTAGACTCAACATTACATCAAGCGCGAACATATCATCAACACACGCTTGTGCCCGGCCTTTCGTATGCGATTGTGCTGTAGAAGCGGCTAAATATTGCGCATGCGCTGAAGTTAGTTCACTCCTACGCGAGCCGGTAGACAGCAGAGTGTTCACCGGCACATGCACATTTGTATAATGCTATTATCTATATCCAATGCGCATCTGTGAACAAACAGCGTCTCTTCTCACGCAGGCGCAATATGACCTAATTAAGCTTCGTTCATTGTCAATTATCCAATCATTACGGTAATAAATAACCCGCGGCCGCTCCATGTCATTACCTCCACTTCCTCTCGGACGCAAGAGACGGGGTACCGACGGAGAGGTAGGTCGCAGGGTTCGTGGTTCCCGGTTTTTACTAGGTTTTACAAGGTTCCCCCCTCTTTGAGAGTATTCTATGGTGTGATTTGAACACCTTAAAATCAGCCAGTAGTAATTTTTTAATTATCAAATAACAACTTAAATAAACAGCTCTTTTTTCCAGTCAGTTCCCTCACACTGTCAGCTTGTTGTTCTGGGCACTTGTGGTTTCCCACCCTTTTTGTAACAATTAGGTTTTCTAATATTGTGCAAAACTCAACCTTGTGAACTAAGTGGGCATGATGTTTTTATTGTGCCTAATCTTTATTCTCAATTTTGCACAATAGAGCGGTGCCTCAATTTTCCCGAGCAGGACGCCGGGCGAGGTGAGGTCTACTACCCACATAAAGCTGGGTAAGTATCAATCTTATCTCAATTCAGTTCTTCTTTCCCCGTATCTAAGTTAATGGGTTAGTACATATACCTTCAGTTCAGCGTCTCCTGTGGGGTATAATACAGAGACAAAATTACTCTATGTGTGTTCTAGGCACTGTTTGATTGGCAAATGTAGAGCTCTTCAAATCATAATATTTGCATGTGGTTCTCTATTATGTTTTCCCGTAGGTAAGGATCACAATATCCAACATCCCTGGACACATTGGGGCTCCAAGGTCCGGGTAGGATGTTTATATTCTTGTTATATATAAAATCACATTCACATCTATTTTCTGTGCAGTAGTTTTTTCGTTCTGATTTGGTCCTGAAGAAAGCCGAATAACACTTCCTTTTGGCTGAAACATGCCGACCGTCTTGCACAGCCTCACTGGGTAGTCATATTGTCAGACTACTAGGCGTAGTTTTTATGGTTGATACCAGAACAATACTCATTAAACATAATTTTTGTTCCGGTAATCAATTTTAATTTACACTCACTTACACACACTGCACCTCATCAGCAACCAATTGAGAATAAACCTTGGATGGAGACAACAATTGGTATCCACAACTATACCGTCATATGATGGTCAGGATGTTGCTTGGATCCACAACCCATCTCATATGAGGACACTCCGCCACTTGGGTGGTCTGATGAGAATTTCTCAACCACCGATTATTCTCTTTGGTTAGCCCCCCCTTTTTTGATCTCATAGTTTGCCTACAACTCTGTTTTAGGACACACTACAAAACTTCACTTCATGACCCAGGTATTCCGTTCTGTAGTATACAAATCCCAAGGAAGACACGCAATGGAATGGCGGTGTCACCTCATAGGACGCGATCTCTCAACGGTGTCAGGTACCTTCAATTAATATATTAAGGGTACTCACATAGGTACGCGAAGCAAAAGAAACGATTCCAATAGATTCCCAAACGTAGTGAATAGTGATCCAATTCTGTTCAAGTCACAGTTGCAGTATTTCAGATTAAAATACAAAAAGATGCATTTTCCGAGATCCTTGAAAATCCGCCAAAAACAATTTCCCGAAAATAGCCGCGTTCCCACACGCGTGGCTGCACGGCTCCCCAGGTCCTCTTCACCAGTGAAGGAAAGCCAGATACAGGAATTTAAGTATATTTCCTTTATTCCTGACACCCTGGAGAGGACTCCACATCCCAGTGTCCACTCCGATACCGATCTGCAACTCCCCCGCAATAGAACTTCGAATACAACTCAAGGCAATGCATTCTATAATTACAAAACTGCATGCGAGTGCACGAGCATAACAAGAAACATTACTTAGCAATACAACACAGTCAGTGCCAGAGCTTCAGACAGTATGTAACACAAAGCGACAAGACAGGTGAAGAAGAGAGGCTAGCACCTGAGGTGGGGAGGGCGAGGACCCCTAGGACGTCACCCGTGAAAGGCCATGAGCCGAGAGTTGTGAAGTTCCAAAGTACAATCCTGTGGTGGCATCTTTTAGCCCCTAAGGAGGAGGGTGGGTTTGAGAGGTCCTGGAGGATAAATCTATTTAAACTATTGTACATGGCAATTTTATTTTGCTTATTGGAATGTGGGCATGTTTTCACGGTGGGTGAACCCAGTGAACTCAATGGGAGGCATTTCACTCGTTTGGAAGGTGGAAATGAGTTGAAACGGATGGTAGCAGCTTACAAATGAGAGTGAGTTGAGATATGTGCCTACACCAGATGTCACAATCAAGTTTCAATTCAATTTCAATTCAAAGAAGCTTTATTCGGTTTCAGTTTCAAGAATCCATAAAAGCACATACAAATATCAAGTTAAAAACAACAGGGCTATCTTAGAGGGAGTTGACTTTATGACATGTAGGTCACACACAAGCCTTTATGCCATGTCCATTAACCTTCAGAGCTCACCTCCGGCTTTCTTTTCTTTCAGAGACCAAAGCATGTCTTTTATCTGGACTGCCTACCCTGAGTGCAAACAAACTGCTAGGTGTGTCCAGGGATTCATAGTATGAACGTGAACAGGACACAGAAAGCTTCCCCATTCTCGCTGTAAAAGCCCTGATCTTGGGAAGTGCCCCACAAGAGCACTGTGCAGCGCCACTAAGAAATGCAGCATGCATGGACACAAAGTTCTGTACAAGATATGCTTTTTATTCACTTCCCCAATGTAACAACTCTTCTCCAACACCATCAATGTTTACTGTGCAACAAGTCCAGGTATTGTTTTCCTGCTGGGACCAGTAATGTGGCCATAGTCATGGGTGGCTTTGCCATATCCATGAACGGCTGTCCCCAGTCAATTTAGTAACGTTGCTGCCCCCTGAGGTGAATCATTAACTTATCTTGCAATGCTGCAAGCAATTGCATTACTGTTGGAGAAGCTGTTCCGAGCTAACCAGGGGCATCCCAACACGCCACCGCCCCCCTGCACAGCTGCCAAGTTTCCAATGTTTAATGTGAGATTAGCTCACATAGCCTCTTTACTGTCCAAGGATTTTAGTCCTGGTTTTATAAAGTAATGAAAAAGACTACAAGTTCCAGAATGCAAACAAAATACCTAGTTTAGAGCAGCTAGTCATGCATGGACCTGGAAAACCTTGCAGGGTGACATGCTCATATGAAAGAGTGTTGGACTTGGCCCTTTTTGCAGGGTCGTCCAAGAACTTTTTGCCTTCCCCCTGTATTTTTTCGGTCCTGTGGTAGGTGGTTTTATGACTCGGGCACTTTACCACTGCTGATCAGTGCTAAAGTGCATATGCTCTCCCTGTAAATTGTTGCTATGAACTGGTGTTTCCATCATTGACAGATTTAGTTTACTAGTCAGTCCATAGTACAGTGCACTGTGTGCGCCAGGGCTGGAAAATAAAATGCTGGCAGTGGGCCTGCAGCACTTATTGTGCCACCCACATAAGCAGCCTGTAAATGTAACTCAGTGTGCAGTTTGGTACTGACACGTCGACTTGGCAAGTGCACCCACTTGCCAGTCCCTAACCTTTTCTTTTCTTACATGTGAGTCACCCCTAAGGTAGGCCCAAGGTACCCCTGTGGGCCGGGTGCAGTGTATGGGAAACATAGAAATGCCCTGATGTGTGTGGCATGCCCTGATAGTTAAATACTGCCAATTTCGTTTTTTTAATATTGTAGGCTATCTGTCCCCATAGGATAGAATGGGGAGTTTGTTTATAACATCTTATAAACATAACTGGCCCAGGGAATTGGGTAGGAAAATAAAGTTTAGTATGCCTGAACTCAGAATTAGTGAAGGTGATTTTTACATTCTGTGTTTGAAAATACTACTTTTAGAAAGTAGGTATTTTCTTGCTCAGTCATCCCTTGTGCCTCTGCTGGAATGTGGCTTGCCTGTCTGGGTTTTGGATGACCGAAGGCTGGGGAGCAGGAGTGGCTCCAGGTAGTCTAGGTGGGTCAGGAAAGGGCTGAATAGACCTGGGCTGCAACTGGGGAAGAGAGAGGAGATTTCCTTGCATCTCAAAAGACCTGGTCTGCCTCTGACCATGCCGTTTCCACCTCCTGGCAGGAAGTCACACCAGAGAAGGCAGAACTGATTCTGGCTGGGCACAAACACTCTCTGCCTAAGAGATCAAAGGCTTTTTGGATATAAATATTGGGGCCCAGACCCCTGACTTTTAAAATTATTTTGGGCCAAGAGAACTGCCAAGAAGAAGAGCTGCAGAAGCTGTGAGGAGGAGCACATTGCTGTGTGCTTTGCTGTGTTGGCCTGCAGTGGCTGCTTCTATCTTGGGCAGTGAAAGGACTGGTCTGAACGTTCTGCAATGTACTTTTGTGAGTTTTTGTAAAGCCTCGAGGTAGAGCTTTCTCCTTGTTCAAAAAGTCTCAGGAACAGCAAAGACTTCAAGCTCTTCTGCCCTCTGAACTGGGGACTGTGGTTTTTGTGCTGCAACAAAAGAAAAGCAACACAACGACGTCTACGACGCCGCAATGCCACACCGCGACCCTGGTCTCACCAACGCCATCTGCTGGCGCCACAACCGAGCCGCTGCTTGCACCGCGACCTGCGGGCACCGCATTCCGCACCGCCTCTTTTCACAATGATGTCTTGGTATCCCCTGCGATGCCGCTCCACACCGAAATCTACGCCGCTGCTTGCACCGTAGTTCGAGGGCACCACTCGTAAAGTTATACGATGCACCACCCTTATCCCGCACCGCAGCCTTGGCCTGCCGGCGCCATCGACTTCAGTTCGTCAGCCGACGACTCCGCTTTAGCAATGACGATGCAGCTGCTTGCACCACGACCTGCCAGCACCACGTTGAGCACCGCATTGACATCGCACTACGACTCTGTTCTCACCGACGACGCCATCTGATGCCTCCACTGAACCGCTGCTCGCACCGCGACCTGAGGTCCCTGCATGCCGCACCGTATTTGCATGCCGACGTCAGTGCTCCTGACTTCAACAGAGAGGAGTTCGATCTGCAACGCATGAGACTTCGAGGTCCCCAACGGCTCCTGCACCGACCGTGCTTTCAGAAGCTCAACAAGAGGTCGCCGATGCCCTGCAAACCGAAGAGAAGTGTCAAGTATAATAGTCGTGCTTTTTTACAGCCTCATCTGATGTCATGAGCAATGGTTGCAAAAAATGCATGTAGTTTACCTTCGCATTTATATCGGAGTTAAAAAGTTTTAATATGGCATCAAGGTGATGGTTGGAAACTCTGCAGGTTTGTAAAAGGTGGCCTGGTTGCTGTTGCGCTGATCCTGTGAAAATCTCTCGAAACTGATCCATGGAGATGTAGTCTTCAGATGGAATGGCCGACAGGTGTGGACTCATATGTTGAATTCAAGTTGCTGTTTGGCCGTGTGAGTCTACAGATCTCCTAATCTGGTGCCTCTCGCGCCACAGCAAACATCAGTGCTTTATGATGCCAGTGAACTGAGGTATCTAGGTCCTGGATGAGCTCAATAGAAACAGATGTTTCAAAATGTGTGGCTGCTTTGGATGTCAAGGATGAGGATCCCAACAACAGCACCACTGCATAGGGTTTGACACTTGTGACCTTGTGCTGAACTTGCAGTCTCTGAAACTTAGGAAGATGTTTGTGAGAGAGAGAGAGCTGTTTCCTTCGATGCATCAGAAACCTTGAGAATCTATTGATTCTTTGGTACATAACTCCATGCTCATGTCAAGGGCTGTGAGTTGAACAAATACAATTGTAAGGTTTCCCAATAATTGGTAGCTGTGCTTCGTGCTCAGTGGCAGCATGCAGTGCTTACTTTTCACTAATTGCACAAGAGTGGAAGCTGTGGGCTCACCTCAGGCTCTTACATTGAGGAGGAATTGGAACTACTCTGTCCAATTGGGGCATCATTGCCGGCCCAGAATCAGTGTCCTCTGGTAGTGATAGAACCCCAATGTCTGACCAGGAATCACAAAACAGATTAATATCAAGAAGGGGCACTGCCTATTTGTATCGCAGTTGTTACTGATTTCTAGAGAACCTCATTTTCTTAATTCTTGCTTTGAGGGATGGAGAAAGAAGAAAGGCCTGGCGGGACTGAAGTGACACCTAAAGCTGCAACCCTAAAACCAACCTGGGAAACAACCTAGCAGATCATAGCAGCCAACGTCTCACCCACTTTCAGTACCTTGAGTCCATAATTATTCTTTACCTCAACTGAGATCTAAATAAACCACAGTTTTTAATACTATCTGCTGCCCTAATCCTTTCACTAACATTATATTTTCTTAGTCGATAATACTTTTATTTGATTTTCATAAAAAATCGTAAAGAATGTACAAGCTCGAAGTGCAAAGAATAAAAACATTGTGCCGTCATTACTCCATAAGAAGTATTAAATATATAATCAAAACAATAAAAGAAAACGCTGGGATAACCATTGAGGAGAAATCAGAAAATTGCTCAGGTGCGGGAGAGGAGAGACCAGTCTATATTGTAAGAGGCACTCGAGTTGATTCTTGTGTATTATCTAGTTCTTTGGCTGCCATATCCCAAAACATAATGGCTTTGCAGGACAGTTGGATAGACAGACCTCCAAGGCATTCGATGACAGCTGTAATTGTTTTTTCCTGAAGGTCTCACAAAGGATATTTTTTCGAGTTTCTAGAAGTGAGGGGCAGATGCATAGGAGGTGTAATAATGTCTCTTCTCCCTGTCCGCACAATCGGCATTCTTTTGTCGGCCATATGTACTTCCATTTCGGAGACAAATCCTTCGTGAGGAAGTGTCCCAACCTTAGCATAGGTCTCAATTAGATTAATATGTAGACTTTGTATGTAGGTTCACACATATTGTCTGCATTATGACATTTCAACGCGCTCAAAGTGACAAGAAAAGGAGGCAGTTAGGTGGGATGGGTGTGATGGGGTAAAGGTGAGGACTGGGTAAAGGTTGTTGTGACCATAATACAATCACAGTGGTATTCGGTGCGGCCTTTACAGACTAATTTAGTTCATTAGTTCCAATCTGCTCTTAAACATAGGATCCGTATTGCTCCATTAGTCTCTCCTATGCTTAGAGGGTGGGTATAATCTGGTCTACGTTTCGACCCCTGGTTTTAAGGGTTGATTGAAGCCTCATGCTGGGGTCTTTGAGCGCGTTGAAATGTCATAATGCAGACAATATGTGTGAACCTACATACAAAGTCTACATATTAATCTAATTGAGACCTATGTCCTTCAGTATGTGTTTGATCCAATGAAGTAATTGATCTTTCCATATGTTGTATTTTACTACCTTTGGTACTTTTTGAATGATACTAAGTACACAGATCACTAAAATGTTAAAATAAATGCTTTTGTACTACACGGATGGAATCTTAATAATTCAACTAATGTTAATGTTCCTACGATACATTTTCTGTTATAATTAATCAATAGACCCTGACCACTGTATACGTATCTATTTGAAAGTAGTGGGGCGTAAAAGTTGGGCATGACTTTGGAGGTTGGGGGAGCGTAGTTGGTATTCATGACGAGATCAAATCATGCAAGGGGAACTGTTGTTGACAGCGTCAAGTACCAACAATGATCACTTGGAAAACTCCAGAGCAGTATCTGGCATCAACTGCATCATTGACCCCAGCTTGGCAGTAAATGCCTGAAGGTTAACTTACAAAGAAGGTTACCTCTGCAGTGACTTCTACTCTGACTCCACCCAATGCTGCGGGATGATAACCACCTCCATGAACATAAAAGGCGAGCTGATCAACGCGCTGCACGTGTGCTGGGTCTGTGTGCTGATCTTTCTCCCTATGCATTATTCGTTCTCGGTCATCACAACAAGCTTCGAATGCGCCTTCAACATCTTGATGTGTCAGACAAAGAGCCCTCCACTGGTTCATCCCCTCCCTGTTCGGCTTGTCTCATCAGGAGCGACTGGCCGCCTTCCTGTACCTGTGTACAAACAACACCTGAAGAGTCCCATTTGGGGATTGCTGTGACAAACCCTCCTCTATGAGGATTATATGATCCCGCTGTCCAATATCCTTGGCAAAGGACTTGGAATCCCATATAATAAAAGGTGCCATCCAGATACACATCAGTGTTACCAACAAACCTAGAAAGGCCAAATCCCTATGGATTGTATATCACACAACAAAAGTTGGATGCACAATAACTAACCGTGACCACGCCTTTCCAGGAACCATGCCCTTCTAGTGTGGAACAGAGATCAAGCCCCCCTCATTCTCCACTGTCCATCCCCTTTGAGCATCCAACACCTCCTTCCTGAAAACATTCACAGGGTGGCTGTCATCTTGGACTCAAGCCTGTTGCTGCTGGCTCGGGTGTATAACGTCATCTACTTCCCAGCTGCTCTTATGTCCTCAGTCCACCGGCCTCAAACGGCTGCCCTTCTCCCAGCCCTTTCCGGAAGTGATTACTATAAAATGATCTGGAGAGGTTCCAGGCAAGCTGGCAGCTAAGCTACAGAGTGTACAACCAGCCACGCCCTTGGCCTCAATAGCGGAGGGCGAGTTTCTCTCGCCATGCATTTCTCAACTGGCTGAAAACAAAACAAAATGTTGCACTCTTGCTACCACTCCAGCCTGATGACCTCCCTACCTACGAGGTGACGTGAGGCAACCAATCAGATACTCATGTTTGGGAACACATTATGTCCGCCTGTCTGTTTGCATCTCTGTATTCTTAATTGACCCCTCTATTTTTGTATGTCTCCCTCCTCAGTTCCTGGCCATATCTGTCCCTTGATCACTATGTTTGTATCTTTCTTTGTTTCAACCTCCGCCTCGTATTTTATGTTCCACTTTTTTCCCAAGATCTGTTCGCCATTCTCACCCATTTCCCTCTCCATATTGCCCTCATGTGAAAAGGGGTTCGTTTTCGGAGCGGTTGTCAAGTCTTAGTGTAATTCGTGCCTTGCCGGTCTCACTCTGGAAGTCTCCCAGTCACCGGGCCTCTTTGTGACTTACAGCTTTCGGTCGCCTCATACATACTAACACTGGCGACCCTCACACATCCCACGTCCCTTCTTCAATGGCAAACACGGATTGATGAAAATAAGTCCCAGCGCCCAGCAAAGAGTGCTGGTGAGCCACCTGCAAGTAAGCACTGCCACTTTGCCAGTTATGCAATAAAATGTTCCCTATTTTTGTTGTAAGTACATTTTGGGTTTTGTGTGAGATGTAATGTGTCAGTTTTGGACTGGTCACTCGGCCATGCTGGCTTTTGCCCGGTGAGATGCAGGTTCAGGGGCTTCTGAGAGCAGAACTGGCTACCATGACACACCAATGCCGACCCCTTTAGTGGCTGCCTCCTACAGTGTGGGGCGGGTTTGAACACTTTTGCCTGGGCTGTTTCTAAAATCTATTCTAGCCCCTCAACACAATGCTCAAGGCTCCTACGGATAAATGCAAAACTCCCACCCCTCCATCCACTTGGAATCAAACTTTCCCAGATTACGGACATTTCTGAAGACCCATCTGTCTTGACTGGCTTTTTAATACATCAAAGCTGACTGTGCCCTGAATGAATGCTATACATATATAAGTAAACTTAACTTACCATCCAGGCGTCCAGCAGACACCAGAGACTTCGACCCGATTCCCGCCTTCCTCGCTTTCAAGTCCTGCAGGCAGCACCAGCACGTCATCAGAAAGGCGGCGCAGCAGGCAGCCTCCCTCTCCACTGCCGCGTTTTTCATTGGTGCGGCCGGCTGCCCCAGGCTACGTAATTTTCTCTCTGTATGCTGCTGCTGCAGCATACAGAGAGAAAAGGGAGAGTTACTCGAGGGCAGGGGGGAGTGGCTTGGGGAGTGGCTTTCCCACTGTTGGTAATACTGTCTGTTTGGGCGGCCTCAGGCTGCACAAACAGACAGTATTAACAACAATGGGCAAGCCACTCCCCCAAGCCACTCCCCCCTGCCCTCGAGTAACTCCAAACCAGGAAGTTCTGCTTTCTCGCCGTGCGAGAAGGCAGAAACAATGGTAGTTATATAATATGATAACTACCATTGTTCTGCCTTAAGGCACGGCGAGAAAGCAGGGGGGGGGGGGCGGCACCCAAACGCCCCCATAAGAGAACCGCCACTGGCGTTATCCCCCCCACAACGAAAGCATTTTACGTCAAACCCACTCCCCCACTTGGACATTCGGGTAGGGGTGTAATACAAATCAAATATAGTTTTAAAGCATTGCACCTTCAAATTTGCCGACAATAATACATCCCTAGACCTGACTATAGCCTTCTCAATGGATATATTTTTCTCCCCCAGGTTTATTGACCATTTGGCGTTGTGTTTGTCAAGATCATCCTGTCTATACGACAGTAATGACTGATAACATCCCAATTTTCTACTGTCTTCTAACAATCTCTATAGGTAAATTGGGTACGAAAGTAACCTTTGTCCGCAGTAAAAAATCTTGAATCTGAAGAAATTTAAAGAGCTGAGATTTAGGCAAATTATATTATTTAACTAATTCTTCAAAAGACATAAGCAAACCCCCCGGGGAAAATAAAATCCCCTAGTTTAGTAATTCCTTTAATCCTCCACCCATGTACTATATTGTCCCCAAAGATAGAAGGAAGAAACTTAACAGAATTCAAGGGAGTGTAATACGATAATTTCTCCAAGGAATCTAATTTTCTTATTCTCTTCCATACTTTGAAGGCACCGTCCAATACTTTAAACCGTGTGCGCTTAAAGTAACTCCCATCAACTTCTTTAAACAGGCATTGTCTAGCCACTGAGCCCAATAGAATTGCAAAGATCGAAGGGGCCTCAGCGGTGCTCACAGTTCCCTCCCCAGTTAATAATACCCACATTTTTAGCAAAAAGCATGTATAAAAATACAAAGTGGTATAGCTAGCCCCCCTCCCTCAACTGGTAACGTCATAAACCTCATTGCACGTCTACATTTACCAGGGGCCCAGATAAACTTATCACAAATCGATTGGAGAATATGTAGCTGAGCACCTGCCACTTCCAGAGGAATTGAGTGAAATAGATATAAGACTTTGGGAAGAATATTAATTTTTATAATGTTGCTTCGTCCAATTAAAGTAAAGTGTAAACGCCCCCATTTTTCTAACGATTCCCTGACACTTTGTAACAACGTATTCCAATTAGCTTCGACCACCATCAGACATAGATGCTCCTATTTTAATGCCCAGATAAATCACCTCTTTTAATACTCTGACATCTTGAAAAACAATGCTTTCTGAACAAAGAATTTGCGTTTTGGCCACATTAAGTTTATATCCAGATATTTGACCAAACGCTGTCGCTAGTCATTCAATCTTTTGGACTGCAAGAGGAGGGTCAACCGTAGTTACGGCTATATCATCAGCATATGCAAAAACTGAAAATAAGTAATCACGTACAGAAAAAGGCTTAATACGGGAATTGTTACCTAGTTGTTCAACAAAAGGATTAATATATAAAGCAAACAAAAGTGGAGAACAGGGGCAACCTTGCCTCGTACCGCAGGTAATACGAACAGCTTCGGATAGTAAACCCATAGCCGAGATCTTAGCGGTTAGTGCAGTATAAAATACCAGCAACGCAATCATAAATCTGCTACCAAATCCAATTCAAAACATCAGTTGCCATAAATAATCCCATTCCACCCAATCAAGCGCTTTCTCCGGGTCCAATAAAATCAATCCCAAATCACGCTTTTCAGTGTGCGCAACGTCGCCACTTTATTCACATGAGTCACGGTTCCTCGCGATGGAATAAAGCCATGTTGATTTACGTAGACTGCTAATAACTTTGGATAACCGATTTGCCAAAATCTTAGAGTAGATCTTGCTGTCGCAGTTTAATAACAAAATCGGGCGATATGATCCCACCAAATCCGGTTCTTTGCCCTTTTTACAAAAAACCACAATAGTGGCTTCTGCCCAAGATTTGGGCGGGTGACCTCCAGTGCTGCCCGAAAAACACTCAACATCACATCTTTTATTTGATGAAAAAAAAGCTTATAGACCTCCGCGGTAATTTTATCAGGCCCTGCCGCTTTTCCTAAGGCCAGGCTATTAACCGCGCTTTCTAATTCTATCATAGTGATTAGAGTGTCAAGTTGTTCTACTTCCAGAGGGTCTAAGTGTGATATTCCCTCCAGCAGGAATGCACGTTTATCACCCTTTATACCTCCCTGCGGCGTGTATAAATCAGTATAAAACTGATGAACGATGGAGAGTATCTGTTGTGGATCCTGACACACATGCCCACTCTGATCCTTCAGAGAAACAATAGAACGAGCAGACTCTTTCATACGCAGCCGTAATGCCAAACATCTGCCTATAGCCTCCCCATATTCATGATTTTGCTTCTTATTTATTAGCTACTTTTTAGCGTTCTCCGAATTCCATAGACCGTGAATTTTTGCTCAAGATTTGGCGACAGCGTTTTCTAGATCTTAAATTTTCTTAACTTGCGATGCAATCCCTAGGGTTAATGCACCCACCGCCTCTCTCAGAGCGTCATAATGACACAATAACTCAGATTTAATTTTTCTTTGTTGATACAATCCAAAACTGAATACTTCCCCCCGGAGACAGGCCTTAAACGTGTCCAGATGATAGTAATATGGGGCGACTGTCTATTATTAACAAAAATCTCCTTCATCCAGTAACTCATATATTCTTTAAACTCATAATTTTTTAGACAGTGCTTCCGATCAAACGAGTAAGAGTTAGGTTGAGCCTTCCGGCCTGGTAGGCTCAATTCTAAAACAAATGGGGGCATGATCAGACGAGATCCTCGGATACAGTTGGACAGGAGCATCTACTAAGAAGGAAAAGGGCGCAAAAAAAATCCAATCAAACTAGCTTTTTATGAGGAAAAGAATAAAACGTGTAGCCCGGGTCCATGGTCTTTAGCTGTCCCCACACATCAACTAGCCCATGATCACTTACTAAATGATAAAGAGCTTTAAAGATCCGTGGTTTTCGCCCTTTATATTTGCAGACCCATCCTGCAATGCTTGATTAGCCAGATTAATATTAATATCCCCCCAAATTAATGAGGGTTGCCCCCAAGAGGCCAACTCCATGTTTAATTCCTCTAAGGTGTCTGCCTCATCGAGATCAGAACCATAAATGGTACAGACCATGAGCTTACACTCCCCAAGCCCACACTCAGTTATAACCCAATGACCTTGCTTATCAGCTAGGGTGCGACCGATAGTGAATAAATTTGATTTAGCTAACATAGCCACACCCCGATTCATTACGGATTGCTGAGAGGCCGATACCAATGAAAACCCAGGCTCCTTTAAAATATGTTGTTTAAGCCAAGGTATATGTGTCTCTTGAATACACACCAGGTCTGGCTGAATGAATCACAATTCAGCGGCTACTCTCTTCCGATTTGACCAACTATTAAGGCCGGAGACATTTAATTAACACATTTTTATCCCTTTAAATGTCATTGTAATAGTTTAGACAACCTTTCCAAGCTCCCCGTCTCACCATGTTAAAGATAACACCCTTATAAAACACTTAAAATTCATACTACGTACATCAACTCTTTGTGACCAGTTCAAAATTTGATTTTTCCTTGAATTTGCTCTCATACTACTGTGGATATTTTACCCCTTTTACCCCACCTCAGTGTCACCCCCCGTGAACCCCTTCCACCCTCCGTCCCTCCACCCACCCCCTCAATACCGAGGCTTTAGGAACCATGGCCCTGTGGATGCAAGCTCCCCGTGAACCCCCTGCCTTTACTTGCGGGTCCCTCCCCTTGAGACGGAAGGAAGAGCAACTTCCCACCTGCAAGTGAAGCGGAAATAGCCAACCAAAACAGTTATACAAGAAGGATAAGAAGTGGAAAATAAGAAGAAAATCCTCCTGCAGAAAAATCAGCCTAGCTAGATGGAATTTAGGAATTCTTTAGCAGGCCCTATACTAGTAAAGAAACGGGTGCGCTCATGAAAAATTACTTTTAACTTTGCAGGGAACATTAAAAAAGCTTGAGCCCCTTTAGTTTGAAATTCTGATATCAATTGCCGAAGTTGCCAACGAAACTCAACAGAGCGCTGGCACCGATCCGGTCGAACAAAAAACTCAACATCACCCTGCTTCTTTTCTTATCAGGTCGTGCTAATAAGAATATGTCTTCTCTGGCCAAAAAACTGTTGAAAGAAACTAAAAAGGCTCTAGGTTTAGAGTCCCGTTGACCATCTCTAAGACGAATATTGAATGGGAACCTATGAGCACATTCAATTTCTCTATCCCAATCCCACCGGGTCACCTCAGGAAAAGCTTTTTTACATAAATCTACAATAAATCCGCGTGGATCCTGCCTCTCCTTCCCCTCCGGTATCTGAAGGACCCTCTGATTATTTCTACGTGCAGTGTCCGCGTTCTCCTCCTCCTGGCCGCGGTGTTTCCCTCGCGATCCCTTCGGCGGCATCTCTTGCCGCGGCTCAGATTTTCTGGTGTGATTGCACAGCGGCCCCCAGGTGAGCCGTGTATGCCATAGTGTTAACGCCCACCAGCTTCGCCGACACGGAATCAGCCCCGCGGCTGAACCCAACAGCGTTTCCAGCATCAGTGTCCGAGCCAGAGGAGCAAGAAACCAATCGATAACAATGAAGTAGGTTGTTTACTGATGCAGGAAAATCTTCAAAGCCTTGGAGCTTGGCCAAACTTTTTACCAACGTCTAGCAAGGAGAAGGCATCTAAGAATAGCAAAAAAATAGCATTTCTCCACTCCGTCCAGAGTTTTCCACGCAAGGTCCGGCAGGAGTAGTCAGCTCACGCATCCGCAATGGACACCATCTTGCCTCCTATACTGGCCATCTTGCCTCCTATACTGGCCAGTGTCAGATTGGGAGTCTGCAGACAAAAGTGGTGTGAAGGGGAGAACATGGGACACTGAGGCAATGTGAAGGGCACTACCCCTTTCCTCAGACCCAGTAATAAGAAATTAACAGTCTAATATTCGCAGAATTGAAATATTATTTCCTACAGATCTGATCCTGCCAGGAAGCACTGGCAGCACCAATACGTCTGGCTTGTTTATGCATTTGGTCATTGTTGAGTGATATGTCTCAATGCAGTAACAGTAAATTCATAGAGAGACACTCAAACACTGACTCTTGCCTTGAATTACTTCCCAGAAAGTGTTACTCAAAGGTCACACATTTGACAGTTGAATGTCACTTATACGCCAGATGAAACCATAGAAAGACACTGCAACGCGCAGTCTAAGATAGGTTGTATGCATCACTGTATTGTGTAAATGTAAAAATGAATTTCAATAAAAACATCAGCAAAGCGGGAATATAATTTAAACAAGCACTGGCATTGCCAATAGGTCTCGCAGTAGGAAAGTTGGAGATATTGGTTTTGTAAATGACATTTTATATTTATGTTTTGTGATTTACAATGCCAATACTTTTAACTTTAGCATATGTGACACTTTTAGTATTTGTAATGTCACATGTTTTGTATTGACGTGACTTAGATGTATTGATATTACAATTAACAATGGCTTTTAATGTTTTTAAATAATTAATGCTTAAATAAAAGTGATTGTAATTTTTAATGGCAATAGCTTAAACTTTTGTAAATAACTTTTGTGAAGATTATGTTCAGTGACGAAAATCCAAGAACAGAAGTGAAATATTAACATTTTTTTGTGACATTTGTCATAAAGCTTGAAACATTGAGAGAACATATTTGAACCAGTGATGCTGTGGTGGTGCTGAGTGATGCTGTGGTGGTGCTGAGTGATGCTGTGTTTGCGCTGAGTGATGAGGGCTGTGTGCACTGAGTGAGGCCTGTGTGCAGTGTGAGTGAGGCCTGTGTGCAATGTGAGTGAGACCTGTGTGCAGTGTGAGTGAGGCCTGGGTGCAGTGTGAGTGAGTCCTGTGTGCAGGGCGAATGAGAGCTGTGTGCACTGAGTGAGTGCTGTGTGCACTGAGTGAGTGCTGTGTGCACTGTGAGTTAGGGCAGTGTGCACTGAGTGAGTGCTGTGTGCACTGAGTGCGGACTGTATGCAGTGTGATTGAGGGCTGTGTGCACTGAGTGAGGCCTGTGTGCAGTGTGAGTGAAGCCTGTGTGCAGTGTGAGTTAGGGCTGTGTGCACTGAGTGACGGCTGTATGCACTGAGTGAGGCCTGTATGCAGTGCGATCAAAGACTTTGTGCAGTGTGAGTGAGGCCTGTGTGCAGTGTGAGTGAGGCCTGTGTGCAGTGTGAGTGAGGGCTGTGTGCACTGTGAGTGAGGCCTGTGTGGAGTGTGAGTGAGGCCTGTGTGCAGTGTGAGTGAGACCTGTGCGCAGTGTCAGTGAGGGCTGTGTGCACTGTGAGTGCGGCCTGTGTGCAGTGTGAGTGAGGGCTGTGTGCACTGAGTGAGGGCTGTTTGCACTGAGTAACACCTGTGTGCAGTGTGAGTGATCACTGTGTGCAGTGTGAGTGAGTGAGTGCTGTGTGCACTGAGTGAGTGCTGTGTGCACAGTGAGTTAGGGCAGTGTGCACTGAGTGTGTGCAGTATGCACTGAGTGCGGACTGTATGCAGTGTGATTGAAGCCTGTGTGCAGTGTGAGTTAGGGCTGTCTGCACTGAGTGACGGCTGTATGCACTGAGTGAGGCCTGTATGCAGTGCAATCAAAGACTTTGTGCAGTGTGAGTGAGGCCTGTGTGCAGTGTGAGTTAGGGCAGTGTGCACTGAGTGTGTGCAGTATGCACTGAGTGCGGACTGTATGCAGTGTGAGTGAGGGCTGTGTGCACTGAGTGAAGGCTGTGTGCACTGACTGAGGCCTGTGTGCAGTGTGAGTGATCACTGTGTGCAGTGCAAGTGAGTGAGTGCTGTGTGCACTGAGTGAGTGCTGTGTGCACTGTGAATTAGGGCAGTGTGCACTGAGTGTGTGCAGTATGCACTGAGTGCGGACTGTATGCAGTGTGATTGAAGGCTGTGTGCACTGAGTGAGGCCTGTGTGCAGTGTGAGTTAGGGCTGTGTGCACTGAGTGACGTCTGTATGCACTGAGTAAGTTTCAATTCACTGAGATTTTACTGTGATTTACCCTTGTATTTATGGCTTACTCCTGCATTCCAGAAGAAAGTCAGGAGTAATGCAAGCAAGTGTAAGCCCCACCAACTCGGCAAAATCTTTGCAAAGACTGTACTGCCCACTCTGGCATTTCCTCAGTAGGCTGCAGGGCAAAGGGCTATTTTCAAAGCATGGAGGGCTAAAATGGCTCAACCATTGCTTGGTGGCCTCAGTGTGCTGGTTTTAGTGTTTTCCTAGTCTTATGTTGATTTACAGTCTGGTCCTGATGTTTGTGGATTGCGATCAGCAACCGTAGCACGCCATCAAAAGCAGATTCAGTTCACGGTCTACTATGGTAACCTCTGGACCGCCGAAGGTACCACAAGGTGGTAGAATGTGCGCAATACAAATGCCAGTATCACAACAATAGACGGTAGTGTTTCCTATTGCGCTAAAACGGCATGTAGCATTTTAACTTGCCTCATCTGCTGCTGACGTGTTGTATTAATCCTTAGTGCCCCTTAGACCTTGCCTAGCGAGAACTCTACTGCTACTGCAGCAAGTTGAAGATGACAACCCCCACCACCTCCCCCTTGGGCCTGTAGCACTCCAGCCCAGAGCAGGAATCATTGCAGTGCTGCTGGAGCGGGCAGGGCGGTGCTTTATGTGGAGTCATGCTGGCTGCGGTTGGTATTCTTTTATATTGATCGCTCAGAGTGCCTCTGAGCTCTGCCCACCACACAGGATTTCATGCTCATGGGGAATCTGGCGTTCAGCCGAAGGAATGCCTTGAAGGGCCCGAGACGCCTCCTTCACGGAGGCATTTTTCACGACCTGCATTAGCATGACAATGATAAAGGTTAGCAGTTCAGCTCGCTGGCTGGCTTTAACTTTGAACATCCCTGTTGGGGAAAGTGGCATGACGCAAAATGACGCGTCCCTCTGCAGAACGGAATGAGGGTCCGGGAGTCTCCCATATTTACGATGTATTTATTGGCCATGGGCTGGTCACTGGACCCCTAAACAGTGGGGCCCCTCTGCGCTATGCCTATAGTTGGAAGCTTAATGTTCCTTGTCGCAGCGCTACACGGGTAGTAAGCGCAATAAATTACAAGAAGAGATACCCCCCTCCTTGCAGGAATGCAACATGAGACGGTGGGGCTGTGGAGGACGACAAGGGACCTTCTATCAACATTTTCATGCGTTGTGTCTATTCAAGACATTTCCCTTTTGTAGAAATTGTCCGCCGTTAATTTACAGGACTTTTTCCTGGTATCTCTGACTGCAACGCGGGGCCCTCGTGCCGCCCTGTATTATATTAATCTCAATCTGTGGTCACTTTTTACCCCCAGTCCTACCCACCCCTCGTTTTCTGCTGGTTTGATTTCCCTTGGGTATGTATGTAATTGCAGCCACAAACAGTTCACATTCACTTGAGAACCGTAGCTACATTACGGTAAACTGCACAGTTCTCTCAAAAATGGACTTCTCAAAAACACCTTACTATGTGTACATGTATATTGGTGTGTCCATTGATTGTTTCACGCTGATTTACTTGCCCACTCCTGTAATCTGAATTCGCCTGTATCCCTCCTTCCCTGCCCTAAAAAGAAGGTAGCCATTATGGTATGTATGGTATAGTAATGCAGCTTAAACGTAATCATCACGAAGCCCGCACCAAAACTTTTCCTGAGAACAGATCTACAAACCTGTTGACCATGGTAAGTGACCCTGACCAGCCGATCGCCTGACTGTCAAAGTTGCTTTGTGTGAGACTACATTGTCTCACTCGTAGGGGGCTGTATTACACCTCAGCATAATTTAATGTGTGCTTACATTTAAAGCGGGCCAAGAAATATGACTGCAGTTTTGTATTTAAAGCATTGTTGTAACAATTATGTATTGTTACATCAATCCCGATGGATTTCTATCATAGCAAGTTATCTTGGAGACACAAAGGGTAGGAAAACAAGAGCAGCCGGGAAACTGAAAGTACGGAAGAGGAAGCATGAAAAGGAGGGGAAGAGAGAAAAAGAGAGGAATCATGAAAGAGAGTGAGAGAAAGAAAGGAATAAAAATAAAGGTAAGAGAGAGTGCAGTGAAAGGGACAGAAAAGAGTGAAGGTGAAAAAGCGAAGTTTATAAAGTGGAGAGATACAGGGGAGAAGGTGTAGAGGTAGCAAGCGATAAGATGAGCGGCCGGGAAACTGAAAGTACGGCCGGCCAGCCATGAATAATTAGGGGAGGAGAAGCCGCAGAGCGCACGCCGGGAGAAGCCCTTTGATGTGGTGGCGGCCGTGAAAAAATACAATTAGGAGGAAGGGAGGGAGGCTGATGCGCGTGCTTGTTTGGTCACGTGATTCACGTGAACTCGAAGAAAACCGCACAGAAAAAGCCTTAGTTTGACGAGTATTTTGAGCACTAGAATTCTCTCCATTTTCCATTCCTGCGGAATGGAAAAGGCGAGACCTAAAAACCAAGGTTATTCCTCTTCATAGTTTAAACAAATGTGTGCTAAAGTACAATCAGTGCACAGTATGCTGTAGAGGTGCATACCAATCTTGTGCAGTATGTGCACACTGTCCTGTTGTTGAGAAAAGTGTGTGCGGGTTAGAAGTGCAGTTAGTGGCACTTTAAAGACAGTACTTTTTTTGAACCGGTCCAGTGCTTTGTATCGGAGTGTCTGCAACTGTCATACATGCACATTTTTTATGTTTAAGCCACCACCTATTAGTATAGGTTATCAATTACAAAACCTTTTTACGTCATTTTTTTCAATGTAAAATTTTTCACTACTTTTATTAATCCAGTTTAAAATAGTTTAGGGAAACTATTTTGAACTTTGGGGAAAAAGCATTGTGGTGGCTCCAAGAGTGTTTGTGTCTGTACATTTTTTAATTATGTGTTATGAGATGATCTATCTGTAAATTTAAAGTTTTCATGATTTTATTTTGATCAAATAACATCTTGAAGCGGGGTTGAGTGGAGGATGTTTACATGTATGTGTTTTTGTTTTTTAAATATATATTTTTTAAAGTACGTTATCAGATCATCTATCTGAAAATGTGAATGTTTAATGATTTTCTTTTTTATCAAATAACAGTTTGAGGCGGGTTGAGTGGAGGATGTTTAGCTGTATGTTTTAAATGGTTCCTCTAATTTGTAATTTTAAGCCGATGTATTTGGTTTGTGATATCAGTGTCTCTGTGGATTCACTGACTATGTATATATACAAATATACACAAGAGACATACTGTTCTGCGAACCAGCTTCTTTAAGTCTGCAAGATGTCACGAAATGTATCAGTTTTCCAATGAAACTGTTCTTGAACATTGACAGAAGAAACTTGATTATTTTATCTCTTAAGCTTGGACAAATGTATAGAATATTTACTAGGGTCTCTTGCCTGTAGTTGCAGAGTCCACAAGTTTTTTATGCCAGTTGATGTTTGCTCCAAGGCCCTTCAAACTGGTTCACTACTAAACCCTTTACCCAAACAACAGTGGGCATCGTTGTGTAAGAATCTACCTGCATACCTTATGCACAGATTTGTTGTAGCAGCAGTAATCTATAATTTACAAAGCACAATCTTTAACGTTTACCGCAGAAAATTAACTGAAACAAGAATGTTTTTCCTGAATTAAAATCCAACAATTATACACACAAATTCAAGTTCAATGACAATTTTGCCTACTCCTGTCAAGAGTAAAATAGCAAACCTGTAGCAACAGAAATGCCCAACATATTAAGAACAATCTTAAATATTTAAACAAACTAATTTAAACTTATAGCAATTATGTTATGTTATGTTATGTTATGTTATGTTATGTTATGTTATTGCAATTTACATAGCGCACGTATACCTGTGGGTGTCTTGGCGCTTCTGGTTCTGCATACTGTGCCAGGTTGCCATGTTGCCTCCACTCACGATCTCTCCGTCCTAAGCTCGACTCTGGACTCCATTCCAAACTGGATTTCAACACATCAGCTGTTCCTGAATCCCTCCAAAACTGAATTCCTCCTCCTCTCCTACTCACTTTCTCCTCCCCCGGTTCAATCATGGATGGACCAGATGAATCTACTGAACAATAAACCCATCATTGTCGACAGCTCAAAATCCCTTGGGGTCATACTCGACACAAAACTCAATCTACTCTCCCACATTAATTCAATTGCAAAGTGTAAAATTCACCAAAAGGACCACCAGGACTCAAGACGGTGAATAACAACGGAAGTATTTATTCCAAGATACCAACTCCTGTGACCTCAGCCA
Source organism: Lissotriton vulgaris (assembly GCF_964263255.1). Lineage (NCBI taxonomy): Eukaryota > Metazoa > Chordata > Amphibia > Caudata > Salamandridae > Lissotriton > Lissotriton vulgaris. The sequence continues at coordinate 762,132 of NW_028255828.1, forward strand.
CAGCCTCGCAATCAGCCTCTTCAGCTGGTGTTCCCGGCGCTCGCCTTGGAACGCTGGTCGCGGTGACATTCTAAGTGATGTCACCGCGAGCAGCACCATTACACGCGGAGGCGCCGGGGGTGGAAAGAAAGAGGGAGATACCACACATCCCCCTTCCCTGTAAATTGAAAACATTGAATACAACATGTGCAGAAAGAAAACGAGAGGTGAATGAGGGAACGAGTATGGGGTAGTGGAGCACAAAGAAACCCAAGCCCAGGGGGGGGGGGGTTGCAAGCTTACATTAGGCAGGGTAGCAAAGTTACATCATTACATACTGTTCAAAATGCCTGGAGGGTCTGGTCATTCTCCTGTTGGGCCTGTGGCCAGGGTGAGGGACACTTGACGGCCTCAAGGTGGTGGAACTAGGGTCCAGTCTAGAGTCACCCTTCCCCCCCCTAGCACTTTCAGGGACTTCCGCTGGAGGGTGGTATTTTACAACTCTTCCCAGGTTCCATATTTTCCCCTCCTGAGTTTTGACCGCATTCCTGAATAGTTTAGTGATTTTGGTAGGACTGCTGTACCCTGACCAGTTTGCCCTCCCTGTGGGAGCTCTGATTTTAATGTCGTCTCCTACTTTGAATTCGACCTCCCTCGTGGCTTTGCGCTGGTCGTATCCTTCCTTCCTCACTTTCATGGCTTGTTCATGCTTCTTCAGGCTATCCTTTTCTTTGGTTCGGTCTGACCACCCCTTGCGCCATTCCATCCACCCTGGGGTAAGCTTAGTGTTGGGTATCCTGGCGCGGAGTAGTTCGAACGGGGTGACACCAGTCGTTTGATGCGGCGTGAACCTGTATGCTTCTACGCGCCTCCACACCTCTTCTTTCCAGCTTATGCCACTGGCTTTGGCCAACTGGATGCTCTCCTTGAGGGTTTTGTTGAAACGTTCGACCATGCCATTGGTTTCTGGGTGGTATAACGCGCAACGCTTGTGTCTGATGCCCCTTTCTTCTAGGAAGTCTTCCATCTCCTTCGAGCATAGTTGTACACCGTTGTCAGTGAGGATGTTGCTGGGGAGCCCCTCTCTGATGAACACCTCCTGTAAAAATCCGATGACAGTCTTAGTCGTGACTTCACTGACGAGTTTTATCTCTGGCCACCGAGAATACAAATCCACGAGCACTAAGATGTAAGGCGTCCGCAGTTCCCCAGACATCGGGCCCACGATGTCTAAAGCCAACTCATCCCATGGTCCTGACGGGGGCGGCCTACACACCATGGGTGGTGTCTGTTGCTTCAGGACCTTGTCGCTATTGCAGCATGGAATGCACTCCCTGATTCTCCTTTCGGTGACCAGGTCCATGTTCGGCCACCAGTAACTCTCCCTGAGTCTTTGCTTGGTTTTAGTGATACCCAGATGCCCTTCGTGGGCTATCTCGACCAGGTTGTCTCTCACGGTTGCTGGTGGCACAAGCCTTGTACCCCTGAACAGGCATCCGTCAACAATGGTCAACTCGTCCTTAACAGCCTGGAAGGGCCGTAGGTCTTCATCTCGTTTGTCGCCGTGCTTCCATCCTTCCCTCACTCTTCTGCAAATTTCCTCCAGTATCTTGTCCTCATCCTGTGCCTTTCTCCACGTTTCTTCTCCCAACGCCTTCTGGATGGTGCAGACACTCTCTACCATGTATCCCTCTTCTTCTTCATCCGTTCTTTCTTGCATTTCCCTTGCTCCTACTTCACTGACGAGCCTGGATAAGCAGTCAGCTGCAAGGTTTTGCGTTCCTGGGACGTACTCGACATTGAACGTGTACTCCTGGAGACTGACCACCCAACGCCTTATCCTGCTGGAGATGGCATCCAAACCCTTCTTGCTGAATACTTCTACCAACGGCTTGTGGTCGGTTCGGAGGGTGAACTGCGTACCCCACAGGAAGTCTCTGAATTTACCTATTGCCCATGATACCGCCAATGCCTCTTTTTCGATAACTGAGTAATTGTTCTCAGACTTCTGGAGCGACCTTGAGGCAAAGGCTATGGTTTCTTCTACATCTTCACCTTTTTGGGTGAGGACAGCTCCCAGCCCTTTTGCGCTTGCATCAGTGGTGAGGATCGTTGCCCGGTTGGGCACGTATGACTTCAGGCTGGGGGCTTCTGCAAGTGCTCTCTTTACATCCTCGAACTCCCTCTGGCATTCCTGGCTCCATTTTAATTCATTTTCCTTTTTTAACAGTAGCCTGATGGCGTAAGTCCTGCCTGCCAAGTTTCTTATGAACTTTCCATAGAACTCCAACATCCCCATGAAAGATTTGATCTCGTCCTTACTTTTGGGAGATGACAGATTCACGATGGTGTTTTGCAGCTCGGCCTTGGGACGTATGCCTTCCGTTGTTACCTTGTGACCCAGGAAATCCAGCTCTGCACAGCTAAATACACATTTGTTCTTCTTTACGGTGAGGCCTTGGTACAAAAACCTCCTCAACACACATCTCAGTCTCTCATCGTGCTCAACTTGGTTCTTTGCGAAAACAAGCACGTCATCCTGGTAACACATGACGCCTGGGATGCCTTTTAAGATGTTACCCATGATTCTTTGGAACACGGCAACCGCCGAGACCAAACCAAAAGGCATCCTTTTGAACTTGTAAGCGCCCATAGGTGTCACAAAAGCAGTGAGTTCTTGAGACTCCTCGTGTAGTTTTATCTGGAAATAGGCCGAGGTGAGATCGAGGGTGGAAAACACCTTGGCACCCTCTAGCATGCTCATCATTTGGGTGATGTTCGGCAAGGGGTATCGGTCAACAACGACCTCCTTATTTAGTGCCCTTAAATCAATGCAGAGCCGGACTGACCCATCCTTCTTCTTCGCTGCCACAATGGGTGCCAACCATTCGGTCGCTTCCACAGGTTCGATGACTCCAGCCTTGCACAGTTTCTCCAATTCGGATCTGACCTCCTCCTGAATGGCTATGGGGAGCTTCCTAACTTTTGCCACAACGGGCTTGGCGTTCACCTTCAATCTTATTTTGTGACAGTAGTTCTTCAAGCATCCAAGCCCATCTCTAAACACCTCTTCAAATTCTTTAGTGATGTCAGTCTTACATTCTTGTATCTCCTGTATCAAAATCTGGGGATTGCTGTTGGGATTGAGATACACACCCAAACCCTTCTGAGCTCGCCACCCCAAAATGTTGTCTCCTACGGTGGATACATATACTTTAGAGACAGTAGTCCTATTCCTGTACTCAATTTTACTCAGAAAGTATCCTTTCATGGAGATGGGGCGCCCCGCATACCCTCCTGGCCTTAGGTCTAACCTCTTCAAAATTATCTTTCCTTTAGACACACGTGAGAACTCCTTGGCATTGATAATTGTTATTCTAGAACAGGAGTCAAACAATGCTTCTAGGTCAACCTCCCCTACTTTTATGGTGTCTTTTGGACTACAGACTTGATCTTCATCAACTTGTGCTGTAATTTCCGCACACGTGGGATTTCTGGGACCAGGCGCCTTCAACTCTTGTACTTGCACAACCATCTCGTCGCACACCACATTCGTTCTGTCTCTACTCTGTCTACTGGTTCCCTGCCCGCTCTTGCAATATTGCTTGAAATGGCCTTTCTTACCACATTTGTTACAAGTGAATCTGAGGGCGGGACACTCCTTGTCGTTGGCTAGGTGCCCTTGTTTGCCACACCTGTAGCAGGTACCTTTGAATGATCCTCCCGGCCTGCCTTCCTTCTGTTCTCTGCCCACTACCTTCTGACCTTTAACTACGGACACAGTCTCGCATTCGGACACCACCTCACTGACATTGGTCTTGTCATCATTCTTCTTCTCCCCTGCATCTTGCTTAATCTCCTTGACGCACTGCAACATGTGTTCTACCTGCTTGGCTATGATGAGGACCTCTCTCAATGGCGGGTCATCTTTAAGCCATAGCTCTTCACGCACCCGCTCCATCCTGCAAGTCAGGACAAACTGGTCCCTAATTCTCTCCTCACTCGCTCCACCAAACTTGCAAGTGGCGGCTAATTTTCTCAACTCAGACACAAAATCTTCTATGGACTCTCCTTCCTTCTGTACTCTCTTCCCAAAGTGGTACCTCTCCATGATTGTGCTTGTCTTGGGAAGGTAGTGTAAATCTAACTTCTTAAGGCTCACTTCAAACTCGTTCAGACCTCTTGCCTCCTGTGTCCCTAGATCTGGGAGATGATCCAGGACCTCTTCTCCCTCTGCGCCTAGATAGTATGCTAATAATGCAACCTTTCTCTCTAAGCCCAGGTTTGGTCCACACACAGTGGCGTAATTCAAGAACACTTTTTTCCATTTCTTCCACTGAATATTGGGATCCCCAGGGGTGGTCAAGAAAAATGGTGGAGGGGTCACGCTCTGCATGCTGGGTGCTAAGTCTTCCCCTGTTGACACCCAATTGAACTACGCCCACATCAGATACAATGACGCTTTAAATATGGTAAGTTAGCATACACCATAATAAGTATACATTCTATACTTCAAATTCCCCCAGTGACATTAAACAGGAGTAGACGGAGAGAAGAATGCTTGCACAATACTTAATAATGAGAAAAAAAAAAAATGGGGGGTGGGATGCAGAAGTCTTAACCATGGAATAGTGCTGGTTGTACTGTTACTTTCCTGTGATGCACACCACTACGCTACACCCATATTCTAGTGTAGCCTGACTTCAACCACACAGTGATGGAGATGCAAAACACAAGGCCAGAACCCTTCAGCTGAGAGCACTATTCAGCACGAAACCTGTGCACAATCAAAGTTGTCCCACTGCTGTACTCTCAAATCGAGCCACCACACCAAATTGCTCTTCCTAATACTTTTCCACTTCCCACGCCGCGCCGTCAGTTGAACACACAGTCATTCAGGAATGTGGCTTAGATTTTCTGAGTGAGAAGCTCTGTCCCGCTGCGCTCCTAGGCTCCTTTCTCCTCCCACGTCGCGCTCCTAGAGGCCTCTTGGTGTATGAATGTATACTCCTTTTGGTGTTCTACTCACGATCTTTGCAGTCGCCTAAACGCTCCTTACTTCCTCGCAGCGCTGGCAAGTTCACTTCTAGCAGCAGCCCAAAGCGCTTTGCTTCGTCATCAAATGCGGTAGGAAATTGCACTCCAACCCCGCTAATTCTCTCTTCACGCGCTGCCCTGTGTGTACTTTCACTATCTGGGCGCAAAGTGTCACGCGCCACTATCGCAGGGGTCTCTGAGGAGGGAGGATTCACCCAGGGAGGTCAGGCTTCACACGTCCCTGAGGCGTCAACACACAACGCTGCCCTGTTGCTGTTGAAAAAAAAAAGGGTGCGCGGTGAAAGTCTCAGATGAAGGGCTGAAGACTACGCGCCTGGCTCTCGCTTTCAGTCTCTGCTCCGGTGGCGCTATAATTGGCCGCTGGCAGGCTCCGACAAGAACAGGAAGATTACCTCACCTTGTCAGCTGCCGATGTCGAGGCTCGCCACACACAACGTGGGCGGAAGGTCTGGGGTCAGCGCGCAGGGTCACAAGCAGGCGTACCTCACCTCCAGGGTGTCAGTCAGAAGGAGACTTTACACGTTCTGCCTCGGGCACCTACAATCCCTCTGCCTTCCTTCGAGTCGACAACACATTCCTCTCTTGAGCTGCTTCTTGCTTCGGTCAGCTCTTCGTGTTGCAGCCGGCCGGCTGGGTTTACTCGATTCAGCTGTTCTTCTCTTCTTTTTTCTTCAGACGGCTGTGTTCTTCTGGGCGTGTTGAGGTCACAAGAGGCTTCCACCCTCGTCGCCAGTGTAAAATTCACCAAAAGGACCACCAGGACTCAAGACGGTGAATAACAACGGAAGTATTTATTCCAAGATACCAACTCCTGTGACCTCAGCCACAGCCTCGCAATCAGCCTCTTCAGCTGGTGTCCCCGGCGCTCGCCTTGGAACGCTGGTCGCGGTGACATTCTAAGTGATGTCACCGCGAGCAGCACCATTACACGCGGAGGCGCCGGGGGTGGAAAGAAAGAGGGAGATACCACAGAAAGTCTGCTCGATACCAACTGCGCCTTCTTTGGGGGATTCTTCCCGGAGCAGGACCTTAACACCCTGGTCCAATCGCTGGTCCTCTCCAGACTGGACTACTGCAATTCTCTTCTTACTGGCTTCCCCAAATACCACCTGTCCCCCCTTAAGTCTGTTCTCCATTCAGCAGCTCGTTTCATTTATGGGACCACATCACACCCATGCTATCCACCCTCCGCTGGCTTCCCATCGAAGCAAGATCTATCTACAAGACTGCCTGCATTACCCACAAAGCCTTGCACTCCTCCTCTCCTCGGTACCTGGCGAATAAACTGAGACTCTCTGGAGGCTCTAGACCATCACGAAATGTGGAAAATCTACTGCTTGAACATCCCACTTTCAAGAAGGAAAGATCGATGGCCCAATCCTTTTCAGGCAACGCAGTGAGAATCTGGAACTCACTTCCGCCTCAGCTCCGGACCACCACCTCCTCCAAGGCCTTCAAAACTGACATCAAAGTTCTCCTCCTTCAAAGACACTTCCAAAGTTAATTCATGCCCTCTCTATTATTTGAAGGAAGACCTTTTAGTATAGAAAATGTCTATTCTCCATGACTATGGAAGTGCCTTCCCAGTGTGTTCTTGTGGTTTGAGAGTCTGCCATTTATTGCAGTATTACCCTTTTACCTGTGTTTGGTACTCTTTTGTAACATGCACACGTCACTTTTCTCTTGTAACACACTGTTTGCTACCTCTTACATTTTCGATACTTGCACAAGTGCCACCATTGCCTATGTAACGTTTGTTCTTGTGTTTGAGTGTCCTCCATTTATTGCAGTATTATACCTCTACTTGTACTTTGTACGCTTTTGTAACCTGCATACATGTCACTTTTTCCTCCTGTAATGCACCGTTTGCTACCTCTTGTATTTTTTTTGCTCACGATTGTCACTATTGCCTCATGTAATGTAACGTTTGCTTTTGTAATTTGTTCACTTTTAATGTTCTCGTGTATCAGTTCTGTTCCTATTGTGAAGCGCTCTGACACCTTCGGGTAAAGTCTGCGCTATATAAAAACGCATAAATAAAATAAACAATCAAATAAATGTCTAAAAAAGCCATGTCTTGAGTTGTTTCCTAAACTCAAGAAGGGAGGGAATCTTCCTAAGATGTAATGAAAGGGAGTTCCATTTCTTGATGGCATTATAGCTGAAACTCCTCCCACCCCAGTTTGTCCTTTTAATTCTGGCAGCGGGCATCAAGTTGTCAATTACCCGAAACAAAATCCAACACTTTTACACAATAAGATGAGGTTCAGCAGAAAGGAACAGTTGGTACATATTTTCACAAAGAGAGCAGGGGAGATGCAGAAGGCAAAGGAGCCCAAAGAGACCTTGGTATGGCTTCGCATCAATGGAACTCCTGGCAAGATCACTGCCTATGCCAGTCAAGCTCCTACAAGGCCAAAGATGGCAAAGTCTTGCTTGGAGACTACAAGTTTGGCAGCTGTTTGTGCATGTTTCCATTTATTTGTCTTTAGAGAAGCATTTACAGCCGTCACTAATCACAAGACCTTATCCAAATATAAAAGAAACCATCCAGCATTGGGATCTGAATTTGCAATTGTACTGTATATATGTAATAAGTTAATTCCAAGGATGACAAGATGTAGCCATGAAGTATTTCCATGAAGAGGTTTATTAGTTGCTTCAGTAGAGATAAGTTGTAAGTCTCATAGAAGATCTATTTGGAGAATCCCACCAGGAGCTGCATGGTTGCTGCTCAGCCTACTCTCTCCAACTGTCATTCTTCCACACCAACAAGCACACTCACATTCCAATCTCACTGTCGTCAGGCATTCCAACATTCCACGCAGACATCACATTCTTTCTGGCTGAGCAGCTCAGGAGAGGATGCACTGGGAAGAATTAGGTCACAACAATATATAGTGTCCATAAGACCGGTTCTCCCTCCCTAATTATTAGTCAAAACCAACAAATGCTGAAGAACATTTATGCGGTATCCAGCTCCTAACCTTTACCTTTTGCTTTCAGAGGGTACAACAATGGGCAGGCAGGCCTCAAAGTGCACTTAAAATTTTAAGAAATGCTTGGTGGTCACAGAAGCTGCGCGACAGCTCCTGCTTCCATGTTGGATAGTTGGGCATTGACGAAGCGTGAACAAGAGTGCTGAAGGCGAGAGGCCCATTCACGTTGGCAATGGATCATGAGTGAGACACAACGAAAAAGTGGGGTTTGCGTCAGACCCCCCTTGACTTCAAAGGACGGTGGTGAGTCGTGGCAGCTGAACTGCAGCAAATGGGAGAGCATTAGCGTTGTATTGTCTGGGATCAGCGAGGAGAGCAGAAAAATGAAAGGCAGCTGGACTGGGCACTGAGAGCCCCCAGAGGGTGGGTCCCATCCCCAGAGGCAATCTACACGATCCTCCAAGAAAAGTGATTCAAGAAGAGAGAGCGAGACTGTGGTGTTAACATTCTTGATAGCAATAATGGTGATCTTGGACAGGATTGAGTTTATATCTGGAGCAGGTTATTGAACTTTGCAAAAAAAGCTTTACGCGCTCGAGAGAGAGTTTAGCTCATGCAGCAGATCACAGGGGAGAGCGAGACTCCTTCAGATCCAACCTCAACCTCAACCTACAATGGAGCAGTCAGAGCAAGAAAAGCACTCCTTGTAATTGAGCCGCCAAGACTAAGCAGATCAGTGCTCTGTGACCCAGTTACAGAAGGACAGAAGTGAAGAAATACAGCCGTGCCTACTGCCTCAGCAGCCCTTACAAGTAAGGGGGGGTTCTGCTAAGGCCTCTGAGGATGGGATACAAACTATACATTTATGCTAGGCACTTTCCTAAGTAGTCACTAATTAATATTCACTTCATAAACACATCCGCACTTGGACTTTATTCCTGTCTTGGTTATAATTTCTTTTGCATTGTTTAGGTTCGTATTACATACCAACACACACACACACACACACACATATATATATATACATGTGAGCATTCTTTCAAATTTGAATTGACTATGAACAGATATGATTTCGCAGTTCTGACAACATTTGCACATGTCTAAGAGGCCTTGCTTATTTCATAAATGATGTATAGGACCTTAGCAAAAAAACTTTTTTATGATCAAAGGTTTTAATGTTTTTAGGCATAATTTTTAAACATTTTTTAAATATGCACATATATATATGTTTGTACTTTTATATTTTTGTACCTTTATACTGCGTTTTAGAATGTTTAAATGCATATTTAATTCTCATGTTAAATTATTAAGAACTCTCTGATGTTTTTTTAAATAACTGGCCTAAAAAGCATTACTGCAACAGAAGTATTTAGAACTTTGCGAATATGGCATCTACTTTCATTATTTTTTGCTCTTTATTTAAACTACAGCAAGAATCAAATGTTTCTCCTATGTTTACCTCACGACAGCAATCACGTGCAATGGTGTAGCTTCATAATTGGTCTGGTACCTTTTCAGCGTTGTTATGTGATCAAGCCACCTTGGGTGGTGAAACGCGTAATGGCTGACGAATAAACTTGTGATTCGAGCACCAAAAAACGATTCCGTGTCTGCTTGCTAAGGGACTACCATGCGGGAGCAGCTTTGAAGCAGTTTCGTGGATATTGGACTGGCCAGGCTTTGGCCAGTTTAACACGGACCCCCTATCAGAAAGAGGTGGCTGTCAAGGAAAGCTATCACCTCGCTGTCTTGGCACGAGGAAGTTGTGATCCGGAAGGATTTTTTCATTCAGCCAGCAAGCCCCCCCCCACCCGGGATTGAGTCGCCTGCGCTCGTGGTGTCGGAGGACGCTCGAGATTTCTGCAGGACGTGAAAGGTAGGACCGTTAGGCTATTGAGGGGTGATTGGTGTGCGGGGAGTACGGGAGACGGAAGATTATTCAATACTTCTGCCCGGTAAACATCTCCAACCTATTGCCAGTTAATTATCATGTCGGCCGACACGCTGAAAGACCAAGAAGCGGCAGCTTTGGAACTATTCGACTATCTAGCCCCAGCAAGTAATCAGTCATTACCACCTGGGGCACAAGTTATAAAAACTAATGAGGACTTAAAAAGTAAATAGAGGGGATTGGAGAAGTTGATGCGCGGGGAACAGGCGAAATGGTGGGAAAACAAATCATTGCAGCATTATTTGGATGCGCGGAGAATTCCCAGAGGGATACGCAATTTGAAAGCTCCCAGTTACGAGCAGCCGAACCCAGAAATGATGAAAGAGTGGGCACAAAGTTATTTAGACTCTTCTAGACGCCTAGTCGAAATATTGGTAAAATACGCCTAAATAGACAGATTTGAATTACAAAAGCGCATTGAAGCATCAACAGATGAGATATCTCCTTTGGGCTCTGTGGATGAAATTAACAAAATGAAAACAGAAATGACTGCCCGCTTGCGCAAAGAGGAAGACAAAATCAAAGAGCGAAAAGCATTTAAGTTTCACCGGGACCGTGTGGATTATGAATGTGGACGTATCTTCACTTTCTCACGAAAATATGATGCTATAAAGTCTTCAAAATTTGCAGGGGCAAATACATCCACAGCTGGCACTTCAAATAATAGGCAGCTGGCGGATTCTTCATACTCTTCATACTCTGATACTAGCTCAGCAATTGAAAGTGAAGCTGAGGGCGATGCCAACAGAGCTCTATCTGCGAAGCCCCGTATTGCCCCAAATGCCACTGAAGAGATCAATTTTTTAGTGGAGGAGCAAAGGGCAACACTTCGACCGAGACTACAACAAAATCCGTCAGGCAGAGGAGAAACTATAAGCGGCGACAAAGGCACAAAGCCCAAAAACGACTCAACCTGCGAGGAAACAACAAGAAATGCGGGAAGGGCTGGTGAAATCGTGGCTAGTTGCCTGTGAAAACAATGAAAGAACAGTCATCAACCTGTCTGAAGCATTTCTAACTAAAGCGGAAACTCAAATACTGGCCCTTGGTCTATCTTTCTGCAATGAATCAAACTTCGATTATCCTAACACTCGTATGGACAGATATCAACTTGTGAGGAAGCTCAGACTGCGCAAATTTCATGCTCTAAAAACGTCAAAAAACCAACCGATGCAGTGGTTCCCAGTACACAGGATACAGTGATATCCAGGCTTAATCCAACATCTGACACAGAGCAAACTTTATTAACTGTCCTGACGGAATTACATTAATGGTAATGTGGAAACTGATTCCTTGTCCCCCACTTGCTTTAACCAATTCTTGACCAATACCAATACAGAAATCAAATTAACTCCTTTCAAGAAAAAATCGAAATTAACTCCTATATCACTAAGGGATGGTATTGACATCTTCAATGAGCATGTAACAGAGGAAATAAAAAAGCTCAATTATAGAATCTGTAACTCAAAAAGATAAAATTTCAAGCAAAGACAGGCAATACTACCATCTGATCAACAAATTACAAAACAATGATGAGGTAATTGTGACAAATACCAAGAATAGCAAGTTCCCAATGGGAATTGTCCCCCAGCGCACCGCGTTAGGTGATACCAGCAGGTATAATAAAGTTCAAGCAGACAAAAGTTTGTTTTTCAATTGTTCACTAGTTGTAATTTTCAATAAATGCAAGGTAACTCCAGTACCATTTTGCTTTAAATGTAGAATTTCTTAAACATCAGAAAAATACATCCACATTTTTTCCATCATCAATCCCATCAGTCCCTATGCATTTCGAGCTTGTGCAGCCCTTCGTCAGGGGAGGGGTCTGTGAATCAAAAAATATAAAAACTAACTAAATTTCAAGAAGACTTCTACAAATGCTAACACAATTTTAAAGGGTTATGATATCCCTGTGTAAAGTTGCAATTTGGTAGCACATGCACTGTGCATCACAGATGACTATAAAGAATCATGTTCATGTGAAATAAATAATAACATCCAAAAGAAGAAACCGTGGCCCAGGTGAAAATAACGTCAGTTAAAAGTAAACGAAACATGCCGAATTTGGCGAGGTCTACACCTGTAACCAACCAAAGTTGCAAGGAAATGAGTGCAACGAAGTTTGGAATCTCAGCGTGCTCGTGACATTGTCGCTACCAAAACGTCAAATTGTGATATGCATGAGGTCGGAAAAACGAGTCTTATAAGGTGCACAATTCGTGAACATTACAGCTAGTGACCAATTGAAAAACAAACTTTTGTCTGCTTGAACTTTATTACACCTGCTGGTATCACCTAACGCGGTGCGCTTGGGGACAATTCCCATTGGGAACTTGCTATTCTTGGTATTTATCTCAATGCTGCACTGTTCAGACAGCGAAGCCCTGGCTTGCACGCAACAACATTTCACTCTTTCAAAGTTGGCATATTAAAATTACGGTGCGTGCCTTTCCAATACATGTATTCTTATTTCTGACACTAAGACACTGCACGTTGAAAAAAATGAATTTTGATAACATAACAAACCTAAGAGATTCAAAAGCTGAAACCTTTGCTTTTACGACTGATGATAGCACAAAGATTTACGAACTCATCAGAGAAGACACAACTCCTTTTTCTAACTAAAAGAGCAAAGAAAATAACATCAAACAACTACTATATTTGCTCAAGAAGGAAACTAACCAAAGACTCCATGCTAGCACCCTGGTGAGGTACCACCGTGCTCAACGTATTCCTAGAGGCTTACGAGTCCCACTAAAACCACTACTCTGTAAAAACAACACCTGCTTTGTTGAACGGTGGTTTGCAATCCTCAATAAATGCTCCCTTGATCTCATTTTATTGATTGTGGAGGAATCATCTAAAACCCTTGAGGAATTAACTGAAGAGATCAACAACACCAAAAAGGACCTATCGGAAATGATGGAAACAACTGATTACTC